>NC_064927.1:336135971-336740516 GCF_023897955.1 Schistocerca gregaria
TAACTAGTTTGGACAAGAAGAGAATAGAAGCTTTCGAAATGTGGTGCTACAGAAGAATACTGAAGATAAGGTGGATAGATCACGTAAGTAATGAGGAGGTATTGAATAGGATTGGGGAGAAGAGAAGTTTGTGGCACAACTTGACTAGAAGAAGGGATCGGTTGGTAGGACATGTTTTGAGGCATCAAGGGATCACAAATTTAGCATTGGAGGGCAGTGTGGAGGGTAAAAATCGTAGAGGGAGACCGAGAGATGAGTACACTAAGCAGATTCAGAAGGATGTAGGTTGTAGTAGGTACTGGGAGATGAAGAAGCTTGCACAGGATAGAGTAGCATGGAGAGCTGCATCAAACCAGTCTCAGGACTGAAGACCACAACAACAACACTTTGACCTAGAATTATTTTTCCGTGTGCCGGCCGCAGTGGTCTCGCGGTTCTAGGCGCGCTGTCCGGAACCGTGCGACTGCTACGGTCGCAGGTTCGAATCCTGCCTCGACCATGGATGTGTGTGATGTCCTTAGGTTAGATAGGTTTAAGTAGTTCTAAGTTCTAGGGGACTGATGACCACAGCAGTTGAGTCCCATAGTGCTCAGAGCCATTTGAACCACTTTTTTTTTTATTTTTTCGTGAGTAAGCTGTGTTTACGATTTTCCTGTGTAGAGCCAGTCTTGGCTTTTGTTTGTTTTGCTGTGACGCAGACCTACAACTATGCAAGCGCATGTCGACATAGAATATTTCACATCTGTGGACACATTCCCATGGAATTATTTTTCTGTTTTTTTATTTAGTTATATTTATAGAGCTTGTGGAATCACTATGTGGGGCCTCGTGTCATGTTGTTGTTGTGGTCTTCAGTCCTCAGACTGGTTTGATGCAACTCTCCATGCTACGCTATCCTGTGCAAGCTTCTTCATCTCCCAGTACCTTCTGCAACCTACATCCTTCTGAATCTGCTTAGTGTATTTATCTCTTGGTCTCCCTCTATAATTTTTTATCCTCCACGCTGCCCTCCAATGCTAAATTTGTGATCCCTTGATGCCTCAGAACATGCCCCGCAAATCGATCCCTTCTCCTAGTCGTGCCACCAATTGCTCTTCTCATTAGTTATGTGATTTACCCATCTAATCTTCAGCATTCTTCTGTAGCACCACATTTCGAAAGCTTCTGTTCTCTTCTTGTCTAAACTGTTTATCTTCCACGTTTCACTTCCATACATGGCTACGGTCCATTCAAATACTTTCAGAAGCGACTTCCTGACACTTATGTCCATAATAGATGTTAACAAATTTCCATGCCATTGATAGTCTACATTTTATATCCTCTCTACTTCGGCCATCATCAGTTATTTTG
This sequence comes from Schistocerca gregaria, assembly GCF_023897955.1. Taxonomy (NCBI): domain Eukaryota; kingdom Metazoa; phylum Arthropoda; class Insecta; order Orthoptera; family Acrididae; genus Schistocerca; species Schistocerca gregaria. Next base: position 336,137,322 of record NC_064927.1, read on the forward strand.
CTCCCCAAATAGAAAACTCCTTTACTACTTTAAGCGACTCATATCCTAATATAATTCCCGCAGCATTCCATTATACTGGTTTTGCTTCTGTTGGTGTTCATCTTACATCCTGCTTTCAAGAGACGGTCCATTCCGTTCACCTGCTCTTCCAGGTCCATTGCTGTCTCTGACAGAATTACAATGTCATCGATGTTCCTCAAAGTTTTTATTTCTTCTCCATGGGTTTTAATTCCTACTCGGAATTTTTCTTTTGTTTCCTTTACTGTTTGCTAAATATACAGATTGAATAACATCGGGGAGAGGCTACAACCTTATCTCACTCCCTTCCCAACCACTGCTTCCCTTTCATGTCCCTCGACTCTTAAAACTGCCATCTGGTTTCTGTACAAATTGTAAATAATCTTTCGCTCCCTGTATTTTATCCTGCTGCCTTCAGAATTTGAAAGAGAGTATTCCATTCAACATTGTCAAAAGCTTTCTCTAAGTTTACAACTGCTAGAAACGAAGGTTTGCCTTTCCTTAATCTATTTTCTAAGATAAGTCGTAGGGTCAATATGGCCTCGCGTGTTCCACGTGTTTTCCCATGCGTCTGTACAGAATTAGTTGTCGTATTTAGCATCCGTGGCTTATTAAACTCACAGTTCGGTAATTTTCACATCTGTCAACACATGCTTTCTTTGGTATAGGAATTATTATATTCATCTTGAAGTTTGAGTGTATTTCACCTGTCTCATTATTCTTGCTCACTAAATGGTAGAGTTTTGTTAGGCCTGGCTCTCCGAGGCTGTCAGTAGTTCTAATGGAATGTTGACTACTCCTGGGGCCTTGTTTCGACTAAGGTCCTTCAGTGCTCTGTCAAACTCTTTACGCAGTATCATATCTCCTCTTTCATTTTCATCTACATTCACTTCAATTTCTATAATTATTTTCCTCAAGAACATCGCCTTGTATAGACCCTCTATTTACTCCTTCCACCTTCCTGCTTTCCCTTCTTTGCTTAGAACTTGGTTTCCTTGTGAGCTCTTGATATTCATGCAAGTGGTTCTCTTTTCTACAAAGGTCTCTTTAATGTTCCTGTAGGCATTATCTATCTTACCCCTAGTGATATGCTCCTCTACATCCTTACATTTGTCCTCAAGCCACCCCTGCTTAGCCTAACATTTTGTACTTTCTGTCAATCTCATCTTTGAGAAGTTTGTATTCCTTTTTGCCTGCTTCATTTATTGCACTTTTATATTTTCTCCTTTCCTCAATTGAATTCAATATATCTCCTGGTACCCAACGATTACTACTAGCCCTCATCTTTTTGCTTACTTGATCCTCTGCTGCTTTCACTATTTCATCTCTCAAAGCTACCCATTCTTCTTCTACTGTATTTCTTTCCCCCATTATTGTCAATCGTTCTCTAATGCTCCCTTTGTAGCTCTCTACAACCTCTGGTTCTTTCAGTTTATCCAGGTCCCATCTCCTCAAATTCCTAACTTTTTGCAGTTTCTTCAGTTTTAATCTACAGTTCATAACCAATAGATTGTGGTCAGAGTCCATATCTGCCTCTGGAAATGTCTTATAATTTAAAACCACGTTCCTGAATCTCTGTCTTACCATTATATAATGTATTTGACATCTTCCAGTATCTCCAGGCTTCTTCCATGTATACAACCTTCTTTTATGATTCTTGAACCAAGTGTTACCTACGATTAAGTTATGCTCTATGCAAAATTTTACCAGGTGGCTTCCTCTTTCATTCCTCAATCCCATTCCATATTCACCTACTATTTTTCCGTCTATTCATTTTCCTACTAACCGGTTCCAGTCACCCATGACAGTTAAATTTTCGTCTCCCGTCGCTATCGGAATAGTTTTTTTTATCTCATCAGACATTTCGTTAATCTCTTCGTCATCTGCTAAGCTAGTAAGCATATAAACTTATACTACTCTGGTAGGCGTTGGCTTCGTATCTATGTTGGCCAAAATAATGGGTTCTCTGTGCTGCTTGTAGTATCTTTCCCGGATTCCTTTTTTCCTTTTCATTGTTAAACCTACTCGTGCATTGCCACTATTTGATTTTGTGTTTGTAACCCTGTAGTCACCTGACTAGAAGTCTTGTTCCTCCTGCTACCGAACGTAATGAATCTTCACTATATCTAACTTAAACCTATTCATTTCTCTTTTTAAATTTTCTAACCTAGCTGCCCGATTAAGGGATCTGACATTCCACACTCCGATCCGTAGAACGTCAGTTGTCTCTCTCCTGATAACAACGTCCTTCTTAGTAGTCCCAGCCCGGAGATCTGAATGGGGAACTATTTTACCTCCGGAATAATTTACCCAAGAGGACGCCATCATCATTTAACCATACAGTAATGCTGCAGGCTCTCGGGAAAAATTACGGCTATAGTTTCCCATTGCTTTCAGCCTTTCGCAGTGCCAGCACAGCAAGGCCGTTTTGATTAGTGCTACAAGGCCAAATGAGTCAATTATCTTGACTGTTGCCCCTGCAACTACTGAAAATGGTGCTGTCCCTCTTCAGGAACCACACGTTTTCTGGCCTCTCAACAGATACCCCTCCGTTGTGGTTGTACCTACGGTACGGCTATCTGTATCTGAGGCACGCAAGCCTCCCCACCAACGGGAAGATCCATGGTTCATAGGGATGGTCTTGTGTCATATTAGGTCAAAATAAATTCAGCTATAACTTTCACCAGTCCACTGTTGCGTAAGAGGATACTATTAAAAATTGCATTTTTAGTAATTAATCTTGTTGTTTGGCAACATATTTTACACGCCAAAAGTATTTCAAAGTAAGTGACAATTTCCCTTATTAATTATATCAAAGATTGTTGACATTAATTGATAATGTCGAATAGACTGCAAACTGTAGGGCCACGACCCATATAATTCAGAGATTAGCTAAGGACACTATTCACTAGTTCTATAGAGACAGGAATTTGTTATCATAACGTCGGAACTGTAAAGGAGAAAGAAAGGATGATGAGAACTTTGGTTCTCTCCTGCAAACGCCGAGCAAGAACAGAGGTTCCGACAGACGGATAATCAGGATACACTCTTTCCAAAGGTATCATCATTATCAACGCAAGTGCTGTCCTATGTTAAACAAACGTTATTTTAATTTCAAACAAGCAGAGTAATTTTAACCGAAGTAAGTCGTTTCTCTGTCTTTGCGAGATTAGTTTTAGGTACAGTAAGTTTTCATCGCAGAAGTTTATAATCGAGAGAAGTTAAGCAAATGACTGAATAAGATAGTAGAGATCTTACTGTTATGAAGTATACTTCATTCGACGTGAACATGTGGCTTGACAAGGTGTGGGATAACGCGTGCCACATGCTGAAAATATGCTCAACGGAGTGCACAGCACAAGGAAAAGGTGAACTCATTGGCACGGCTCGTAGCGTTATTCCAAACCGCCTCCTTCTATTCCAATCCAAAGAGCAAGGTGGCCATACTGAGCGAAGGAATGTCACAATTTTCGCAGTATAATTTTCCTTCGTATTTAAAGACAGTAAAGGAAAATTTGTCATACCACTCCAATGTCTTAAAACAAATTATGGCACTGCTTTAAAAGAAAACAGACTCTTTTTATCATAGGAAATTGGACCTGGTATGAATAAAACGCAAGTTAAAGGGACATACAAGGGCACGCAAGGAAAAGACCACATGCTCTCAGGTCGACGAACTCGCTACGATGAAGAGATAAAGCGTAATCATGGGTCCTCCAGTCAATGGTCATATATTACGAACAGAAAGCTACCGGTAAGCTACCGGAAAGATTGTATGATACGAGTATTCTCCCTTTTCCTTCCTTTTTTTCAGCCATCAGTTTCCTAACGTATTTGATACCGGCCACCACCTACAGCACCTGCAACCTACAGCCGCAACTATCTGCTTGTTGTATTCCAATCCCTGTCTTCCTCTACAGCTTTTGCCCTGTAGAGCTCCCTCTGGTACCATGGAAATCACTCCTTGGTGTCTTCACAGATGTCTTATCATCCTGTCCCTTCTCCTTGCCAGCGTCTTCCACATATTCCTTTCCTGTCCGATTCTGCCCCGAACTTCCTCATTTCTTACCCTGTCAGTCCATCTTATCTAACATTCGTATGTAGCACCATATCTCAAGTGCCTCGATTCTCTTCTGTTACAAGTTTCCTGGAGTCCATGTTTCACTACCTTGCAACGCTGTGCTCCAAACATACATTCTCCGAAATTTCTTCCTCACATGAAGGCCTATACCAGTAGACTTCTCTCGGCCAGGAATGAGATTATTGCCAGTGCTAGTTTTCTTTTGATGTCTTCCTATCATTTGTTATTTTGCTGTATAGGTAGTGGAATTCCTTAACTTCATCTACTTCGTGACCATCAATCCTGTTGATAAGATTCTCTGTGTTCTCATTTCCGCTTCTTCTCTTTACTTTCCCGATTTACTCTCAATCCATATTCTGTACTCATTAGAGTGTTCATTCCATTCAGTAGATCAATTAACTTATCTTCACTTTCAGTCAGGATAGCAATCTCAGCAGCAAATCGAATCATTGATATCCTTCACCTTGAATTTTACTTCCACTCCTGAACATATCTTTTATTTCCATCATTCGTTCTTCGATGTACAAACTGAACAGTAGGGACAAAAGACTGCATCATTGTGTTAAACCCTATTTAATACGACCACTTCGTTCTTGGTGTTCCGCTCTTATAATTCCTGCTTGACTCTTGTACATATTATATATTACCCATCTCTCCCTATAACGTCTCCTATATTTTTCAAAACTTCGAACATCTTGCACTATTTCACATTATCGAACGCTTCTTCCAGGTCAACAAATCCTATAAACATGTCTTGATTTTAGTCTTGCTGCCATTCTCAACCGCAACGTTAGAATTGTGTCTCCTGAGCCTTTACCTTTCCCTAAGCCGAACTCATCGTCATCTCACACATACTCAGTTTTCTTTTCTATTCTTCTGTATATCATTCTTATCAGCAACTTGGATGCTTGAGCAGTTAATTTGATTATGAGCTAATTCTGGCACTAGTCAGCTATGGCAGTCTCCAGAATTGTGTGAATTATGCTCTTTCGAAAGTCCGATGATAGGTCGCCAGACTCATACATTCTACACATCAACGTGAATAGTCATTTTGTTTCCACTTCTCCCAACGGTTTTGGAAATTCAGATGCGATGTTATCTATCCCTTCTTCCTTAATCCTACAAATTTCTCTTAAGTTCTGATTTCCTCTAAATCGACTACAGTTTTTCTTCTATCACATTTCACAAATCATCCCCCTACTCTTCCCATTTACCCACTCTCTTCTCGTTGCACTCTTAATGTTACCAACCTTGCTTTCAATACCACCAAAGAATGTTTTCACTTTCTTATATGCCGAGTCAGTCGTTCTGACAATCATTTCCTTTCTGTTTCTTCACATTTTTCATGCAGCCATTTGACGTATGTATTCCTGAATTTCCCTTATGGTTTTTGCACTTCCTTCTTTCATCGGTCAACTAAACTATTTCTTGTGCTACCCATGGTTTCTTCGCAGTTATCTTCTTTGTATTTAATGCTTTTCTTTCCAACTCTTAATATTGTTGTTTTTAGAGATGTCCATTCCTCTTGATCTGTACTACCCATTGAGCTATTCTTTATCGCTGTATCTAAAGCCTTAGAGAACCTCAAGCGTGTCTCGTCACCCCTTAATACTGCCATATCCCACTTCTTTGCATATTGATTCTTCCTTATTAATCTCTTGAACTTCAGCCAACTGTTTTGTGACCTGAGTCTATTTGTGCTCCTGGGTACTCCTTACAATCCAGTATGTGATTTCGGAATTTCTGTCTGTCCATGATATAATCTAACTGACATACTCCCGTATCACACGGTCGTTTCCAAGTACCCTGCCTCCTCTCGTGACTCTTGAATCGAGTATTCGCTATTAATAGTTGACATTTATTATAGATCCCACTCAGTCTTTCTCCTCTCCTATTCCTTGTTACAAGACAAACTCTCAAACTTTTTCTTCTACTCCTTCCCCTACAACTGCATTCCAGTCCCCATTACTATTCGAATTTCATCTCCCTTTAAGTACTGTATTAACCCTTTAATATCGTCATATACTTTCTCTCAGTTTTCACCTTCGTCTTACGACGTCGACATGCCTACCTTAACTATCGTTGTCAATGTAGATTTGCTATCGATTGTGATTAGAACAACACTATGACTGATCTGTTCACAGTAACACACTCTCTGGCCTACCTTCACATTCATAACTAATCCTCCTCCCGTTATGACATGATCTGCTGCTGTTGATATTGCCCTATTCTCATCTGACCAGAGATCCTTACACTCTTTCCACTTCACCTTACTAACCTCTACTGTTTCTAGTCTCAGACTTTGCAGTTCCCTTTTCTGATTTTCTAGCTTCCATACCTAATGGCACTCAATGCCCCGATTCGTAGAACGTTATCCTTTCGATGGTTATTCAATTTTTTGCTCATGGTCACCTCCCAGAATTTCGAATGTGGTACTGTTCCAGTAGAGAGATCATCATGACATTGCTTCAATTACAGGCAAAATGCGCTGTGGATACATTTTATATGGCTCAAATGTAGTGCTTTCTTCTGCCTTCTACGTCCTCATGGCGTTGATCATTGCTGATTCTTCTGCCTGATGGATCAGTTTTACACCCCAGGGAGAAGAGTGTCCTGAACATCTCTCCGCTCCTCCGCCGTCTTTGACAAGGACGTTGACAGAATGAAGGTGACTTCTTATGTCGGCGGTCTTTCGCCGGCAACCATGATCAATAATCAAAGTTTAAGCGGTGGCGGGTTTCGAACCCTTCACCGAGGACGTTTTCATTAGTAATCAAAGACGCTACCCCTAGACCACGGGTTCGGTACATAACAGACAGCAAAACAACGGCAAAAAAATAGTACAGGTATAGAAACAGAGGCACAGTGCGACAACTCGTTTCAAAGCAGGGACACAATTCAAAAAGGGATATAAAATGCAACAAAACTGTGTTCCTGTTAGCTCCTTTTGGCCGATGTCGAAATTACTAAATAAAATTGTAGATCAAATTTTACAGATCAAGTATTACAAATTTAGCAGATTCGAGGAAAACTTCGGGTGTAAAGCATTTTGAGGTCGCTGATAACAAATACGAGATCGACAATGCAATACTCGAAGGCTGCCTTGTCAATGACAGTGTTTGTTACTCACAGATAGCCCTTCCCGTACAAAAGCTATTCGTGCCTTTTACACCATTTTTAGAACTAGTTACGATTAAAAACAAAGTGTGTAGTTTGGGAAAGGGGGAGTCAGCTCGAAATCCCTAACCACTAAAGCAAAAACTTGTATGTTCATGCAACTGTGACGGACTAATTAAAAACTATCCAGTCTGTACATCGGAAAAGCAATGATGAAAATAAAAGAAGGGTTCTGGATTCTGATTAAAATTCAAGGTGAAAAGATATCAAAGATACGATTTGCTAATAACATTGCTATCCTGAGTGGAAGTGAAGAAGAATTACTTCATCTGGTGAACGGAATAAACAGTCTAATGAGTACGGACAGAGTAAATCGGAAAAAGATGAAAGTAATGAAAAGTGAGAGCAACAAAAACAGCTAGAAACTTAAAACAAGCATTCATGATCACGAAGTAGATGAAGTTAATGGATTCTTCTACCTAGGCAGCCAGATAACCAATAACGGACGAAGCAAGCAGGACATGAAAAGCAGACTAGCACAGGCCAGAGCAGTACTCACAGCCAAGTAATGTCTACTAGTATCAAACATTGGCCTTAATGTGAGGAAGACATTTCTGAAAATGTACGTTTGGAGCCCAGCATTGAATTGTAGCGACACGTGGACTCCGGGAAAAACCAGATTTGAAGAGAATCAAAGCAGCTACTACAGATGAATGTTGAAAATTAGGTAGACTTATAAGGAAAGGTGTGAGGAGATTCTGCACAGAATCAGATAGGGAAGGAATATGTGAGAAACACTGAGAAGGAGAAGGGACAGGATGATCGTACATCTGTGAAGACATCAGAGAATGACTTCCATGGTGTTCGAGGAGGTTTTAGGGGTCAAAAACTGTACAGTGAGAGATCGAAATAGATCCAGCAGATAAATGAGGACGTATGTTCCAACTGCTATTCAGAGATAAAGAGGTTGGCACAGAAGATGAATCCGTGGTGGGGCGCATCAAACCAGTCAGAAGATTGATGACTGAAAAGAAAAAAAGTATTACAATCTGCTCTGAAGGAGAACAGACTTAAAAAAACAGCAAAGCCGAACGGAAGGTACGATAGTTTTACAGCTGCATCTGTAGACACATGTGGAACTCCAGGCAACCCTTAAAAAATGAGTAACACCTATTTTTTAAGTCCTTCACAGTCATCCACCTGTCGAGGCCCTCCCCATGAAGACAATGACGTCGAATGTGTGGGAGGCAGACGCCAGGGGGTGGGTTGTTTATTACGTAAAAGAGAACAGCAGTGACGTAATGAGAAACCGGGGGATGGGGGTGAAGCACCACTAACCTGCGGTCAACAGAAGTGGCTGTAAAAGTGAACATCCCAAATACAGTGTCACAACTGCTTCTTATATCACGATTGAACTTCATAGTGAATGCATCGCTATGGATATAATTATAATTGTTTTCCTGTCTGAAGAATTGTCATTCTTTGTTGTGGTACGTAGAATCAGCTATGAATTGGCTACAAGTGAAACCCCTAGTAATTTCCATTCCAAAGTACAAAAATGTTTAATTCACCGTTACGTTAATTTTAAAATGTTAGTAATTTATAAACTTATAGAGATGTAACTTTTACTGTGCATACTGGATAAAGTTTGATCTGCTCGCTTTCAGATTTTTTCCGAAGTGAATGATCTGTTGAGATCTGAGTCGATAACATTTAAGATAACATACACAGAAGTCTGCAGCAGACTGTTGTCGATCGACAATAATAGGCGGAACTATAAATTAAAGGAGCAATTGATTCCCGAGAAGATAACAACATATTATTATTCAGTTCATTACAATAAGTCCCGTTGATTTGGGTATAGCAATGTTAAACGTGTAAGGCTACTAAAAGTGAGTGCTAAAATTGGAAGAAAAGGGAATAATGGAGTGCGCTTGCGCGAGAAGAGAAAAACCGACAGATCAATTATTTTCAATAAAATTGTTAAGTGAAGATATGTTTTAAAAATGTTTAGGGCCAGTTAGTGATGACAACACGAGAAACAAATGTAAAGCGTGTATTATAGTTCTAGGGGCAAAGAAAGTGGCTTAGTGAACCACATTAAAAGCCAGAACCACAAGACGAACTTGAAAGTTACAGACCGAACAAGAAGTCTTTCACATGTATCTTTGTTTTTAATTCGTACGAGTTAGAGAGTGGCAATGGATACTGCATTTTATCAGTTTGAACTTTAAATCTACAATAATGAATTTAAGTGTAATAATATTCGTAGGAATAGAGAACACATTAATATTATTTGTGTCAATATCGGAGGAACTCACTATAAGCTATCACTTTCGTTTCGGGATATATAGACTGCAGAAATGGCAAAAGGATGGTACAGTGATTGACATAAGGTTCACTTGTGACATGCGTCTCATAATTTTAGCTTCAGTTCACTGCAACGTGTTGTAGAGACAACGAGACTCAATGTTAAATATTCAACAAGTGCAAAAACAGTTAAGTCAGAGACGCACAAACTGCACAAGCTTTGTTAAGATTTTATCCACCTCATACATTTTGGACGAGTTAAATGATGATCTCAGAAACAATGCATTTTACATCGTTACTGAATGGAGTGCAGATGTCTACGATACCATGTTAAATTTGGACGTTTGTGAAGAAGTCAAAGCACTACTTCGTGACGCAATTCCCATAGATGTAGATAAAGATAACACAAACGGTCGGACAACCTTTTTAAAAACTGGACAGGAACCTTTGAGTTATATTCTGGTAACGTTGTTTTGCATTGTTAATATCAGCGTTACGTTAGCTAAGAATGTATCTTTCAAGACCTCTGTCTGAGATAATTGTGAAAAGTAGCTTTTTTCATTCAGTTCATTTCGTTGCCGTATCTGTTTTTCAAGAATCCCAGGCAATGACGAGCTCTGATACACAGTATTTACAGCTATTTCTCTCGCTATTTCTCAGTTAAAAATATAACACCCGAGCAAAGCAACATGGATAATACTTTCGAACAGTGTTAGTTGTGTCCTGCGACAACATAACGCCCTTTTATTAATTTAAAAATCCCTACGTAGTGGCTTATCTTCATGTTTTGATTCATGTACTGCCACTAATTAACCGATTCATTGTGATGTTTCACTCACGAGAACTCTCTGCACAGGATCTGTGTATAGAGAGTAGAAGATTTATTATAAGTCTGGCAGCCAATTGTATCAAACCTTCTTATTTCACAAAGAGGGGGAAGTTAACAATTTAAATGTATATGACCATTACGTCGTAGAACCACTAGCTGATCAAAGTATTGCAGTATTTACGGGTTCACTGAATTTTAAGAAACATTGATACGACTCAAACCTAAAGTTACCAAGCCCCATTCCGAATGAATTCCTTGCGCCTTGGCAAGTTCGAATCACATATAATCAGGAAAGTACCTGTTACATTAAAGTACAATTACTATGTTAACATCGACCTTCTGAATGATTCAGGATCTTCATCACAGTTATGTTTGATTCGCTGATTTTCACATGTCCTTGCTAGAAAAGTATGTAATAGACTTGTTTATAATTTGTGTTCTTTATTTAGTCCATTCATTGTCACTGATTTGTGTAAGTTACACTCCTGGAAACTGAAATAAGAACACCGTGAATTCATTGTCCCAGGAAGGGGAAACTTTATTGACACATTCCTGGGGTCAGATACATCACATGATCACACTGACAGAACCACAGGCACATAGACACAGGCAACAGACCATGCACAATGTCGGCACTAGTACAGTGTATATCCACCTTTCGCAGCAATGCAGGCTGCTATTCTCCCATGGAGACGATCGTAGAGATGCTGGATGTAGTCCTGTGGAACGGTTTGCCATGCCATTTCCACCTGGCGCCTCAGTTGGACCAGCGTTCGTGCTGGACGTGCAGACCGCGTGAGACGACGCTTCATCCAGTCCCAAACATGCTCAATGGGGGACAGATCCGGAGATCTTGCTGGCCAGGGTAGTTGACTTACACCTTCTAGAGCACGTTGGGTGGCACGGGATACATGCAGACGTGCATTGTCCTGTTGGAACAGCAAGTTCCCTTGCCGGTCTAGGAATGGTAGAACGATGGGTTCGATGACGGTTTGGATGTACCGTGCACTATTCAGTGTCCCCTCGACGATCACCAGAGGTGTACGGCCAGTGTAGGAGATCGCTCCCCACATCATGATGCCGGGTGTTGGACCTGTGTGCCTCGGTCGTATGCAGTCCTGATTGTGGCGCTCACCTGCACGGCGCCAAACACGCATTCGACCATCATTGGCACCAAGGCAGAAGCGACTCTCATCGCTGAAGACGACACGTCTCCATTCATCCCTCCATTCACGCCTGTCGGACACCACTGGAGGCGGGCTGCACGATGTTGGGGCGTGAGCGGAAGACGGCCTAACGGTGTGCGGGACCGTAGCCCAGCTTCATGGAGACGGTTGCGAATGGTCCTCGCCGATACCCCAGGAGCAACAGTGTCCCTAATTTGCTGGGAAGTGGCGGTGCGCTCCCCTACGACACTGCGTAGGATCCTACGGTCTTGGCGTGCATCCGGGCGTCGCTGCGGTCCGGTCCCAGGTCGACGGGCACGTGCACCTTCCGCCGACCACTGGCGACAACATCGATGTACTGTGGAGACTTCACGCCCCACGTGTTGAGCAATTCGGCGGTACGTCCACCCGGCCTCCCGCATGCCCACTATACGCCCTCGCTCAAAGTCCGTCAACTGCACATACGGTTCACGTCCACGCTGTCGCGGCATGCTACCAGTGTTAAAGACTGCGATGGAGCTTCGTATGCCACGGCAAACTGGCTGACACTGACGGCGGCGGTGCACAAATGCTGCGCAGCTAGGGCCATTCGACGGCCAACACCGCGGTTCCTGGTGTGTCCGCTGTGCCGTGCGTGTGATCATTGCTTGTACAGCCCTCTCGCAGTGTCCGGAGCAAGTATGGTGGGTCTGACACACCGGTGTCAATGTGTTCTTTTTTCCATTTCCAGGAGTGTATTTTATAAATTATGTTTGATATCGTATCGTAACGTAGCGGATTTGAGTATGCTCCTAGCGGAAATAACGTACTTTTGGCTGGCAACACCGTCCACATTATAAAGCGTCAATCGCGGCTGTATCGCCGTAACCAGTCACGGGAACCGGCGGTTGCACAGTGGGTCGCGCGACCAAATCGACAGTGTGTACCACTGCGTGGTAAGAGTCGCATTCTTCGTCTAAATTGCAGTTCCAGTAGGGCTGTACACAATGGCTATTTGACCGCGTGACCAGCTGTGCACCCGCCGACCCTTGTGATTGGTTGTGGCGATACAGTCGCGTTTGACCCTTAATGATGTGGTGATCTATCAGCGCGATTGCAGAGGGCAGTGGTAAACAGTTGCCCCCTTGCACTGCAGTGTTACATTTTTCCTTTGTTTGTTCTATGTGGTTGTTGAAGTAAGTGCATTTACTGTGTAGTATTACAAATTTTTGAGCTCTTTCCCGCTGCAAAAGTAACTTTCGATCTGGAACGTTTTACCATTAAAACTGAAATCGTCCTAAAATTTGGGGTTTCAGGTAACAAGTATTACAGAAGAAGGATGAAGAAACGTAACGCTTAGAAAGCGATGTGTAAAAAAATTGTTATTGACTTCGAAAATAAAACTGTATCGAGGGAAACTAATGTTGGTATGTAATTTTTGTTTTGTTTATTACTCATTACAATACACTTTATATCTTGATGCTTTGCCAAGAACAGAACCTTCAGTGCTAACAAAATAAACTACCATATTGTAAATTAGAGGGCTTGTGTATTCTCTTAGGCTTGGTGATCCACACATATTCTAAGCGAGTTATTTCTAACATTTCATCCAGACTGAATCTATCTCACTGGCGAACGAAAGTTATGAAGGACATAACATGCTCTAACCATTACTGCACAATCGACCTTCATGTTAAAAAGCAATGAAATAATTGCCATTTCCTGGATAAGACACCGAAAGTGCACTCTTAAGTAGCGACGCGTCCTCGCTAACCATGCAGTTATAAACTTTACTTTTCTCTGTAAATTTTTTTTCCACTCTACGGACGTTGCATGTCTTCTGTAACAGCAAATGCTTTCTTCTCTGACAAAACAGAATGGAAGAATGTCATTTGAAACACGCGCAGGACAATGTTTTGGCAATCTTGAGTTATTATCTTTGATTATTTTATAAACGCCACCATTTCTACCAATTTGTGAATGTCAGGTTTTTCCATATGAACCTGCTTCTATGAATGTAAACCTGTAATCAGGTTCAAAACTTATTCCTAACACCAATGAAAATACACTACTGGCCATTAAAATTTCTAGACCTCAAAGATGACGTGCTACAGACGCGAAATTAAACCGACAGGAAGAAGATGTTGTGATCTGCAAATGATTAGCTTTTCAGAGCCTTCACACAACGTTGGCGCCGGTGGCGACACCTACAACGTGCTGACATGAGGAAAGTTTCCAACCGATTTCTCATACAGAAATTGCAGTTGACCGACGATATATGGTGAAACGTTGTAGTGATGCCTCGTGTAAGGAGGAGAAATGCGTACCGTCACGTTTCCGACTTTGATAAAGGTCGGACTGTAGCCTATCGCGATTGCAATTTATCGTATCGCGACATTGCTGCTCACATTGGTCGAGATCCAATGACTGTTAGCAGAATATGGAATCGGTGGGTTCAGGAGGGCAATACGGAACGCCGTGCTGGATCCCAACGGCCTCGTATCAGTAGCAGTCGAGATGACAGGCATCTTATCCGCACGGCTGTAAAGGATTGTGCAGCCACGTCTCGATCCCTGAGGCAACAGATGGGGACATTTGCAAGGCAAGAACCATCTGTACGAACAGTTCGAAGAGTTTTGCCGCAGCATGGACTATCAGGTAGGAGACCTTGACTCTGCAACACAGACAGGAGCGCCTGCGATAGTGTACTCAACGACGAACCTCTGTGCACGAATGGCAAAATGTCATTTTTTCGGATGAATCCAGATTCCGTTTACAGCATCATGATAGTCGCATCCGTGTTTTGCGACAGCACGGTCATCGCCATACTGGCGTAAAACCCGGCGTGATGGCGTGGGGTGCCATTGGTTACACGCCTCGGTCACCTCTTGTTCGTATTGACGGCACTTTGAAGAGTGGCCGTTACCATTTCAGATGTGTTACGACCCGTGGCTCTAGCCTTCATTCGATCCCTGCGAAACCCTACCTTTCATGGCCAGAGGTGGTTGTTCTTGGTACTGATTTCTCCGGCTTTATGCACCCAAATTGCGTGAAAATGTAATCACATATCAGTTCTAGAATAATATATTTGTCCAATGAATACCCGTTTATCATCTGAATTTCTTCTCGGTGTAGCAATTTTAATGGCCAGTAGTGTATTATCTTTCATTATCTTATAAACGCACCATTTTTATCAATTTGTAAATGTCCAGTTTTTCGATATGAACCTGTGTCTATGAATATGAAGCAGTAATCAGTTTCAAAACCTACTCGCAACACCAAGGAAATAATTTTTGTTGTTGTGGTGTAAAGAGCCACGGTGTCCAGGTTTAACAATTCTTACAAGCTTCCCAACAATTGCACCAAGGCAATTCGGAAAATCTGGGTGTTTTTTAAACTTTCCTGCTGTATAAATCCAGCCTTCGTCCGATGCAGGTGGCACGCATATGCTTTATAAGTTAGCCTATATTTCCTGAGACACGTATCTCATGATTAAGAGTATAGTGGAAATACACATTTGACGGATTGGTGCCACTCTGTAAATTAACTGCTTGTAGCAAGGTACATGAAATAAGAGACTTTTGTTTTGCTCCAACCACACAGATACAGAAGAAGTGGAAGAACTGTCGTGACGGTTGCTCAAGAGAACTCAACAAGAGTAAAGCCTCAAATAGTGATTCATCTGCAGAATCAAACATATGTATATTTTGACACACTAACTTTCCTGTCACCTGTAATTGCCTCTAAACCAGTCGTGTTGGAAGAAGCTGTTGTTCATACTGATGTGGCTAATGACTCTGAT
The DNA here is from genome assembly GCF_023897955.1 of Schistocerca gregaria. Taxonomy (NCBI): domain Eukaryota; kingdom Metazoa; phylum Arthropoda; class Insecta; order Orthoptera; family Acrididae; genus Schistocerca; species Schistocerca gregaria. The sequence goes on from NC_064927.1 coordinate 336,152,624, forward strand.
TTACGGAATGGGGGTCCTCCATTTTTCGTTACAGACGAAGAATGACATAAGAGGAGAAATTGTTTCAGTTACTTACAGCAAACGTCAAGGAGAAAAATCATCAATGTCTGAAGTATATGACGTTGATAAGCATTTTTTTAAATCCATTATTAGATGATTTGAAATATGTGCCACAGCATTTGAAGATGGACGCTAAATTTGTAATTATGTCAGTTTTGAAGAAGTGCAGGGGATCTTACAGTTCAGTAAGAAACTGTAATTTTCAGATCACTTTACGTATAACAGTGCCAGAATACTCAAATACACACCTGACTGGTCTTGCATCCACTCCATGTCCATGTATATCAAATCGTGATGTTATATTTTCACCTTCATATTATGATTCATCGGTGGCCAATGATTTATTCTCTAGGCAGCGTAAATATTAAAACGTTCGTGATAAATGTACTTGAAAAAGTATGTTCACATCTAAAATAAGCAATTTATTTGCCTTATCGCTATTCTTTCTTTTATTCATTTACTATTCCTCATGTGCATACTTTTGATATTTTAGATTATCCTTCGGCACAGCACATCACTCATCAAAAGATGTCACAGATATTCTGAGCCAGCGAAAGAATGCTGCAGAAATTTCTGTGAATTCCTTATAAATTCCAAAAAAGGAAAGTCCGTCTTGCTCTCGAGTAGTTTACATAGGCTGCATCCAGCACTTTCGATGATGTTAGTGGTGTCTGTATTTTCTTTTCAGTAACAATGCGAAAACAACATTTCCTCCTCAGAACCCATTACGTAACAGACTCGCAGAAGCACACAAAAAATTCACTTGTAGCTTCTGCCGCATGGTTCAGGCACGTGTCTGTCTATTTAACCGCGGCGATCAAACGCTTGATAGCCGCACACGGCTGTATCACCGCGACGAATTCACCAGAGTGAAATCATACTTCGCGAGTCTTTTAACCTCAGTTTCGTCAGAGAAGCTAATCGTAATAAAGCAGCATTTTGTTACTAACAAGTATTAAATACAGTCGTACGAAACATAGGCAAAGTAGATTAACACCTAATGGTGTGTGGCGGAGGGTACCTTCTTGTTCCACTCGCGAAGACCGCGTGGGAAGAATGATTGTCGGTAAACCTCTGTATTGGCTCTCATTTCCCGCATTTTCTCCTTATGATCGTTACGCGAGACGTATGTAGGGGGAAGTAATGTGTTGTCCCACACTTTCCGGAAAGACCTCTCTCGAAATAGTAGACCTCTCCGTGATGCACAACGCCTCTCTTGTAACGGCTGCCAATGGAGTTTTTTGAGCAACACCGTATCGTTATCGTGCCGACTAAACGATCCCGTGACGAAACGTCCACTCTTCGGTAGATATTTTCCATCTATTCAATCAGTCTTTACCTATAGGGATCCCAGACACATGAAGAGTATTCATGAATGGGTCGAAAAAGCTCCTTATAAGCCACTTCCGTCGAGGTTGAGTTAATTTCGTTAAGCGTCTTCCTATGAATCTGCTTGTCTCCTTTTCACTCTTTTTCTTCTATATGGCCATTCCGCTTAAAGTCGCTCCTCACAGTTACACCTAGATATTTTACGACAGATACTATTTCCAGCGGATTCTCATCAACAGTGTAGCCATATCACTGGTGAAAAACTAGCTTGAAAAGTCATATTTACACTGAGGATCCGAAAAATTCTGACCACTGCCCACCGCGTTGTTGAATGCCTCCTTCTGGAGTTGCGGGCGCGTGGCACAGTAAGAAAACAATGTAAGGGGAAGAGAGAAAAAATGCGCAGTCGTTATAGCGAAGATACGGGCAATCGTAAAATGCATTTTAGACAGGTATATGCCGAGTAAAACTGTGAGGGACGGGAAAAACCCACCGTGGTTCCACAACAAAGTTAGGAAACTAATGCGAAAGCAAAGAGAGCTTCACTCCAAGTTTAAACGCAGCCAAAATCTCTCACACAAACAGAAGCTAAACGATGTCAAAGTCAGCGTAAGGACGGCTATGTGTGAAGCATTCAGTGAATTCGAAAGTAAAATTCTATGTACCGACTTGACAGAAAATCCGAGGAAGTTCTGGTCTTACTTTAAATCAGTAAGTGGCTCGAAACAGCATATCCAGACCCTCCGGAATGATGATGGCTTTGAAACAGAGGATGACACGCGTAAAGCTGATATACTAAACACGTTTTTCCAAAGCTGTTTCACAGAGGAAGACCGCACTGCAGTTCCTTCTCTAAATCCTCACTCAAACGAAAAGATGGCTGAGATCGAAATAAGTGTCCAAGGAATAGAAAAGCAACTGGAATCACTCCACAGAGGAAAGTGTACTGGACCTGACGGGATACCAATTCGGTTCTGCACAGAGTACGCGAAAGAACTTGCCCCCCTTCTAACAGCCGTGCACCGCAAGTCTCTAGAGGAACGGAAGGTTCCAAATGATTGGAGAAAAGCGCAGATAGTCCCAGTCTTCAAGAAGGGTCGTCGAGCAGATGCGCAAAACTATAGAACTATATCTCTGACGTCGATCTGTTGTAGAATTTTAGAACATGTTTTTTGCTCGAGTATCTTGTCGTTTTTGGAAACCCAGAATCTACTCTGTAGGAATCAACATGGATTCCGGAAACAGCGATCGTGTGAGACCCAACTCGCTTTATTTGTTCATGAGACCCAGAAAATATTCGATACAGGCTCCCAGGTAGATGCTATTTTTCTTGACTTCCGGAAGGCGTTCGATACAGTTCCGCATTGTTGCCTGATAAACAAAGTAAGAGCCTATGGAACATCAGACCAGCTGTGTGGCTGGATTGAAGAGTTTTTAGCAAACAGAAAACAGCATGTTTTTATCAATGGAGAGACGTCTACAGACGTTAAATTTAAATGATCTAGTAGATAGTGTCGGAAGTTCCATGCGGCTTTTCGCGGATGATGCTGTAGTATACAGAGAAGTTGGAGCATTCGAAAATTGTAGCGAAATGCAGGACGATCTGCAGCGGATAGGCACTTGGTGCAGGGAGTGGCAACTGACCCTTAACACAGACGAATGAAATGTATTGAGAATACACAGAAAGAGGGATCCTTTATTGTATGATTATATGATAGCGGGACAAACACTGGTAGCAGTTACTTCTGTAAAATATCTGGGAGTATGCGTGTGGAACGATTTGAAGTGGGATGTTCATATCTAATTTGTTGTTGGTAAGGCGGGTACCAGGTTGAGATTCATTGGGAGAGTCCTTAGAAAATGTAGTCCATCAACAAAGGAGGTGGCTTACAAAACAATCGTTCGACCAATACTTGAGGATTGCTCATCAGTGTGGGATCCGTACCAGATCGGGTTGACGGAGGAGATACAGAAGATCCAAAGAAGAGCGGCGCGTTTCGTCACAGGGTTATTTGGTAAGCGTGGTAGCGTTACGGAGATGTTTAGTAAACTCAAGTGGCAGACTCTGCAAGAGAGGCGCTCTGCATCGCGGTGTAGCTTGCTCGCCAGGTTTCGAGAGGGTGCGTTTCTGGATGAGGTACCAAATATATTGCTTCCCCCTACTTATACGTCCTGAGAAGATCACGAATGTAAAATTAGAGAGATTAGAGCGCTCACGAGGCTTTCAAACAGTTGTTCTTCCCGCGAATCATACGCGACTAAAACAGAAAAGGGAGGTAGTGACAGTGGCACGTAAAGTTCCCTCCACCACACAGCGTTGGGTGGCTTGCGGAGTATAAATGTAGATATGCAAAATCCACTAATGTAAGTGGTTCTAAAAAAGGGCTGCGGCTGGAAATGAGAATCTCTGAAATGGTGAAGCTGGTCGCCTGTTGTCGTACTACTGTCAGGAACACATATGAAAGTGGTTGAAGGATTGTGAAATAATGATTAGGCCATATGGTATAGACGACCACGTCTCATCGCAAAACGTAGTGGTTGGAGGATTACCAACAGTGTAATCCAGGATAGGCAACATTCTGTGGCAGATCTGCTGGTGAATGCACAAGTGTTTCTGAGCACTCTGTTCAAAGACTATTGTTGAACATGGAGCACCACATCTCACGACCACTACGTGTTCCTGTGCTGACACGCACCCCGGGTCCATCGAAACCCAAAGCCCGTCGAATGAATCGCATTTTTTGTCGACGGTTGCGTCATTACACGTCGTCATCCAGGCAAATGGCTCCACGAAACATGCACCGTGGCAGAGACGTAGGTAGGTGAGAGCAGAATTATACTATGGATTGCATTGAGTTGGGCTTCCAGGGGGTCTGTGATGATAGTCGAAGTCATCATGGCAGCAGTGAGCTACGTGACCATTATTGTGGACCACCTGCATCGCTTTATGTTGAAGTCTCCCTCTATAACGACGACATCTTCCTTCCAGATTAATGTTTGTGCTACAGTGGTTTGAGAGTGTTGATAGTGAACTCGGACTGCTGTCTTGGCCAGCAAATGCCTGTTATCTTCCATTTGGAACAAATGTTGCTTGACCTGTGCCTATACATCTGGTGCCACATACTTCTGTGATCCTTTCAACGACTTCTAGAATCTATGACAATAAGAATATCTGTTGTGCTGTATTTTAAAAGTGGAATAACACGCCATTAAACGGGTGGTTATAATGTTTTGGCTCATCGATGTATTTAATATCGGGAGCCTGATAAATTGTAACGAACTATGTGAATAACTACGATTTTCACACCTTCCAAAGTAACCAATTACGCTATGCGTAGATCAGCTGTCGCACAAATTTATGTGAGTAGTATCAACGGCAATTGAGAGACGCAAATAAATTAGTAAGCGATGGTACCTTTCCCCCATGGTACACAAATCAGGTCAGAACATTGTTGCAGAAGAAACGAAATAAGCGTGGAAAATATAAGGGAACGCAAAATCATCAAGACTGGTGAGGTTTTACTAAAGCTTGAAATTTAATACGGATGTCAATGCGAGATGCATTTAATAGTTTCCAGAACGAAACTTTGTTCCAAAATCTGGCAGAAAACCCAAAGAGTTTCTGGTCGTATGTAAATTACACCAGCAACAAGACCAATTCTGTACCTACAATGCGCGATGGGGAAAGCAACACTGCCAATAACAGTGCCAGTAAAGCGACGATACTAAATACGGTTTTCTGAAATTCCGTCAACCATGAAAAGAAAATAAATATTTTATAATTATAATTACCGTATTTACACGAATCTAGTACTCACTTTTTTTACCATACTAAGCACTCAAAACTGGGGTGCTCGTAAGATTCGATGGTGCATTAGATTCGAGTACAAACTTGAATCGTTCACCGGTATTTCTTACCCCATGTGATATGAAGTAGCAAAACATGTATTAAACTCTATCAAGAAAAAAATACAGTAGGTACGGTATCTGTGAATTAAAGAAAGGAAGATGTAAATCGGGTAAGAGGTTATCGAGTTAAAAGAGCTGGTTTTCCAATGCTGAATTCTGTTCTCAAGCTTCAGGACTAAATCTATTACTGCCACGAGACGAAATTTTCTTTAGTCTTCGATTCAAATGGAACGTGTCTTTTTTTGTTTTTTTATTCCCACGCCGTACAACATGCAAAAAACTTCCCATGGATTTTGAGAAGAAACTTGAAGAATTTTAACGGTTTGTTATCACACTTCGGAAAGGGAAGAATTTTTCGATCCCCAAATAGAGAACGCAATTTTTTGGAATTCGTCCGAGGAAGGAGGAAGAATGGGCAACCTGTAACCAGTGACACCATAACAAAAGAAGCAAAAGTGGTGGCAGATGCTCTTGATATACCGAAGCAAAAGGTGAAGTCTACCCGGGAATGCGTTAATAGCTTTATGAAACGAGCGGGCTTATCTCTGCGACGCCGTACAACATGCAAAAAACTTCCATTGGATTTTGAGAAGAAACTTGAAGAATTTTAACGGTTTGTTATCACACTTCGGAAAGGGAAGAATTTTTCGATCCCCAAATAGACAATGCTGATGAATCTCCAATTTGTTCTGATACGTTACGTAATTACACGTTTGACGAGAAGGATACAAATGAACTTACCATCAAAATATCTGGTTTGGAAAACAGCATTTAACGATAATGTTGGGAATCACAGCAGATGGTTAGAGACCTCCCCTTTTTTTAATCTTCAAGCGAGAAATAAGCCCCAGGACTCCGATAAATAAAGTTATTCCCTGGTGAATCATTGTTCGGAATCAAGAGAAGCGATGCATGACTGAAATATTGACACTTGACTGGCTCCGAAACGTGGGGGAACTCCATCCTTGTGGGCTTTCCAACAAGGCATCAATGATTTGTCTTGATGCGTTTCGTGGTCGTGTCATTGACGTCGTAAAAAAATTCCACAGCCTACCCAGTGATCTTGTTATCCTACCTGGGGCAATGTGCTGGACCCTACATTATTGAGTACTGGCTTTCGGCTGCCTGGAATCATTCAAGATATGCTTTATTTCAAATACTCTGGATGGCATATGTGCTCTGGAAGGACACCAAGAATGGCGGGGATGGAGGAAATGAATCTGTTTCTGATGCTTACTCTTCCGAGGACTCAAGTAATGATGACGTTAGTGAATAATGAAGAGTAACGACTGTAATTTACAGTATGTTTCTTCGAATTTCATATAGGTAATCAAGTTAAGAGTTTTTAATGTTAAAAATGTCACTTATACAGTGGTGAGTAACTTAAAAACAAATTATTGTTTTTTTTATAATTGATGTATACATTCACCATTGTTTGAAATAAAGTTAGAATTGTAAAATAAATTTCAGCAATACAAAAATACATTACCAGCAATGTGCTAAAATAACTTTTTTCATTATTTTAATTTTTAAAATTGGGGTGTCTATTATATTTGATGGCGCTTTAGATTCTCGTAATACGGCAAGAGAAGCCAGCAAGATGAGTAACTTACAAGTTGATATCTTCGGTCCCCCGAAGCAGCTTAAACCATATAATAAAGACAAGTCCTCCGACCCAGAGACAGCGGTTTATGGGCAGACACACTAAAGGGGCTGCCTACAGAACGCTTGTCTGTCCTCTTCTGAAGTGTTGCTGAGTGTTATATGATCAGCTTCACATACGTCTGCGGAAGACATGGCAATAGCACAAAGGGCAGCTTCTTTAATATTATCGCGAAACGCTGTAGAAAGTGTGACGGATATGTATGGTCCGCGAGTCGGGGTGGCAGTCACTAATACAAGGCAGTTTTCGTCGCGGCAGAAACATTCCTTGAAATTTCGTTCACCAAATTTCTCCTCTGAATGGGAAAATATTTTTTTGGTGCCAACCTAAAAAGGTAATAATATAATAGTAATCAGAACCTACTATGATGTATTTAATTGATCCTTTTTTCGCGGGCGCCGTTCGAGAATGGAACGGTAGAGAAATATCTTGAAGCTGTTTCCAAAAAATGGTTCAAATGGCTCTGAGCACTATGGGACTCAACTGCTGTGGTCATTAGTCCCCTAGAACTTAGAACTACTTAAACCTAACTAACCTAAGGACATCACACACATCCATGCCCGAGGCAGGATTCGAACCTGCGACCGTAGCAGTCGCACGGTTCCGGACTGCGCGCCTAGAACCGCGAGACCACCGCGGCCTGCGAAGCTGTTTCCACAAAGTCTTTGCCAGGCATATAATTCAGTTGCAGAGTAGTCATGTAGCTGTACGAACAAATGGCTTCAGATGTTATCACTTGCAATACTGCGTCATCATTCCCAACCCTATGTTCTATTCAAATCCAACGAATTCAATAGCTGCAGTTACCAAGAACGAACGCGATGTTTTTGGGCGTTACATATGATCGATTTGTTACCTATCAGTAAATGAACGATACAATTGTTAGTTTTACGAGGAATCTCGTCTCCAATAGTTTAAAGTATATTACTATGAAATTTCAACCGAATCGTTTGTGCTAATTTCAGTTTCTAAATGCAGTATGTTACTAACAAGATTACTACTCGTGAAAGAAATAATAGACGTTTTTTAATAAACATTATTCTCTCAATGGCTGTCTCTTTACCCTCCACTTACGTAATACAATTTGGAACTCACTCAGTTGCCGTTAACTTTGTTACTGAATGTTACAAATTTATAACGAATATTACTGCTAATAGACTTTATTTAATAGAGAAATTTGGAATCACGTTACAGTTCATTTCGTTGCTTTGAAAATTCCAAGTTATTTACTTTTTTGTGATCGGAAATATTTTATGCTTCCGCATATGAAATTGAATGAATTTATTTTTCCGAATAATTAAATCTATCTTACGTGCAGCATATGAGCCAGAAAAAGGGAAATGTTAAAACCGTTGCCTCCCAACCCCGAGGGAAATGCTGTTAGCGTGCAACTGAAAAATGAGCCGATATTATCATAGTTACGCTGGTGACGCATCATTTGGTTGCTGTAGTGAACTTTTCAAAGCTCACGAACTGTATTGGGCTCCAAAAATCTTGAGGCTATTGGGCACAGTAACAATTTGATTCTCTGAAACTGCTTACACAATTGCTTCTTATACCGTCGCTACAGTTGCAAAGCTATAGAAGTTATCCGTAATTACGCATTAATTTAACTTAATCGTGACTCAAACAGACAAGCCTCACCTTAGGTTTGCGATCAGACATAGCTAACTTTTGAGGCAGGGGTAAAATATAGGGAGCGAAAGGCTATTTACAATTTGTACAGAAAACAGATGGCAGTTATAATAGTCGAGGGACATGAAAGGGAGGCAGCAGTTGGGAAGGGAATGAGACAGGGTTGTAGCCTCTCCCAGATGTTATTCAATCTGTATATTGAGCAACCAGTAAAGGAAGCAAAAGAAAAATTTGGAGTAGGTATTAAAATCCATGGAGAAGAAATAAAAACTTCGAGGTTCGCCAATGACATTGTAATTCTGTCAGAGACAACAAAGGACTGGGAAGAGCAGTTGAATGGAATGGACAGTGTCTTGAAAGGAGGATATAAGATGAACATCAACAAAAGCAAAACGAGGATAATGGAATGTAGTCGAATTAAGTCGAGTGATGCTGAGGGAATTAGATTAGGAAATGAGACACTTAAAGTAGTAAAGGAGTTTTGCTATTTGGGGAGCAAAATAACTAATGATGGTCGAAGTAGAGAGGAAATAAAATGTAGATTGTCAATGGCAAGGAAAGTGTTTCTTAAGAAGAGAAATTTGTTAACATCGAGTATAGATTTAATTGTCAGGAAGTCATTTCTGAAAGTATTTGTATGGAGTGTAGCCATGTATGGTAGTGAAACATGGACGATAAATAGTTTGGACAAGAAGAGAATAGTAGCTTTAGAAATGTGGTGTTTCAGAAGAATGATGAAGATTAGATGGGTAGATCACATAAGTAATAAGGAAGTATTGAATAGGATTGCGGAGAAGAGAAGTTTGTGGCACAACTTGACCAGAAGAAGGGATCGGTTGGTAGGACATGTTCTGAGGCATCAAGGGATCACCAATTTAGTATTGGAGGGCAGCGTGGAGGGTAAAAATCGTAGAGGGAGACCAAGAGATGAATACACTAAGCAGATTCAGAAGGATTTAGGTTTCAGTAGGTACCGGGAGATGAAGAAGCTTGCACAGGATAGAGTAGCATGGGGGGCTGCATCAAACCAGTCTCAGGACTGAAGATCACAACAACAACATTATTCACGTTGCTATCTTTCTAAATATCTATGGTGTCCAATAACTTCTCCTTCCTTCTTCGTAATTCGTAACACGCTCTCATATTACTTACACAGGTAAACCAAAACGTTATGACTATCGCGCATTGCGACGCTGGTGGAGTATCGAACACATGACGCGGTAACAAACGTATGTATGCGGAACAGACACGGAAAAAGAATCCCCCTAACGAACGTATGGGCTGCAAATGGTAAAATACAATGAGGTAAGGGACTTTGACAAAGGGCAGATTGTTATCACGCAGAGCGTGTGAACGAGTATCTCTAGAAGGCCGAAGTTTGTCGGATGTTCACTTGCTCCTGTCGTGGGCAGCTACGCAAATGAAATCTTCAGTTACGATTGCAGTGGGCACGAGAACAGCGGGACTCGACCGTTGTTCATCGGAAACGTGTCCGCTCCTAGGGTTAATCACATTTTTGCTACAGAAGGTCTATGGTCGTCTCCACAAACGCCATCATCGAGTTGAACGGCGCCTTGAAAAGTGCAGCGCGCCTCGGACGTAAGCTGGTGGGAGCAGTGTTATGCAATGGGAGACATTCCCTTGCGCTTGTATGGGATGTGCGGTAGTAATCGAAGACACTCGGACAGCTGCGAACCACGTGCTTTCCATCAAGCTTGATATCTTCCCCGACGGCGGTGTCATTTTTCAGCAGTATTACTCTACGTGTCGGAGCAAGAACCTTGCTACATTAGTTTAAGCAGCATTGTAGCAAACGCCAGTTCGTGTCTAGGCTACCAAATTCAGCTGATGTAAATTCTATGGAATCCATAAGGATCGCTGTAGACCGTATCACTGGATGCGCAAATAAGCGGTTGGTTATATACGTGAATTACATGACCTGTTCGAAGACATCTAATGCCACATACATCAATATGCCGGCCATACTTCATCATATATTCTACCGGTAAGGTTCTGTGGGTAATAAATTATAGCTGCAAAGTTCATGGCGATATTAAAATGGAGGCAGCCATCATCGGTAACAAATTATAGAGATAATAATGCGTTTGTTAACAAATTAAATCCTAGATGAACACATGCATTGTCCTAAAACGTACAAGATAACATCCCGGGATGAGATGTTAGTTCTTAAGTAAACAAAACTCATAAGCTTCTTGAAGTTGTCCCAGAAAATCGATTGTTTCTAGGCCGCGCGGGATTAACCGAGCGGTCTCGGGCGCTGCAGTCATGGACTCTGCGGCTGGTCCCGGCGGAGGTTCGAGTCCTTCCTCGGGCATGGTGTGTGTCTTTGTCCTTAGGATAATTTAGGTTAAGTAGTGTGTAAGCTTAGGGACTGATGATCTTAACAGTATGGTCCCATAAGATTTCACACACATTTGATTGTTTGTGGAGTTTATAAGGAGTATTATCAACTTACAAGTCAGCTTACAGTTTTTCAGCCGTTCTGAAAGTGAATCGTCTTAAAGCACTGTCTCGAAATCTGGCAGAAGACCCAAAGAGATTCTAGTCATACATAAAGCACACCAGTGGCAAGACGCAATCAATACCTTCACTGCGCGATAACAACAGTGAAGTCACTGATGGCAGTGCCACTAAAGCAGAGTTATTGAACACGGATTTCCGGAACTCCTTCACCAAAGGAGACGATGCAAATATTCCTGAATTCAAATCAAGAACAATTGCCAAGATGAGAAACATAGAAGCAGATATCCTCGGAGTAATGAAGCAGCTTAAATCATTTAATAAAGGCAAGGTGTCCGGTCCAGATTGTATACCAGTCAGGTTCCTTTGACAATTATATACAACCACTCGCTCACAGAAAGCCGGCCGGGGTGGGCAGGCGGTTCTAGGCACTACGGTCTCGAACCACGCGACCGCTATGGTCGCAGGTTGGAATCCTGCCTCGGGCATGGATGTGTGTGATGTCCTTAGGTTAGTTAGGTTTAAGTAGTTCTAAGTTCTGGGGGGATGATGACCTCAGAAGTTAAGTCCCATAGTGCTCAGAGCCATTTGAACTATGTTGAACCTCGAGAAAGATCCGTACCTAAAGACTTGAAAACTGCTCAAGTAACACCAATACCCAAAAAGGGAAGTAGGAGTAATCCGCTGAATTACAGGCCTACATCACTAACGTCGATTTGCAGTAGGGTTTTGGAACATATACTGTATTCAAATATTATGAAGTACCTCGAAGAAAACGATTTATTGACACTTAGTCAGCACGGATTCAGAAAATATCATTCTCGTGAAACACAATTAGCTCATTATACTCATGAAGTAATAAGTGCTATCGACAAGGGATGTCAAATTCATTCCATATTTTTAGATTTCCAGAAGGCTTTCAACACCGTTCCTCACAAGCGTTTTCTAACCAAACTGTGTTCCTACGGATGCCTCGTTGTGAGACTGGATTCGTGATTTCGGGTGAGAAGAATTACAGTTCGTGGTAATAGACGGAAATTCATCGAGTAAAACACAAGTAATATCCGGAGTTCCTCAAGGAAGTGTTATAGGCGCTGTTGTTCCTGATCTATTTTAACGACATAGGAGGCAATCTGAGTAGCCGTCTTAGATTGTTTGCAAATGACGCTGTCTTGTAAAGTCATCAGGGGATCAAAACGACTTGCAAAATGATTTAGATAAGATATCTACATGGTGCGAAAAGTGGTAATTGACCCTGAATAAGGAAAAGTGTGAAGTTATTCACATGAGTACTAAAAGAAATCAGCTAAATTTCGATTACGCGATAAGTCAAGCAAATCTGAAGGCTGCAAATTCAACTAAATACTTAGGGATTACAATTATAAATAACCTAAATTGGAACGTTCACATTGATAATATTGTGGGTACAGCAAACAAAAGACTGCGATTCGTTGACATAACACTTAGAAGGTGCAACAGGTCTACTAAAGAGACTGCTTACACTACACTTGTCCGCCCTGTTCTGGAGTATTGCTTTCCGGTGTGGGATCCGCATCAGGTGGGACTGACGGATGACATCGAAAAAGTACAAAGAAGGGCACCTCGTTTTGTATTTTAGCGAAATAGAGGAGATAGTGTCACAGACATGATACGTGAATTGGAGTGGCAATCGTTAAAACAAAGGCGTTTTTCGTTGCGAGAAGTTTAAATCACCAGTTTTCTCCTCCGATTGGGAAAACATGCTGCTGGCACCCACCTACATAGGGAGAAATGATCACGATAAAATAAATCAGTGATCGCACAGAAAAATTGAAGTGTTCTTTTTTCCCGCATGCCGTTCGAGGACAGAGAGACAGCTTGAAGGTGGTTCAATGAACCTTCTGCCAGCACTTTATTTCCATTGACAGTTTCATGGGTTATTGGGAAGTGAAGATATTCGTCACAGCCTCAGTCTTCTGGTATTCAGTGGTCAAGGATGCTGTCGTAATACAATTAGCCGACAACCAGCTCAGCTGAGATGAATGTTTCCACTTAGGCAGATCACGGGAGCCCCTGACCACGTATGCGCTCTCAGTGGAAAAATTGTGCTAGGTCTTTACTGACTTGCATTCCATCACGTACCGTCTGTAATAACGAACCAAAAACTTCGTATGCTCTCTGCATTCGCAGACTGTGCACTTGCTTTGTTTTGCTCTTAAATGCGTAAATTTTTATCTATAACTGACGTTATAGTTAGCAACGTATTATCTTAGAAGCATGCACATTTGCTCCAAAGTGTAAGGTTTGTAAAAAATTATTACGAGCAACTCACCTTGGGAATCGCTGAAAGGTTGTCAACCGAAATAGATTCACTCTCGAAAAATCATGGAGTAACAGCACAAGAGGTCTACACGGAGATCGAGGAGAGAAAAGGGAAGGATACAGGGAGGGTGCTGACTTTGAGACTGACAGGAGGGGCAGGAGGTCCTGAATGCTACAATTCATAACTGCTTTGCCACCGTACTCGTAGGGGCTTGCCATAAGAGCAGTGTCGTCTTCGTAACGAACTCCGAGTCCACGTATCTGGATGGTGGCACGCTGTGACGGTAGTTGATAAGTGAGTAACTGGCAAGAAGTGTCCTAGGTCCACCCTCGGCCCATTGGAGCTGGTGCTTGACTGTGCAGATGGCAGTACCGAAGAGCAACAGACCTCGATGTCTTTACCAGGGGACAGTTGCAGTGCGTGGATTCTTGTGCAGGCCAGTCGATGATGGTCCATTACACGGTAATCACCTCAGCCGTGGAGGCTTGTCGTACTGTATCGATGTCAGTGTCCTCTTATATTTGGGCCGAGGATGTTGCACAGCCAGGGCAGCTCCCTTTGTCGTGGCCTAAAGGTGCAGCTCACTGCGCCCGCAAGGAGAGTATGACAGCATGATGAGGGGAGTATCAGAGGTGTAACCAGGCGGAAGGGAGGCCTTATGTAGCCACCTACATGTCTCTGTGTTGGCGTAAACTGGTAAGGATATTCTGTGATCACGTTGGCCTGCGTTTGGCTTATAGTGCCGAGGAGTCTGAGTAGGGGATTCTTAAAAACCCTCCCAGCTGTCAGAGGCACGGTTACCTCAATTTCTGGGTGTTGCGCTTCTGTTTATTGGTACTGGAGTCCGCGCCTCCATATAATTTTGAGGCTGAATTTTTTGAGTTCATAAGACGTATTAAATATTGATATTAAATCTTTGTACATTACATATTTTTTAAAGTTCTATCTATGAATTTTAGGTGTCACTGTCATCATTAATCGGGCCTCATGTTAGTGTTTGTTGTGAAGTTCGTTGGCAATGTAGTATTTATGTGTGTTTGTTTCTGCCTGCCTTCGTTGAGGCAAATAACTATCAGATGATATCAGTTCTGGCGCACGGTATTGGCGATGTTTAGTATTATCACCATTTATCTGTTCCTGGTGTGAAAGACGACTTCCCTGCTGCGCGAATGTTATCAGGGTCAGTGTTAAGAACCGTGTGACTTACGTTTAATTTGAACATTTTGGAGGAATGCTGCGCTCAACTGTAGCTGTCGTTTGGCGGAACTTTAACCGTCTCTCTGCACTTGGCGCCACTGTATCTTATTCATTGAGGTTAATGTACTGTTTAATATGCTTCAGGTCACTTATATTGTGTGTTTGGTTTATATGAGTGGCTGTTTCAGCATACGTTGACCCATTTGTGGTCAACAGGAGACAGATTTGGTGATCGAAAAGCCCAAAGCAACGTGTCGACATTCTGAGGAGCATTTTGGGTTGCAAGAACGGTATGTGGAGGAACTTGATCGTGTTGGGAAACACCCTTGGAATGCTATTCATGAATGGCAACACATTAGGTAGAATCACTGTAGTGAAATACAAATTTGCAACAAGGTTGCCTGGAACATCCACGTCTACATAGGCACTCTGCAATTCACACGTAAGTGCCTGGCAGAGGGTTCATCGAACCATTTTCAAACTACTACTCTACCATTCCACTCTCGAGTGGCGCGTGGGAAAAAGGAACACCAAAATCTTTCCGTTCGAGCTCTGATTTCTCTTATTTTATTATGATTATCATTTCTCCTTACGTAGGTGGGTGTCAACAAAATATTTTCGCATTCGGAAGAGAAAGTTGGTAACTGAAACTTCGTAAATAGATCTTGCTTCAAAGAAAACCGCTTTTCCTTCAGTGACTGCTTCCCCTTCTCTCGTATCACATCAGTGACACTCTCACCCCTATTGCGCTATAACACGAAACGAGCTGCCCTTCTTTGCACTTTTTCGATGTCCTCCGTCAATCCTACCTGGTAAGGATCCCACACCGTGCAGCAATATTCCAGTAGAGTACGGACAAGTCTTTAGTAGGTTTGCCCCATCTTCTATGTGTTCTGCCACCAAAGCGCAGTCTTTATTTCACCTTGCAAACAATATTATTTTCGACATCTTCCCAATTGAAGTTTCTCGTAATTGTAATTACTAGGTATTCAGTCGAATTAACAGCCCTTAAATTTGTGCAATTTATCGTATACCCAAAATTTTTCGGATTTCTTTTAGTACCCATGTGGATGACCTCGCACTTTTACACTCCTGGAAATGGAAAAAAGAACACATTGACACCGGTGATTCAGACCCACCATACTTGCTCCGGACACTGCGAGAGGGCTGTACAAGCAATGATCACACGCACGGCACAGCGGACACACCAGGAACCGCGGTGTTGGCCGTCGAATGGCGCTAGCTGCGCAGCCTTTGTGCACCGCCGCCGTCAGTGTCAGCCAGTTTGCCGTGGCATACGGAGCTCCATCGCAGTCTTTAACACTGGTAGCATGCCGCGACAGCGTGGACGTGAACCGTATGTGCAGTTGACGGACTTTGAGCGAGGGCGTATAGTGGGCATGCGGGAGGCCGGGTGGACGTACCGCCGAATTGCTCAACACGTGGGCCGTGAGGTCTCCACAGTACATAGATGTTGTCGCCAGTGGTCGGCGCCAAACACGCATACAACCATCATTGGCACCAAGGCAGAGGCGACTCTCATCGCTGAAGACGAGACGTCTCCATTCGTCCCTCCATTCACGCCTGTCGCGACACCACTGGAGGCGGGCTGCACGATGTTGGGGCGTGAGCGGAAGACGGCTTAACGGTGTGCGGGACCGTAGCCCAGCTTCATGGAGACGGTTGCGAATGGTCCTCGCCGATACCCCAGGAGCAACAGTGTCCCTAATTTGCTGGGAAGTGGCGGTGCGGTCCCCTACGGCACTGCGTAGGATCCTACGGTCTTGGCGTGCCTCCGTGCGTCACTGCGGTCCGGTGCCAGGTCGACGGGCACGTGCACCTTCCGCCGACCACTAGCGACAACATCGATGTACTGTGGAGACCTCACGCCCCACGTGTTGAGCAATTCGGCGGTACGTGCACCCGGCCTACCGCATGCCCACTATACGCCCTCGCTCAAAGTCCGTCAACTGCACATACGGTTCACGTCCACGCTGTCGCGGCATGCTACCAGTGTTAAAGACTGCGATGGAGCTTCGTATGCCACGGCAAACTGGCTGACACTGACGGCGGCGGTGCACAAATGCTGCGCAGCTAGCGCCATTCGACGGCCAACACCGCGGTTCCTGGTGTGTCCGCTGTGCCGTGCGTGTGATCATTGCTTGTACAGCCCTCTCGCAGTGTCCGGAGCAAGTATGGTGGGTCTGATACACCGGTGTCAATGTGTTCTTTTTTCCATTTCCAGGAGTGTATATGAAGGTAAGGAGATTTTTTTATTTCAAATGTCTTATACCTCTTGGTCACAGGTTCAGTCAACAAGGCGTCTGGCTCGTGTTCTTGTGTTGGACCGTAATTCTGGTTTCTATATGCAATTGTAGTATTTCTAGTTTATTTTTAAATTACTTCAGTGTAAATCGTGTTTAAAACATCTTGTCTTATTGAGGTAGAACCGTGCCTGATGTGTACGTTGAATCACACTTCCGCACACAGAACAGTTACATTTGTACTTTGTTGTTTCGTAGCTTTTATAGTTGCTGGGGACTTAATTAATTAATTGTGTTAATGGAACTTTCCTTTCATTCTTTGTTGTTATTCTGTGCAGTCAGATTGGGTACTAATATTATTCAGGGGCAACCGGTTACGAGACTGCGTAACCGGACAAACAGCGACTAAAATTAAAAATATTTGCATTATATTTAATTAAGCCCCCATGCATTTTTCGTGAAGGAATTAGTGGCACCATCATCGGTAACAATTCCCTCGCCAAAGCGCAGTGGCGGTATTGACTGTTTTTTGCCACTGGTGTACTTTACATATGACCTGAATTTCTTTGGGCTTTCTACCATATTTTGAGGCAATGTTTCATTGTGGAAACTATTAAAAGTATATCGCATTGACGTCCGCACTAAATTTCGAGGTTCCGTGAAACTTTACCAGTCTTGGAGATTTTACGTTCTTCTGAATTTGGCATCCTTTTTTCGTTGCCTCTACAACAGTGTTCTGACGTGTTTTGTGTACCCTGGAGAATTAGTCCTGTCTCTTATTGTGCGGTATGAATCTCTCGGTCCATACTGTATCTTTGAATTTGAGCCATACCTGATCCACACTTACAAAATTAGCTTGGAAGGAAAGGAGACACTCTCTTAGGAAGGTATCAAGCGAATTTTTATCTGCTGTTTTAAATATATTTTGCGCTTATTTTTATTGGTTTTGGTTGATATGGTTTTGAGCCTCGCTACAATGGCCTTGTGTTCACTAATCCCTGTCTCCGTCATGACGCTCTCTATTAGATCAAGGGTTTTTGTTGGCTAAGAGTTCAAGTGTATTTTCGGAACCAATTACAATTCGTGTGGTCTCGTGAACTAATTGTTGAAAGAAATTCTCAGACTAAGCATTTAGTACAATTTCTTAAGATGGTTTCTGTCCACCACCAGTGTTTAACTTGTATATTCGCCAACAAATCGAGGTAGATTGAAATCTCCACCAATTAAAACTGTATCAGTGGGATGATTCTTTGTAATTAGATTCAAGTTTTCTCTGAACCGTTCAACTATTATATTATCTGAGTCGGGGGAGGGGGGGGGGGGGCATAGAAGGAACCAATTATTATTTTGGCACGGCTGTTGAGTATAGCCTCTACCCATAGTAACTGGCAGGAACTATCTATTTCAACTTCACTACAAGATAAACTACAACCAACAGACGCTAACACACCACCACCAACTTTATTTAATCCATCCTTTCTGAACACTGTTTGCGCCTCTGTAAAAATTTCGGCAGAATTTAGCTCCGGCATTAGACAGCTTTCTGTTCCTGTAACGGTTTCCGGTTTAGCGCTTTCTATCAGTGCTTGAAGCTCTGGTACTTTTCCAACACAACTACGACAATTTACAATACCCATTCTCGTCGTTTCTTTGCCCTGTACACATTGAGACTGGGGCTCTTTTTGATCTTTCCCGAGACTGTCTAACCTAAAAAACCGCCCAGTCCAGGCCTCACAGCCCCTGCTATCCTTGTAGTCGCATCCTGTGTGTAGTGGACAGCTGACCTATTTAGCGGAACCCGAAACCCCATCACCCTATGGCGCAAGTCGAGGAATTTGCAGCCTACACGGTCGCAGAACCGTCTGAGCCTCTGATTCGGGCCCTACACTAGGCTCTGTAGCAAAGGCCCGCAATCGGTCCTGTCTACGATGCTGCAGATGGAGATCTCTGCCTTCATCTCTCTAGCAAGACTGGCAGTCTTCAACAACTAAGATAGCACTTGGAAACCAAAGAGAATCTCTTCCGATCCAAAGCGACACACCTCTTTAACGCCGACATTACCCATCACCTGCAGTTGGCTGCACCCTGTGCCCTTAATGGCATCCGGTTGGGTTGTTTTGGAGGGAAGAGACCAAACTGCGAGGTCATCGGTCTCGTCGGTTTAGGGAAGGACGGGGAAGGAGGTCAGCCGTGCCCTTTCAAAGGAACCATTCCCGGCATTTGCCTGGAGGGATTTAGGAAAATCATGGGCAACCTAAATCAGGATGGCCGGACGCGGGATATAACCGTCGTCCTCCCGAATGCGAGTCCAGTGTGCATGGCATCCGGAAGGACCCTTTTCACACCTTGGATGACTCCTCCGGTGTGTACACGGAGTGCACATTGACTTTCTTCCCGTCCTTAGCTGCCATATCCGTAAGGGGCTCCATCTCCGCCTAACCGTGGAGCTCCCAATTAGAAGCAATCCCACGCCCTGCGATTGTCCGGACCTCTCAGGAAGACCGGCCACTGCCGCAACAGACGAGGTCCCCCTTGCTGGCACAGAAGTACTTTCTGCAGTGGGCAGTGCCTCAAACCTGTTACGGAGGCGTAAAGGTACAGTCTTGCGGCTAGCACCAACCTTCGCCTTCCACCCAGGGATTCGCGACCCCTCCACGGTTCGCCAATCAACGTCAGGCAAGTGTCGACCGGCAGGGAGCAGTAGCATCAGAGATAGCAGGTGTTTTTACATGTTCCAGAGGAGCCAAAGCGCTCTCCTCGGGTGTCCCAAAGTCACCGCGGCCCAGAGAAACAGCCTGGAGCCCGTCGACCACGGCCAACACAGCTCCGAGCTGTTTGCGGACGTGGCCAATTCCCCCTTAATCCGTAAACGACAGCCGCAGTCCCTATCCATCCATAACAATTTTTTCCTTTCATTTATCTCACAAGCCCTTCAGAACAAACAGATGGCTGACGATTACGCGAATTTACACTCTACTGGTACTAAAACGCTGTGCTACAACTCTCAAATACAGAATATGCCCTAAATTTGTGAATTAAACTGTGCAAGTACCCAAAAGCACGCGAAACAATAAAGAATTAAACTATGAAACAAATACATGAGCTAAGAGTACACGACTTGCAACTGGCTACTGCTTATCCAACGGCACCAGGGAGTATCACAATGATCTGCTACCATACCCAATTCGCAACCCAGACCATAAATCCAGGTGTAAGTCCTCTGTCTCTAGCAAGCAGCAAATTTGTTGCTGGTCTCCAGGTTTTCTCCTTCTATCCAAAACACTGGCGCCGAGGCAGAATCGTCTTTCGTGAAAAAACACAATAGACCTCCACACTGCCCGCCAATGAAATTTCGCTTGACTCCAATGAAGACTGAAATGTCGGTGGTTTGGGGGGCAGTGGAGTGCACACTACAGAGTGCCTGGCTCGGAGCTGTCCTTGAAGTAATTTGCAGCAGTTAGATGATTCACTGTGGTGCTATCAGCTGCTCAGATTTCAGTTGCAGATGCACTCGTATGCCCAGAACCATACGCCGAACGCTATGCTCTTCCCCCCTCGGCGTGCCATTTGACCATCTGGAGCCCGGTCTTCTTGAGACCATACACTCTTGTGGACACCAGGACTCGCATTCGGGAGGACGACGGTTCAATCCAGCGTCCCGCCATCCTGATTTAGGTTTTCCGTGATTTCCCTAAATCGCTCCAGGTAAATGCCGGGATGGTTGCTTTGAAAGGGCACGGCCGACTTCCTTCCCCGTTCATCCCTAATCCGATGAGACCGATGACCTTGCTGACTCGTCTCTTCCCCCAAACAACCCAACTTGTGGACACCGCTGCCATACTGATGCACAGTTTCTACAAACCTGCGAAAATCTTTTTGCGATATGGCTGAAGGAACTTCCAGCTTCTTGTAGCCCTACTACACGACCTCGCTCAAGATCAGTGATGTATTGAAAATGGGTTCTTTGTCGCCTTGAAGGCATTCTTGACTAACATCAACTCACCAAGCCCAGCCTGTTAAATTTGGTGTAACTAACGGTCTCGACGGTTACAGCTTGTATTTAAAGCATCCTGATGTGCATCCTGACCCACGTCTGCTCTTCTAGCGCCATTCTAATGAGACTCGCGCGAAATTTGAATAGACCTCATCTTTCAGTTGTGGAAATAAGCCTACCAACTCAGGTTTATACCACACAAAACCTTCGTGGTGTTGCGATTTTTTTCCCATCAGTGTATTTTCATTCGGCTAAATTTACTGGTACTGTTTTAGGCTACCACTGTATTTTCATTCACCAAGGTAGTAAAATTAATGGCTGGATCAGTTTATCGAACTTTCCTATTGAAAGTCCTTTTAGTATTTTAGTAACTGTTGAGTGAGATACGCCGCAATTCACCGCTATCGCGGCGACCGAGGTTTTCTAAAAGCGACGCATAACTCAGGAGGAGAAGAGGTTTCCCTGCGTACAGTGACGGGGGAATTTACGGCCGGCTGCCAATAAAAGTGCTAATCCGGCGTACACGCGCAAAGCGCCCCCAACAATTGCTCTGTTTGGCCGGCGCGGCCTTTAATGAGCACTAAAACGCCCCCTGGGGGACGCGAGCGATTTTACGGCAGTGGTCGCTGCCGCTGCCAGCGTCCGTTCATCAATTATCCGCGACACGGGCGCCGTAAACGTGACGCAGAGGACGTCCATCTGAAATACTTACCCGACGCGGCTTGCTCGGTAATCCTTACCAGGTGGAAATCGTAAACACAACTAAGGTCTGACCCTCTACATAACGTTATGAAAGACGACTGTTTTTCACCAAACACTGTAAGAGTAAATCTAAAGGCAATCATAGAGTTTCTGTAACAAGAACTGTAACATGGCAAGAACTATGCCCCTTACATGAAGTCATTAAAGATCACCTAACTCACGTTGAGTGAGCAGTAGGGCTGAACAAAATGACTGACAAGGCACAATGCATCTTGTACAGGGTATAGTATGGACATAGTGGAATAATTAATGTCGGGCGATGGTTTTAAAATAATTCACACATACATGAAAACTTTGTGGAAACGAGTCGATTTACTGGACGCTAGTTTACCCCAGGGAAGTATTTAGAGTTGACTGTAGCTGGCCGGGGGAGCGGCTAAGGGAAGTTACAATAGGCAGCTTAGGGCGGCTCAAGCTCTGAGAAAGTGGTAATGGTGTGCAGCCTCCAGCTGCCTTAAGATGAGTGACTATGAGTGGGTAGTTGACCCCAACTCCATGCTGGTGTACTGGGAAACAGACGGAGAACTTGTATGCCTATTGATAAATGTCCGTCGTCCCGTTTTCTGTGAAACATGCGAGAAAGCCGCGCAAAGCTGCGGTGGAGCGATCAAGAAAGGTAAAAATATGTGTGTTCATGACTATAGCTACTTCATGCTGAATTCACGGTCTGCAGAGACTGAAGTAAATCAGGTGAAGAGCGACAAAGCGCGCCGTTGACGGTTGCGAGGTGTGAAATTATGTTCGCCTTTGTGCACATACAGCGCGAACCGTTATGCTATTGAGTTCGAAGTGTCATTCGGCAGAATGTTTCGATACGATTCGAATATGTGCAGATATGTCCAGTTAATTAAGTCTTTAGAGAGGTACAGTGCCGAGTCGATCTGATTCATTGTTATTCACTAAATAATCTGCAACTTCCAAACTATTTATGGTAACCCAGAAATCAAGTTCACGAATTATCAATTCGCGTCGACAGAACGATCTACATATTTTGTAACATTGTTATTTATTCTGGTGAACACATTTTAATTTCACATTTAATTATATCACAATTTCCTTTGTTCGAAGGAAGACACAGTTTCACTAGGTATTATTACACTCAACACACAATATTCTGATTTTAAGATTTGTTATTTTTACTTTAAGTTTTCATTATTTAGGTATCAATTTGCGTGGTTTCTCATGGAAGTTCAATTTGATTAGAGAAACATACAGTCCGACAACGGCAATAGACAGATGAGTCAATTTACTATTAAAATCAGGTACTGTAATGTTTGTATGATAATTGTTAAAAGTACTGCGGACAAAAACCATTTTCACCATCATCAAGTTCAAAGTTGGAAATTTTTTGTTTGTAGGCAAGCTATGGGTCATATAGACACATCAAAAAATGTTTTGCATCATCCCGGTTCCCAGAACCCCTGAAGACAGACGTTGACTGTGGATATTGCATCACAGACAAAGTCCATTTGACTCTTCAGAGATGTCGCTAAACCCGCCCAAAGATGTAAACAACCGTGCTTAAGAAGCGCCTATTCGACGGACGGGGTCCAACAGCCTATCAAATCTAGTAATTCCACAAGGAAGGACGTACAAGGCTCTTGTTGTCTGTGGTTCAAGCACGCCCAGACGGGTGAAACGTCCCCTTAGAAAAATTATGAATGACTGCTCTGATAAACCTCTACGTTATTCTATTTTCAAACAGCTGAGCAAAACTCCACGTACTCAAACAGTTTTCTCTTTACTTATTCTCATCATCACTAAAATGACACACAATATTTTTAGCGAACTCAATATGACTTTCAAAAATTGCTACAAAAGAATGGCCCTGACTGACAATAATCTATAGTTTTCATGAATAACTTACCTGACAAAAATCTTCATTACTTGAACTACTGCAATATAGCGAGCGCCAGCTAAATAAAAGGTTCTAATTACTGAAGGCACTTACTACAGATAGGCATAGTTAGCAAATGAAGCAATTTGATAGAGAACAAACAATGTATTTACCTTACTAGTGTTCAAAGTCATTATATATATATATATATAAAAACTGAACACTATTAAGGTGAATACACAGCTGGTCTGATATCCGTAGGATCTTACTTTGCTTATCAGGTGACAGTGCAGAACTGTATCCAACGCCTTTCGGAAGTCAAGGAAAATGGCATCTACTTGGGAGCCTGTATCTAATATTTTCTGGGTCTCATGAACAAATAAAGCGAGTTTGGTCTCACATGATCGCTGTTTCTGGAGTCCATGTTGATTCCAACAGAGTAGATTCTGGGTTTCCAGAAATGTCATTATACGCGAGCAAAAAACATGATATAAAATTCTACAACAGATCGATGTCAGAGATATCGGCCTATAGTTTTGAGCATCTGCTCGACGACCCTTCTTCAAGACTGGGACTACCTGTGCTCTTTTCCAATCATTTGGAACCTTCCGTTCCTCTAGAGACTTGCGGTGCTGAAGGAGCCAATTATTAACCTAGCTCGGTTGTAGAGCATAACCTCCACCCATAGTAATTCACAGTAGCTATCCACGTCTATTTCACTACAGGATAAACTACTACTAACAGCGACAAACATGCCACCACCGGTTGCATGCAATCTATCCTTTCTAATCACCGTGTGTACCTATGTAAAAATTTCGGCAGAATTTATCTCTGGCTTCAGCCAGATTTCTGTACCCTCTCTTGAGACCACTGTAACACGGTTCTGGCCTACTGACAAGGGCAATTACACTATGGGGGATGCCTTCGCCGTCGAACAACACATTAAGTAGATAGGAATGTAGTTTGTCCGCAATGATGTTCACAAGGTCTACAGCTTTGATTACTAACACAGGTCCCATGAAAGCACAGATAAATGTCCCTCATAGCATAATACTGCCCCCACACGTTTGGCTCCATTATACAGTACATATGGCAAGCCGTCTTTCACATGGATAACAGTTGATCCCGACACATCAATCGACCTTGGTGTAACTTGGTTACTCCGACCAGACGACACGTTTCCCTTGTTCCACTGTCCGAATCTGGTGACCCAGTGCTCACTGGTATCAGAACTGGTAATGTCGTGGACCAGCATAGGAATACGTAGGGATCGTCTGCTGCGGATCCCTGTGTTCAAAAATGTCAGCAGAACTGTATTCTCGAAGCATTGTACTCTACCGCGGTATATGCGACCTATCCTACAGAATGAATAAATATTACCGTTTGCGGTTCGTATCGTAGCTAAAAAGATTTCCTCACTCGTTTTTGCTCCGCGTATACACTTCCGTCACCGCGGCAAGTGACCGAGCCGCCACCACACATTAGGATCACCCGAGAACTCCGTAGCCTTTCTTCCACAGATTATCTTTGGCGTTCCCCACCGCTGTCACACTTGGGCCACACCAAACTAGTACAATTCTGACAGCGAGTCTTAGAAACTGTTCGTATCCGTTGTCGTACCAACGTGATGAGGTACCCTAGAATTGCTCGCCTAGTGTGTGGAATGCGATTTCCTTTAAATATGGACTGCACTTACCCGTAATCCTTCCTAACACGGGTTCTGCCTATTAGTCCAATGTCGCATCCTAGGTATTATCACACTAGTGATGCTAATATACGTGCACCTTCTTAATAGAATCACTACTGATCATTAAAGCGATATTATGGAGTTCTTTGTCTTTGTTATGAGCATTAGCTTCTATTTATAAACGTTTGAACTCCTTATTAATACGTTTTTCAGTTTTTTTGCATTTTTCTTGTATCGTCCAACAATGAAGCTATACTGTGCAAAATGTGCCATCAGTGAACAATCTGATAGCGTTTTTCCTTCTATCTTATAAATTTCTAATCTTCTCTCAAAACTATCCTTGATTGGGCCACAACTGTCTTGTGTATTATATATTAAACCGGGCCACCCACCCCACCGCCGCCCCACACCAAACATAGGGTTATTGTGCAGTTCCCCCCCCCCCCTCCCTCCCCCCCCCCCCTCGGGAACGTCTCATACCAGACAAGTCTAATCCCAAATGTTTGCCAGGTACAATAATGATGGTGTACCCATACTTGGAGACAGTGTTTGCGCAGCAATCGCCAACAAAGTGTAACTGAGGCGGAATAAGGGGATCCACCCCGCGTTCGTGGAGGTAGATGGAAAACCGCCTTAAAAACCATCCGCAGATTGGCCGGCGTACCTGACCTCGGCACTATTCCGCTGGGCAGATTCGTGTTTGGGACAGGCACGCCTTCTCGCTCGCGAAGCAGCACGGTAGACCGCGCGGATATCCAGACGGGCCCATCCACGTTACTTTTATTTCTTTTGAACTACCGTCTTCCTACATAAAATAGTGGAATCTAATAGTGAAGTAATCCTCAAAGGTACTAAGTAATAATGAGTTTCGGTTACTCGACGAAATAATTCAGTCAGACATGGATAGACATAGGCATAAACATACACAACTTGTGATCTAAATAAAGGTATATTTTTGAATCCTCACAAATTTTCAGATGAGTTCTTGGTCCCGCGAATCATTTACACTAAAAATTACATTATAAGAGAGCTAATAATGCCCACAAGAAATTTCTCCTTCGCGAAATAAATCATACAAAGTATACTCTACGTCTACTTTACTGGAGATTTACCATTGTGTTCTAGGGTGATAGTTTCACAGACGGAGCTATCCAGGCCCCCCACTGCTCCAGAAGTATACATATTCCGCTTTTAACCTGACCATGCTTGCCTCGTAAGCATGCAGGCAAGCTTCGCACGCTCTCAGCATAACGGGCAGGCTGGTTTAGTCCCATCCAAGCCAAGCTGTGCCCAAGCCAAGCAGGCTAAAGGAACCTTGCGGAACCTTGTTTTCTTCTCCGTCTTCACGCTGCACTACGACATGTATCAATATATTCTGTAAGCTGTCATTGTAATGTTGTGAGTAGGGTTCGGAAGTTGATGAATAGTTCTTTATTACACGGGTACCACAAGAAGATGCCCAATACAATAAGTGATCTTACTGAATCATTGTAGGCCCGAAAATGTGGGATTTTTATTTGTCATTTTATTTGTCTTTCTTACCCTCTTCAGGTTTTTTTGGCTTATTGACGTTTAGGTATAAGCCGTTGTCTATTCAGATTCACTTTCTATCGACCAGTACTGCATATTTTTAATGAGAACCACCTTTAGATCACCTTAAGTACATGTTTTCTATAGAAATACACATCATCTCTAAAAACCGAAATCTTTTGTAGCTAATGAACCTGAAAATGGCTATTATACTGCAACTCCAGAAAAAATAAGGTTCTGGTAGTAATCCTAGGTGGGCTTCAGGAAAATATGACCACAGTTATACCAATTTTAATTGCTTCTTTCACAATATTTCCTACAAATTGCTGAATCCATTCTAAGTAACCAAAATAGTTCATTCTGAATTTCCCAAAAACATTTAAGTAAATACGAATTTTTTTCCACATTATATTAATCTAAAAAATCTATGAGAGAAGATGCTTTTAATTCTTATCATGCTTTCTTCGCACTACTTTGCGTATCACCACAGATTCGGACTTTTACATTTCTCACTGTATTCTCTGAGCACAATCTCGTTCTAGAAGCCCTTTAGGTCATTTTTATAAGTAATTCAATGCATTGTACTTCTGCTTTCGAATCCTAATTATGAGATTCCCATTAATATACAAATGGAGGAGTGAAATTAACTTCTAGGATGTATGTGGGACTCAACATCAATTGATGTTTTTTAAAATAGCTTGTATTCTGTATTGCCTTAACCGACAGGAAATGGACATTTTATTTTGTGGAACAGCTACTTAAAAAATATCCTTCAGTTCCACTAAAAATGTTCCCATCATTAAGCGAATACAAGCAAGTGAAAATAGTTTATAGAAAATAACAGATATTATTTGAGAGATTTAAAATCAAGAAGTTTAATGTCAAACGGAACTGCATTGTGTATATAATCTCTTACAAGCCTCTACATCAGAAACCATCTCCGAAAAAGCTCAACAAGCAAACAACATACCTAAATACTCTTCACTCAGGTTTCCCCTATTTACTGTTTGTAGCTTATCATTCTGATCCATGATAGCTGACTGTGTTCTTAATGTGTGTACTGATTAGAGTTTGAGTGAATTACAACGGGATCGTCAAATCTTTCTGCATCAAAAGGTGGTCATTTTTCACTGAATACGTTTCCTGCGCAACTACAGTCTTTCACGTTGGAGGCAGTCTTGGTACGGATAATGCCACACAGGCCTAGCGAGAAACACGTTGAGAGCTGTTTTTCCACCGCTGTAATTTTCGTCGCTCAGATATCTTTTATGTATCCATGAAATTAGCCACGTAAAGGCGGAGAGTCATTTGCCCGGTCGTCAAATTTCGTCTTCTTATAATGCCCTGCAATTTCTTATTGGCCGCTGTGACTGGGTACTTACAATGAAGGTATTTATGGTCAAGTGAATATTTTCAGCATTGGTATCATAGCATTAGTTAACATAACTAAAATAATCTCTACATAACCTTACAAAGTTACGTTGAGCACATATCCGTCAAGCCACTACGAGAACACATAATTTTTCATCGACGATTGGCTTTCCTAATGTTTGGTATTAAGGCACCACCAACGTTTCAGAATAATGACGTTCATTTTATACTCTACAAACACACCGACAGATTCGTTCAAAGATTTCACGTAGTGAAATTATATCATATCACTAAATATATCTTCATCCTATAAATTACACTGTGCTTTCAAAAACTTAAAAAGACGATAGAAATAAATATTAAATGGGCTCCTCGTCACCATATAGGTCAAGTACGGTTTCCTTAAATGGTTTAAAGTTTGCTTTGGGGTTTGATGGCTAAACATCGAGGTCATTAGTCCCCTGTTCCAAACAGACATATTTGTAATAGGCCTATACAGTAAAAGCGTAACCTCAGCAGAGGGAGGGAACACCAAGGGGGACAGAGCTAAAATGAACACCGCAATAACTCAAATAGAGGACACTTAAAAGGAGCATAGCAAATAGTTGACTAGAGTAAAACAGACTATAGTGGTTGATGGATCAGGTAGAAGGTCAACCACTCTACTACAAACGAAGAACCACCAGCTGGAAAGCGTTGATAGAGGTACGAACACAACATGTTACCATAGAAGACACTATTTTGGTATCCACGTCACAATTAAAAGTCGCTGGAGTGGGTGTAGCCTGAGAAATCATGCGAGAGCGCCCACACTGGAATGAGTGATAAAACCCAGCTGCACGGATAAAATGTAAAACTAAGTCAGGTATAAAATCATAATCACCTAGAATTAAAGGAAGTGCAGCTGTGCAGCTGGTAAATTAAAGGACTGCCGCAAGGGGGATAAAAGGGGGCAGTCCATCAGAAGATGGACCACTGACAGCCCTGCATCACAGTAACACTTGGGGGGGGGGGGGGGGGGGTTCTCGTGACGAAGGAGATAGCAGTGGGTCAACCACGATTGTCCAATTCGGAGACGGCAGAGAACAACTAAGTCCCTACGGGTGCTCCACAAGGATGAACTCCATACGGCCGTGGACGACTTTACCAAGCGGAACTTATTTCTCGTGTTCAAGACAGACCATACAGAGCTCCAGACATCGCGGACCTTGCGATGTCGGGCTGACCGGAGGTCTCTTACCACGAGACCAACCTCCAGGTGTGGTCAAGTGGTGGCCTGCTTGGCCAACCGATCGTCACGTTCGTTTCCTAGAATGTCGATGTGGCCCGGATTCCACACAAAAGACGCTGAACGACCACTCTCAGCGAGAGCAAAAACAGTATCTTCAATACCTCGCACCAAAGGGTCCCGAGAAAAACACTGGCCGAGTGCTTGCAATCCACACATTGATTCACTGCAAATGACAAATGAGTCCCCAGGGCAGGAGGAAAGGTGAGGGAGTGCACGATAAAGAGCAACCAGCTCCACAGTGGAAACACTGCTCCCACAAGGCAGGGAATGCTGCTCAACGTAGTCGCCGTGGATGAAAGCAAACGCAGAGCGTACATCGATCACAGAACCATCGCTGTAGACTACATCTGCATCGCGAAACGAGGCAAGAAGAGCCAGGAATTGTTGACGAAAACTGGAAGGTGGAACGAAGGACTTGGAGTCGCAGGACAAATCCAAGCAAAGCAGCAAGCGAGTGAGGGACCAAGGAGGGGTAGAAGGAGAGCGCCGGAATAATCGAGGAAGGGGAAAGGAGTGACGAGAGAAGGGAACGAGCGCGAACCGCGATCGTGAGATCCGACCTAGGCCGCAGTCGTGGGGAGCGGAGTGCAGAAGATGGAGAAAGGAGTCTGCGGTTTGAGTAGTCGGGCGAGGCACGGGCGCGTTGCGATGTATGAAGCAAGCAACTGTTGTCGGCGGAATCGTAAGGGAGAGATTCCTGCTTCTACAAGAAAGCTACCCACCGGACTAGTGCAGAAGGCACCTGTCGCCAGTCGGACGCCACAATGGGGAATCGGGTCGAGGATGTGCAACGTTGAAGGTGCTGCTGAGTCGAACACCACGATCCCGTAGTCGAGACGGGACTGGACGAAGGCCTTATAGACAAACGTGCAGCCCCCCAAACAGTGTGGTTGAGGCAGCGAAGGATGTTGACGTGCCGCCAGCACCGTTGTTTAAGCTCGCAAAGATGAAGAGTCCAAGTGAGCTGAGCATCAAACGGCATGCCAAGAAAGCGATGCGTCTCCTCAGTACAAAGGAGTTAATTGGCGTGGTAGAGCTATAGATGGAGGTGGACGGTTCTACAGCGACAGAAGTGCATCTCTCGGGTCTTAGAGGCTGAGAACTGGAAACCCTGGTTGGATGTCCTAAAATGTGCCTTACGGATAGCTCCCTGCAGCCGCCTTTCTCTGACGCTGATGCTTGCGGAACTGTAAAAAAGACAAAAGTCATCAGCGTATAGAGAAGAACAGACCGATGAGCCCACCGTAGACTCAAGACCATTAATCGCCACCAAAAAGAGGGGAACCCTGAGAACCGAGCCCTCCAGGACATCGTTCACCTGAATATGAGTAGAGCTAATATAAGTGCCAACTCTAACCCGAAAGGAGCGATTGGAGAGAAAATTCCGTAGAAAAATTGGAAGTGGACCCCGTATACCCCATTCGTGCAATGTAGCAAGGGTATTATGGCGCCAGGTGGTATCGTACAGCAACTAGATGTTCTCGCCGAGTGAAAGCTGTTCGAAACCCGACTCTAGCGAGGCTAAATTGTTGATCGCTGAGTGGCCCTGACGGAAGTCCCCCTGTTGCTAGGCCAGGAGGCCCTGAGCTTCGAGGATCCACATGAGCCGCCGAGTCACCATCCAATCCAGGAGATTGCACATAACGTTGGTAAGGCTGATAGGGGGATAACTGTCAACCACCAGCGGATCTGCACCACGTTTCAGCACCGGCATGATAAACCTATCCTGCCAACGAGTTGGGAAAACGCCCTCCATCCAGATGCGGTTAAACAGGGCGAGTAATTCACCCTGACAGTGCGCCGAGAGACGGTGAAGAAACTGGTTGTGAATTCGGTCTGGACCTGGAGAGGTATCAGGGCAAGCTGTAAGGGCACTTTGGAACTACCCTTCACTAAATGGGCGTTGTATCGTTCACAACGGTGCGTGCGAAACGACAACTGCGTGCGCGCGGAATTCTGCGCTGTAGCCTGCTGTCATGGAACTACGAGCGAAGTACTCTGCCAGATTTTCGCCAGTGGCGATTGGGTCAGTTCAAAGCGTACCCCGAAGAGAAAGGCAAGGGACAGATGCATCAGGGCGAAAGCCAAACATGCGCCGAACCCGTGTCCACACCTGAGATGGGAAGATGCGAGAACCTATGGTGGCAACATATCGTTCCCAGCAGGCCTGTTTGCTCCTGCTGTATTAACCGCCAAGCCCGGGCCCACAGACATTTAAAGGCAACCAGATTCTCTAGGAAAGGATGACGCCGGTGACGTTGCATGGCTCGCCGGCGGTCCCGGATAGCTTCTGTAATCTCTGGTGTCCACCAAGGAACTGTCGTATGCCTTGGGGTACTTCAAGAACAGGGGACAGTTGGCTTGGCAGCGGAAACAATGATCATAGTGACCTTGTCCACTGCCAAATCAATGGCACCAGGAAGCGGAGCAATGGCCATAGAAGCTGAGGTGTAGGCTGCCCAATAAGCTCCAGAAGGAAACCATCGTGGCAGCTGGTCATGGGATTGGGATCGAAAAAGAGAAACCAGGATAGGAAAGAGGTCGTTATGGATCCTCCAACTGGGGTATGGAAGAAGGCCTGGCCTACTAAGAGAGAGGTCAATGGCCGAGTATGTTCTATGGTTCAAATGGTTCAAATTAAATGTAGGATACGCATATTTTAAAACAGGTCATTATTGAGAAGCATCTGAATTAGACCTTGAATGTTTGTCAGTCGTGTCAGTTTTCTCACTTGCCGTGTACGTCACGATTGAGCTATCTAGCTCCCTAACTGTGGCTATGTTGGGGTCCTGACAAATGTCATCGTATCTGATTTTCAAACAAATTTATTACTTTTTATTTTTCAATCTCCTACTCCATGAAAGCGCCATGGAGCTAATATCCTTTCTCGATATATTTAACCCTTGTGCACTAATTGGTGATTCATATGAATGACGTATTAGCTCTTTCAAGCCACAGAGGCAAATAAAACATTGCTGAGGATTATTTTTTTTTTTTTATATGCCAGGTAGTTCTGATTGTAATAGTGCATTTCACAAGGTGTATCATAATAGCTACTGCAAGTTTCCGGAAACACAGGGCATGAAATTAAACTTTTTTTAAATAACGCAGTGCAATGTAGTGCGTCGTCTCAAACTTGCTCTGACGTGAAGCAAGCCGTTTATAGTAATAAAAGTCTAGGACTTTGTTTCAAAACGAGTGTGAAACTTAGAGCATGATCGTAGCAAGGGTGCATCACACCGCGGTGCTACTGTTTCTTTTTGTGAAATTATCATAAATGAACACAATGAAAACCGCAAACGTATTTATAAAAGTTATTTAAATCTGTCGCTGCAGGAGTCCCCTCTAATTCCGATTTAAAATGTGTATCGAAGTCAGGGAAGTGATTGAAAATGTTCTAAAGAAAAGTTATGTACTGGATGCAGCAAATTTAGTTTTCAGTGTTAGTTTTGTAATTTGGAAGTCTGTCATTCACCACTTTCGCACAAAAAAGTGTTAAGTTTTTTAATATCCGAAACCAAGGAAACAAATTTCGTAGAAGATATTTTGTGCCAATAGTAGGAAAGCGACATCAGTACTTTATTGTTTCCATGGTAAGAATAACAACCGAAGTCAAGACATTTATACTCGGAGTGATGAGCACTGGCTTTAGTACAGAAAACGAAGCATTTGCCGGTGCTGTGTTATTTATAAGTAATGTTTACATTCTTGTCCTCTGCGTCGTCTGAGAATCAGGAACAGTTGTTCATAAACACGTGTATATAATACTTCTTCTCTGCGTTGGAACACTTCGCACTATTTCATCGGGGGAATCCGCTTCCTAAATACAAGAGAGTGAAATGTCGCAGTCTGCCTAATTTCCTCACATGTTCTGTAATACAGGATAACACTGCATCCAACATGCAGCCGAATCAAGGTCTGTCAATAGTGGTTCGATGATGCACGCGTGTATACTACCACACACTGTGATTCAATCTATTGCACCATGAACCACCGTTAATTCGTGCATTTCCAACTTTTCGCAGCGTAATGAATAGTCCATTAAATTTCGGGCATGCAGCTGCGCAAATTAAGTTTCTTACACCGATATTTCGAACGCATATCGTTAGTCCATCTTCAGAATAAGTCGCAAAACTGATAATGTGCCAAGCGCGGCGTTGCGGGCTCCACTGCGGCGGTACACGCCTGTCAGAGACTCTGGTAGGCAGCAAATACATACCCTTACGCACGCACCGCATGTGACGAAGGCGTATAGACATTCTATTCGCTTATCAATGTATGTTCGGCGGCAATGACACCGTGACCATTTCTCGTCAGTTTAATTATCCCAAGAGCTTGATTCCGTGCTTTGTTTACATTAAAACAATTATCTCTGTTTATTAAATTATTAGCTAATCTAATCTCTATAGCTTCCTTGATGACAGAATCCCAAAAGGAAGAGGTTAGGATTTTCGCATCTGCTTAATAAATAGAAATAATGTTTTATTTAGAATAAAGCATGGAACCTGGCTCTTCGGATAATTCAGCTGCAGAGTAGTCGTCATCGTGCCGTCGTCTCCGAACGTACATCGATAAGCGAATTGAATGTCTGTAGGACTTCACCAAAGGTAGCGCGTTTTTAAGCGTATCTCTTTGCTCCCAGCAAGCGTCTGTGACTCGCAGGCCTGCACTGCTGCGGAGGAGCATATAAGGCCGCGCTTGGCACTTTTACGTCAATCTTGCAACTTACGGTATGGGTGATTAGGCAATATACTGCCGGTATCTCGGGAACAAAATTAAATTAGCGTGGCTGTATGCCCGAAATTTAATTGAGCGGCTAATACGTTAGAATTTCGCTGGCAATATCTGAGCGACGTGTTGTACCATTGCATAAACCTGTTGAAAAATGCGTGAGTCGGTACACAAAAAGGCGAATATGATTTCTTTAAAAGAGTGATACAAAAATAGGGAACCAGCTGCCTCATTCATTCTTCCACACCAAAAATTTTAGCACTCGAACATATACGCGCTCCTTTAACGTAGAAAATACTGTTTTTTTTTTTTCATCCAGTCTCCCTTTGTAGTAAAGACATCATACTCATCATCTTCCTCCCACTGCCACCGTCTAGGTCTCTCCCCCACTGTATAATTTTTCTACCACTGATTTACAGTACGTCCCACTGCCACCGTCACACCTCTCTGATATACTCTCTTTTAGTGTTTCTTTCTTTGCATTGCCACTATTCTCACCGTACCTCGGAAGCTCAAAAGTACAGGAGGGGGGGGGGGGGGGGGGGAGACGAGGAGGAGAATCCAAAATCTGTATCTTATCTCTCTTTTGCTGCCGCTGCCATTGACCCCCTTCGACCTCTCTTTCTCTATTAATGACTTTCTCCGTCATCATCCTTGTTCCACTAGTAGTGTCTCCTCTCTTCCCCACCGTAACTGTCTCTCAGCTGTTCTCTTTCAACACAAAAACTGCGAATGTATTAGCATGGCAAAATGTTTGGTGAGGAAAGTGGAATTAAAAATAAGGTAACTCGTTCCCTCTTTTCCAGCAGATTCTTTTCAAGAGCAGTTTTTTCGCCCTTTCATGCTTCAGCAGGAGCATTTTCTGTTGGATCCCTTCTTTTCGCTGCTACAGCTTATATAAAACGAATCCTGTAGGGCAGTAAAGTTTCGACAGTCTACTTATGCACTTCGGCACATTTATACTATGACGCATAAATAATCAACAAACCAGTAAGCATAATAAGAGGTCAACACAAAATCGTTCTCTTTAGGTTTGTGCTCAATACTTGGCGCATCTGCAGCAATTCATCGAAAATGTCCGGCCTATCGTCTGTATCGTAACAGAGTAAAAACGTTAGGAGGAATATTTTATTGAATTTGAAGTCTTTCGAGTGGTACGTAATATTTATCAGTTATTTTAAGCTATTTTCAGGCCAGTTAAGGCCCTTTTTGGCCCATTCTTTATACTGCAGTACCTCTTTGGACATAATGATAAAGACGTGTAGTACGCGAGATACCTACTGCTGTGTTTGAAGCTGCCTCATAAACACACATAATCTTTTCTCATTCTGAACTTGGACTGTGTTTCGTATATTGCCCAGTTCTCCTGAAGCACCCTAAGAGTTTGGTTGTTCATTTTGCAGCTCCCATCGCTATGATAACTGAGCTGCAGTGAAACTATCTATTGCAAACATATACCTAAGTATTCTACAGTCATTTTGGATTGACAGCGCAACGTGTTAAAATGTGCCGTGGGCTGAAGGTATCCCCTGAAACGTAACAGGCTTGTGAAACCCACGTTGGGCTGCTTTAACCACATACACTTCAGCAGACATGTGCTGTAGCGTCTCCGTTGAGAAGGGCTGAGCTTCAACGGTTACGGCGGACATAGGGTCATGCAGGCTGGAAGTAAAATTGGTACACATTTGCACTCTTCATAGAAACATGCCACTCCCAACAAGGTAAATGTCTGGGTTTAGGTACCGATTAATCATTCCAGAATGCTCTAACAACGGACACTACGATGTTAAATAAAGGAATAATTCGAAATATTTTCCCTTCAGTTTGGAATGCTTATGTGAACACAAGGGAAGAACGTAGACACCAAGTAAGAAACCCTGTTTATCCGCGAATAGAACCGTTCAAAACCGCGAATAGCCAACACGAAATCGATTATCAGTGGTTATTGAAAAGCACGTAATGGATATTTTGGAAAGTTATTTCAATGATCGGCTTCTCTAGACTCTGCTGACCTAATTCAGAATCTCTGCTGATTTAGCTTTTTAACTGTTTTGGTTTTGATATGACTCCATACTTGAAAGGACATTGGAATTAGGAAATGGGTCAATGATTTACTTGCCACAGGTAAACATTTTGGTCACTTTATTGTTAAATTTCTGCTCTCGACCCATCATAGAACAGGACTTTAACAGAGTATAGTATGTGCCTTACGCTTTTTCTGTGCATGAGTCGAAATTTGACCATAAACAATAGGTAATTTAATAAAAAAGTGCAGTTACAATGTTATGGACTCTAAATCTGGTGCGGGAAACATCATTTAAAATCGCCTACTTTAGACAACCACTTTCTAGACAGACTAGACGGAGGCACAGGTACCGGAGGCATATTATCATAGATAAATATTGTACTGTTACAAGTAAAAACTTTCATGATATACACCAAAGTACTGTATCAGATAGTAAAACGTAACAATTCATCGGTTGGCACAGACTGATCTACACTGTATTTGGTGGTGGAGGATACAAACTAAACACTGCAACATCCAGCTGGACAGAGTAAGCACACTGGCGCGTGTCAATAACTTAAACATTGAAGTATGCATAACAGAATTACAGAATAGAGATGAATAGCAGTTGACAAATTTTGTATAAAAGCGGTGCCTGGCCGAGTTTAATTGTATTTAAGTAACGTACCAAGATATCACAAAGACGTCACTAGCTGAACTAGATTATTACTAACCTTAATTCAAACGAATAGCTATCAGTACAGCGGAGTAGCCTGGTTGTTGAAATGTTTCGTTTAGCGATCTACGTTGTTATGTTGTTAGGCATGAAGAAGCGATATTTCATGTAGATCTGTTTACAACGTAAACGATTTTTCTGGGGCGAGCTCGTAATGCACACCAGAGTGCGACATAAAATATGAGAATAAATCTTGTTCCAATTTGTAGCAATTAAATTGTGATTTAAATAAAGTAGAATTATGACGAATGTATTCTTCAAATTTTGTAAAACACACACACAGTATAAGTTATTGTCGAGTCTGGTATTCCTGTGATAAAATGCGCCCTGGAATCCGAAGGGTCACGCGATCGAATTCCAGCCGGATTATAGAATATTTCAGACTGTCCATAACTAGGCCTCACATCTCAAAGAGGGTCATTTCCGACGTGATGGTGATTTACGCTTATGAATGCTGAAGTAATTGTTTCCGTTCGAGGGGATTATCGCTCACTTTCAAAACGAGTAGAAAATGAAGTAACACAACCTGAAACTGTAGTAATTAGCATCTGGACCACGAATGTGCTACTGAGAAAGGAAACAAATTGACTAAAATGGGTCTCTGCAACGTATCTTTTATAATGTTATAAGAATTAGAATTACGCTTAGTTGCTACTGTTGGCTAGAGTTTTTACATTTCTGACTAACAGAATAGTGGAGGGAGAATCTTCTGTAAGTGAAATTTTAAATGCCATTACGCTGTCTAGTTTGCCACAATATGATATTCGATTTCACAAAGAATATTATTTCTATGAATGCAAATTATTCTGAAACTA
Organism: Schistocerca gregaria; assembly: GCF_023897955.1. Classification (NCBI taxonomy): domain Eukaryota; kingdom Metazoa; phylum Arthropoda; class Insecta; order Orthoptera; family Acrididae; genus Schistocerca; species Schistocerca gregaria. The sequence goes on from NC_064927.1 coordinate 336,190,223, forward strand.
AATGAGGGCAGAGGTTACTGCCATATTTTTGAAATTACATATTTCTCAATGATGAGGGTGTTAGTTATTGGGTACATGTTTACATATTGGATCAGAAGCGAGTTTCTCTGGTATCGAGCGGCTAACAGGAGCGGTAAAGGCTGCCAGTCTTGCTTGCAAGATGAAAGCAGAGCTGACCATTTACAGCATAGTCGACAGGTCCGATTGCGGGGCAGAGCTGAGTGGAGGGTCTGAATCAGAGGCTCAAACCGTTCTGCAACCGTGTAGGCTGCAGATTCCTCGACTTGTCCCAAAGGGTGGTTGGGTTTCGGGTTCCGCTGAATACGTCAGGTGTCCACTATACGCACGATGCGCCTACACGGGTAGCAGGGGCTGTGTGACTTTAATTCACCCTCGATATGTTGGCGAAAATACATGTTTAATTCCGGAGGTACGCATAAAACATCATCCAAAATTGTGCTAAACGCATTCTCTGAAAATTATTTTAAGCAGTTAGTTCATGAGCTCACGCGAATATTAAACTATTGTGAAAACACACTTAACCTCTTAGCAACAAATAATCCTTAGTTAATAGCGAGTATCAAAAAGGATACAGGGATTAGTGAACACAGGGTTGTCGTAGCGAGACTGAATATTGTAATCCCCAAATCCTCGAAAAATAAGCGAATCCTCGAAAAATAAGCGAAAACATACCTATTCAAAAAAGCGGACAAAAATTTACTTGACGCCTTCCTGAAAAACAATCTCCACTCATTAAAAATTAATAATATGTGTAGACCATATGTGGCTTAAATTCAAAGAAATAGTATCGGCCACAATTGAGAGATTTATACCAAATAAATTAACAAATGTCGGAGCTGATCCTCCTTGTTAAACAAAACGGGTTAGAACACTGTAGAAGAAACAACGAAAGAAACATGCTAAATTTAAACAAACGAAAAATCCACTAGACTGGCGATCTATTACAGAAGCTCTATATTTAGCGCGGAGTTCAATGCGAGATGCTTATAATAGTTTCCACAACGAAACTGTGTCTCGAAACCTGGCAGAAAATCCCAAGAGATTCTGGTCGTATGTGAAGTATGCTAGCGGCAAGAAGCAATCAATGCCTTCTCTGCGCCATAACAATGGAGATAATATCGAAAGCAGTGCTGGCAAAACAGAGTTACTAAACACAGCCTCCCGAAATACCTTCACAAAAGAAGACAAAGTAAATATTCCAGAATTCGAATCGAGAACAGCTGCCAACATGAGTAACGTAGAAGTAAATATCCTTGGAGTAGTGAAACAACTTAAATCACTTAATAAAAGCAAGTCTTCGGGTCCAGACTTTATAACAGTTGGGTACCTTTCAGAGTATGCTGTTGCATTAGCTCCATGCTTGCAATCATATGCAACCGTTCGCTCGCTGAAAGATCGGTACCCAAAGACTGGAAAGTTGCACAGGCCACAACAATATTCAGGAAAGGTAGTAGTAACACACTAAATTACAGGCCTATATCGTTAGCTTCGATATGCATCAGGGTTCTGGAACGTGTATTTTGTTCGAACATTATGAATTACCTCGAAGAAAACGGTCTATTGACACACTGTGAACATGGGTTTAGGAAACATTGTTCCTGTGAAACACAACTAGCTCTTTATTCACATGAAGTGTTAAGTGCTATTGACAAGGGGTTTCAGATCAATTCCGTACTTCTAGATTTCCAGAACGCTTTTGACGCTGTACCACACAATCGGCTTATAGTGAAATTATCTGCTTATGGAATATAGTGTCAGATAATGTGACTAGATTTGTGACTTACTGTCAGAGAGGACACAGTTCGTAATAATTGACGGAAAGTCATCGAGTAAGACAAAAGTGATTTCTGGCGTTCCCCAAGGTAGTGTTATAGGCCCTTTGCTGTTCCTTATCTATATAGAAGGTTTGGGAGACAATCTGAGTAGCCTTCTTCAGTTGTTTGCAAATGACGCTGTCTTTTATCGACTAATAAAGTCATCAGAAAATCAAAACAAAATGCAAAACGATTTAGAAAAGATATCTGAATGGTGCAAAAAGTGGCAGTGGACCCTAAGTAACGAAAAGTGTGAGGTCATCCAGATGAGTGATAAAAGGAACTCGTTAAACTTCGGTTATTCGTTAAATCAGTCTCATCTTAAAAAACTTAACTAACATAAAAGCCGTAAATTCAACTAAATACCTAGGTATTACAATTACGAACAACTTAAACTGGAAGGAACACATAGAAAATGTTGTGGGTCCGTCCCCTTTTAGAATAATGTTCCGCGGTGTGGGATCTATATCAGACAGGACTGGCGGAGTACATCGAAAAAGTTCAAAGAAACGCAGCAGGGTTTGCATTATCACGAAATATGGGAGAGAGTGTCACAGAAATGATACACGATTTCGGGTGGACATCATAAAAAGAAAGGCGTTTTTCGTTGCGACGGAATCTCCTAATGGAATGCCAATCACCAACTTCCTCCTCCGAATGCGAAAATATTTTGTTGACACAGGGAGAAACGATCATCAAGATAAAATAAGGGAAATCAGAGCTCATACGGTAAGATGTACGTGTTCGTTCTTTATGCGCACTATACGAGGTTGGAATAATAGAGAATTGTGAAAGTGGTTCGATGAACCCTGTGCCAGGCACTTAAATGTGATTTGCAGAGTATCCATGTTGATGTAGATGGATATATAGATCATTAATAACGAAGTACTAACATTACTGGTGGCTACAATTAGCTCAGTTTTTACTTCTGACAAAGTAATGGAAGAAATGTTAAAGATAAATTAGAAGAACCCTATGACATCATTCAGATTTTTGTACTGTTTACGTGTCATAAAAATAGCACTATTGAAGATATGTGAAAGAAAATTGGGGAGGAGAATTACACAACAAGGCAAAGAATCCAGTTGCTTTGTTACATATGGTCCAGATATTTAAACTTAATTGGTTTAAATACGACAATTTTTGTTTTTAATGTGAGCTGTAATAATTTACAATCAGTTTTGGAACATTCTGACCCAGTCAGTGCTTGCAACGATCTGCGATGATTATGAATCATATCTCGGTGCCTTTTTTCAACCTATGGTAAGAACCTGCAACTGTGATTATCTTCGTCCTCCATTTCAGTGAACATCTTACTCTTTCGATTCCATGAAACTAAGAATAAGAATACACTGGTCGTTCGGTCAGGCGCAGTGTATATGTAGTATAAGAAATTATGTCGAGTATTTCTTATTTCAGTAGTTGCTGAAATGGTTCCGCTTCCCTTGTTGTGCTTTTTTTTAAATTTGTTTCCTGAATTGGGAAAAAGTTAAATTTAGCATCTCTTTGTATGGCACCTTAATCAGACTATATTATGGTGTATGACATTTGGTGACTTGCTTTCACATGCGAAAAGAAACAAGGTGTGTTTTTAAGTGTAAGAGGCTCAGTGTTTTTCTTTTTGATATCCACTCTGTAATATTAGGATGTTCAGCCTTTATTGTTAGGACTCCTGTATTGGAGCATCTTAAAGCTGGATGCTAACTTTGTTGACGTGAGTGGAATTCTATATATGAATACCTATTCCTTTCCGGTTGCTCCTTTCCCTTTATTGTTTTCTATTAGTGTTTTTCAATAAAATATGATTCAATTTCTCTCCCTGCTGTCGTATGTTGTACTCGCTGATTTCCTTGTTGCACTACGTCACTTCTTGTTCCTAAATTTTTTGGTCACATAACCGTTCTTATTATACGTGATTTTTTTTCTGTAAGTGCATACTTTTTCGATGAGTTGTTCCTCTGTCTTACCACCCTGAAAACTAACTGTTTAAGACGATTTTTATACAGAGAGGATCAATGAGATATGTTCTGTTTCCAAGTTCTACGTTAGAACATTCAAAAAATAATCGTTAACATTCGAAAATGTCTTCAAAAGCACTAAATTCTTTCACTTGAAAAGTTGGTGTGAAAGAGATAGAAGATGCCCTGGTGAATATGAGGAAGAGATATTATCGCTTCAGATATATATATGCAAACAGAAAAGCTAGCACTTCACAGTCACTATAATATACAGCGGGGGAACCAAGAGTAGCAATAGACAAGAAAGCCCTTAGTTGGCGGTGGGTGTCTTTTTTTTTTGTCACCAACTTCTAACATAAACGTATTTCATCATGATGGATAGTCATACAATATAAGTAAGAAAAAGGAGAAAACCGACGCATCATTGTGGAATTATCCGAATGGGACAGAAATCTATAGATGTGATGTACAAACAAACGAATGATTGCGATTCTCGAAGTATTAGATGATTTGTTCCAGAGATAAGGCAACACAAATTGAATACATCAGTTAGAAAGTTTGTCCACATTTGGCCCTAATGCAAGTAGTTATTCGGCTTGAAATTGACAGAAAGACTTGCTGGAATGCTTCTGATGGATGTCGTGCCAAATTCTGTCCTATTAGTGGGTTAGATCATCAAAATCACGAACCGGTTGGAGGGCTCTACCGATAATTCTCCTAACTCTCTCAGCTGTGGAGAAATCCTGCGAACTTTCTGGCCAATATGGATTTGGCCAGCGAGAAGAGAAACAACAGAAATTCTGACCCTGCGTGGTGTGGTTTTATTTTACTGAAAGAGAAGAGCAGGATGGCTTGGCCTGACGGACAAAATATCGTAGCATAGAATACAGTCGACGTATCGATGTGCTTTAAGGCTTAAAGCGGATTACAGCTGTTAAATGAAACGGCACCCGAGACCACGACTCTTACTTGTCGTGCCATATGGAGGGCGACAGTCTGGTTAGTATCCCACCACTAAACAGGCCGTCCCCAGACACTTTTCGCTGGTCGTGGGGGCTCGGTTCGAAGTAGCACTCAATCACTGAAGACAGTTCTGCCACAGTGAATGATATTGCATGCCGAATGTACCCGACACCGCTGCAAATTGGTTTGTTGTTGTACAGAGGTCAATGGTAGTCGGCACAATAGGAGTTGAGGGCTCATCCCCCTTTCCTTGAGCCGCCTGTTAATGGTCCCCTTATTCACTGAACCACAAGTTGCAAATTGAACTGATGATAATGATGTATCTGGACTCCGAGTACCTCTTTAGCGATTGTTCGGCCATCCCGCTCTGCCGTCTCTGGAAATCGATCACTTCCTTCTTGACGCTCCTGTTTTTGGTCATGGTTCACGATGTTCTGCCACCATCATCGAGCAGTGGCATTGTACATTGATTCGGTAATTGCTCCTACCGGCTCCTTTGAGCCCGAGTAGATGTCTTCTCGCAAATCGGGCATATTTGTTAGTTGTTCTCGTGCCTGTCTACGAGGTATGGTTATTGTCCATTTATAAAAAAGAGATCCCCAACGGTGCGATCGATTTTGAGAAACTATCTATACAGTGTTGTATGTTAACATCCCAGATATCACACAGTTCAGCCATTCACACTGTTGGGTCTTCGTTTGCGGGTAATTGACGAAAATAAAATTCAGAATTTTGTATGATTCTCAATAGCATTAAATAAGTTGCATTATATTATCTGGTTGCGTGATATAATTTACAACACAGCCAACGAAAAAAATGTTTTCAAAAACTTTTTTTACTTTAACAGCTGATCTTTATAGTTTTTTATGAGCTGGATCCAAATCTAGCCTTAGTTCTTTTGTATTACCCATAGTTTTCGAGAAATATGCTTTTTACTATACAATACAAAAATCATATGCTATACGAGGAAATTAATGAAACGCTTTGTTACAACATAAGCAACTTAAAATAATGATATGTGTTAATAGAGGTTTCATTTGGCAGTTGGGATTGGTTTGTGTTTCCTTTCTCTTTTTTCTTTGAAGCTTCTCGTGTAGCTTATTCTACGACGAGTCGCTTGCTGAATTTCTCGGTGGAGTGACCAACAGCCGTCCCCCATCATGTTGGTGTTCCATCGGCATTGGTAACGTTTTTCGATCACTTTAATGTCCTGGTGAAGACGCTCTCCTTGCTCCTTATTAACATCTCTCATATTGGCCGGGAAGTAATCAAGATGACTGTTCGAAAAGTGAACATTCAGGCTTATTAAACATCCAAAGTTTTATTTTTTTAACATTGTGAAACGTCCCCTTAGAAAAATTATACACGACTGTGCTTAAACTGACACACAATAGTTTTTAGCGCAACGCAATCTGACTTTCAATAATCCCTACAAGAGAATGGCCCTGACTAACATTAACCTATATGTTTCACAAATCACTTACGTCACAAAAATCTTCGTTACTCGAACTACTGCAATACAGCGAGCGCCGCTACTGCGAGCTAACTAAAAGATTCAAACTATGGAAGCCACTAACTACTGATAGGCACAGTTAGCAAATGAAAGATTTTAATAGAGAACAAACAATGTATTTACCTTTATAGTCATAATATATACATCAGTTCACGACACCAATTCTTACAAATTTCAAAACTCTGACATCTCTCTCCCCACGTCCACCACCGCTGTTGGCTCACCTCCAACTGCGCAACGCTACACGCTGTTAGCATCCAGCTGCCGCTGCCCAACGCTACAATGGCAGACAAAAATGCAAACCAGCCACAGACTGCACATGGCACAGCCAGTGATTTTTATACAGAGCGCTACGTGGCGGCGGCGTTACCAATAAAAAAACCTAAACAGCCTACTTACAATTATAGCTATAATAGAAACATATTCTATGTCTTTTTCATGTCCGAAGAACTTTGTAACCACTTGCTTGAATGATACTCATGCTTTTTGCTCAATTAAGATCATCGTGGATTCAGAGTTATTATCAGACATCGATTTTCTAATGTCAGGTCCGACAAAGACGCCTTCTTTTAGTTTAGCTTGTGAAAGGTGTGGAAACGTTTGGCAGAGATTCGTAAAGCCTGTTTGATCTTTAGGTAAAGTATTTGTAAACTGTTCATTAGGCATAACTTTATATGTATAAGTGATAGGAGTACGGTTTTGGGATCTGCAAGGTTTTTGCGTAGAATGTTCTTTTCACCAGGTTTGAAAGACTCCCTAACAGGCAAGTTCTTTTTGCACCAGTGTTGATCCCTAGCCGTACCGTCCCATTCACATAAGAAACATGGAAAATTTCTGAAGCCTCCTTGCTGACCAAGTAGCATACTTGTTATTTTTAGATCGCTGCATATCATCCAACCATGATCAGAATAGCGTATTTTTTTAGCATCATTTCCAGGTTTTCTTAGCTTTCTGTCATGTGTGCAGAATCTCCAACAGGTATAGATGCATACATGCTACCACTGTGTAATAAAACAGCCCTTAAACTAGTTTTGGATGAAACAATAAACAGTCTCAGTCTTCCTTTTTGTGTTCAATACCAAACTCATTCATCAGATTGAGAATGTCTGAGCAGTAGCCTAAATCACCTTCTTGTTGAAAAATCTTGGAAAATTGCTGCTCTATCTTTCTATACATATGTATGTCCAGTAGCCAATAAGTTTCTTCCTTTTAATCTAGAGGCAAGCAATTCAGCTTTCTCTTTCGTTAAGCCCAGATCCCTAACCCAATCGTTAAGCTCGGTCTGAGTAAACAATTTAGGATCTAAACTTTCTGTATTAAAATGGAATTCATCATCATCTGGTTAATGTAAATGAGATTGTACATTAGAAATAACTTCTGTTGGAATATAATTTAAAACATCTGGTGGTTCAGAAATCGGCAAGTCTACACCATGCCCTACTTGTCAGGTGGCGTACGGAAGGTTAGGGTAGCTTATTACCTTCTTGTTTTTCGAATTATGACCAATAATATTAACACTGCAAAAGTAGTAATCACTAGAATAATTTCTCGGCTCCCTCCATATCATAGGAACAGAAACTCTTAAGGCTTTTGTCTCCTTTTGGACTATTTTCTCAGACCTTCAACACAGACATAACATACCTTACGTGGCGCCCAAGATTTATATCGATCACCATGTTTAGATCCAAAGTATGATAGATAAACCTTTTTCACAAAGTCTGTAATGTTTATTTGGTGTTTTTTAATCACAAATTCACCACAAATATAACAAAACTGTGGGATGAGTTTTTACAACTTCGATTAGACATTGTACTGCGCACATGTACAGAAAAAGGGAAAGTAGGATTAGGTCGACAGTAAACAAAACACCATCTGTTAACACAAAAATAGAATCGGCCTTTCTTTGCCAGCAGATGTTTTTTGGCAGTGCTACCAACGTCATATACATTCATTACACCTCCATTTTAAATTATTTTAACTATATAAAAGCAGTTAAATTCTTTACAAATTCTCCTAGTATAATAAATTTAACTGTAAAATGTGAAGAAATGGTGGGTGACACAGTATTTTGAGTATCATTTTTGGATTTCCCACAGTAAAAAAAGTAATAATAAAGTATTTTCAGGAAAAAAGTTATTCCATCGTTGGCCTGTGTAATTAACAATTTCATAACCATGAGGTTGTGGATTCTAATCTCGTCAAGTGCACCAAATACTTATATTTATTTTAAAATCTTTATCGAAATTACTTCTATCATTATTTTTATTCAATTAATTGGTTTAATTGTATTTTTTATTTATACTCCTTTGTCACATCATTTTAATCATTATATGAACTTTTTCATTTGTTTCATTTAGTAATTTATACCATTCTTTTCCCAATCGGAATTTTGAGAATATGAATTTAATTGTACTTATCTATTATAATATTAAGGTAGTTCAAAATTCCGATCTATCAGTTAAAAAACCAAAGAAGAAATAATCTACTGATTTTTGTGTAACTGTGTAAAAACGTATGTTTGTTTCCAGATGTGTAATTATTTTTGCATAGTAATCGTCACAGTAACATTTAAAACATAAGCTAAATACATAGTACACTATGGACAAAAGAATGTACATGAAAATTTAAACAAAAGACTGGTTTCTAAGTAAAACGGAATTTAGGCGAAATGAGGAAGAGATATCAATAACTCACTAATGTGGACGTAAATACAAGTTGATAAAACAAAAGAAATTAAATGGAAATTAATAAATAAAATTAATTAAAAACACCTGAAGAAAGATTTCATTTGGAGAAGGAAAGATTTGAAGAAACATGAGAGCAAGTGAAGAAGTTGATATTATGACTAAAATTATGTGACTAAGAAATGGAATTAAAAAATTACTTATAAATCAATTAACTTAATAAAAAGGATGACGAAAGTCATGTCAATTAAGGATTAAAAAAAAAAGAACTTCCTGCACCTGAAGAGACTCGAACCCATAATCTGCATGTGAAGCTGTAATCCAATCCATTACACCACGGAACCGACTGTATAACCCAACCTTTTTGACGCTACTGAGTATCACACAACATTCCGAATATCATTTTCGTCAATTACTAGCAGACGAGGGCCCACCAGGACGAATGGCTCAAGTGTGTTGTACCTGGGATCGTAAACTACAGCATATTATAGATAGTTTCAAAAGTCGATAGCACCACGGGGAACCTCTCCTTGTGAGTAGAAGGAATGAAATTACAAAAGCCTGTATGCTCTGGTATCGATTACCAACGTGTACTTTGTTTACCAATCTTTCAAGCTGCGCTATGAAATAATGCTGCAGCATCACACGCTCATCCACCAGCAACAAAAGTTCCGTCTGTGGCTGTGTGAATATCAGTCTGAGACCACTTAGTGTAGTTCCCAAAGAGTGTGCTTTTCTTTGTCTTAGAGTGTATATTCTTAAAAATTAATCTGATACAAGTCAGTAGCCAAGTGCAGTTTTCGAGCCATGGGTAGTATTTATTGCGTACATCAGATAATAATTCAAAGTTCAAAGTGTACAGCGTCTGTAGCCACTCAGATTAGTGATATGATATGTTATTTGGCGTTACCTGCGCAAATTTCATGGAAGTAAAATAAAATGTTTAAATGTGTGAGTACATAGTTCTTTACCGTGTTGTACAGTGCTGTTAGCCTCAATGATCATAAACCGGTCCTAACCGTGTCAGTCTTTTTCACGCCGAGTGATTTTTCTTGTAGGATTATGAGTAGTGAGTTTATAAACGAGCAGTGTAGTTTGCTCTTTAGACAATCTTGCAGCACTGCCGTGTCGTTAGTCGGACACAGCGGGCCAGGCGTGTTCGCCGAGCCTCGACTAAAAGCTCGTGTGCGGCCCGTGGCAGGCACTTGAGCGTAGGAGGAACGGCTGATCGCTGCCACTTGCTGCGGATCCCCCGCCCGCAAGTGGAACACGTCTCCCCACTCAACTGCGTGCAGCACTCACTCGCTCGCCCGTAATGATGTGCTACCACTGTGCACCGTCCTCTGACGTCAACCGCTCATAATCGTGCGGACGCAAGCCGCGAGAATGCACACTGTGTAGGAGAATCGAGCTTGCTGTAGGAATGCGCGTGGGGCAACGGTGGCAGAGTCCCGAATATGGCTAACTACTAGGTTTCGTCCCGTTTCACACCACTGTGGCTTCTGTACGACTGACGTTAAAAAGTTAATTATGTGTAGAGATAAAGAGTTTTCATTCTGAAACGAACCCCAAAGTTATGAGAATATATGCAGCGTGTAACGGGTATATTTATGTTTCTGGCTAAGAACGGAGTACTAAACAACATTGCATCAGAATTTACGTCTTGTGTGGACTAATATTTGTAGCTATTACAAGTCTAATGTTTTTAGATAGGTTAGTACCTCCAAGTACATGTGGCAAGAGCAAGCCATTAATGTTTATTTTCCACTGGGCAGCATGTCAGGTGTTGAAGTGTGGATACATGCCCACGAAACTACTGGTCTATACTTACATGCGTAGTCCACTTAGTGGTGCAGTTACGAGCACACGAAAACATCAGATCATAAAGTGTGAGACGTGTGTGTTCCACGCAGAAAAAAAAAAACAACCGACACGCTAATGTTTTCACATATAAAACTATGAAGTATAAAAAAATCTGTACTTAAATCTGTTGTACCCTGTATTTCCTATGAATGCCCATACAACATTACGGTACTTTATATAATTCCGTTTAAAATCAAAGTCCTCATCTACCTTTCACAAATGTACAATGTTCCTTCCGTAGGCCATGCAATTAATATCTCGGCTATAGAAAAATTCGCCCCCATTCTTTTGTGGAAATGTCCGAAGTCGCTGCGTTAAGAGCTCCATAGTAGTTCACCCAAATTTGTTGGAAAGGTAAGGCACAGAGACGAATACACTCGTCAATCCACATAAAGTGTGAGACGATCTTTAATACCAATGATGCAATGGGAGTACCATACATCCTCTCTTTATTTATTTGGATCATCAGTTCAGTGATTGGATTGCTGCAGCCAGTCACGAATTCCATCTTATGCCAAGGTCTTCATCTCGTAGCTGTATGGGAACTCAATTTCTCTGCTGTAATCCAATCTATGACTAGCAAAGTTTTTACCGTCTACAGCTCCCTCTAATCCATGGAAGTTATTGACTGATGTCTCAACACATCTCCAATTATAGGATCATTTCTTTCTGACAGCGTTTTAAATTAGTTCCTCTATTCGACGATTCTTTGGAGAAACTCCTCATTTCTCACGAGTGCATCTAAGCTTCAACAACGTTCTCCCCCTAGTTGGAATTGGCCGATAATATGTCATTAGACACACATATTCTAATCACTAGGATTTACTGAAATATCAAAAGTTATTTAACTCTTCATCTACAATGACAGGAACCTGTCGCAGCTTCTTAATAAACATTTAATAATGACAACCTGTGCACATGCAAATCTGATTAATCTAACATGAGCATCAGGCGAAAACTTAAGATAGATTGTGCAAGTACTGTGACTGTCACGAAACTGGTTAGCATAGAACAGAACTATTGAGGGAATACATTATTAAGGGTAGTACACTATGTGATCAAAAGTATCCGGGCACTCCAAAAAACATACGTTTTTCTTAATATGTGATTTGTGCTGCCACCTACTGTCAGGTGATCCATATCAGCGACCTCACTAGTCATTAGACAAGGGGCGCTCTGAGCAACTCACGGACTTCGAACGTGGTCAGGTGATTGGGTGTCATTTGTGTCTACGACTATACGCGAGATTTCCATACCCCCAAACATTTTTAGGTCCACTGTTTCCGATGAGATAGTGATGTGGAAACGTGGAGGGATACGTACAGCACAAAAGTGTACAGGCCGACCTCGTCAGGTAACTAACAGAGACCGCCGACAGTTGACGAGGGGTCGTAATGTGTAATAGGCAGACATTTATCCAGACCATCACACAGGAATACCAAACTGCATCAGGGTCCACTGCAAGTACTATATCAGTTAGCCGGAAGGTGAGAGAACTAGGATTTCACGGTCGAGCGGCTGCCATAAGCCAGACATCGCGCTGGTAAATGCCAAACGACGCCTCTCGTGGTGTGAGTAGCGCAAATTTTGGATGATTGAACAATGGAAAAACGTTGTGTGGAGTGACGAGTCAGGGTACACAATGTAGCTATCCGACGCAGGTTGTGGCTATGGCGAATCCCCGGTGAACGTCATCTGCCATCATGTGTAATGCCAACAGAGAAAGTAGGAGGCGGTAGTGTTATGGTGTGGTCGCGTTTTTCATGGAGGGGGCTTACACCCCTTGTTGTTTAGTGCGGCGTATCACAGCAGAGGCTCACATTGATGTTTTAAGTACCTTCTTGCTTCCCACTGAAGGAGAGCAATTCGGTGACGGCGATTGTATCTTTCAATACGAGCAAACACATGTTCGTAACGCACGACAATAATATCCCTGTAATGGACTGGCGTTTACAGAGCCATCACCTGAATTCTATAGAACACCTTTGGGATGTGTTCGAACGCCGACGTCTTGCCAGGCCTCACCGATCGACATCGATACGTCTAATCAGTGCAGCACTCTGTGAAGAATGGGCTGCCATTCCGCAAAAACCTTCCAGCAACTGATTGAACATATGCCTGTGAAATTGGAAGCTGTCATTAAGGCTATGGGTGGGCCAACACCATATTGAATTCAAGCAGTCATTTTCATCTAGGGAACAAAATACTTTTTATTACAAAGTTATTAAAGGCAATAAGTCTCATATGTTATGAATTTAGGAGGCCAACTATTCGTGAATTCGAATGTCAAAACTTCACAGCAAGGCCCTAATACTGTAAAATTATAAACTCACTTGAAGTCACATACATCTCATTAAGTAGCAGCTCAGTATCAACACAATGTACCTGGCGACGGCTGAAGTAGAGTGACTTCAATAAGTGGCAACGCCAGTGACACTCTCCTGCAGCTAAGTGGTGGATGGACAGAAAATTTTGAAAGGTCCCAGAATGCATGAGATCAGCTGGTGCTTGATGAAGACAGCAGAGTGACATCAGTGCTTGACAGAGGACTTACAAGCAAGAGTAATAAAGGAAGTGAAGGTTTTCTTGTTTTATGGTTTAAGTTCCCTCCGTATGAAACTTAAGTTAAATTATCTTGACTGAACAGTATACAGGTACTTGAATGGAAACCTTTTGGCCAGAGCAGTCGCTTCCCAAATATGCTTATATAATTATCTCCTAAACACCCAGGTATAAAATTAATTATTACTTGAATTCTCAAACGTGTAAAACAAAATAATTACAAGTTACAGTTCATAATCATACTTTGACGCACGTTGTCGAAATTAGTACCTGGAATAAAATCTATGCGATTCGGCAGAATTCCGGCGATCGTCGACTCTTAAAGTTCTTAAAACAATCAGAAGCACAATCGTACGCCATGGGGAAGCCGTCGTGGGTTCTATGACGTGTTCACTCTGCAGCGTGATAATCACATTCCAAGTTGTGTACCAATTTCCATAAAGTCCGCAATTGAATCTCTTAAAATAGAGCATAAATGACCGCGGAGCAGGCTCTCCTGATTTCCCAAGATACAATGTTCCCTACGAGTTAAGACACACATAGTAATATTCCGAGCCACTGACAAGGAAGAAGTTGATATACTCAAATAATTGACGTACCCACTCATGAAATTATGTTTTTCAATAAATGAACTTCCTAACTGCATTCGACTTATACATACATGAGATGAAATGTTATCACAGTTAATTCCATTCCATATACAAGATGGCAGTATACAACAATGCCGCTAAATACACTTCCACTGTGATCAAACCCTCCGCAATTCTCAATCAGAACTAGTCCATTGTACACGTAATGTTCCACTTTGCTTCTACAGAGTTTTTATACTACGAGTCAGAGATAATGTGTCTCTTGTAGTCGTAAAGAGTCTTTGAGCCATCTAAATTACGTACGCTTAGGTATAAGAAAATGAGTCAGGCTGGTAGAGTGAATAGCGACCCTTCTGCCCCCCCCCCCCACCCCCGTACTGTGGTAATGTAGAACTGGCCGTTAGTCGGCTGTCCCAGCAAGCAGCCCGAGGCACCGTTTTCGACACCACCTGAAGAACTTAATACCAAGCTCATCGTACCTCCGGCCACAAGTCACCGGTAACAACTGATATTGAAACCTTTTCATGACAACAGTGTCCACAGCCTCACGTGAGGGACTAATCAGCCATCTCATGCCTATCTGTTGAAGTTCCACAGCCCTTCACTATGGCACCTTCTGCACCAGTTACAATACCCACCTCTGCCTGCCACAGGGTCAAGCAGCCCACATAGGATATTCCCCCAGTGGTGGAGATAGACGCTTCTTTGTGGGATGGCATGAGAGAGATGCTACAAGTCATCCCTCTGTCCATGCAGATCCTCATCAAGGCTGTCATTTGTGAAACAGCTCTAAAGATCCATCACTCAGAGGATAGTTTCACAAAGGTTAGCGCTCTTGTTGTTGCAATGGCGAACTGCTCACCACACAATCATCAACCCCCTTGGAATTTAGTTTTATTGCTAATGGTGTTAAATGTATAAAGACTGAACTGAACATCATCCTCTATTACCACTATATGAACATTTTATTTCCCTCAGATACGTATCTGATACCCCCTGATGATTCTCGGCTCTGCAGCATGGTTTGCTATTGCACAGGCCGACTCCATCGCCGAGGTTGGGGCATGGCAGTTTTCCTACATAAGACACTCATCCATAATCAGGACGATCTCCTACCACTAGAACATACAGATGCTCTGATGGTCACTGCTTCTACCCACTTTGGTGCTGTTACTGTTTCTGTGGCGTATTTGAGCCCTAGCCTACCACTTCTTGAACGAGACCTCTGAAAGAATATTTGACAAAATAATTGTTGGGGCAGATCTCCAAGCCTGACTTGGCGTTATTGCTTTGCCAATCCCAAGGGAAGAGTCCTCCTCCACCTGGAAGATCCTCTGTCAGTGAATTGCCAACACACTCCCATTCATATACCGGTTTGCTCCAACTGCCAGCCTGACGTTCTGGTTGTGGCCATTTTCAAGTACATTGCAGTGCAATTTTCATTGAAAACACTCCACGAAATGGGTTCTTTACCACTACCCTGTCCTCCTGCATCTTACCAATATTGCTCTGTCTACCATGAACATCATGGATTGGGGAAAGTTTTCCAGGATCCTAAACAGCACCACTCAGCAAAATCTCGACCTGACTACGCCTGCCAATGTGGTTAGCACTGTTCATTACTTAACCCCAAAATATAGAAGGCAATGAATGGAGAGGCCATTGTCCCTAGGGCTTTAACCTCACTGGATGAATTGTCTTGTCTACTGCATGAACTAAAAATCCAGAAGACCAGTACCACAGGCAGTAAAAGCAGTGTCGTGACCCAGAGGATAAGGATTGCATGAGGCTTCTCCAATGTAAATTCTACCATAGCCTCCCCAATAGCTAAACAGAACAATGGGAGCACCAGATATCCACCTTTCTCCTCCATCATAAAGCAGAATGTGCTGTTGTCTGAGCCCTATTTCACTCTGCAGTGGAGACCAGCAGTCCTGTCCGCACAATGGATTTTGTAACTTATGATTCCCTCTATGTAGCAGAAACCCTGGCATATATATTTGAGGTCGAGAACCAATTGCTCATCCAGGACCTTACGCCTGATGAGCAGCAAGATGAATACGATATTCTGGCGGCCGTTGCCGTTTCCAAACAAAGACCACTTATTCTTGCCATCACCGTACATTCCTGACTGAAGTCCAGCGGATCCTCTGGTGAAAGCATGGGCAGTCCACCTCAGGTTTGGATGGCATTTTAAGCGAACACCTCTGCTGACTTCCACGCAAGCCACTAGTCATATTTACCAGCATCCAGAACTGCTGTCTCAAAATCGGCCTTTTCCCCTCAGAGTGGAAGCATCCCAAACTGATTGCCATCCACAAGCCCTCTAAGGACCATTAGTCTTCTAAATACCATGGAAAAGGTCCTAGATTTTTTGATCCTCCACCACATTTTCCAGCCGCTATTGGCGGCTGGGACAATATGTTCATAACAGTTAGGATTCAGTTCCCATTTGTTGGTCGGTCTCCAAGTTCTTAGAATCATAGAATATTTTAGCAAGGGCCTTAAATCCACCATGTCAACGTCAGCAGTTTTCCTGGACCTGCAAAATGTGTATGACAAGATTTGGCAGGACAATAATGTGTACAAAATGCTGACACAGACGGTCATCCTTGACATCTATGTCACGATTGTGAATAGTTTCCTCTACAATAGGACCTTCTTCGTTACTCAGCAAGGAAAAGGCTAGAGGTTACATCACATGTCGATGGGTACTCATGAAGGCTCTTGTCTCCCATCCTCTTTAACGTCTGTGTTAATGAAATGCCAGTCATTCCAATCCGCTACCTTGTACAGTATACTGATGACACAACTTAGTACTACTTAAACCTAATTAACCTAAGAACATCACACACATCCATCCCCGAGGCAGGATTCGAACCTGCGACCTTAGCGGTAGCGCCCAGAACCGCTCGGCCCCTCCTGCCGGTTAGGATAACACAGTCACACCAATATATATACACTCTTCCGAAAAATAAAAAATTAACTTGGTCACCAATAAAAAGAATTAAAGTACTCACTATGCAGTGCATAGTCTCTTATTAGTAGCTCTGATCTCATTATGAGTGCATCATAGTGATCACGAAGCACGATTACCATAAATTTAATCATAGTTAGTCACTCATCACTATGTTATTCATAATCAATATCAATTTAATTATCATAGTCCTTTTCCCAGTTTTAATCATTTCATTAGATACTACTTAATATCTTGTCGGTGATACAGCCCTCTGATTCGTAAGTTTCTGTACACCCCAATAAATACACACCTGGGATAGGTATGTTCAACATTAAGAATGTATAATAATTGTCACTTCCTGTTCTTTCTGGAAGGAAATGAGGATCCCGGATGTGCAAGCAGCAGTACATTTTCGCCGATCCTAAATGTCTGCAACCGATTGAGTGTACTCTCTTAATCCTTGTTTCTGATCCTTAGCTTCTCGGTGAGATTAACTAGAGCTTGTCAAATTTTCTCTTCGCAAGGCATGGCAGTATCTTTTGTGTTCAGATTTTTATCTACCCATTCATTTCTTTCCTCTTTTCTGAACATCAGTTCAGAAGGCGTGAATTTGGTTGATGCGTGAATGAAGTTGTTCATTACTTCCTCTCCTACAGATTTCTAAAAATAGGTGGCAACTGGATAGACGTTATGGCCGTATATCGTATACGGCATAACGAGGTTACACATATATCCTTTGATGATTCCGGGTTTTTCTTCAAAAACAACAGAATGAGGTTATAGGAGGCTTGACAAATGAAACTTATGTTTATCAGTGAACTGCATTGGTTCCTTTAGTTTCTCTATTATTTTATCTGAAAATGTGGATACTTTTATTGTGCTCCGGGAAAACATTGTTTGTCATTTATTATTTGTAATGCTCAAGCTTATGCGGGCCGCATGGCAGTACCGCTCGTGTATTCCTTTCTACCTTCTGTGTGAAGTCGGCCCCTACTAAAGTAATGTCGACCCAAAATTTTGCCTTCCCCTCTGACCAGTCGAATCTTCCGTCCCCCTTTCGTATGCTGCTAATGCGCAGGATACAATCCACGATCCATTTTTCCAGATTCAGGAACGGGCATGTAATTGCTGCATTTGGCAAATCAGTTTGAATTCTGTCTGCATCCTAACACTTGTGGATCTTTGCTTATTTCTCCCATAACTGTGCAGTTACCCACTGGCAAAACTGGTAGTTTTGCTTTTCACTATAGCTTTTGGAACATAGCGTTTGGTATCACATTAGCCGAAGCTCCCGTGTCTAACGTTACAGTGACTGGAATTCTTTCCATTGTAGTTAGGATTTCCGATACTGACACGAAAGGGTAAACCTTGTCACACTCATAAATATACTCACACAGTTCCTCCATCCTTACACGTAGTATCTACAATTGTTGAAAGTAGCCCCTACTCGAATCCCTGACGGCGTCTCTGGGGCTAGAGTCCGTCACAATTATTTTGTTAGACTTGACGCACTGCCGCTATTTTCATCGTCTGCATGTGCTTGTCTCCTGGCATAGACTGCCCCTGATATTGTTGTCGCTGTAGCGGAAAGTTATTGTTTCAAAAGTAGCTAGCTGCCAGTCTCTGGTTATTAGATAGGACTGGATCGCCTCTAATAAATTTGTTTCTGGCCGATCGGAAGCCACTACCATTTACATTTGCACAGGTGATCATGCAGCTATTGTTTGGATTATCATTTGGTACATTTTTTGGCTTTGCTTTAACCATTTGGTTGATTCTTTGTGCATTACTATCATTTCCACGGTCACTTGGTGAGTGATATGCACAAGTGTTAGCATTATTATATCTATTATTCGATCCTGACGTGGACTTTAGGTCTTCTTGAATCAGATCGATCGAATCTAACACAGATAAAAATTCCTCCTAATTTTCATCTGACACGTTAACAGCTGGTTTCTGCCAATGACTGGTAATCTGCCTTTTAATATTCTCAGTATATCAAGTTGTTGTAACGGATCGTCCCAGTCGCGACATTTATTAAGTTATTTTTCGAAGTACTTTCTTAACGTCCCTTGCTTGTATGAGAACTGTTCAGCGTAAAATACTTCTTGGTGCAACCTATGTTGAATTCCAAGCCACCAGTATTCTCCTAAGAATGCCTGTTCAAATTATTACGACAAGGTCGCATTCGTCGGCTTCCCATAGTGCACCTCCTCCTTGAATGTAATCTGATACGTAAGTCCAGTTCCTTGGCGAGGCTCTCCTGAATTTTCCCACGAACACTACAGGATGGACCGTCCTGTCGGGATTAAACATCTTAAATTGCCGATACATGAGCATTTTGTCTTCATTATCATGTGGAAAATACATGTACTGGCTCGTAGAGGCTTCTTGTAGGCTATATGGGGGGCTATAGTATGGGCGAATACATGTTTAGATTTCCGAAACTGGACGCGTCGCCCGAAGTTTGCTGCTGCGGAGCTTTACATACCTTGCTACCACTGTTCACCGCCCCTTGAAACTCCTATAGCTTTCCTTTGGTCACCTTAATAGATTCCTCGACTTTCTCCTTGCCTTTCACAAAATCGAGGTCTAGCTGAGTCTTGACCTTTTCTAATGCTTTCTCAAAGAAATTCTCTTCTGGCAATTCATCCGAGGCTAAATTTTATGCCCTTTGTTATCGCCTGATTCAGCTGCTGTTCCTTCGTCTTTGCCCAGTTATCGATCTTCTCCGAAAAGTAACGCACCTCAGAATCTTCTTTGATTTTATCTTCCTGTCCTAAGGAAATATTTTCCAGTGTTTTGCTGAGGCTAGCAACCGTTTCTTCTACCAAATTCTGTCGATTCGTAATTTCTTTGACATTATCCGCTATATTTTCGATCTTTATCAGAAATTTTTCTTGAGACTATCACAGCTATTGTATACCTATATTCTACATGGCCTCTTGCTATCTGATAAGATCAGGTGTAATGTTGTTGCATTAATTTGTTCTGTAAGCGGTGCTGATATTCAAAACTATAAAAAAGGTTAAAAGCTGAGAGCTATTTTAGGATGTTAACCTGGCATTAATAAATCAGTTTATATTTGGACATTTATTTTAACACTGATCATTGTTCCGTTAAAATTTCAGCATATCATAATTAAACTGGTGCCTTATTTAGGATTGTGAAAATGTGAGTTTGGAATCTTACGGAACACATCAAATAGGGAGCCAAGATTGGGAGACTACATACAACATTGCACTCATAAAATAACGCACGAATAATGTTGAAACATATCCAAGAGGAAATTAATGGCAACCAACCGATTCAATTTTCACCCAAAGAAGTTATGTTCGTAGCGCAATCCTGTCCGTCATGAAATTACCACACACTGGTATACTAAATTCATAATAACTCTGTGTGAAATCTTCCCGAAAAGAATAGCTGAGGGCTACTTTGATGCTTACACCACATGCTTCACGTGGTCAGCTTGGTTTATACAAAGAGTGTAGCTCCACAATAATTTTGATAATTAAAATAGATTACATCGAAAAGCAATTTACAAAAGAAAAACCTCAAACTGGTTACTAGCGTCTTACTATTAACCTGCTGGGTCAAACAATTGTGTAAGCACGTGGTACTGGTCTCATAAAGTACACTCCACGTGGATTGAACATAAAGAAAAGTTGCTATATTGAAAAATATTGTCAAGATTAGACGTTATAATCTCAAGCACTTTAACATTTAAGATTGATGATCTTAGTTAGAGTTACTGATCAACACGTGGTTCCACTTTACTCACAAAGTAGTGACAAAGCAACTACCGGAAGATATTCTGAACTTCACACTCGAATTACACTGCGTTGCAATTTAAGATAACATTAGATATTTTAGAGCTAAACCTGAAATAAAGGTGATTAAATTTTCAGTTAGGCTGAACTTAAGATTCCATTGTCCTACGGACTTAGCAGACACGCACTTAGCAGGAGATCTTACCACTTCAGACGCTCGCCGCGCACAGACCGACCTGGGCTCCTACCGAGCGTGCTTAACAGATACAAACGGAAGTGACCAGAGAGGCAGCTTCCTATACCAACATGACAAGGGACGGACAGGACCATACTAAGAATATAAACCTCTCTGCTTTTAGAAAGCGTAGCTACCTGTTCCGACGTTGGTCCTACCGTTCTCTAGCAGACAGGCTTGTCTGCTACCATCAAGCATGCAACTAGAAATACATTTGCTCATTCATCCTCTCATACAGAAGGGAAGGGGGATGACAGTATCTTATCATATACAGTATATAAAAGAATGCGGATGTAGGTTCCGTATGAGACTGTGAGACATGAATTACATATAAACTGTGTTTTAAAGTGTAGTAGTGTGACAGATCGTTCTTGTTCATGTGTAAAAGTAACACGTTTCACTGCTCATTGTCTCCTCCCAGATAGTCAGAAACACCACCGTAAATTTATAAGAGGAATTTATGCCGTAAATGACAACAGATTTAAGAAATTAACATGAAAGGAATCCAACAGAGACCTTTCACAGGTATCGTCTCCTGCATTTCATTTTGATTTTACACAATTAGCGGAATTAAGTGAATCTGTGCCTGGGTTTCAGACAGCGCTTGTGCCATGGTTGACTGCACTTGCAGGATGTATTATCAGATAACAAACTAAGCTAACAATTTGTCCATTTGGTTTGGACTGTTGAGCTCCGTGGCCGTGGGTAATGATATTTCACTGAAGAAATACGGCAACCAGCCACTTGGTGGCTGGTTGCCGTATTTTTTTCAGTGAAATATCAACAAACTAAGCTTTTGCATAATTGCGGTCAGAGGGTCAATCGACGGTCCTGAGGATATTGCTATATCCTGCGCCACAGCTGTGGGGTCGTCTACAGTGTAAGGTACGTTAGATGACTGCATTTCAATTTCTTGTTGTATTCACATTGTAAACTGTGCCAAGTTGGAACCATGAAATGCGGCCAACATTACCCTTAATTCTACTTTTCTGATTAACACGGTGAATAAATTGACTGAATATTTTTCTGATTAACACGGAGAATAAATTGACTCAACATTTCACACGTAACTGAAATTTCGTTGACTTCACAAACTACCGTTAAAGAAGATTGTCGACAGAATGATAGCGACAATGGAAAACTATCATTTACATAGAACAGCTACAGAGTCCTTGATATTTATACTCTCTACAAGAACCTAGTTGGAGGGCATAAGAGATGTAGTAAGATAAATGGTTAGAGGTCCTGCCTTTATACATTGTCTTCCGTCGAGTTTCTGGTCTGAAATTCGCATGTGACGGATCTCCGTAATCTGCACCCAATGTTGTAGCAGCAGTACTCGTTCCATTGTGACTTAAAACACAAATATTATACACAGAGCCTTGGCCTCAAAGTTCGCCAATTTAACTTCCCTCCCCATGAAACTGAAGTTAAATCATCATGACTGAGCAATATCTAATTACTTATTAGGAAACCTTTTGGCCAGAGAAGTCTCTTCCCCAATAATTTTGCACAGTTATCTCCTACACTTCAGGGTATAAAATAAAAGAGTACTTGAATTTACGTATGTCTAATACAAAATTATTAGAAGTTACAGTTCATAATCACAGTCTAGTTGCCCAAGTTAGTACCTGGAACAAAATCTCTACGGCTTTGTGGGTTTCCGGCTATCGTCGACTCTGAAAATTCTTAAAATGATAAGAGGCACAATGAAACGCCGTGGGGAAGCCGTCTTGGGTGCTATGACTCTGCAGCATTGGGATCAGTGTCCCAGTTAAATTATGAAATTTTCACCCTTCAGCAGAGTGTGCGCCTATATGAAACTTCCTGTTGGTTTCAAGCTGTGTGCCGGACCGAGACTCGAACCCTTGACCTTCGCCTTCCGCGGCCAAATTCCATACCAACTGAGCTTACGTAGTACGACACTTGGCCCGTCCACCTCGCTTTAATTCTACAAGTCCCTCGTATTCTACCTTCCAAGTTTTACACCAGTTCTCCTGCGAACCTGTCAGAACTAGCCCTCCAGGAAGAAAGGAGAGCTTCCGCGAGGTTTGGAACGTAGGAGACGAGGTACAGGCGGAATTAAAGCTGCGAGGACGGGTCGTGGATCGTGCGTGGAAAGCTCAGACGGTAGAGCACTTGCAGCGAAAGGCTAACGTCCCGAGTTTGAGTCTATGTCTGGTTCACAGTTTTAATCCGACAGGAAGTTCCAGTTTCCAATTTGTGTATTAATTTCAATAAAATCCTGAATTTAATATCGTAAAATAGAGCATAATCGACCGTGGTGCAGGCTCTACTGATTTCCGAGGATACGAACATCCCTACGCGTTAGGATACACCAAATAATGTTTCGAGCCATAGACAAGGGAGTAGTTGAAATAACCCAAGAATTGAACGTAGCTTTTCTACTCATGACATAATTTTTTCCCATAAATGATCTCCCCAGCTACATTCCAGTATACATCATCCTCTTGTGTGGGACGAAGTGTTATCACAATGAATCTAATTTCATTCCGTCCGCAGCTCGTGGTCTTGTGGTAGCGTTCTCACTTCCCGAGCACGGAGTCCCGGGTTCGATCCCCGGCAGGGTCAGGATTTCCACCTGCCTCGAGATGACTGGGTGTTGTGTCGTCTTTATCATCATTCATCCCCAGTAGGGTCGGAGAAAGGCAATGGCAAACCACCTCCGCTATAAGGTTGCCTAGTATGGCGGTGCGGATCTCCCGCATCGTCCTCTACGCTCTGTCAAGGAGTATGGGACTTCACTATCATCATCATTCAAGATGGCGGTTTACAGCCGTGCCTCTTAATTACACTTCCACTGCGATCCTACTCTACGCAATTCACTATCAGAAGTGGTCCAGTGTATATGTAATGTTCCACCTTATATCCAGAGACCTTTTATATAATGGATCAGAGATAATATGTCTCTCGCAGTCGTAAGAAGTCTTCGAGCAATCTAAATCAATTTTCCCAATCCTCGAAACGTCGCCCAATCCTCTGCCGCAATATTACATATGTGGGTGTGTAGACATCCCGGTCCCCGACAGCCACCCATCTCAGGGTCCAGATGGACCACAATTTGTTCATCCTCTGTCATGCGGATTATGTCATCAACAAGGGGCCGAAGCTGCTCTAGCGCCTTGTACCCATTCCTCCGCAGTAGGGCACCCAGTCCTCCGCCGCAATGTTTCGATTGCCGGTGTGTAAGGGCTCCGGTCCCCGACAACCACCCATCTCTGGGTCCAGATGTACCACAAGTTGCTCTCCCACTGTAATGCGGAATATGTCACCAACAAGCGGCAAAAGCTAACCAGGGCTTTGTACCCAACCTTCCGTAGTAGGGAACTTCAGGTGCATACCAAGCACCGCATTTACCGAACAGTTATCCTGCCTGCCCTCACGTATGGATCTGCTGCAGGGGTCACCAGGATGCGGACGTTGCAGCGCATGCAGAACAAGGTGCTCAGGTGGAGCCTGCACGCCCCGCCACTCACGAGAATTGTCACTCTCCACGAGGAAGCTGATATCGTCCACCTAAAGACGACCCTATGCAACAATAAGCGGCGACTCTATGACAAAATGGATGCCTTGCGAGGCACTGTCCAAGGGTTACGCCACGTTGGGACCACACTTCCACGCCGCTGGCATCGACATCCGGTTCCCTTAACCATCCTAGAGGAATCCGATTCCCACCATGGCTAACGATAGGCCTGTCACGCCCACCATCCTTTGGCGGGACTAGCCCCATTCTACGTCCAATACTTTCCAACAATACCTGCCCACGTTAGGCAAAAGTTTTCTGCCTGACTCATGTAGTATTGTCACCGTCAGAGGATGGTTGTTGTTGTTGTTGTTGTGGTCTTCAGTCCTGAGACTGGTTTGATGCAGCTCTCCATGCTACTCTATCCCGTGCAAGCTTCGTCATCTCCCAGTACCTACTGCAACCTACATCTTTCTGAATCTGCTTAGTGTATTCATCTCTTGGTCTCCCTCTACCGCTTTTACCCTCCACGCTGCCCTCCAATACTAAATTGGTGATCCCTTAATGCCTCAGAATATGTCCTACCAACCGATCCCTTCTTCTAGTCAAGTTGTGCCACAAACGTCTCTTCTCCCCAATCCCATTCAATACTTCCTCATTAGTTATGTGATCTACCCATCTAATCTTCAGCATTCTTCAGTAGCACCACATTTCAAAAGCTTCTATTCTCCTCTTCTCCAAACTATTTGTCGTCCATGTTTGCCTTTCCTTAATCTAGCTTCTAAGATTAGTCGTAGGGTCAGTATTGCCTCACCTGTTCCAATATTTCTACGATATCCAAACTGATCTTCCACGAGGTCGGCTTCTACTAGTTATTCCATTCGTCTGTAATGAATTTACGTTAGTATTTTGCAGCTATGACTAATTAAACTGATAGTTCGGTAATTTTCACATCTGTCAACACCTGCTTTCTTTGGGATTGGTATTATTACATTCTTCTTGAAGTCTGAGGGTATTTCACCTGTCTCATATATCTTGCTCACCAGATGGTAGAGTTTTGTCAGGTCTGACTCTCCCAAGGCTGTCAGTAGTTCTAATGGAATGTTGTCTACTCCCAGGGCCTTGTTTCGACTCAGGACTTTCAGTGCTCCGTCAAACTCTTCACGAAGTATCATATCTCCCATTTCCTCTTCATCTACATCCTCTTCTATTTCCATAATATTGTCCTCAAGTACATCGCCCTTACATACACTCTCTACATACTCCTTCCACCTTTTTGCTTTCCCGTCTTTGCTTAGAACTGGGTTTCCACCTGAGCTCTTAATATTCATACAAGTGGTTCTCTTTTCTCCAAAGGTCTCTTTAATTTTCCTGTAGGCAGTATCTATCTTAGCCCTAGTGAGATACGCCTCTACATCCTTACATTTGTTCTTTAGCCATCCTTGCTTAACCATTTAGTACTTCCTGTTGATCTCATTTGTGAGACGTTTGTGTTTCTTTCTGCCTGCTTCATTTACTGTATTTTTTTTATTTTCTCCGTTCATCAATTAAATTCAATATATCTTCTGTTACCAAAGGATTCCTAGCAGCCTTCGTCTTTTTACCTACTTTATCCCATGATGCCTTCACTACTTCATCCCTCAAAACTACCCATTCTTCTTCTACTGTATTTCTTTCCCCCATTCCTGTCAATTGTTCCCTTATGCTCTCCTTGAAACTCTGTACAACCTCTGGTTCCTTCAATTTATCCAGGTCCCATCTTCTTAAATTTCCATCTTTTTGCAGTTTCTTCACTTTTAATCTACAGTTCATAACCAATAGATTGTGGTCAGAGCCATCTGCCCCTGGAAATGTCTTACAATTTAAAATCTGGTTCCTAAATCTCTGTCTTACCGTTATGTAATCTATCTGATACCTTTTAATATCTCCAGGGTTCTTCCATGTATACAACCTTCTTTCATTATTCTTAAACCAAATGTTAGCTATTATTGTAACATATCACATACAAAAAAGCGTAAAATATCACACACACAAAAAATCCATGGACAGTTGATCAATGTCAGAGGGAATAGTATTCAAAATAAAATTTGATGAGTGTCAGTTTAATTGGCCTTTGTTCTGACTCCCTCAGCAGGTGAAATGAAGGTGGTTCGTAAAGCTATCGGAACGGAATATACTGAAGCCTATCTTTATTTTTCAATTCAGTGTATTTGTATATTAATGCACTTCATCCAGCGATGCTCTAGTGCCTTGATCCTTTCTTGATAATGAGTTATCTCCAGGCCTGCAAAATCGTTGTCAACTCTGGCTATCAATTCTTCGTTTGATGTGAATCTCAGTCCACCAACAAAAATTTTCCATTTTGGAAGAGGTGCAAGTCTGACGGAGAGCATAACAGGTGAATAAGGCGGGTGTGGAACTATTCATACGGGCCAAACATTGTTCGGATAAGTACACTATGATGGGTTTTTGATCCAGTGTCATCTTGCAGATAATTTATTCATTTCTAACTCTTCATTTAAAATGTGATTTACCCTTTCAGATGACATCTGTCAAGCGTGAGGTATTTCACACACTTTCAATCGACGGTCCTCCACGAACATTTTGTACACTTTTAGAATGATTTCCTGCGTTAGTGACAACTCTTGGCCGACTTTTGCTCTCCGTACCAAATTGTCCACTTGGCAACAGTTGAATATGAAGGAGCACAGTCCCCCAGTGTATTCTGGAAAATGGCATGAATGATCTTGGCTTTCACACCTCTCTTTACGTAGTACTTAATCACTGCTCGAATCTCGAATTTTTCCATCACTACGCGGCAACAACTAAGCCACGTCACCGCCACAGCGTTCTTTCTAGAGCACTGACGTGGCACGTGTTTACAAGCAATAGTCCAATGAATATCACGTGAAAAACTCGCGCTAGCGCTGACATCTCTTGGTGATTCCGAGAACTTTTGAAAACACCCTCGTAATATTTCTCAGATGATGTCCCCTTCTGTAGACAGCGCTTTACTTTGTTAACCAATGATATCCTTTCTACTGTTCTACTCTGAAAAAAAAAATCATTCCTCTCTATTCCTGTCTTTGTCCTTGACCAATGAAGCAGCCTCACGCCATGGATTGACATGCTTTTCTGTCACCGTGGAAAAAGTTTAAATGAAGCAACATAGTGTTTTGTAAAAGCTACTCAGTTGTTAGTGTCTGACAGTGTCCAAAGGGCTAGCTAGGGGCTCTGCCTTCAGCTGCAGGGCAGCGAGCTCCACCAATCTCCAGTGACAGTATTTAACATAGGTTTACTCTCCAGATGGGTAGGGCTACATTCAGACAATTTGTACTCTGTAGTAGTATTCTACTCATATGCCAAAAAGCCATTAAAACAATTTTCCAGTTTTCTGCTGAAACTGATTGTGAGAAGGAAAGCAAAACAGCACATAGTTGTGTATAAAACTTCTGTTTGAAATTGAATATAAGCATACATACGGGACCAGTGTACTAGTTTAAATTCGCACATATTGTAGCTGAAACTGACTGCGAGAGAGAAAATTAAACCACAAATTTTTCCAACACAACAATTTCTTTCTAATAGTTTGTTTAAATAGAAAATGTCTACATTGTTTTTATTTAATAGTGCAGTCTGTGTCTATCTAATCTTTTATTAGAATATCATATAAATATTAGAAATAAGTTAGTTGGGACTGCTTTAAAGTTTCTTGCTAACCACTTTTCCCTTTCAATTTGATTTTTACATGCTACGAGACATATGTGCAATGTGACATTCGTTCCAAAAACATTTTATAAAGAACGTGTTGCCACTTTGGTGTCAGTTATTAAGATCAGGTACTTCGAGTGCAGGCTAAGTAGGCCAGGCGTGAAACTGTATCTCAAAAATTTGAAAGTGGTTGCCAAATATAAGCGGCACTCGAAAAGAAACGAGCGGGAAGCCTAATTACAGAAACCAGTACCTGTAAGCTAACTACCCTTCGTCGAGCTATCAGATCAAAACGACCAGACATCTCACCCGTGGCGTCATTCTGCTCCACGACAGTACAAAGCCTCATACGGTCCACACAGTCTCGGCACCCCTGCCGAAATTCAAATGGGAGGTTCTTAGCCGCCCTCGATACAGTCCGGACCTCTCTCTCTATGATTACGCCATTTTTGGTCCCCTTAAAAAGGCTCTGAGAGGCAAACGACTCACTTCAGACGGCTACGTCCAGCTGTACGTGAGGAACTGGTTAACATCGCAGCCCCGGGAATTTTATGAGACAGCCATTCACCGCCTTGTATCATAGTGGGACAAGTGTCTTAGCAGCCAGGATCAATACTTCTAACATACAGGTACTGGTTTTGTAATTATGCTTCAGGCTCGTTTCTTTTTGAACGCCCCTTGTATTAGAACTGCATCTGTTGACAGATTCTTTATTAAACACTTCATAAAGGTTTTGTAGATATTTGGTAACAGCGAGTTGTCTTTTTACAGTCGTATAGGTTTTACTTATATATATAGAGTGATGTGTAAAAAACTTAAGTAAATCGGTAGAGAACTCTACGATTTTTGGTAACAGCCTTCAACAAAGTCTTGTCTTTACCTCGTGACGCAGGTGGTATTCTTTTAGACATCTTTCATACGAAGGAACCTCTCTGCTGATTACCAGCCTCTTGGTGGATATTATAGTTTGTAAACTATTAGATTATACATGAAAATTAAAATTAGTCAACAATACTTCCAGCAGTAAGGATTAACATGATATAATTTTCGTCTCTCATCCCTCTCTGGAACAAAGAAAACTATTAATAACTTACTGCAAAATGGCATACCTAAGTTTGGTTAGGGATCCCTGTATTCTATTCTTGGAGTTACAGTAAAACATGCAACAACCGTACGCATTAGATTTTATGAAATACAAATGAAAATAACTGTTTTCGTCCTTCACAGGAAGTGTATATGAAGTAAAAAATCTGGAGACTATTAGTAATCAATCTGCAGTTTGCTTTTTATTGAGAAGTAGACTGAAATATCTATGAATATTTAGAGATTCTGTCATTCATTCCCGTTACTTGTGTGAGATATCACAATATAGGGACGTACGCACTTGAAATATAAAGTTGGCTCCATTGGTTCCACACCTGTCCTGTTAATCGCTTAAGGAGTATTTTATTTTTGCAGCTTACATCTCTTTCGCTGCCGGCGTCGTCGTGCGTGTGGTCAGGGCCATTAAAAAGTCGTGCACGGCTGGCTCTAAGCGGCTCGTTTTGATTTATGCGTTCTGCCGATCTACGCTAAACGCTTAATTAATTATTTGCGCAGACTCGGAGCATTAATATTTCCTCGCAGTGGTCGCTGCCCCGTTTTTAATCCGAGTCCTCATTTTTTTATTTTAATTTTTCTCTCTCCCTCTCTGTTTCTCCCTTTTTCGCTGCTGGCCCTCGCTGCGACGGCAGATGTCAGCTTGACTGATACCCACTAGGTGTGAGTAGGTGCCGCGCGTGCAGACGACTGATGGCGCTTCACGCGTGAGCCATGGCCGCACGTGCTCTGTGCGCTGAGCCATATGCACGGCGACCCCCACATTTAACACGCAGGTCCGCTTGTCCCTACATCTCGCCGTTTCTGGTTTAGCGTCACCTGCAAAGAACTGGACGCCTTTATCGATGTTCCAGCACGTGGGGTGCTCGTTTTTCCACCTTCATCTCTTCTTTCTAAAGTCTCACCCACCATCTTCTAACAGATAATAAATTTCATTTCCCATTCTTTTGTGTATTTTTCTTGTCACTAATTTCACACTGGATGTGACTGCGTCCTACTTCAAGAATTTATAAGTCCTTCCTTCTGCGGAGTTGTGCGAATGATAATATTTCCGAATTTCTTATTGTACCTATCCAGCCGCATAGATTCTAGACACTATCATGAATAATTGTTTCTATAACTTCCCCAGTGATTTTATCAATTCTGTAATAGCATGATCAAGCCATTCTCCCTTCCAAAGCTCAGTGAATACGTTGGCCATAAAATCCTACAACAAGACAAGGATCTCAATGAAAAACAGATTTTTCTAATGACTGGTACAGAACATATATCAAAAGCAGGATTCAAAGGGTACAGGTAACATTGGCTTTGAAGAAGGAAAAACTTTTAGTGAAGGATTGATCAGATCTCATATAAACATTGACACAGAAGTTCCTCAGGTTAGCATCGTAAGACCAACATTGTATTTTTACTTTTGTTAGATATTGTAACCTCCCCACAAAATAAAATAGTGTAACCAACCCACAAAATAAAATAATATGAATAATAATCTCATTTAGCGTAACTACCCAACAGTGAAAATATAATACAATGTGACAAACCTATAACCTTTCAATAATTGACAGTCAAGTTAACCTGGTAAATTTTGGACGTCAGCAATGCTGCGTCATGGCCCTGATACATCATTCTGAATAAGCTGAAAAATCTTACCTTAATTAGGTCGCCGGATAACGCGTATATATCTGCTCCTATAAGAAATTTTTCCTGGCGCAGCTAAGTGCAATGCTGGCCGATAGATTTGTCTTATATAAAAGGG
This sequence comes from Schistocerca gregaria, assembly GCF_023897955.1. Taxonomy (NCBI): domain Eukaryota; kingdom Metazoa; phylum Arthropoda; class Insecta; order Orthoptera; family Acrididae; genus Schistocerca; species Schistocerca gregaria. Next base: position 336,221,207 of record NC_064927.1, read on the forward strand.
AAGAACTGATTTTTCTTTTCAATAATCGGAATGGCCAAGGATTGGAGAAATTATTGAATCGTTTAAATTGAGATTAATGTCAAAAGTTACTTTTTATGAGAAAGATTATTATTAACAGATTTTTTTTAAACATTTACATGGGACTTGATTAACAATACTACATATACGCGAGGCTGCTTTTACCTTATCCTACCACGCTCAGGCTCCGCCATCGCTGCACACGACCGGCCCAGCCAATACGATACACCAGACCAGACTGCTCGCTAGCAACAACTTACTCCTACTAACACACAGTTCTTACTGCAGTTAATACTGCTCTTTGGTCTCAGATTCTCTTCTAGCTTACATATCGCAGGCAGCGCGTGAGCAATACATCGAAATTACATGAGCTCGAGTGCGCTAGCAACAAATTCTTTAATTATGGACCTCTTACAATATGACCCAAAGATTTATCTCCGATTAAACACAAAAAATCCTGGGACAAAATGATAATGAAACCACAAAACATATATGCAATAGATTACCATACAAAAGTACTTTTTACGTAAAGAATAGAAGCGGCGTGAATATCTCCTGTAGGACAGGAATAACTTTGTACAATTAAATGTCGACCAAAAAATCTCATAAAATGTGTAACAAACACAAAATGTCAGAAATTAGTACTGACAGTGACCTGAGGTGGAGTCAGCACTCAAATAAATAACCAATGAAATTGTCGTAGAATACTACGGCCTCAGAGTACCATCATGAGTGTATAATAGGCAGTGTCTTGTAGCTGCATACTAGCCCTGTATGCACTAAATCTTCAGCTTAGAGATCTTTTTTAAGAGGTGACATGCACAATACATGGGCATAGTTTTCTAACTACAAAAAAGAACTACTAGAATAATAACTGGAAACAGTACTCAAGCTCTCTGTACAGCAATATTTACACCGTTGGGGATTCTAGCTGCACAGTTCTAGAGAACTGTGTTGTCATACCATCCACTGGTTATAGAATATACGAGTAAGTCATGTGGTAAGAATACATTATCGTCGCAAGTAGATGTGGTAAATAGTGAGAGCACGCAAGATACCACAAAGACTTCTCACAGAAACGAAAACAACAAACGGACGGATGTAAAATGTGTTACAACAAAGGAATTCGAGAGTCAAAATTTCCAAAAGAGAAAGCATATCCAAAGCCATTAAAAACATATATTTTGTCACAGCACAGAAAAGGTGTGTGACTGTGAAACTGTTGCATTCATTTGCAGCACCTTAAGTGACACTCTATTACGTTTTCATCACTCTTTGGAAGTGATCACATTCACATTTATACGAACACCTAAATCTGGCATAGAAATTAAGTACTGTCATACGATACACGTACCTATATATGTAAGGTTCAAATGGTTCAAATGGCTCTGAGCACTATGGGTCTTACCACCTGAGGTCATCATTCCCCTACAACTTACAACTACTTAAACCTAACTAACTGCGACCGTAGCGGTCGCGCGGTTCCAGACTGAAGCGCCTAGAACACCTCGGCCACAGCTACCGTCTGTATGTAAGAGAAACCGTAAGGAGGTAGACAGAAATAGACGTATGATATACATCTGTGACTTTACTTTATCTCAAATCCCCTGCACTGAACTACTGTTTTAGTATTTTATTAAATATTTTCATTTTCTTCCCATGAAAATGTTACATTTATCGGAGTCATTTGACTGTGCCTATCATGATATTCAGCCAGAGAAATTAAGTTTTTATGGAATACATAGATCAGTTCATGCCGTTACTTTCTCATTAAAAGGAAATGCTGGTAGTTATCCCAGGCACTTCGAGTACTTTAAAGAGCGACATCATATACCTGCGTGTGGAGGAGATGCTCTAGAAGACCCACAGTTTTCGATTATTGGGAAGCTGCTATTCTTGCTTGATGTTAATGATCTGCCACTTTACTCGAAGCAGGAGACATGACTCGTCCTGTTCATAGATGATACAAAAATTCTGGTGAATCCAAAATAAGAAATATTAACATAGAAACATGTAAATAATGTAATTAATTCAAAGAGCTACGTCACATTACCTACATGTGAAGCAATTACAATATAAATCCTACGGTTCAGGTACACATGCCAACGTAACAAGCAACAGATGAGGTGCTAGAGGTAGTATATGAGGATATTGAACAAGTAATAGAATATGTAGAAGATCCACGAAAACCTAATAGCCATGAGGAATTGGAATGCGGTTGTAGAGGAAGAAATAGATGAAAGGATTGTGGCAGAATAAGGGCTTGACAATATAAATGGGAGAAGAGAAAGACTAATTGAATTCTGAATTAATTTCAGATGATAATAGCGAATACTCTGCACGAGAAGGGAAGATATACTTGGAAAAGACCCAGAGACACGGAGAGACTCCCGTTAGATTACATCATGGTGAAGCCAGATATCGAATTGTAAGGACAACGTATACTCGGGTTACAACTTGGTATTTATGAAGAGTAGACTGAAGTATGAGAGAACCGCCCGACAAGAAACAATGTGGAAGCAAGTGGGAGACTGAAGTGCTGATGAATGACGAGAAGCGTTTGAAGTTTACTAAGGTTGTGGATACTACGTTGAAGAACACTGTAATAAGGAGTCCAGTTGGACAGGAGTGGACACCTTTGAAAAGGACAATACAGATGTTGGACAGAGAGTCGTAACTTGAAGGAAGGTAACAGCAAAATATCTTGGATAACAAATGAAATACTTTAACTGATTGATGAAAGAAGGAACTACAAAAATTTTGATGGAAAGACAGAAATACGGCAGTGCTAATCCCAATAAAAACATCTATTCCCAAATCCTGTCTCAACTTCAAACTCAGAATCGTTTTTAATAAAATCTGCTGCACATCTACACTGCCTTGCAAAATACTTGAAACATCTGTAAGAGATGGTGTAGCTTGGTACACGTACGCACCATAAACAGGTGCGTGATTAAAGTTGCATTTCACTGATGTAGAACTGCCACCAAGCTCCATTGCTGGTGTTCGTGTTTAATGTGGTTATCGGGTGTGACAGGGTATACAGGGTGGTCCGTTGATCGTGAGCGGGCCAAATATCTCACGAAATAAGCGTCAAACGAAAAATTACAAAGAACGAAACTCGTCTATCTTGAAGGCAGGACCAGATGGCTCTATGGTTGACCCGCTAGATAGCGCTGCCATAGGTCATAGGAATATCAACTGAATTTTCTTATAAAGGAAAAAATTTATTACATATTCGTGTAGTACGCAAAGAAATAGGAATGTTTTAGTTGGACCACTTTTTCGCTTTGTGATAGAAGCGCTATAATGGTCACAAACGTATAAGTACTAGGTATAACGTAACATTCCGCCAGTGCGGATGGTATTTGCTTCGTGATACATTACCCGTTTTAAAAAGGACCGTTTACCAATTAGGGAAAATGTCGATATCGTATTGATGTATGGGTGTTGTGATCAAAATGCCCAACGGGCGTGTGCCATGTATGCTGCTCGTTATCCTGGACGACATCGTCCAAGTATCAGGACCGTTCGCCAGGTAGTTACGTTATTTAAGGAAATAGGAAGTGTTCACCCACCTGTGATACGTCAACCACGACGAGCAACAAAAATGGTTCAAATGGCTCTGAGCACTATGGGACTCAACTTCTGTGGTCATTAGTCCCCTCGAACTTAGAACTACTTAAACCTAACTAAGGACATCGCACACATCCATGCCCGAGGCACGATTCGAACCTGCGACCGAAGCAGTCGCACGGTTCCGGACTGCGCGCCTAGAACCGCGAGACCACCGCGGCCGGCCCCGCAGCAAATGATGATGCCCAAGTAGGTGTTTTAGCTGCTGTGGCGGCTAATCAGCACATCAGTACCAGACAAATTGCGCGAGAATCGGGAATCTCAAAAACGTCGGTGTTGAGAATGCTACATCAACATCGATTGCACCCGTACCATATTTCTGTGCACCAGGAATTGCATGGCGACGTTTTTGAACGTCGCGCACAGTTCTTCCACTGGTCACAAGAGAAATTACGGTACGATGACAGATTTTTGGCACGCGTTCTATTTAGCGATGAAGCGTCATTCACCAACAGCGGTAAAGTAGACCGGTATAATAGGCACTATTGGGCAACGGAAAATCCATGATGGCTGCAACATCAGGCGGGTTAATGTATGGTGCGGCATTATGGGAGGAAGGATAATTGCCCCCCATTTTATCGTGGGCAATGTATGCTGATTTACTACGTAGTGTTCCACCGATGTTTCTACAAGATGTTTCGCTGCATGACAGAATAGTGATGCACTTCCAACATGATGGATGTCCGGCACATAGCTCGCGTGCCGTTGAAGCGGTATTGAATACCATATTTCATTGGTCGTCGAAACACCATACTGTGGCCCGCACGTTCACCGGATCTGACGTCCCCGGATTTCTTTCTGTGGGAAAAGTTGAAGGATATTTGCTATCGTGATCCACCGACAACGACAGACAACATGCGTCACCGAATTGTCAACGCATGTGCGTTGTGACTATTACAGCGCCATCTATCACAAAGCAAAAAAAAGTGGTCAATTAAAACATTCATATTTTACGTACTACACAAATAAAAAATAAAAAATAGGGGTTCCTGTTTTAAAAAACGCGGTTGATATCCGTTTGACCTATGGCAGTGCCATCTAGCGGGCCTACCATAGCGCCATCTGGTTTCCCTCTTCAAGCTAGACAAGTTTCGTTGTTTGTTGTTTTTTCGTTTGACGCTTATTTCTTGAGATATTTACCCGGTCACGATCAATGGACCACCCTGTGTAAGGGACGTGAACAGCGTCAGATGTTGCTAGATCTCTGTTACGTATAAGGGACGCGACGTACTGGTATGAGGCCACATTATGAGCACCCGTCAGAATTTGAAAGGGGCTTCGTGGTTCCGGTCGACCACGTGTGACCATCACAATAGATGTTCGCTGTATTATGTACCAAACACTGCATAACCCCGTCAAATCTGCGACTGCCATTCGAGAACTACTAAGTGAACTCAACACTCTGTGGATACCACAGGTCGGAGACAAGCAGCAGCATGAATAAGTAATTACCGTCCCATGTGCAGGCTGCAGCTAACATTACAGAACAGACGAATGCATGGAGAGCGGTGCCGCGACTGGGAAGCTTGGACTGATGGTAAATGGCGTCGTATTGAGCGATGAATGGCAGCCGTGCACTATCACAAATGACCAGCCCCATTGTTTTGGAGACGCTCGTTGGTGCTATCCCTGGCGTCATGGTGAGGTTACCCATCGGGTATTACTTCAGGTCACGGTTTGTAGTGATCGAGGAAATTCTGACGGGACAATCATGCGTCACGGACATACATCTTCAATGTAACAATGCTCGTGCTTAAAATGGCAGATCATACGTCATAGACCATACGTGTGAGAGGAGCTCGGACGCGAACACTGTAATAGTGCCAGCAGCCAGAATATAAAGGAATAGCTAATGCTGGTGAGGAAACAAGGGCGTTATGTCGCCCTTCCTTTCATGTCGTTTTCTCCTTCCTTTCTGGGTGCTTCACTTCTTTGTTAGCCTGTGTACTTCTAATGGGCTAACGAAAAATTATACAGGGCTGCTGAACTGCCACTATTTATCCTATTCCAAAGTGTAAAATCATGATATACATCGTTATTTTATATATTAGAGTCGCCATTATGTTTAATGCAGCTAAAATGCGTGGGGCGCACGTGTAAGTGTTGGTGTGGTATCAATGTTCGATACCCCACTTTTAGGGGTTGCGGTTATCGACCGCTGTCCGTACTAGCATAAGTGGAGTCGAGACTAACGCCGATAGCGCCGGTCCGCGGCTTGCAACAAGTCTCTAGCGTGATCTCGGCCACTCTTGCTCGGGACATCAAGTACGCCTTCAGCAGATAGGAAGCAACCTCTAACAAGGCACTTAGTTAAAGTATAGCCTATGTGATGCCTCTATAGCTCTCTTTTTAATTACATTCCTCGTGACTGTGAAGACTCTTGTAACACCAGTTAAGTACAGTATAGTATTTTTTACCATCGACTTCTAATTATTTTAGTCATTGTAGACCCAAACCTTGTAGCCAGCTCCTTATCGAAAAATGGCTCTGAGCACTATGGGACTTAACTTCTAAGGTCATCAGTCACCTAGAACTTAGAACTACTTAAACCTAACTAACCTAAGGACATCACACACATCCATGCCCGAGGCAGGATTCGAACCTGCGACCGTAGCGGTCGCGCGGCTCCAGACTGAAGCGTCTCGGGCCGGCGCTCCTTATCGACTTCACTGACAAACCTGCTGTGTATGCAAAGGAGAGATTTGTATGTTTCTATTTATCATTGGCCAACAGTCATTCACATTGGCAACGATTCGTTCGTCGCCATCATAAGAGTTTGGATATGAAAATGATTTTCACTTTGAGTGAAGCTTAAAAACCACTGCAAGCCGTGTAGAAAATAATGACGACATTTCGAGATGGGCTGAGCAAACATCTGGAAGCGTCTTCCACTGCCGCGCATCTGATCTACTAATAGTCCCAGATGTCCTAGTTTACGTTTTCCAAAATGCTTGAAAATTGTGGTTTTTGTTCTGCCTTTCACATATTAGGTCTGTCGACCTGTTCTCTCCTCAGTTCCATAATGTATCCGGCCTCCCTGTGTCGCTCTTTCCTTTGGGTTCATACTGTTCCAGGTGTAGAAGTGTGAAACTCGAATGTATTTGCTATAATTCAATGCCTGTTGCTTGAAACTGATAAACAGTACTTTATTCCAAATAATTTCCATTGTTATTTATATATTTCTCCCACCTCACCGGCAGCCTATGAACACCACTCCAAAAAAGACAGTACTTCTTTTAAAGGAATCACTCAGCCAACCGTTTTCGAGCATTTTCATACGTCTTGAAGTGTTGTTCAGCGACAGCATGTCCCAGCGATGTAAATAGATAATAATCGGACGGAGCCATGACTGGAGAATAACCCTAGTATCTTCCAGCTGAACACCTCGATCTTTTCCAAGAACCGTTTTGCTGTGTGTGATAGGGCGTTACCGTGTAGCAATACGACTTAGTGTTCTCTTTTTCATTATTCCGATCGTTTTTCACATCGATCATTTGCTGTTGGTAGCTGGCAGTGTTACCGGTTTTACCGCGTCTTAGCAGCTCATAATAGATGACACCTTTCTAGTCCCACAAAACACAGAGCATTGTCTTGTTTCCGAAGCGATTTGGTCCTGCAGTGGATGTCTATCGTTTGCCTGGAATAAACCATGATTTACGGCTCTTAGGATTCTCAAAATATATCCATTTTTCATCATCTCTCACTATTCAATGGATAAACGACTTTCTTTTGTATCTGTCGAGCAGAATTTGACATGTAGTTTTTCGATTTGCTTGCTCTCTTTCATTCAGTTCATACGGTACCCTTTTTGCCCCTTTCATAACCTTTCCCGTAGCTTTTAACCGAAGAGAAACGGATTTTCTGAGTTCCTGTTGAGACTGAGTACTATTTTGATGCAATAAGATCTGCAATTCGTTGTCTTCGAACTTTTTCTCTGCTTTGCCACGTTCGTCGTTTCTCACGTCAAAATCACCACTTTCGAATTTTTTGAACCATTCGAAACACTTTGTTTCCGCCAAGAGCACATTCGAAGAAAGCATCTGTAAGCATTCGATGCGATTCTGCAGCAGTTTTCTTCAAATAATAATAAAAACCAACGCTGTCCGCAAATTGTAGTTCGTAGCCACAAATCTCAACATGTTTACGGTTTTGAAACAGATATCGATGTATGGAACTTGGACTGTGTGTTGACATTCGACGTCAGCCTTTATAGGAAGCGGAAGATGCTGCAACGTGTTCTCATGGGTCCTACACTGGCGGCTAGCACCATCAAACTTCCAGTTTCATACTTCTACACCTGGTAAAGCTGACTTTGGAATCCTTGCTTTTTTCCATTCGATTAAGCTGTCCCTTCCAGTTTTGTTTATATTCTTCTATTTTGTGAGTTATTGTGAAAAGAGAGTCATAACTTGTTTAATATTTTCATTAGCAGTTCTGCTCAGTTCAATACAATTTTTACTACAATCTTCCTTCATTATATCATTGGATTCACTGCCAAACAGCGTAATAAGCATAGTTACCAACTTAGAGAATTTCATTTTTTTTGTCTCTCCGTTTATTTTTTAATGTCTACTTACAGTGCCACGTATAATCTGATATCTCCGTAATTTAAAGTCTGCTCTGATATCTCTGTAATTTAACATCTGCATCCTTATCTTCATTAAAACCAATAGCGCTCGCTATGTAACTGAAGTGCTGAACTTGTTCTGTTATCTGGTTCGCTTCGTAGTGACATGCCACTGTCTTTTATTTACTGCTGTCTTAAAATTATAATCCTTTCCAGATGAGTTTAAAAGATGAATTAATTTTCGTGGTTCCTCTTCAGAATTAGCCATTAATACGATGTCTTCAGCATATAACAATATGTTCATATATATTTTTTCTTATATAAATGCGTCCCTTCTGTTTCTCTTTCTTTCTATTTTCGAATGTTATCATCTACATAAATAATAAAAAGATTAAGCAGGTAAGGGCACCATTCTATTAGACTTCGATATTTTAAAATCCCATTCACATTGTAATTCTGATCGTCAAGTGTAACTTTAAGTTCTATTATACATACCATTGACGCTGTTGATCAACTGATTTTGGTATTCACGTTTCTCCATAGTTTCCTGTCAGAAGGTTATTCATAAGCCATAAAAGCAAGTCGTCAATTTGAATGCTATTCTCTTCTGTATTATTTGTCTCACGGTAAATAAGTTACCACTGTACGACGTTCCTCTTATGAAGCTAATTTGCCCTTCTAGAAGTAACACATCTGTAATATTGTTTAACCTGTTATTTAATAAGCACGAATAAATTTTATTTGCAGTGTTGAACGAACTATCACCTCAATAATCTGGTGTGTTGCTGCAAACACGTTTTTTAAACAATGACACTTTTTTTTGTAAGCCAATATTGTACAATGTTTATGGTGCAGCTATTGATGTGATGAAAAATTCTCAAGTTAAGCAACACTCCGCCATGTTTAATCATGTCTGCATTAACCCCTTTAGGTTCTGGGCATTTCCTGCTCTTTTGTTTCCTTAATTACGTTTCTCGCGTTAAGTACTCTCATATTGGGATAAGTGCGAACACATAGTCTACCGACGATCGTTGCCGAACATGACCGTTTTGTTGGTCCAGGTGTTATGGTACGGGGAAGCACAACACTACTTTGGCACACTAACCTCCAAACCCTTGAACAATGTATACTAGCCTATCAACTTTATTGTGACACTGTACTCATTTCCCATGTGCGTCTTTTCGAGAGTGTACTCGGGCTAGACTTTAAGGGTGAGAATGTGCGGCCCCATCGAACTGCGCAGGTGCGGGGATCTTAGAGCGAGAAGATATACCTCCCGATTTTAAACCCATCGAACACGTTTGGGGTGCGTTCCAGGAACGTACTATCCAGATGCACCGACAACCATCCAGCAGTTGTCAAGCTCACTATTGAAGGAATGGGTACCTCAAGAACTTCTTACCAAACTTGTGCTAGCATGGGAGGGCATTGCGGAGAATGCATCGCCGTCGGCGGTGATCGCGCGCCTAATTAACAACTATATTCCACTTTTTGTAATGACCAGGGAAATATCATGAATAGTAATGACTTCAGCATAATTATAGTTTTTCAATACTTCCGTCCGCCTCTTTGTGTGTTTCTTTCTGTTTGCTTCTGTATTACACTGTAGCAGTTCGTTCTGTGTATGGTCCAAGTGTCATCGTGCTACGTTACTCGGCAGTGTCACATCATGTGAAGGTTACTATCCTTGTCATGTTCTGCAAACAAGTGTACTTCTGTTGTTTAGCCACGGTTGGTGGCTTTTGGGCCTACATCACCTCGCCGACTGTTGTAGTCTAAGTTTCCTGGCAAGGGTCCGTTACGAGGTTCTACCAGCCGGAGCCAGCTGGTTCAAGGTTTTAAAAAGAGATATTACTACTACCTCTCCTCCTTTCTTAAGCGTTCCAGTTTTAAATCAAAATACTCACATGACGCTCAATTCCAATCTGCCGTGAAATTTCAAACGTCTCGCAGCTGTAGTTCCAATAAGAAACTAAGTTCAACTCTTGCTAAACGTGAGTCAGACTTACCTCTTGCTCTCCTTAACATCGACTGCCCACGAAAGAGTGGCAGTACTGCATCGTGTATATCACCTCTTCGTCTTATTCATAAGTTCTTACAATATTCCGATAAAATGACAGTCTTTGAAAATACATTGTTTTTGTACACTTGGAATTAAAGTGAGAATATTTCCCCGGTTGTCACTTCCCAACTTTATAAAATACTCCCCCTTCCCCATCCTTCCCTAATCCGATCAGATCAATGACCTCACTGTTCGGTCCCCTCTCCCATATCCACCGACCATAGATATGACAGTAAATATTAATAAATATAACACACTACCATCCTTCACAACTTTTAAACCAATAAACAACAAAATGGCTCTAAGTACTATGTGATTTAACATCTGAGGTCATCAGTCCATTAGACTTAGAACTACTTAAACCTAATTAACCTAAGGATATCACACACATCCATGCCCGAGGCAGGATTCGACCTCCCACCATAGCAGCAACGTGGTTCCGGACTGAAGTGCCTAGAACCACTCGGTCACAGAGCTGGCAATAAACAATCACGTGAATATATCTGCATAACTGTGTCATATTAAGACAGAGTGTAATTTCCTACTCATGGCCATCGTGTTCTTGGTTTTCATGTGGCACGCATCTGAATTATGGCCGATGTAGTTCGTGGTCTATCTGAATAAAACTTAATTATAATTAATCTGACACAGAAACATCTAGCGTATCTAAACTTAAAAACATTTAGGACAAGCCTAATGGTAGAGGGTGATATGGCAGACGGTAACACTTGCTGACCTTATGAAACGCATTATTGTGGAGTACATTTACATGGGACTGTCACATTAATGTTACTGCCGCCTATGTTCCATGTTTTTTTTTTTTTTTTTTTTTTCAGTCTACTGACTGTGCTAACCTCTTCATGTCAGAGTAGCACTTGCAACCAACGTCCTCATTTATTTGCTTGATGTATTCCAATCTCTGTCTTCCTCTACAGTTTTTGCCCTCTACAGCTCCCTCTAGTACCATGGAAGTCATTCCCTCATGTCTTTGCAGATGTCCTATCATCTTGTCCCTCCTCCTTATCAGTGTTTTCCACATATTCCTTTCCTCTCCGATTCTGCGTAGCACCTCCTCATACCTTACAGTCCACCTAATTTTCAACATTCGCCTATAGCACCACATCTGAAATGCTTCGATTCTCTTCTGTTCCGGTTTTCCCACAGTCCATGTTTCACTACTATACAATGCTGTACTCCAGACGTACATCCTCAGAAATTTCTTTCTCAAATTAAGGCCGGTATTTGATATTAGTAGACTTCTCTTGGCCAGAAATGCCTTTTTTGCCATAGCGAGTATGCTTTTGATGTCCTCCTTGCTCCGTCCGTCATTGGTTATTTTACTGCCTAGGTAGCAGAATTCCTTAACTTCATTGACTTCATGACCATCAATCCTGATGTTAAGTTTCTCGCTGTTCTCATTTCTACTACTTCTCATTACCTTCACCTTTCTCCGATTTACTCTCAAACAATAATGTGTACTCATTAGACTGTTCATTCCGTTCAGCAGATCATTTAATTCTTCTTCACTTTCACTCAGGATAGCAATGTCATCAGCGAATCGTATCATTGATATCCTTTCACCTTGTATTTTAATTCCACTCCTGAACCTTTCTTTTATTTCCATCATTGCTTCCTCGATGTACAGATTGAAGAGTACGGGCGAAAGGCTACAGCCTTGTCTTACTCCCTTCTTAATACGAGCACTTCGTTCGTGATCGTCCACTCTTATTGTTCCCTCTTGGGTGTTGTACATATTGAATGTGACCTGTTTCTCCCTATAGCTTACCACTTTTTTCAGAATCTTGAACAGCTTGCACGATTTTATATTGTCGAACGCTTTTTCCAGGTTGACAGATCCTATGAACGTGTCTTGATTTTTCTTTAGCCTTGTTTCCATTATTAGCCGTAACGTCAGAATTGCCTCTCTCGTGCCTTTACTGTTCCTAAAGCCAAACTGATCGTCACCTAGCGCATTCTCAATTTTCTTTTCCATTCTTCCGTATATTATTCTTGTAAGCAGCTTCGATGCATGAGGTGTTAAGCTGATTGTGCGATAATTCTCGCACTTGTCAGCTTTTGCTGTATTCGGAATTTTGTGGATGATGCTTTTCCGAAAGTCAGATGGTATGTCGCCAGACTCATATATTCTACACACCAACGTGAATATTCGTTTTGTTGCCTCCTCCCCTAATGATTTTAGAAATTCTGATGGAATGTTATCCATTCTGCCGTATTTGACCGTAAGTCCTCCACATCTCTTTTAATTCCGATTCTAATACTGGATACCCTATCTCTTCTAAATCGACTACAGTTTCTGCTTCTATCACATCAGACAAATCTTCACCCTTATAGAGGCTTTCAATGTATTCTTTCCACCTATCTTCTCTCTCCTCTGGATTTAACAGTGGAATTTCCGTTTGCATTCTTAATGTTACCACCGTTGCTTTTAATGTCACCAGAGGTTGTTTTGACTTTCCTGTATGCTTAGTCTGTCCTTCCGACAATCATATCTTTTTCGACGTCTTCACATTTTTCCTGCAACCATTTCGCCTTAGCTTCCCTATTTATTTCATTCCTCAGCCACTTGTATTTCTGTATTCCTGATTTTCCCGGAATATGTTTGTACTTCCTCCTTTCTTCAATCAACTGAAGAATTTCTTCGGTTACCCATGGTTTCTTCGCAGCTACCTTCTTTGTACCTATGTTTTCCTTCCCAACTTCTGTGATGGCCCGTTTTAGAGACGTCCATTCCTCTTCAACTGTGTTGCCTACTGCGATATTCCTTATTGCTGTATCTATAGCGTTAGAGAAGTTCAAACGTATCTCGTAATTCCTTAGAACTTCCGTATCCCACTTCTTAGCGTATTGATTCTTCCTGACTAATGTCTTGAGCTTCAGCCTACTCTTCATCACTACTATATTGTGATCTGAGTCTATATCTGCTCCTGGGTACGCCTTACAATCCAGTATCTGATATCGGAATCTCTGTCTGACCATGATGTAATCTAATTGAAATCTTCCCGTATCTCCCGGCCTGTTCCAAATATACCTCCTCCTCTTGTGATTCTTGAACAGGGCATTCGCTATTACTTGCTGAAACTTGTTACAGAACTCAATTAATCTTTCTCCTCTTTCATTCCTTGTCCCAAGCCCATATTCTCCTGTACCCTTTCCCTCTACTCCTTCCCCTACAACTGCATTCCAGTCGCCCATGACTATTAGATTTTCGTCCCGCTTTGCATACTGCATTACCCTTTCAATATCCTCATACACTTTCTCTATCTGTTCATCTTCAGCTTGCGACGTCGGCATGTATACCTGAACTATCATTGTCGGTGTTGGTCTGCTGTCGATTCTGATTAGAACAACCCGGTCACTGAACTGTTCACAGTAACACACCCTCTGCCCTACCTTCCTATTCATAACAAATCCTACACCTGTTATACCATTTTCTGCTGCTGTTGATATTACCCGATACTCATCTGACCAGAAATCCTTGCCTTCCTTCCACTTCACTTCACTGACCCCTACTATATCTACATTGAGTCTTTGCATTTCCCTTTTCAGATTTTCTAGTTTCCCTACCACGGTCAAGCATCTGACATTCCACGCCCCGACTCGTAGATCATTATCCTTTCGTTGATTATTCAATCTTTTTCTCATGGTAACGTCCCCCTTGGCAGTCCCCTCCCGGAGATCCGAATGGGGGACTATTCCGGAATCTTTTGCCAATGGAGAGATCATCAGGACACTTCTTCAACTACAGGCCACATGTCCTGTGGATACACGTTACGTGTCTTTAATGTAGTGGTTTGCATTGCCTTTGGATCCTCATGTCGTTGATCATTGCTGATTCCTTCGCCCCTAGGACAAGAGAGTGCCCTGAACCTCTAGCCGCTCCTCCGCCCTCTTTGACAAGGCCGTTGGCAGAATGAGGCTGACTTCTTATGCCGGAAGCCTTCGGCCGCCAATGCTGATTATTTATCGAAATTTAGGCAGTGGCGGGGATCGAACCCAAGACCGAAAACGTTTCGATTATGAATCAAGGATGCTACCCCTAGACCACGGGTACAGTCCCCCAGGGGTACATGTTCCACGTAGCTGTGCAATAACCACCCACAGACGGCGTTGGGAGCAACAGCAGTAGAGTGTATGTTAAGCGTGTGAGTAAAGAGCGGGAAAAGGTGAAGTCATAGTCGTAATGCGGAAACGGAGCGATTTACCTGACATCCAAATGGGTATGGTCATTAGCTTTCGACCCAAGAATAGGAGCATTTCCAAATGGATAATTTTGGAAACTGTTCGCGTGCCGCTGTGGTTAAAATATACTGTGCGTAGCAAAGCGGCTTTGTCCAAAACTGGCGACGAGGCAACTGTAGTGCACCACAGGCCACAGGCTACAGGGGTGAAAGAGGGCTGTGCAAATTAGGGGCTAATAGATGTGCAACTGTTGAGCAACTGATCGCCCAGATGAACTAAGCCGTTACCAATATTGTCTCATAAAAGACCGTTCAGCTTGCAGTGGACGTATGTTGTTTACCATTCTCTCAAAGTGGTTCAAATGGCTGTGAGCGCTATGCGACTTAACGTCTGAGGTCATCAGTCGCCTAGAACTTAGAACTAATGAAACCTAACTAACCTAAGGACATCACACACATCCATGCCCGAGGCAGGATTCGAACCTGAGACCGTAGCGGTCCCTCGGTTCCAGACAGTAGCGCCTAGAACCGCACAGCCACTCCGGTCGGCTTACCATTCCCTCCTGGCCACAAAACGCCCTACATTTTAAAACCATTCGAGAAGCTGGGGACCACTTTCATCGGGTTTTTCGCCGAGTGGGTTCTCAAGCAAGATACCTAGCTCATCTGGTTGCGGTAATGGAGTCGGCTTGGCTTCACATCCCTGTCGGTACCTTCCAGAGCCTCGTTGACTCTGCCGTAAAGTATTTAGGCGTAACTATCCAGAGCGACCTGAAGTGGAATGGCCACTTAAAACAGATATTGGAAAACACAGATACCTGACTCAGATTCATCGGAGGCATCTTAAGGAAATGTAACTCATCCTCGAAAGATGTGGCTTATAACTCTCTTGTTCGCCCTGTTCTTCAGTGTTGCTCATGTATCTGAGACCTCTATCAGGTAGGACTGGAAAAGGAGATAGAGAAGATCCAACAGAGAACGGTGTGTTTCATCGCGGGGTCGTTTAGCTGGCGAGAGAGCGTTACGGTGATGCTAAACAAACTCCACTGGCAAACTTTACAAGAGAGGCGTTGTGCATCACGGAGGGATTTGCTAGTGAAATTTCGGTACAGCACTTTTCAGGAGGAGTCGGACAACACATTACTTCCCCTCACATACATATCGCGTATTGGCCACCAGAAGAAATTTCGAGAAATTAGGGCCAGTGCAGAGGATTACCGACTATAATCCTCCCCACGCACTATTCGCGAGTGCAACAGTGTTCGAGGGATCAGGCAGTGGTACCGAAAGTACCCTCCGCCACACACCATTAGGTGGCTTACCTTGTATGATCTAGATGTAGACCCTCTCAGTGCACGACTCGCAGCTTTACACGCAGCATAAGGTTGGTATTAAAACTATTGTTGTGACTGGTCACTATAGTTTGGTCAATTAAATTCAGTGATGTTAATTGCAATCGTCGTTACTCTGGATTCAGTTAAGTTTTGGACAAACTAAACTGATTTGATATATGTGATGAAATAGCATCATGCACACACATACACACACACACACACACACACACACATACATATATATATATATATATATATATATATATATATATATATATGTGTGTGTGTGTGTGTGTGTGTGTGTGTGTGTGCATGACGCGGTATTACCGCGTACATAGCCTATGAAAGTGCAGTGCATTAGCTTAGCTCTCATTTGTAATCAGGTCATTCACGTGAAAATGTTTCCGAAGTGATTATGGCTGCACGACGGGAATTAACGGACTTTGAACGTGGAATGGTAGATGGAGCTGGACCACCGGACATTCCATTCGGAAACCGTAAGCGAATTTGTATTCCGAAGTCCACAGTATCAAGAGAGTGTCGAAATACCAAAATTCAGGCATTAACTCTCACTGTGGACAGTGCAGTAGCCGATGGCTTAACGACTAAGGGCAGCGGTGTTACGTACAATCCAAATGGTTTAAATGGCTCTGAGCACTATGCGACTTAACTTCTGAGGTCATCAGTCGCCTAGAACATAGAAATAATTAAACCTAACCAACCTAAGGACATCACTCACATCCATGCCTGAGGCATGATACGAACCTGCGACCGTAGCGGTCGCCCGGTTCCACACTGTAGCGGCTAGATCCGCATGGCCACTCCGGCCGGCATTTACGTAAATTTCTTATTGCTAAGAGACAGCCAAAACTGCGCGGAACAACCGCAGAATCGTTGTGGGACATGCGACGAACGTAACCGTTAGGACAGTACTACGAAATTCGGTGTTAGTGGGCTATGGCAGCAAACGACAGTCTTTGCTAATTGCATGACATCGCCAGCATCCCCTCCCCTTATCTCGTGACGTCGGTTGGACCCTAGAGGATAGGAAAACTGTGGCCTAGTCAGACGATCCCCGATTTCAGCGGGCAAGAGCTGATGGCAGGATTTGAGTGTGGTGCAGACACCTCAAAGCCATGGATCCAAAATGTCAGCCAGGCACTTTGCAGGCTGGTGGTGGCTTGATAATGGTGTAGGACTTGTTTATATGGTGTCGACTCAACTAATCATTGAGTGGAAACCTTTCGTGGGCTTCATGTTTACAAACAATGACGGAACTTCTATGGGTGACAATTCGCCATATCGCCGCCTTGTGGAACATTCTGGAGAGGTCGAGCGAATGATTTTTGCCACCCAGATTGCCAGACATGATCCCTTCAAATGTTCATGGGGCATAATCCAGAGTTCATTTCGTGCACGCAATAGTAAACCGGCAACGCAATTATGGACGGTTATAGAGTCAGTATAGGCCAATATTTCTGCAGCGGACTTCCAACGACTGGATGTGTTCATGCCACGTCGTGTTTCTGCAAAGGAAAAAGGAGATCTGACACGTTATTAGCAGGTGCCCGATGACTTAAGTCACCTCAGCGTATGTCAATATGTGTTCAGTGTAGAGCTCAGCTCCTATTTTAGGTACTCTTTATGAATGGGAGAATTTTGCTTAACCGGTGGTGTAATTTATGTTTTTTAATCATTGTGTGTAAATATCGGTGTTAATTAAGAACTAGAGCTCACACAATGCAATACTACATTGCACACGTAACGCTGAGAAACATAATATGAAATCTACGTTTATTCGATTGTTTTATTCGATTAAATCTTAGTATTTTTTCACTTCATATTTGCGAGTAATGTTTTGTAACTAAAAAGCGACTTGACTTTTCCGACATTCGGCTATTCATTCGTATTTGTTTGTAGACTTCGGTATAAATTCGGTTAATTTTCGGGGAAACAGTATTCAAGCAAGGTAAATGTTCTATTAATGAAAGTAATACATTTTATATTCATGCCACGAGCATCGTACACATCACTCGAGTTCATCTATTTGATGTGTGTCACAAAATAAAAATAAAAAATTTGTTCTGACTACCCCCTTGAATTCAAATTTGTAGTTTCTATATGCTGTTCATAGTTTCTATATCATATTCAGTATTGACAGTGAAGATAAGAAACTACATGTCATGGTCCGAAAACCCATTGGGGCTTAGTAATATTACTTGTTCGTCAGATTTTGGTATAAAGAAATTATCGATAGCTATTTGTGATTAATTAGCTAACCCAGTTGGAAAGTATAGGATAGGAATGAACCTGAATGCTAATGTCACTGACTGTACTAATGTCGTATTGGGAGGACATTCAAGAAAATCCATTTTACAGCCACCAGCAATCACTACCTGTTTGATTGTGTACTTAAATAGGCCAAGAAGGCTTCAAAGTGACTTGTGAACAGATTAAAGGTACCTGTAGGAGCTCTGTATATTTTTGTTGTTCTTGTTATCGCCTTCAGTCGAATGATTGGTTTAATGCCGCTCTCTATTCTACTCTATTCTGTGTAAGCCTCTTTGTCTCCTACTGCACGGTACATCCTTCTGAATCTGCTTACTCTACTCATCTCTTAGTCTCCCTCTACAACTTCTCCCCCCAAGCTTTCCCCGAATAAAAAATTGGTGATCCCTTGATGTCTCAAAATGTGACCTATTAGCCGCACCCCTTTTTTAGCAAGTTACGTCACAAAATTCTTGTTTCACCAATAATAATGAGTACATACTCATTAATTATGTTATCTACCAATCTAATCTTCAGCATTCTTCTACAGCACCACGTTTCAGAAGTTTCTATTCCCCTCCTGTCTAAACTGTTTATCGTCCATGTTTCACTTCCATGCATGACTACACTCCAGATAATGGCTTTCAGAAAAAACTTCCTAGTCCTTCAGTCTATATTCTCTTCTTCAGAAGCTCTTTTGTTGCCACAGTCGGACTACATTTTATATCCTCTCTACTTCGGGCATCATCTACAATTTTGCTGCCCAAATAGCAAAACTTATCAATTACTTTGAGTTACTCGTTCCATAATCTAATTCCCTCAGCATTACCTGCTTTAATTCGACTTCATTCCATTATCCTTCTCTTGCTTTTGTATGTTCATCTACTAGCCTCCTTTCAAAAGGCTACTCGTCCAAGTTGTCTCCTGTCTCTGACACAGT
Organism: Schistocerca gregaria; assembly: GCF_023897955.1. Classification (NCBI taxonomy): domain Eukaryota; kingdom Metazoa; phylum Arthropoda; class Insecta; order Orthoptera; family Acrididae; genus Schistocerca; species Schistocerca gregaria. Next base: position 336,240,231 of record NC_064927.1, read on the forward strand.
GTCAAAGGCAAACTTCCAGCTTTTTATTTCTTCTCCCAGAACTTTATTACTTATTTCTGAACTTTAATTCCTACTTAAAATTTTTCTTTGATTTGATTTCGACTCTTAAAATTACCATCTGGTTTCTATGGAAGTTGTAAATAGCCCTTCGCTCCTCGAGTTTTCCTCCTGAAAGCTTCATAATTTCGAAGAGAGTTTTCCAGTCAACACTGTCAAAAGTTTTCTTTAAGTCTATAATTTCTATAAACCTGGCTTTGCCTTTCCTTAACCTATCTACTAAGGCAAGTCATGTGTGAGCATTGACTCGCGCGATCCTACATTTCCCCTATACCTAAACTGATCTTCCCTGAAGTTAGCTTCTACACTCCTGGAAATGGAAAAAAGAACACTTTGACACCGGTGTGTCAGACCCACCATACTTCCTCCGGACACTGCGAGAGGGATGTACAAGCAATGATCACACGCACGGCACAGCGGACACACCAGGAACCGCGGTGTTGGCCGTCGAATGGCGCTAGCTGCGCAGCATTTGTGCACCGCCGCCGTCAGTGTCAGCCAGTTTGCCGTGGCATACGGAGCTCCATCGCAGTCTTTAACACTGGTAGCATGCCGCGACAGCGTGGACGTGAACCGTATGTGCAGTTGACGGACTTTGAGCGAGGGCATATAGTGGGCATGCGGGAGGCCGGGTGGACGTACCGCCGAATTGCTCAACACGTGGGGCGTGAGGTCTCCACAGTATATCGATGTTGTCGCCAGTGGTCGGCGGAAGGTGCACGTGCCCGTCGACCTGGGACCGGACCGCAGCGACGCACGGATGCACGTCAAGACCGTAGGATCCTACGCAGTGCCGTAGGGGACCGCACCGCCACTTCCCTGCAAATTAGGGACACTGTTGCTCCTGGGGTATCGGCGAGGACCATTCGCAACCGTCTCCATGAAGCTGGGCTACGGCCCCGCACACCGTTAGGACGTCTTCCGCTCACGCCTCCAGTGGTGTCGCGACAGGCGTGAATGGAGGGACGAATGGAGACTTGTCGCCTTCAGCGATGAGAGTCGCTTCTGCCTTGGTGCCAATGATGGTCGTATGCGTGTTTGGCGCCGTGCAGGTGAGCGCCGCAATCAGGACTTCATACGACCGAGGCACACAGGGCCAACACCCGGCATCATGGTGTGGGGAGCGATCTCCTACACTGGCCGTACACCTCTGGTGATCGTCGAGGGGACACTGAATAGTGCACGGTACATCCAAACCGTCATCGAACCCATCGTTCTACCATTCCTAGACCGGCAAGGGAACTTGCTGTTCCAACAGGACAGTGCACGTCCGCATGTATCCCGTGCCACCCAACGTGCTCTAGAATGTGTGAGTCAACTACCCTGGCCAGGAAGATCTCCGGATCTGTCCCCCATTGAGCATGTTTCGGACTGGATGAAGGATCGTCTCACGCGGTCTGCACGTCCAGCACGAACGCTGGTCCAGCTGAGGCGCCAGGTGGAAATGGCATGGCAAGCCATTCCACAGGACTACATCCAGCATCTCTACGATCGTCACCATGGGAGAATAGCAGCCTGCATTGCTGCGAAAGGTGGATATACACTGTACTAGTGCCGACATTGTGCATGCTCTGTTGCCTGTGTCTGGGTGCCTGTGGTTCTGTCAGTGTGATCATGTGATGTATCTGACCCGAGGAATGTGTCAATAAAGTTTCCCCTTCCTGGGACAATGAATTCACGGTGTTCTTATTTCAATTTCCAGGAGTGTATCATTATATCTGTTCTACTGCAAAGTATCCGTGTTGGTATTTGGCAACTTCGACTTAGTAAGCTGTGAGTTCGGTAACTCTCACATCGGTCAACAATAGCGTTCTTTGGAACTGAAGTCACTCCTTGAAGTCTGAGAAATTTCGCTTCTCTCGTACATGTCGCAAATCAGATGGAAGAGTTTTGTCATGACTGACTCTCCCAAGGCTATCAGTGGTTTTGACGGAATGTCGTCTACTCTAGGAGCCATTTTTCGATTAGGATCGTTCCGTGTTCTACCAAATTTTCTCGCAGTATCGTATCTCCCGTCTCATCTCCATTTACGTCCTCTTCCATTTCTATATTTCCTTAAATTTCATCAGCCTTTTCTAGACCCTCTATATATTCCTTCCGCCTTTTAGCTTTCCTTGCTTTGGTTAGGATTGGTTACCCTTCTGAGCTCTTGATATCCATACAGCTGCTTCTCTTCCCCCCAAAGGCCTCTTTAATCTTCCTGCAGTCGGTATCAATCTTTTACCTAATGAAATATACTTCTAAATCCTTACAGTTGTCCCCCAGCCATCCCGGTTTAGCCATTTTTTTAGTTAATGTCAATCTTACGTTTTGATGTATGTATTGCCTGTCACCTGCTTCATTTTCTGCATTTTAATATTTTCTCCTTTCAGGAATTGAATTCAATATATCCTGTATTATCGAATGGTCTCTACTAGGCCTTGTCTTTTTACCTATTTGATCATCTGCTGTCTTCAGTATTTCAGGTATATATTTAGTATTATGAGAAATTTATCACGAAATACTACTTCTTTTGTACATCCTTCCATACGCTACAATATGAAAAATTTATTAATTTCTACATTCTAGATCTATATCAATTCCTGACGAATATGGCAACTCTCCCTTTACCTATTTCTGCTGCATAAAAGGAAGATGCTAACCTAAGCCCTGTTTCACACTAACATCGCCGACAAAAGGGGCTTTATAAGTCGCACAAGTTGGAGCTCTTTGTAATTTATCAGTTTTATGCATGGATTATATCGAAAGCGGCAACCGCTGAAGACGTCACATCTTCTCACCAGAGCCAGCTTAAGACTCGGCGGTAAAGTAGTTGCGTTAACCGAGATTGTTTTGAGACTCGGTGCGGTGTGCACTGGAGCCGTATAAGTGGGTTAACTGATGGAGCTAAGAGCATTTTGGAAGGACTTAGCCTAAGTGCACTTAAGAGCGCCTCGCTTATCCTACTTGGCTAGAATGTTCGTCGACCGCTCACAACGTAGCTTTATGTAGCTTTATCGCTCTTGTTACAAATGCTTCCTCCGGCAATCACAGTAACGTCTCGCAATAAAGGAGGGGTTTCCGTTTGATGGTGGCGCTGTAAACCAAACTGCTGTAAAAGGCGCGCTCCCAGTATAACAACTTTCTTAAAGGGAGGCTCTTCCCGGGGCAGATGAGCGACGTCCGTCTGTTTCTCTAGACATGGGGACATTTTCAGAAACAAGATGCAGTTCCAGCTCCAACTGCCAGCTAAGAAACGTAAAATCAAACTATAGCTTCGCATTCCCTTTAGAAGAACAAAGCGTAAAAAGGCTCTCACGTGAATAAAATGGCCTGCCCTTCTTTGTATAGCACGAGAAACCGCTCGAGAATATACGGATAAAGGCACGCAGTGCTATAGCTATGGACGTTTCCTGACATAGTACCGAAGGGACTTTAGAGCCACATTCACACGCCCCAGAATGAGTCACGGCCGCTCGGGAATAGACACGTCTTACGTCATCTGTCCCATTTATGTACTTGATAAAGTGTGAACGTAAACCATACCTTGTGCTGTTATATAAATGCTCTATAGCGAGACTTGCTAATATATGAACTGTTTCTTGGTTTTGACGAAAATAAGGAAACATTGCCAGAAATGCTTACTTGAACATAAATTCAGATCTTAAACAAGACTGCAGGTTGCGCTGTTGTTTTGCCTACTAACGGCACATCTGCGTATTCTACACATACTGCAAGTCTCAGCAGGGGTCAAATCAGTGTTATGTGTAGTTGTGGTTGCATTATGTCGGAGCTATCTGATTTTGAACTTGAGCAAATTTTAATGCTCGTATAATTGGTGCTTCCGTAATCACGGGAGCCGAAGTGTTTCGTGTACTAAGAGGCACCGTATCAAAGACTTATACCACAGAAAGGAAAAGCGAAAAAACAAAAAAGCGCTTGGTCACAACGCATACGGAAGAGTCGGTTAGTGATCGTGACAGACGCTCGCTCTGAGGACTGTGACGAAAAATAAGCGGACAATAGCTAAAAAGTCACTCCAGAACTGAATGTTGCACTCGAGAACTCTATCAACACTAACACGACATGATGGGAGATCCATAAGCAGGAAATTGCAGTGCGAAGTGCAATTTCTAAACCAGTAATTAGTGCTGCAACTTCCTGCCAAGGCACTAAAACCTGGACTATGGAAAAATGGAAGAATGTCACTTGGTAATGAGACTTGTTGCAGACTGTTTCCGCCTTCAACAGGGTTTACGTTCCAAGAGAGAAACACGGTGAAGATTCGGTGATGATTTCTACAGCCGTATCGCGGTATTCAGTGGGCCATAGGTCACTCTGCAAGACTGAATTACTGCGAAGGATTATGTGACCATTTTAGCTGATCGTCCAATGGTACACTGTTCGGTCGCCAATAATGAGGTTGTCAGCCAAGACGACATGGCACCTCATCACAGAGTCCGCATTGTTCAAGGCTGGATGAATTGTTGCATTAAGTCCCATAGTGCTTAGAGCCATATTTTTGAATTGTTGCATATTCCCTGACCACCACATTCGCTAGGTTCGAATACTATTCAGACTGTTTTGACCTCTTCTGAGAGAAGCGTACCTAGTCGCTCTGGACTTTTGTAATCGTACCTAAACTTACCAGTATTTCACAGGAAGAATAGTATAAGATTTCCAGGAAAGCCCTAGAAGAACAGTGTTTATTCATTCCGAGAAGATTGTAAGCTGTTTTGAATGGCAATGCTTTTCGTGCGCCGTATTTGGTATGTGGAATTGTTGAGTTTTGTTTTTTTCCATTCTTTTGCCCACATCATATGTACAGTCTCGTATATTTATTCTTAGTCGACTTGAACGGAACATACATGCCAGCAATGCGTTAGAAATGTTCAAAATTGGTTCCCTCTGGTAATTTGCAGTATCTATGGAATGCATCGTATCACTTGGTGACGGTGTAACAGGGCCGGCTTCCGAAAACATTATTTCTCTGATTTACACACATCTTTCTTATCTTTCGTTACAATTTGTAACAACCAGAAACTATTACATTCTTTAGAGCAGTTACTGTGTTTGATATATTTTGGCGTGATATTTGACGGTCCGTGTGATGGACATGGGGTCGGTTTAAGACATGAGCCGCACAAACGTTCTCTTGGGACGCCAAGTAGAAATTAGGGGCCAGAGGTACGCAATTGCTATGTTTGTATAAAAAGGAAAAATAAATAAAAGCGAAACCTGTTACTTTGGAGGATATATACTACAACAGAAGCAAAAAAAGTTGCAGTAAACAAGGGTCCTCCAACAAGTCCTATGCGAGACAATGTATGGTTTCGCCACTGAAGTCAGTACTAATGTTTTTGAAACGTAAACATACTGATTAAGCAGCTGTATACGCATTTCAAATATCCTATAAGGTATGCAACATTAGTTCATCGCATTAGATACTGCAAATTGCGGCACATTCGTGCGTGTTGAATGTGTTCCGAATGTCCTTCTCGCATTTGTCTTCGGTGCTGCCCTTCGATATAGTGAATTAGAAACTGTTTCAAACACGCCAGAATCATCTCGCAAACATTGACCTTTGTAGTTTTCTGTAATCGGCAATGATATACACTACTGGCCATTAAAATTGCTACACCACGATGATGACGTGCTACAGATGCGAAATTTAACCAACAGGACGAAGATGCTGTGATATGCAAATGATTAGCTTTTCAGAGCATTCAGAGAAGGCTCGCGCCGGTGGCGAAACCTAAAACGTGCTGGCATGAGGAAAGTTTCCAGTCGATTTGTCATACACAAATAGCAGTTGACCGGCGTTGCCAGGTGAAACGTTGTTGTGATGCTTCGTGTAAGGAGGAAAAACGCGTATCACCACGTTTCCAACTTTGACAAAGGTCAAATTGTAGCCTATCGTGATTGCGGTTTATCGTATCGCGACCCTGCTGTTCGCGTTGGTCGAAATCCAATGACTCTTAGCAGGATGTGGTACCGGTGGTTCAGGAGGGCAATACGGAACGCCGCGCTCGATCCCAACGGCCTCGTACCACTATCAGTCGAGATGACAGGCATCTTATCCGCATGGCTGTAACGGATCGTGTAGCCACATCTCGATCACTGAGTTAACAGATGGGGATGTTTGCAAGACAACAACCATCTGCATGAACAGTTCGACGACGTTTGCAGCAGAAGGGACTATTCGCTCGGAGACCATGGCTGTGGTTACCCTTGACGCTGCATTACAGACAGGATCGCCTGCGATGGTGTACTCAACGACGAACCTCTGTGCACGAATGGAAATACATTTTTTTCGGATGAATCCTGGTTCTGTTTACAGCATCATGATTGTCGCATCCGTGTTTGGCGACATCGCGGTGAACGCACATTCAAGCGTCTATTCGTCATCGCCATACCGGCGCATCACCCAGAGCGATGGTATGGGGTGCTATTGGTTACACGTTTGGGTCACCTCTTGTTCGCACTGATGGAACTTTCAACAGTGGACGTTATATTTCAGATGTGTTACGACCCATGGCTTTACCCTTCACTCGATCCCTGCAAAACCCTGTATTTCAGCAGGATAATGCACGACCGCATGTTGCAGGTCCTGTACGGTCCTTTCTAGATCCAGAAAATGTTCGACTGCTCCCGTCACAATGCGCCAGTCACTACTCTTGATGAACTGTGGTATCGCGTTGAAGTTGCATGGGCAGCTGTACCTGTACACGCCATCCAAGCTGTGTTTGAGTCAATGCCCAGGGGTATAAAGACCGTTATTATGGCCATAGGTGGTTGTTCTGAGTACTGATTTCTCAGGAGCTATGCACCCAAATGGCGAGAAAATGTAATCACATGTCAGTTCTAGTGTAATATATTTGTCCAATGAATACCGGCATATCATCTGCATTTCTTCTTGGTGTAGCAATTTTAATGGCCTTTAGTGTAGTTCGAGTCTCGGTCGGGCAGTTAGTTTTAATCTGCCAGGAAGTTTCATATTGTAAATAATTTGCGAAACATTAATATTGATTTTCAGCAATGGAAGGTCTTAAAGACCTCAAAATATCAGTCATAATTAACCATTCTTGTAAGAAATGTATTAGATTTGAAACTGATGGAAATGGCCTTAAAGCAAGTTACACTGGATACTACTCTAGGTAGTGACGTTAAAGATGAACTTGTTGGTGTTTCATAGAAGAACTAAGTGCCTAACCGTAAGACTGTCAGTACTGCAACGCCTGAGGTACCTAGTGTCACTCTAAGCGGACTATGAAGTGATGGCTACATAAAGTTTTTTCTATAGAACTCGATGTGAATATGACAGATACAGACGTTTGGAAATGCTACACTGAATTTCGTCATAGCTCGTTGTTCTTAAATACAGCTTCCGTTTTATTCCAGCATGGCGTTCCGAGGCAATGGTGCCGTGAAAATTTGACACAAACACGCCTCACTTGGTAAAGTTCCTTATAATTTTATCTCAATTAATTGGAAATTGGTAGTAAGAGCATTCACGAGATGGCCACATGAGACACTGCTGATGAACGTTGTATATTTTCGTTGTGTCGTTTTTAGAGACGTGAAATAATGGAGTCGTAAGAAGTAATTTGGCATCCCGGTATATTAAGATATTTCTTATACATCTTCACATTTGTAAAAAGATTCTAGGACTTTCTTATTACTGTAGTCAAGTACATCACGCAATATTCAATGTCATTTACATATAAGAGCACTATCTGGCAGGAGTGAGTTTGTTCAATTACAGACTTCGGACCTCAGTCTGAATAAAAGCCGAAAGATTAAATTACTACTAGTGAAACAAGTGGCAATGAAACTTCCATTCTGGCTTGTCACAAATATTTGGAATTGTTTTTCCTAGTATATCTCAATTTCTGAAAGTCCACTCGCACAGATTACTTCATCAAAACTTAATGCGACCACGAAACCCTACAGCAGTCGATAAATGAGCTGGACAAATACACGACGTTTCGACGTTACTTCCCAGTAAGCGTCGTGTGAAATTAGCTTGTCGTGTACCGTCTGTAACAGATAGCAAGCAATAGATTGTAGTCTTAAGCTCGAAGAAAGGCGTTGTGCATCACGAAGAGTTAACTATTGAAATTTCTAGGGAGTACTTTGCTAGAAGAGTCGTTATATATATATTAGTTTCTCCGATGTACATTTCTCGAAATGACCACAACAAGAAAATTCGAGAAATTAGTGCAAATACAGAGGAGTACCGACAATCATTACTCCCAAGCGCAGACTTAGTGGTACCATTTTGAGGTAAGTTCCTATGGGACCAAAGAGGTCATAGGTGCCTAGGCTTACACATCACTTAATCTAATTTAAACCAACTTATACTAAGGACAACACACACACCCATGACCGAGGGAGGACTCGAACTACGGACGGGAGAAGTCAATCGAACAGTGACTAGGCATGGTACCAGAAGTACCCTCTGCCAGTCACTGTTAGACGGCGTGCGGAGTATGATGCAGGTATAGAGGGACGTGAATTATCTCATATGTGAGTCATTAAAACTACCAGTTGTGCTTTACTAAAACTATACTACAAATCTGCTGTAGTAAGTTCTTGTGTCTCATGATTTGTAAACGCACATGTTATAGTGTCAAATCCATTTCTTGACAAAAGCATTACTTAATTATTCTTGATCGGCTCCTAACAGCGATCCACCACTAACATTTTAGAACTGTTCTGTTCTTGTCTGACCTTGATACAACTTTCAGCAATTCAAAGTAATGCTGTGACGTCTCCATTGTTCACTTAGCAGCGTCGTTCGTTAGGTACTATCACAGTTACCTGCGATAATATGCTCTATAACGGAGTAGGTCATAAGCGAGTGTCTGCGTGTGAGATCGCTCTCTAAGTTTTTTATATATTTTTAGGTTTCAGATACATATTTTAACGGTTTTCGTGATAATATTTACTATATAAGTGATTTATTAGTGGTTTCTTCATTCACCTGTGCCTTGCTTGTGTTGTGACCTGATATTTGTGTTTCGTATCGAGCAACCTAACCTCTTACCTGTGTTTACATTCCGCGCTGACCAGTTGCAGCTGTAGCGGCGCGTCTAAAGCTAAGTACTAAGTAATTGTTTGTGTATAGTTGTTTATTTAAGACCTTTAGTAGTCTTCAACCGGTGTTTTTTGTGTTTTCTGGTGAAATAATTTCAAAAGAACCTTTTGGGAACTGTTTTCAGCTTCCTTACTGTGTAATTAGACGTTTGATTCTCTTTCTGTATTAGTCTTTTGTTATATTCACATTTGTTGTTTATTAATACTGTTAATAATAGTAGTTACTTCCATTGTAGAGTAAGTTTGTGATTATTGTAGTCAGTTTTTTAACATCTTGTTATTGTAGTAGCGGAACTCAGAAAATGTAAAATTTTACCACGAGTGAGAAGTGTGGGCTTTGCCGTAGGTTCGTGAGTAGTGGATTGCGGTGTGAGACTTGTTCGAAGTATCTTCACTGGGGGGCATGTAGAGGGGAAGCCAGTGGGCATTCTGGTGGGATCCGCTCCTGGAACTGCAGGTTATATAGCAAGAGGTAGTTAATAGAGGAGCAGGAGCGTAAGATCTGTGCCCTTCGGGTGCAGTTGAAAAACGCACAGGAGGAGCCAGATAAGATGAGGAGGGAGAAGAGGGTTGGGGAATGTGAGTTGGCTGTTGGCAAGAGATCTGCTAGGAGAAGAAGATTTTCAGATAGTTTTACTATTGATGTTTACAATAGATATGACCAACTGTCAGAGTCTAGTGGAGAGGAATCTCTACTAGCTGTAGATGTAGGAAGTATGCAGCAGACCTCAGTAGTTACGATGGCTAGAACAGTTGCAAAGTCGAAGAGGAAGAAGAAAGTTCTGCTGTTAGGTAGTTCTCATGGCAGAGGTGCAGGCCAGCAGTTGCAGGAAGTGCTAGGGAGTGAGTACGAGATCACCAGCATTGTGAAGCCTAATGCAGGATTGCCTCAGGTGACTGTTAACATGTTGTTGTTGTTGTTGTCTTCAGTCCTGAGACTGGTTTGATGCAGCTCTCCATGCTACTCTATCCTGTGCAAGCTGCTTCATCTCCCAGTACCTACTGCAACCTACATCCTTCTGAATCTGCTTAGTGTACTCATCTCTCGGTCTCCCTCTACGATTTTTACCCTCCACGCTGCCCTCCAATGCTAAATTTGTGATCCCTTGATGCCTCAAAACATGTCTTACCAACCGATCCCTTCTTCTAGTCAAGTTGTGCCACAAACTTCTCTTCTCCCCAATCCTATTCAATACCTCCTCATTAGTTATGTGATCTACCCACCTAATCTTCAACATTCTTCTGTAACACCACATTTCGAAAGCTTCTATTCTCTTCTTGTCCAAACTAGTTATCGTCCATGTTTCACTTCCATACATGGCTACACTCCAAACAAATACTTTCATAAACGACTTCCTGGTACATAAATCTATATTCGATGTTAACAAATTTCTCTTCTTGAGAAACGCTTTCCTTGCCATTGCCAGTCTACATTTTATATCCTCTCTACTTCGACCATCATCAGTTATTTTACTTCCTAAATAGCAAAACTCCTTTACTACTTTAAGTGTCTCATTTCCTAATCTAATTCCCTCAGCATCACCTGATTTAATTTGACTACATTCCATTATCCTCGTTTTGCTTTTGTTAATGTTCATCTTATATCCTCCTTTCAAGACACTGTCCATTCCGTTCAACTGCTCTTCCAAGTCCTTTGCTGTCTCTGACAGAATTACAATGTCATCGGCGAACCTCAAAGTTTTTACTTCGTCTCCATGAATTTTAATACCTACTCCGAATTTTTCTTTTGTTTCCTTTACTGCTTGCTCAATATACAGATTGAATAACATCGGGGAGAGGCTACAACCCTGTCTCACTCCTTTCCCAACCACTGCTTCCCTTTCATGCCCCTCGACTCTTATGACTGCCATCTGGTTTCTGTACAAATTATAAATAGCCTTTCGCTCCCTGTATTTTACCCCTGCCACCTTTAGAATTTGAAAAAGAGTATTCCAGTCAACATTTTCAAAAGCTTTCTCTAAGTCTACAAATGCTAGAAACGTAGGTTTGCCTTTTCTTAATCTTTCTTCTAAGATAAGTCGTAAGGTCAGTTTTGCTCACGTGTTCCAACATTTCTACGGAATCCAAACTGATCTTCCCCAAGGTCGGCTTCTACTAATTTTTCCATTCGTCTGTGAAGAATTCATGTTGGTATTTTGCAGCTGTGGCTTATTAAACTGATAGTTCGGTAATTTTCACATCTGTCCACACCTGCTTTCTTTGGGATTGGAATTATTATATTCTTCTTGAAGTCTGAGGGTATTTCGCCGGTCTCATACATCTTGCTCACCAGCTGGTAGAGTTTTGTCAGGACTGGTTGTCCCAAGGCCGTCAGTAGTTCTAATGGAATGTTGTCTACTCCGGGGGCCTTGTTTCGACTCAGGTCTTTCAGCGCTCTGTCAAACTCTTCACGCAGTATCGTATCTCCCATTTCGTCTTCATCTACATCCTCTTCCATTTCCATAATATTGTCCTCAAGTACATCGCCCTTGTATAAACCTTCTATATACTCCTTCCACCTTTCTGCCTTCCCTTCTTTGCTTAGAACTGGGCTGCCATCTGAGCTCTTGATATTCATACACGTGGTTCTCTTCTCTCCAAAGGTCTCTTTAATTTTCCTGTAGGCAGTATCTATCTTACCCCTAGTGAGATAAGCTTCTACATCCTTACATTTGTCCTCTAGCCATCCCTGTTTAGCCATTTTGCACTTCCTGTCGATCTCATTTTTGAGACGTTTGTATTCCTTTTTGCCTGCTTCATTTACTGCATTTTTATATTTTCTCCTTTCATCAATTAAATTCAATATTTCTTCTGTTACCCAAGGATTTCTAGCAGCCCTCGTCTTTGTACCTACTTTATCCTCTGCTGCCTTCACTACTACATCCCTCAGAGCTACCCATTCTTCTTCTACTGTATTTCTTTCCCCTATTCCTGTCAATTGTTCCTTTATGCTCTCCCTGAAACTCTGTACAACCTCTGGTTCTTTCAGTTTATCCAGGTCCCATCTCCTTAATTTCTCACATTTTTGCAGTTTCTTCAGTTTTAATCTACGACTGTTAACATAGGGGGGTTATGTACGGATTTTACTAAAGAGGATCAGGTAGTGATAGTGGGTGGGGCTGGTAATAGTATTGATAGGGCAGGGGAGTATGACATATATGGTGTCCTGGAAAAGATAGCCACTCAGACTGGCAACGAGAATGTGCATTTCGTGGAACTGTTTCAGCGTCACAATCGGCCTCATCTTAATACAGCCGTCAGGCGTAATAACATGAGACTTGGGGGTGCGCTGATGACAGAAAGCATGTGTCACATTTCAGAGGTGTCAGTGGAGTCTATCAGCAGGACGGTCAGCAGGACGGGTTTCACTAGACATGGCCTGCATCTCAACAGGTATGGGAAGGGGAGGTTAGCAAAGCTTATAGGTGACAGCATAGGTGGGGTTGGTGGGATCGCTCATGGCAAAATTTCTGCAGTAGTGGGAGTTAGAGCTGCACCTTTTTTAGATTGAAGTCAGCTGATGGGTATTCCTGCTTAAGGGAAGTCTCTCTAACAAAGGAACAACTTTTGACAAAGCTTAGGTATCCGAGTAATGAGGGAATTAGTATATTTCATCAAAATATACAAGGTTTTAGAGATAAAGTTAGTGAAATGCTTATAGATGTTGACTCTGAAATTATTGGTATATCTGAACACTTCTTAAATAAGGAGATAATTCAGAGGCTTCTTTTACCAGCATACAAGTTGGCTGGCAGCTTTTGGAGGAGCTCTTTGCGGTGTGGGGGAGTAGCCACGTTTGTGAAAAACGGCATCCCATTTGAGTCAATTGATGTTTCAAAGTACTGCACTGAAAAGGTGTTTGAATGTTGTGCAGGTGTGGTTAAATTTAATGGAGCTAAACTTCCGACTGTTGTTATTTATAGATCCCCAGACGCCGATTTCACAACATTTTTGCTAGAGGAGGATCTTGGTTCACTTTATAGGAAATACAAAAAGTTATTTATATGTGGTGACTTCAACATTAATTGTATAAGTGATAGTGCAAGGAAAAGGATGCTCGTAGACCTCCTTAACTGATATAATCTTATGCAAACCGTGTTCTTTCCAACGAGAGTACAAGGGAACAGTATAACAGCCATAGCCAACATTTTTGTTCATTCCTCATTACTAGAAGGGCATTCTGTTAGCAAAAAGGTGAATGGCCTTTCAGATCATGATGCGCAAATTTTAACTCTAAAAGATTTTTGTGCTGCATCACGTGTTAAATATAGTCATCAGCTGTTTAGGAAAGCTGATCCAGTTGCTGTAGAGACCTTTGTAAACCTTATCAAGGAACAAGAGTGGCTAGATGTTTATAGCTCTGATACAGTAGACGATAAATATAATGCTTTTCTCATGACTTTTCTCGTGCTCTTTGAAAGTTGCTTTGCGTTAGAACGTTCAAAACAGTGTACTTGCACAAACAGGCAGCCTGGGTGGCTGACTATAGGGATAAGAATATCTTGTAGAACCAAGTAGCAATTATATCAAAACGTTAGAAATAGTCAGAACCTAAATGCAGCAGCCCATTACAAACAGTATTGTAAGGTGCTTAAAACTGTTATTAGGAAGTCATAAAGTATGTGGTATGCAAATAGAATAGCTAAGTCTCAGGATAAAATTAAAACCATATGGTCAGTCGTAAAGGAAGTGGCTAGTCTGCAGAGACTGTTCGAGGATATAGAATCAGTGCGTAGTGGAAACGTCTGTGTTACTGATAAGTCGCATATATGTACAGTATTTAATAATAACCTTCTGAATATAGCAGATGAATTAATTGGAAACCTAGTCCCAACAGGGATTCATATAGCGCTCTTAGAAAAAAGTGTTACGAGACTGTTACCTGAAATACTTCTCCATGATACAAGAGGGAGATTGAGTTAATAATTAAATCACTAAAGACCAAGAACTCTCATCGATATGACGGGGTGTCTAGCAGAATACTGAAGTATTGTTCTATGTATGTTAGCCCAGTACTTAGCCATATCTGTAACTGTTCCTTTGGGAGTGGTCGGTTTCCTGACCGATTACAGTACTCGGTAGTAAAGCCAATTTATAATAAGGGAGACAGGGATAATATTGACAGTTATAGACCTGTTACTATGCAATCGGTGTTTGCTAAAGTTATCGAGAAGGTTGTATGTACAAGGTTACTGGTGTACTTAAATTCACATAATTTGCTGTCAAATGTTCAGTTTGGTTTTAGAAATGGTTTAACAACTGAAAATGCTATATTCTCTTTTCTCTGTGAGGTTTTCGACGGATTAAATAAAAGGTTGCGAACGCTACGTGTTTTCTTTGATTTAAGGAAGGCTTTTGCCTATGTTGACCACAAAATATTACTTCAGAAGTTGGACCACTATGGAGTAAAGGGAGTGGCTTACAATTGGTTCGCCTCTTACTTTAAGAACAGAAATCAAAAGGTAATACTCCGCAATATTGAGAATGGTAGTGATGTTCAGTCCCAATGGGGCACTGTTAAGTGGGGCGTTCCCCAAGGGTCGATGCTGGGGCCACTGCTGTTTTTTATTTATATAAATGATATGCCTTCCAGTATTACAGGGGATTCAAAAATATTTCTGTTTGCTGATGACACCAGCTTGGTAGTGAAGGATCTTGTGATTAATATTGAAACAGTATAAAATAATGTCGTTTATGAAATAAGTTCGTGGCGTGTGGTAAATAATTTGATGCTAAATCACAGTAAGACTCCGTTTTTACAGTTTCTAACTCACAATTGAACAAGAACCGATATTTTGATCGGACAGAATGGGCATATGTTTAGCGAGACGGAACAGTTCAAGTTCCTAGGCTTTCGGATAGATAGTAAGCTGTTGTGGAAAGCCCATGTCCAGGATCTTGTTCAGAAACTAAATGCTGCTTTATTTACCATTAGAACAGTAACTGAAATAAGTGACACTTCAACACGAAAAGTAGTCTACTTCGCATATCTTCATACTCTTATGTCGTATGGTATTATTTTTTGGGGTAATTCTTCTGATTCAAAAAGGGTATTTTTGGCTCAAAAACGGGCTGTTCGAGCTATGTGTGGTGTAAGTTCGAGAACCTCTTGTCGACCCCTATTCAATAGTCTGGGAATTCTGGCTTTGCCGTCACAGTATATATTTTCTTTAATGTCGTTTGTTGTTAGCAATATTAGCCTATTCCCAAGAGTTAGCAGCTTTCACTCAGTTAATACGATGCAGAAATCCAATCTGCATGTGGAATGCACTTCCTTGACTCTTGTGCAGAAAGGAGTGCAGTATTCTGCTACATCCATTTTCAATAAGCTACCACAAGAATTCAAAAATCTTAGCAGTAGCACAAACTCTTTTAAGTCTAAACTGAAGAGTTTCCTCATGGCTCACTCCTTCTATTCTGTCGAGGAGCTCCTGGAATCAAATTCCAGTGTAACATTGTTGATTTTCTTTATTTAAACTTACGACTTGTCACCTGAATATGTTTTTTTTATATTTCATTTCATCTGTTTCTAATATCTTGTTATACATTCATATATTGACTCGTTGCATGACCATGGAGACTTCTCCTTAATTTGGTCCCATGGAACAACAAATAAATAAATAGATAGGTCTGTTGCATGGCAACGTCTGAGAAGCTGAGATACTGATCAGCTACATAGTTACGTAAGCTACCGAAATGCCGTTAGATCGATTGTGATCAGTTCCTAACTTTTGTTTACAAATGATTATCTTGGAGATTCGGTCCTTCAATAACACGGGAAAAAATTCTGAATTAAACTATATTACTAAAGGCTTTGGCAGCCTTTAGTGAATTTACTGTCGTTGACAACTTTGAAGTATGTGACACGAGGATATGCTGAAAAGTGATACATCCGAGATTTTGTGAAAAAACTATTAGAGCTTTAAAATAAAACGAACTTTACTAACATTGTACACCTGTATTCATCATGTATACATATTTATCCCCCAACATAATCACGCTATTGACGAACACTTTGTACCCAGAAATTGCCACTCTAAAATGTTTGACTTTGTATACGAAGCCACAATCCCTCTCGGTGCACCGCCTCATTATCAGAGTGAAGTTCCTTCGTCACACATTATTTCCCGTGGTTTAGGCTCCTTTTTTTGGAAGTCATTTAAAATGGAATATAAATCTAGTGAACAAAGAATTGTTTTCGCAACAAGCGGTTAAAATGGCTCTGAGCACTATGCGACTTAACTTCTGCGGTCATCAGTCGCCTAGAACTTAGAACTAATTAAACCGAACTAACCTAAGGACATTACACACATCCATGTCCGAGGCAGGATTCGAACCAGTGACCGTAGTCGCAACTAATGATGACACATGCTGCGTACAATATTCCCGCTAATTTGCACAGTCTGGCACCCCACGTGGCCTCTTGTGTACTTGGTCCTTAAACCAGTGCTGTGTGTGATTCACAGAGCTATCACAGAGTCTGTTTAGCTTTCATAACAAATTTTGGAAACACTTTGAGAATAAACATTCACTCGTTTAAAATGTCTGAAGAAAATAGTGAAACCCATCCAGAAGTTCAGTTGGAAGACAAGATTGTTTATATAATGTGTCAGACCTCGCTCAAGAAATGCAGTGATTTCAAGGAAGTTAAATATTTATCTTCACATGTGCGAAATCCATTTGCTGCTGACGTTGTGGGGGAAGGTGTTTCCGTTTCATCAGCAATTATAAAGCATTCACTAACTGTAGAACTACAGCTACTGAAACTGCGAGAGAACATTAGGTTATAAACGACTGAGGGTAACTGATTGTTAAACAACCGAACTTTGTAAGAAGGTACCAGAAGGAACGTAGCGTCCTAATGGAAGAGTGTGTCAAGAGTTCTACCTAATTTTGTTGAGATCACTATTGTTTATAAGATTCTGTACTCAAGATCCAGTATCATTATATCTAACTATCGATCTGTGCTAACTGATGAAACTTCAAGTGAATTTGTGCGAACTGCACTCACCAGTCATCTGGCAGTTTCCAGACCACTTACAGCAAAAATGAAAAGCAGATCTTCATGGCTATCAATATCAGTACTTTCAAAACGACAGTATTGTTTACAGTAGAGAGTACTTTTGAAGCCACCACCTTTTTACACATTCTTTGTTCCATTTACGAATGGCACCTGGTAAGAATAATTGTCAAGATCCGTACGAGTCTAAGTTCCTCTCAATTTTCGGTCTACTCCTCCCCGGAGACATATGCATGTAGACACAATATGCTGCCCGACTGGTCTAGGAATGTATGCTTCTGACGCACAACGTCTGTCACCTGCGGCTAGCCACTGGAGATTATTTAGCATCACCGTAAGCTCTAGCACCGAGTAAATGATGCCATAAACAAACAGCTGCTCTTCGTGGGATCTCCTACATTTCTTCTATTAATCTTACTTGATAAAAACGCCAGACGCAAGAGCTATACTCAAGAATCAGGAACCCACTCTTACGTAAGTAAATTACCGTTCCTTAAGGTTCTCTGGGCCAACAACATTGCCGCAGCGATAACACGGGTTACCGTCAGATCAATGAAGTTAAACGCTATCCGCCTTCGCAAAAACTTGGATGGGCGACTGTCCAGTCTGCAGAGCGTTGCTGGTAAGCCGGGTTCACTCAGCCCTTGTGAGGCCAATTTAGGAGTTACTCATTTAGGAAGTATGGCTCCGGACACGAAAACTGGGAGAGCGGTATGCTGACCACATGGCCCTCTACATCCGCATCCGGCGACGCCCCTAAGTTAAGGATGACATGGCGGCCAGTCGGTACCATTAGGCTTTCAAAGCTTGTTCTGGCGGAGATTAAGATTCTCCGAGGGAATATCAGACTTTTATCCGTTTTCCTATTATTTGCATGCCACTGCAGGCGAGTCCCGATGGAGCAGGTATTCTACGAGACTCCCTGTTTGAAATAATCCGACGCTAGTAGCGTAAGCGAATAGTAGTCGAGATCTTCGCCTGTTAAAGAGCAATTCGTTACGTTCATGTACGTTCAGAGTGAACTGCTAGACCCTACACGAATTTCCGATCCCCTTTGTGCTTTCCTGCGTTTTGGTACAGTCGAAAACTAAAGCCTAATTTGTCGTTGTATACTATAATGCTTTCTGACAACGCCAGTTTTAAAACTGGAATGTTACAAGCCGTCGGCCGTGCCTCCTTCCATTTATATTAGACTTATATGCCCCTAATCATGACTGGCGGTGGGTAGTACACTTTATTTGCATCCACTTAAAGTCTCATTACAATGATTTATTATGGGGGAATGTATTTTATTAAACTTCAGTGGTCGTCCGTACAGAGGCTAATAAAAATGTTCAAATGTGTGTGAATTCCTAAGGGACCTAACTGCTTCGGTCATCGGGGCCTAGACTTACACACTACTTAAACTAACTTATGCTAAAAACAACACACACCCACCCATGCCCGAGGGAGGACTCGAATCTCCGGCGGGAGGGGCCGCGCAGTCCGTGACAAGACGCCTCAAACCGCGCGACCACTCCTCGCAGGAGAGGCTAATAGTTGCTGTCTCTGAATATGTGCGAAATGCACAGCCGGAACTCTGCTCTGAATGTGGCAGGTGTGCCATAGGCACTCAAAGCTTTTGTGCTAGCTTGCGCATGTCAGGTGGCCACCGACTGAAGCTCACGGAACCTTCAGATCCTGGTCGCGGATAAAGGCCTGCGGCAAGACTCGCCACTTAAGCCGGGAGTTGGGGTTGGGTTGTTTTGGGAGAGGAGACCAGACATCGAGGTCATCGGTCTCATCGGATTCGGAAAGGATGGGGAAGGAAGTCAGCCGCGGCTTTTTGAAGGAACCATCCCGGCATTTGCCTGGATCGATTTAGGGAAATCACTGAAAACATAAATCAGGATGGCCTGGTACGGGACTGAGCCATCAGACTCCTGAATGCGAGTCCAGTGTGCTAGCCTCTCCGCCACCTCACTCCACTCCAGCCGGCAGCTTGAGAGGGCAATACATTTAACTGCTTGCTGAGACACCACAATTTATGGTGGAAAAGGAAAAGTCTTGAAATGTGTATGGCCTTGGAAAATTAAAAAATGTTAAATAATGCTGTTATTCGCCCATCGATGACTGTCTTCAGACGAGAATTTCTGGGACAAACAAGCGACAAAGGTGTGCTGTGACTGGGCTCTGACTGTCGACATTCCTGAGTGCGAATTTTTTAAACGTGGCATTGACACGCTATTGGCGGAAATGAGTAACATTTTTCCCGATTGGCGTTTACGGCTTGAGGGGCGCAAATTGCTCATTGAGGTTATGGTGGAAGAAATTCTTGGTTTGATGGTGGATGAGCGAGATTCTGATTCTCCACTACGAGCATGGTCCACCAACTTGCCGCCACAGCAGCTTGATGAAAGTATACAGCAGCACTCCTCACTAGGTGCGAGTTAATGTTGAAATGGGGAGCGCACTATTATGCGATTCCGCTAAACCCGATTCACGAATTAGTACCATTTTACCCTCTAAAGAAGAAAAAGACCAGAAGACGGGAACACTAGCCGTGCGTGTCTCGAAGGAAGCGCAGGAAGTGAAACATGTAGCAACCAGGGCGGTCAGAGAGGCGAAGTCTCACACGGCGATCAGTCCGTTAAGAGAGCACGTTCGTAAGATACGACAGGATATACACTCCAGGAAATAGAGATAAGAACACCGTGAACTCATTGTCCCAGGAAGGGGTAACTTTATTGACACATTCCTGGGGTCAGATACATCACATGATCACACTGACAGAACCACAGGCACATAGACACAGGCAACAGAGCATGCACAATGACGGCACTAGTACAGTGTATATCCACCTTTCGCAGCAATGCAGGCTGCTATTCTCCCATGGAGACGATCGTAGAGATGCAGGATGTAGTCCCGTGGAACGCCTTGCCATGCCATTTCCACCTGGCGCCTCAGTGGGACGAGCGTTCGTGCTGGACGTGCAGACCGCGTGAGACGACGCTTCATCCAGTCCCAAACGTGATCATTGGGGGACAGATCCCGAGATCTTGCTGGCCAGGGTAGTTGACTTACACCTTCTAGAGCATGTTGGGTGGCACGGGATACATGCCGACGTGCACTGTCCTGTAGGAACAGCAAGTTCCCTTGCCGGTCTAGGAATGGTAGAACGATGGGTTCGATGACGGTTTGGATGTACCGTGCACTATTCAGTGTCCCCTCGACGATCACCAGAGGTGTACGGCCAGTGTAGGAGATCGCTCCCCACACCATGATGCCGGGTGTTGGCCCTGTTTGCCTCAGTCGTATGCAGTCCTGATTGTGGCGCTCACCTGCACGGCGCCAAACACGCATACGACCATCATTGGCACCAAGGCAGAAGCGACTCTCATCGCTGAAGACGACACGTCTCTATTCGTCCCTCCATTCACGCCTGTCGCGACACCACTGGAGGCGGGCTGCACGATGTTGGGGCGTGAGCGGAAGACGGCCTAACGGTGTGCGGGACCGTAGCCCAGCTTCATGGAGACGGTTGCGAATGGTCCTCGCCGATACCCCAGGAGTAACAGTGTCCCTAATTTGCTGGGAACTGGCGGTGCGGTCCCCTATGGCACTGCGTAGGATCCTACGGTCTTGGCGTGCATCCGTGCGTCGCTGCGGTCCGGTCCCAGGTCGACGGGAACGTGCACCTTCCGCCGACCACTGGCGACAACATCGATGTACTGTGGAGACCTCACGCCCCATGTGTTGAGCAATTCAGAGGTACGTCCACCCGGCCTCCCGCATGCCCACTATACGCCCTCGCTCAAAGTCCGTCAACTGCACATACGGTTCACGTCCACGCTGTCGCGGCATGCTACCAGTGTTAAAGACTGCGATGGAGCTCTGTATGCCACGGCAAACTGGCTGACACTGACGGCGGCGGTGCACAAATGCTGCGCAGCTAGCGCCATTCGACGACCAACACCGCGGTTCCTGGTGTGTCCGCTGTGCCGTGCGTGTGATCATTGCTTGTACAGCTCTCTCGCAGTGTCCGGAACAAGTATGGTGGGTCTGACACACCGGTGTCAATGTGTTCTTTTTTCCATTCCAGGAGTGTAGATAACGAACATGAAATGCATCGTCCGTTGTGACGAAATTGCGAATGGTTTTCCCACACTACGGAAGCGTATGGAACCAATATCACTATATCACAAAATGGTAAATGGTATAGTTGAATACTGCCTTGACGTCAAATATGTGGAAGCCTGACAGCTCGGCTCGCTAGACAACATTCATTACGAAATGAACAATGACACAGAAGTATCGCAAGCGAAAGGCGACATGCAAAGAGGAAATCTCTTGAAGATGTGCAATTCTTCTATTCAGGTAAGGTCAGCTTCTGTAGAACTGGACCGCGACCAGTCGGGCTCGGCGCTTATGTCCTCTTCGCATAGAGGCCGCTGCTGTCACATTGTCGTCCTGGAGAGTGGTCGGTCAGCGTGCAGTTGGCTCACGTCTTCTTCACAGCTGTCTCTGCTCTTTCTCTTCGGACTGGTGTTCCGGCGCATGACCTCACGCCGTGACAGTATAAACAACTGAATACCGCTACGCAGAACTGACGATCCCATCAGCAATATGTCGAGGCCTATTGTGAGCTACACAGACATTATGATTCCAGAGTCAGTATCCGACAGTCTGTCAGGAATGCGGACGTACGGACCAGAAGTTAGATTTTAAACACTTTGTATCCAAAGAAAACGGAAATACCCTACACTCGAATACCTTCATTTCTCAGTTAGACCTATCGCTTCATCCACAGAGGCCACTCGGTGCAAATTAGACTTTGTGTGTAGGCGCCTCTAGGGAAGCGTCGCAGAAAGAATGCATACGCTCGCGGCAACATGCTAATCGCACAAGGAGCTCAGGGATGCGTTTTTGGCAAACTACTGGTCGACCAAGACGCTGAAATGCACCAAACACGAAATGACAGGAACTGCTCTGCTAGGAAGTGGTCGCCTCAGGATTTAAAAGTGCTGTAATATTGTTCGACGCTCTGATAAAAAAGAACCAGTCCCTTGATGTTCTGTGTGGCGATTCCGAAATAATCAGCTTCTGTCGTATGAAGCTCACACAATATACCACCAACAAATATCGATACGCCAATGTGGGGGCTATATTGAATCCTTTACAAATATCCTGCGAAAATTAGAAATGATGCTCGATGACCAGAGCGTGACTGAAATAAGACCGATGAAAAACCTTGCCGAAGAGAAACAATTCCAAAGAAGACCATGCACACAGAGATAGAACGTCACTTGTCAACAGTTCCAACAGGAACCACAGAAGCCCACCAGAAGGCTGGAACAACCAGCACTACCTTGTAACTGATAACAGGAGATATTTCAGGAACAATGACTTAGCTCCCACACAAGATAGAGTACAATGGCAGGTTTTCGAACATCGGCCACCTAACCCTAACAGCGGTCTTCAACAGGGAAATCTGTAGGCATTCACTGCATCAGGACTTGAAATCCTTCACTCACTGGCATGGAATTAGAGCGTCGGAATCCATAGGATAGAGTAGAGTGGTGTTACGCAGGTAATTTTATGATATTTTTCCTTCCACACTATATTATCTTGTGTTACTTGAAGGCTGATATACGTTGACAACCTGTGTAAGTAGAACTTGTGTGCTAGTGTGTAGTAAGACTATTTGTGTGGCAGTTACAGTCTTATGTTATTCGACACTTTCTTTGGTTGTAAAATCTGTACGCCTAGTTGGTTAGGAAGAAGTTGAAGTTTGTGATGTCTGAAGATGGGTGTAATCCCTAAAAGCGTGACATGTTCTAATAAAGGAGTCAGTTGCACATCTCATGACATTATTGCAATTGTACAGCATTGGTTGCCAGTTATTAATATAATAATGATCGCAGGACTCCGACAGGATTTTATGTCCTGTATGTAAAGATCTGGGGGACCAATTAATGTGTCTTCCCATTAGAAATCGGAAGGAAGGAACGCCAGTCGAGGCTATAAGGAATTATGAAGGAGGGAAGACGTGCTGTCTGATGTCTTCGTTACCTTCATTTGGTATTACAGCGTTTGTAAAAGAGCTATCACTGAGTTGGCTATGATGGAGGGGTGAAAGATCTGATTGCTGTAGATAATACTGATGAAGGTCTTCTGTCTGCAGCTAGTAAGAACTTTCCTAAACCTAATCTATACCATCACTATGTGGACGCATGTCTGGAAATTAGAGATTTTGATTTGTTTTATGCATCGTGGCACCAGGGAGCATTACTATTTATCACGGTTAATAGAAATGGATTTTACCTCTACTGCAGATGAACAGGGTATGTGGAACTGTAAGTGAGGATACGCCGCCAAAAATTCTATCCTCTTTAATTCCAGTAACATTTCACCCTTTTCCACAACAGCTTATGTTTAGAAATTTAGTAATGAGTTGTTTAACACATGTTCTATTTAGGTTCTTCCAGAGAGACGTCTGAACTAAAGACAAGGTGCCAAGAAGCTATAAGAAGACACCGTGCATTTGTCTGTCCTTTACCACATAACTTTCATTTACAGGGCTAAGTTACAATTTTAATTTCACAGGTATAGGTAGTAGCATAGTTTCCTCAAGTATCCTAACGGTGCGAATGCGTAACGTGTGTGGACATGTAGATGTCTTAGGTAGCCATGGCTTAGTCTAGTATTAGTGACTTTGTTTGTGTTAGTTCTTGTGTCTCATGTCAAGTTGTTGTCCAGTTGTGCAGGATCTGAACGAACTGCTACAGTATTGCGCGGATTCGGCCAGATAGACTCACGACAGGGGCAACAGTCAGAGCAGCGCGCTAATCCCGGTTTTACACGGTGGCGGCGGCCAGACAATGGACCGAGGACCGGATGCACGCTGTCGCCACGCCGGCGCAAACACGAGTGGCGGAAGGGAGAAACGCCTACGGCAGCCGACTAATCCAGGCCACCTGGCATGCTGCTTGCTGTCAAGGGAAGCGAGTCTCAGTTGCAGGCGTTGTGGCATGAAGCTGGGATTGCGCCATTTTCTTGTCCCTTTGGAGATCATCGCAATAGCCAGGATGCAGCTCTGCAGCTTTGAATTTTCCAGGTTATATACTTATTTCTCTGTACAAGACACCCTACGATGGTGACTTCCAATGACAGCTCCTTAGACAGGGTACATGGATGTGGCCCCTACTTTTTATTTTATTGCTCATAGCTTTCAGCAGTTCTCTGTCTCTGGAAAGACGAGTAATAGCCACGTGCTTCCAGGCGGGGCGAGATTCGACACGCCGAGAGGACAGCAACCAGAGAATAACTCTTCTGATATCCATGCTGGCTGCCACGGCTGATGGACGCAGTTGCACAGTTGCTGCCTGTGATAGTGCTGGCCTAGGATATGCCCACGGCTGTCCAGCCTATGGTTCCTAGTGCAAGAGCAATGGACATAGCCGAATCACTCCAACGCCGCATATAGTTGTGTACCACAGTCTATTTAAAGACAAACCGAGCTAACTGAAGTGAACCAAGTCTTTTTGTGTGATCATATGACAATGACACGCGCCTCTAATCTCCTTGATATAATTGACAAAAGTCTCAGTGTACATTAGTACTTTCGTTGTTTCCTCTACTTTACACTCTGCAAAACTGTGTAGTGTCCTCTTTATCAAGAGTACTACAATCGTTTCCAATATATTCTTCAAACATATAGTACATTAGGACATGAAAAGGCTCATGTCTTTAACAATAATCTTGCCAAAATCAACTCTAATCAATGATCATGATCGATACAAGGTGAACATTTCATAGCCCTAGTTTAACAAAATATTAGCTTTATTACGGTGCTGTTCTGTGTATGTTTTGAAGTAACCTAACATATCATTCCACTGTTAGTTGAATAACGTCTTATTTAAGTGACGTGATATGTACAACGTCAGTCGACTTCAGAGTCACGCTTGCGATATTTCACTGTTACGTACTATGTAATTTGCTTAACGTCATTTGTATGCCCACAGCTTAACTCTACATCATGTGAACTGTATCACATTTTTCTCAGTAATGTACTAAACGCAAACCAATCTTGTTTACTTCTACCTTCATTTACGAAGGTAACCAGTCTACCCGCCAACTCATTCTTTATGCCTATTATTCCAGTAGCATGAGATTATATGTATTACGACCTTTAGCTCGAAATAGAACTTAAAGATTATCAGAAAACTTTTCGGTAGCTTAACTTAATTAAACAAGAATAGCTAGGATTTTGAAACTGTATGAACAGATCTTTGTGTAGTACACACATATTTACAAAATAGTAAACATACAATGAGACCCGAGTCCTAACTTATAACATTGTATTTAACTGTAATTCTAAGCAGTTAGTAAGTCTACTATCAGCCATTCCTTGTTAAGTTGATATTGTTGTATTTGTAAAGTCTGCTGGCGCTGATACTGTGTACCATAAAAAAATGGTTCAAATGGCTCTAAGCGCTATGGAAATTAACATTTGGGGCCATCAGTCTCCTGGACATAAAATTACTTAAACCTAACTAACCTAAGGACACAACACACATCAATGCCCGAGGCAGGATTCGAACCTGTGACCGTAGCAGCAGCGAGGTTCCGGACTGAAGCGCCTAGAACCGCTCGGCCAAGGTGGTCGACTACCATCAACATTAGGCCGGTTTATATTTATCCCGATTGTGTGCAGGAGAGGGCTATCAAAATTCTGTAATTCTATTTTAAGAACAGTTGTCTGGTCTGTCACCTTCCATTTATACTAAACTTATGTGACCATTGTCATGAATGGCGATAGGCAGGACACTTTAGTTGCATCCAATTAAAAACTCATTATGTCGATTTATTATGGGGAGATGTACTTTATAGAATTACAGTGGTCGTTAGTAAAAGCGCTAATGCTTCCAGTTCCTGAATACATGAGAAATGCACGGCCCGCTCACTGCTCTGAATGTGGCAGATGTGTCCTGAGCACTCAAAACTTTGTGCAGGCTTCCACATGTTGAAACGTCCTCTTTGAACAATTATACACGAATGTGCTTAAACTGACACACAATATTTTTAGCGCAACGCAATCTGACTTTTAAAAATCCCTACAAAAGAATGGCCCTGACTAACATTAACCTATACCTTTCACAAATTGACTTACCTCACAAAAATCTTCGTTACTCAAGCTACTGCAATACAGCGAGTGCCACTACTGCCAGCTAAATAAAAGATTCAAACCACTGAAGGCACTAACTACTGATAGGCATAGTTAGCAAATAAAAGATTTTGATAGAGAAAAAACAATGTATTTACCTCAATAGTCCTAATATATCAGTTCATGAGATCCATTCTTACAAATTTCAAAACTCCGCCATCTCTCTCCCCACATCCACCACTGCTGGCGGCTCACCTCCAACTGCGCAACGCTACGCGCCGCTAACAGCCAACTGTCCAACGCTACAATGGCGAGTATTACAACAATGCCAACCAGCCACAGACTGCACACAGCACAGCCAGTGATTTTCATACAGAGGTGTTGTTACAAATAAAATAACCTAAACAGCCTACTTAGAATGTTAAGTGGTCACTGACAATGTAATGGGTTACCAGCGTGTGGCACCACTCCGACTTGAGAAGGGCAAGGGCAGCAGTTTCAAGTGCTTGCTGGGACACCACAATTTATGGAGGAGAAGCACAAGCCTAGGAATGTGATTTGGCCTTGAGAAATTCAGAAGCGTTAAACTATGCTCTCATTCTCTCATCGCCGGCTGGCATCTAACGGAAATTCCTGCGACAAACTAGCGAGGAACGTGTACTCTGATTAGATCCTGACTGTCGACATTCCGGGGTGGGAATTTATTAACATGTTATTGGTTGAAAGGAATAACGGTTTTCCTTATTGGCGTTTGCAGCTAGATGGGCGCAACTTGCCGATTCCAGAGCTGTTGGAAGGGAGAGATACACCCTTGGTTTGATGGTGGTTGGAGATAGGTCGCGCGTTCCAGATGTCGCGGCGCTTCGAGGTGTCTGAGACCTGACGAACGAGGTTCTGAATCTCCTGTACGGCCACCGTCCTCCGGTGTACCACCACAGCATACTGGTGAGAGTATACAGCAGCACTGCACACTAGATGGGGGTAAATGTTTTAGATAGGAAGCATACCGTAGGTTGAGAGCACATTTTTATCTTGTATAGTTGAGTTACAGGCCATCTTTTTTGGTTTGTAATGTGTTGAGACGAGTGACTTCAGAAGACAAAAATGACCATAGTTGGTAAACCGTAAAAGATAAACATAGGTTCCCCAGGACAATCAGGTACTATGTAACTTGATGTAACTCTCATGTAATACGTAGCGTACCTCAAGAGAGCGTTATTTAATTCAGCTGATCAAATGTAACGGCTGAACTGACTTTCATGTAACATAGCTAAGAACCGTCTCGATTAACTCAACTTTCAAAAACAAAAAAATAAAATAAAATAGCTACATTAAAATTTAAACTTTTGTTTGGGAGCTGCAATGTCACAGATAGATACACACGTTTAACTTAAAACACCCCTAAGTTTGAGTCACAGATTAAGAGCCTTTCTTCATTAAAGTTAAATAATAATCTTTCAACGATGCCCCTGTACCCAAAACGGTTCCACCCCTGCTTTAGAGAAATGTAGTAAAAGGCCGCAACTACACTACTGGCCATGAAAATTGCTGTACCATGACGATGACGTGCTACAGACGCGAAATTTAAGAGACAGGGAGAAGATGCTGTGATATGCAAATGATTAGCTTTCCAGAGCTTCACACAAGGTTGGCGCCGGTGGCGACACCTACAACGTGCTGACATGAGGAAAGTTTCCAACTAATTTCTCATGCACAAACGGCAGTTGACCGGCGTTGCCTGGTGATACGTTGTTGTGATGCCTCCCGTAAGGAGGAGAAATGCGTACCATCACGTTTCCGATTTTGATAAAGGCCGGATTGTAGCCTATCATGATTGCAGATTATCGTATCGCGACATTGCTGGTCGCGTTGATCGAGATCCAATGACTGCTAGCAGAACATGGAATCGGTGGGCTCAGGAGGGTAATACGGAATGCCGTGCTGGATACCAACGGCATCGTATCACTAACAGTCCAGTTGACAGGTATCTTATCCGCATGGTTGTAACGAATCGTGCAACCACGTCTCGATCACTGAGTCAACAGATGGGGACGGTTACAAGACAATAACCAACTGCACGAACAGTTCGACGACGTCGGCAGCAGCATGAACTATCAGCTCGGAGGCCATGGCGGCGGTTACCCATGACGCTGAATCACAGACAGGAGCACCTGCGATGGTGTACTCAACGACTAAACTGGGTGCACGAATGGCAAAACGTAATTTTTTCAGATGAATCCAGGTTCTGTTTACAGCATCGTGATGGTCGTATCCGTAATTGGCGACATGGCGGTGAACGTATATTGGAAGCGTATCACCCGGCGTGATGGTATGGGGTGCCATTGGTTACAAGTCTCGATCACCTCTTGTTCGCATTGACGGCACTCTGAACAGTGGAAGTTACATTTCAGGTTTGTTACTACCCGTAACTCTACCCTTCATTCGATCCCTTCGAAACCCTACATTTCAAAAGGATAATGCACGACCGCATGTTGCAGGTCCTGTTCGGGTCTTTCTGGATCCAGATAATTTTCAACTACTGTCCTGGCCAGCACATTCTCCAGATCTCTCTGTTAGGCGCCCAATGGGGCCCCTATGGTGCGCTAGTACGTTACTTAGTTAGTGGGGTTAAACTCTGATGTTATGTTGGCCTTCGCACACTCACCTGTTTTTTAGCGTTTTACATATCCTCATTACATTTCGCGGCACGACTTGCTATGAGTTTCTACTATTTAGATGGGTTCGTCATTTTATAGACAGGTCGTAAGGGTAATGCCTTACACTCCCAGGGAAAAAGTATGACATTGTCAGCTGAGAACTTTTAAGACCCTCCTTAGTTAAGTAGGATTTGAGATCCGTTTTGGTTGTTTTACGGTGGTAAAGCCGACCTGTTAAGCGATATAAAGGACACTAAATCATATCTTTTCATTTCGATTTACTGCATAAAATACTCTCACAAGGTATTTGTGAATATTCTTATCGTGCTGTTTGCATGCCGTATTTCTCTTAGTATAACGGCCGCCGTTGGGTTTTGCGTGAAGTGGCATTTTTGGTGGGTCAAATGGCTTTAAGCACCATGGGACTTAACATCTGAGGTCATCAGTCCCATAGACTTAGAACTACTTAAACCTAACTAATCTAAGGATATCACACACATCCATTCTCGAGGCAGGATTTGAATCTGCGACCATTGCAGCACCGCTTTTCCTGACTGAAGCACCTAGAACCACTCGGCCACTCGGCCACAGTGGTTGACACATTTTTGATTCCGTGAGAACTTATTATATCGTTCTGATAGTACCTAAACCGAAAATATGCACATAATTGTACTTCGTAGATTGCAGTGTGGTTTTAATGAGGATACGTCCTCATATATACTAGGGATTGACTCATCTATAAGAATTATACAGGATTTTATATTTTTTAAAAAGAAAAAAAAAATTTACAAGCTTTGTTCGACAGAGCTTCTGATGGTATCCTGCTTAGTTCTGATAATTTTAATGTTTTTGCAGGTTCTCTTGTAAATTCGTGATGTTAAATAGTTTCATGAAGTACAAATTCGTAGACGTTCTATTCTGTTGTGCAGGTTGTACAAGACTTGCTTCAGAACGACTACTTTCATTTTATAGCTTTAAGGGTTTTTATGATTGGCCATTACTTTTTGTAAAACTTGCTTGTTACACCGTGATATACACTAAAAGTATATTCTTTTATTATGCAGGGGCCTGGAGGTGGCATAGTGAAATGCCGAAACTGGTACTGAAAATAAAATAACATATTATCTTAACTGCACGGCTGATGGCGAATTTGACTTATAATTATAAAAGTGTATAGTGCAGCCTTCATATGTTGATAGGAAATAATTTGTTTATCCAATAACGTTTCAGACAACAAAGAAGTCCACTCGTCTGAGCACCTGAAGGAGACCACTAAGTCAGCCAAAGAACTGTGTATAATATCCGTTCGATATGTGAGCTAGAAACCCGGAAACATACCATCAATCAGTCACATCGAGATAGTTTTACAAATTACAACTTAACGGCTGGGTCTTTCACATTAATGCACTGACTATGAAGGTGTCAACTGTGTCCTTACATGGCTGTTATCAATGTTTACTCGTAAAATTCAGTCATAGCTGGGAAAAACGGTATGAGCTCTCTAGTTTGAATTAAATGAGCATGAATCGAACGTACAGACAATTCCCTCCCTAGGACTCTTTGGGTAAATGAATAGAAAGATAATATAGAATATATACGATAACCAGGGAGGAACAACGAGGGTGTAAGACCAAGAATGTAATGCCTTGGTTGTTTGGTAAAGAACGGGTGCACCCTTTCGTCCCCACTATTCATTCCGTATATCTTAGAATCAATGACAGAAACGAAAGAAACGTTAAAGCGCGGAATTAAAGCTTAGGGTAAAAGGATGTCAATAATAAGGTTGGATGGCTACATTATTATCCTCCGTAAAAGTGAACAAGAATTAAAGGACGATTCAGCTGAATGAACTGGCTAATAAATATATATAGTATGGATCAAGAGTAAGATGGAGAAAGACGAAATTAATAAGAAGTAACAAAAATGAGATTAGCGATAAGCTTAAGATACAAAATTCGTGATCAGGAAGTAGAAGACGTTAAGGAATTCAATTATATAGGAAGCAAAATAATATGTGACGGACGAAACGAGGTCTTAGTTTCTGTGGCGAGTGTGTGTGGTTCTAACGAGGGCACAGAATCAAACATCGTCTTTCATTAGAGGAATACGTTTCTGAGTACAGTATTGTATGGTAATCAGTCATAAACGTAACTGGAAAACTAGATGATCAATGTATTTAAAATGCGATACTATAGAAAGACGTTGAAAATTTGGTGGAATGATAATCAATGAAGAGATTCCCCTAGAATCAGCAATGAAAAAAACAATGGAAAACACTAAGAAGAATGGAATGACTTCCATGGTACTCGAGGCACATGTAGAGAATTTAAACTGTAGTTGAAGACAAACACGGGAATATGTCCCACAAATAACTGAGAATAATGGGAGTAAGCGTTTCAAGGAGATAAAGACATTGGCGCTAGGGAGGAATTAGTGGAGGATCGCAACAAAAATACAACTGTGTAACATGGCCACGCAGACCTTCGTCCAGAGTTGACATGCATAGGTTTCGGAATCTGTCTGCTTTATTTTCAGACATAACATGAAGAAAAGATGTAAAAGATAAAAAAGCCAAAGCATTATAACTTCTTCATTGTGCGAAGTCATACGCTCTCTTGCAGAGCTGAACAATAAGCGAAACGTAATACGTATCTTCGAGCAAAGGAAATGGAACGGCAGTAGAGCGGCTCGTTATTTCCATCCAGCCAGGCATACACCATGCATCTTGCATACCTGTCCGTTATGAAAGGAGAAAGTATTTCCAAACTTCCGTCGTAAAAGGGACCAGATATTACGCTGAAAAAAGTTATGGACTTCATATTTTACATTCCTCACTACGTATTGATAAATAACTGATCAATTATATGTCGCTACGCGATCTTTATTCTATCTAAACATTTATGCGTAGCTGTGTTGGCGGAATTGACAAATATATTGATTTTGTGAGTCACGTTACGAGGTTTTCTCTTGTGTGAAACAGTTCATATGAGTCAACATCGTCCCAGGGAGGGCTGATCGCCCTGGAACATAGGGCTCTTTTACTGAATTTCTCAATGGCCGCAAAATTATAAGAACTCGTAGGATGGAAGTGACTGCTCTTGTTTGTCTAGCGCTCAGAGCGCGCTCTTTGAACTTAGGAAGTTCCGTTGAGTAGCAGAAATGTTCGCAAGAGTAACGAAAATTCTCCCCATGCAGTGCAGTGAAGCATGCGACTCCACCATTTTTTGCTTACACAGTGCAAGAACTTTTCATATTCTGGGAGCTCCAGCAATTACCCACCACTATTTTTCCTTTCACCCAATAAGCGGTGAGATAGAAATTTGTATACTAAGCTTCAGACAGCTAATTCATATACAGTGGGCGCTATTCAAGAATTTTAGCAGTTTATCACCTGCGATTTGTGCTGCAAAAGAATAATCCTGGTTTGTTACGCTGTTAATCGTGACAGGCTCTTCCCTCGAGGACGTTGTGATCCGGAGCCAGTGAGAGTGTTCGTAGAAAGGGCAGGAAGTGGTGTGTGGTTGTGTGACGTCCCATCTCCGAGACGCCAATCTGGAGCCTTGGAACGGTTTACGGTTTGAGTAAGTGTCATAATTTCAAAACAAAGCAATCCTTTTTACCTCTCAGTGACTAGCAATTTTCGTGTCGTTTAAATCGCAACTTGTGTTGCAATCGTATTAATTCAGAGTTGTGCTTAGTATTCAACAGTTTCCTTTAGTTGCATTTGTGAGCTGCTCAGACCTTTTGTAACCCCACCTGCATGTTCGCTAGCAGTCTTGCCTGTTAATAGTTTCAGTTGCTCGTAAATAATTAGGGTATAACCAGCTGCCTGCTTTAATAAATCGATCTTGTTTTTGAAAAGTCTGTGTTAACAATTTGTTTGATGATGTTGTACACCCAATTTTAAGCCTATTTTAACAATTAGTGGATAGTTAAGATCTCACAATTTTTAGTTTCAAGCAAACATTATCTTGCTATACCATTCTTACAACGAATTCAATTTTCTATTATATTGTATACTCTACATCAACGATATAAACTAGGTTAATTAAAAGAGAATAATTTTACTTACTTCGCTCAACTTCATGACTTCGAACAGCAACGCTTCATTGTTGAAACTTATAAATATGTTCAGTCACGTTGCTTCATTTTATTTACTCTGTGGTTTCATTCATTTGATCACTATTTAATCTGCAGTGAAATTCGTATTGTGAGGCCGAAAGTGCAGCACGTCAGATCCATATGTAGGAGGATAAGAGTGGAGATACTTCAGGATATGGAAATCAGTCACAAGTACATAACAGTGATCTCAGAAAGGTAGCAGTTAGTTGATTGTAGTCAATTACAGTCACTGGAAAAGGAATGGACAAGGTACAGGGACACAGTACTAGAAGTGGCTAAAGAATGTCTTGGAACAGTAGTGTGTAAAGGTAGGATGAAGCAAACAGCTTAGTGGAATGACACAGTCAAGGCAGCCTATAAAAGAAAAAAAAGATGGCGTATAAAAAATGGCTACATACTAGAACTCAGGTAGACAGAGAAAGTTGTGTTGAAGAAAAGAACAAAGCCAAATAGATAATTGCAGCATCCAAGAAGAAATCTTGGGAAGACTTTGGAAAGAGGTTGGAGACTTTGAGTCAAGCTGCTGGAAAACCATTCTCGAGTGTAATTACCAGTCTTCGAAAGGGAGGTAAGAAGGAAATGATAAGTATTTTGGACAGGTCAGGAAAACTGCTGGTGAATCCTGTGGATGCCTTGGGCAGATGGGGGTGAATATTTTGAAGAGTTGCTCATTGTAGGTGAAAATATGATTAGTTAAGTTTCAGATTTCGATGTACAATGGGATAGGAATGACGATGGAAATAGGATCACATTTGAGGAAGTGGAGAAACTGGTAAATATATTACAATGTAATAAAAGGGCTGGGGTGGATGAAATTACGTCGGAACTCATCAAATACAGTGGAATGTCAGGTCTTAAACGGCTACACAGGAAAATTGAAATGGCGTGGGAGTCGGGACAGATTCCATCAGACTGGACGAAAGCAGTAATCACACCAATCTTTAAACATGGAAACAGAAGAGATTGTAACAACTACAGAGGTATCTCTTTAATCAGCGTTGTGGGTAAAATCTTCTCTGGTACTGTTGAAAGGAAAGTGCGAGTATTAGTTGAGGACCAATTGGATGAAAATCAGTGTGGGTTTAGGCATCTTAGAGGTTGTCAGGGCCAGATCTTTGGCTTACGGCAAATAATGGAGAAGTGTTACGAGTGGAACAGGGAATTGTATCTATGCTTTATAGAACTAGACAAGGCATATGGCCGGGTTCCTAGGAGGAAGTTATTGTCTGTTCTACGAGATTATGGAATAGGAGACAAACTTTTGCAAGCAATTAAAGGTCTTTACATGGATAGTCAGGCAGCAGTTAGAGGCGTCGGTAAATTGAGTTCATGGTTCAGAGTAGTTTCAGGAGTAAGACAAGGCTGCAACGTGTCTCCACTGTTGTTCATATTATATGTGGGTCATATGATGAAAACAGTAAACAGGCTGCATGAGGTTAAGATATGTGAACAAAAAATAAGCAGTCTCGCATATGAGGATGACTTAGTTGTGATGGCAGATTCGATTGAAAGTTTGCAAAGTAATATTTCAGAGCAAGATCAGAAATGTAAGGACTATGATATGAAGATTAACATCTCCAAAACGAAAGTAATGGCGGTGGGAAAGAGATATAAATGGATTGAGTGCCACATAGGAGGAACAAAGTTAAAACAGGTGGACGGTTTCATGTACTTAGGATGCATATTTTCACAGGATGGTAACATAGTGAAAGAACTGGAAGCGAGGTGTAGCAAAGCTAATGCAGTGAGCGCTCAGCTACGATCTACTCTCTTCTGCAAGAAGGAAGTTAGTACCAAGACTAAGTTATCTGTGCACCGTTCAATCTTTCGACCAACTTTGATCTATGGGAGCGAAAGCTGGGTGGATTCAGGTTACCTTATCAATAAGGTTGAGGTTACGGATATGAAAGTAGCTAGGATGATTGCAGGTACTAGTAGATGGGAACAATGACAGGAGGGAGTCCACAATGAGGAAATCAAAGAAAAACTGGGAATGAACTCTATAGATGTAGCAGTCATGGCGAAAAGGCTTAGATGGTGGGTTCATGTTACACTCATGGGAGAAGCAAGGTTACCCAAGAGACTCATGAGTTCAGCAGTAGAGGGTAGGAGGAGTTGGGGTAGACCAAGGAGAAGATACCTGGATTCGGTTAAGAATGATTTTGAAGTAATAGGCTTAACATCAGAAGAGGCACCAATGTTAGCACTGAATAGGGGGTCATGGAGGAATTTTACAAGGGGGACTATGCTCCAGACTGAACGCTGAAAGGCATAATCAGTCTTAAATGAAGAATAAGATGATGATGACGATGATGTGCTTTCATTGTACGGGCAATCCTTTGCAATAATTATACTTGCACTAAGGTCAACTTGTTGAATTTTCAGTGAAAAGATTTTATTGTTATATTTTGCATGAATACGGTAATTACGAAATGTGCAAAAAGCTCATCTATTTTTTTGAAAGCATGAGTGGCAGGCTGATTGGTCGACCGCCACCATATTCCAGAATGTCTCATTGCATAACTTAACAAATATTAAAACAGGAAAACCTAGAATTAAGGATACATTTTAATATGTATAAATTTACAGTATTAAATACTTTTTGATTAAAATATATGTTAAAGGAGTAATTAACCTAAAGCTGGAATGCGTCTAAATATTTAATCGATGTGAAACGAAATGCATACCGCGGCTGGAGCTGCAAGAACGAAATCTCTTCCCAAAATCATAGACTAAATGTAGACCTGTGACCGACTTTATAATGTTTCTGTTTCTACTTCTTGGCTAAGTACCAGAGGCACATCCGTCACATTGCCCCAATTACTACATGGTTATTGTTGACATTAATTATGGTGCGTTAGCGAGTTTTCCTGGCGGATATGCCACATGGAAGTCTCCCGGCACGCAGTAGGATTCAGTGAAGGTTGTAGAACGAATTTTCCACGGCGTATAGTGAAGGACAAGGGAAAGGACGTCAGGGCAAGGAACTACAATTTCAGCTCACCATGGACGTGGAGCAAAACGGTCAGCTGCCATTCTTGGACGTTCGGTTGCGTGTAAACCCGGACGAGACACTGGGTCTATCGGTAGAAAATCCAGACAGAACAGTCCCTTCACACCTCTAGTTGTCATTATCCATCACTAACAGAAGAAGTGGCAAACACGCTCGTCCACAGAGCTCGTGTTATTACCGACGAAGAAGCTCTAAAAGAATGTCTAAAACTTAAACTGGACCCCCCTCAAGAACGTTTTCCACATAAACGTCCATGGCGGCCGTCAAATTTGACAGACCTTCAAGCAAAAGATCAAATCAAAGCTAACATCCAAGAAACAACTAAAGAAAACATTCCATACGCTGGCAACTTATCTGGAAAACTCGGTAAAATTTTACGACGGCAGAATGTCAGATGTGTCTACCGACCGCCAGCAAAGACCAAATCCCTTTAGAGAAAGAAAAAAGACCAAGCAGCGCTCTGGAAGCCTGGAGTATATTACACACCGTGCGAGTGTGGGAATGCGTATGTCGAACAAACCATTCATACAATTGAAGAAAGATGCGTGGAACACAAACGGCACACCAACATCAAGCGGTCCACAAAATCGGCGAGTGGTGAACTTTGTCTTGAAACGAACAGCAAAATTAAGTACGAAGATACACAAATTTTAACACAACGCTGGTGGGACTGTGTGTACAAGGAGGCTATTCTCCAAACGCAGCGGAAACGGAACACCAAGCACGGCGCAGGCGGAGAGCGCCTCTCGACTCCCGAGCGCGAGCGCGGGCTACCCGCAACAGCATACCCGGGAAGTGTGACTTGTCTTCTGCACTGTGCAGAAGGTCGGTGGAAGACGGCTTTCACATATATCGCACCCACCGGTCCAAGGTGTAATCTGATGATGATTCTTTCTAAGATTGTCAACCAATCCGACTACATGCGTGAAAGATTTTGAAGCAATATTTAAGTTGTAGGCAAGATAGGGATGGCGAAGAATTTCTCTCGTCAACACAGTGCATTTGTAATTTATTCATTGCAATCAATTATTCCATTGTGTTAAATGAGATCTGGTAGTGTAACGACCGACTGGCAGGTCTTTGTGGGTGTAAACAGTCCACTCCCACCCCCAAGTCCCAGTTTCGTTATTATGTATAATAGATTAATGTTTTGCCATACGTGGTTCACTGTCCTATCACTCAGTGGTTCAGTTCAAAGTGACGCTCAGGAAAGTAACACGAGTAAGTTACTACATTTACTACATATAAAATTTTCAAATTTCTTTACCAATGCACCACTGCTGAAGAAGAGTCAGCAGTTCAGAATTCAAGTCTGGAAAACCTGCTGCATAATTGTGATTGTCACCAAACGGAGTGTCTGTCGAATATTTTAGTATATTTTCAGAAAGCTGCTGCTGGATTCCGTATTAGCAAAGTTCTACCTGCCGTCATTGATCATCCTGGAAAACGTAGAAAACTTAGTGCCTCAAACAGTATGGTCACGTGGCTTATACAGCACTCTGTTTGAGGTAAAAAAAAAAAAATAAGAGTACTTTTATTCTTTTTCTTGCTATTCAGGATGTAGAAGGCAGCCGCACAGGATTAGCCGAGCGGTGTTAGACGCTGCAGTCATGGACTGAGTGGCTGGTCCCGGCGGAGGTTCGATTGCTCCCTCGGGCATGGGTGTGTGTGTTTTTGTCCTTAGGATAATTTAGGTTAAGTAGTGTGTAAGCTTAGGGAATTGTGACCGTCGCTGCTAAGTCCCATAAGATTTCACACACATTTGACCATTTTTGTAGAAGACAAATGACACTTTCACGCCGGTCGGTGGGGCCGTGCGGTTCTAAGCGCTTCAGCTTGGAACCGCGTCACCGCTACGGTCGCAGGTTCGAATCCTGCCTCGGATGTCTTTAAGTTAGTTAGTTTTAAGTAGTTCTAAGTTCTAGGGGACTGATGACCTCATAAGTTAAGTCCTATAGTGCTCAGAGCCATTTGGACCATTTTGAGCTCGTTCTAATCTAATTAGGAAAGCTTTTTTTTTTACTTTTGTACAAGTTTCTATTTTTCACAAATGGAAAAAGAGGAAAGAAATAGTTAATCATACTCTGATAATACAAATAATAAATTTTATTTTTAGTTTTTGGTCAAAAGAAAGAAAGTTAAAATTTGATACAGCCATGCAAAATACCTTATTGTTGAGTAAAAAATGTTATATACTCTTACATCAATAATGCTGTTGAACCTCTGCAAATAAGAAAAAATAAATTGATATTTCCTATTGTTGTAACAAATGTAATTTATCGCAAATACTAACATCCTTATTTGAATTATAATTAAAAATTAAAAGATGTTACATTTCATTAAAAATTCTTCAGTATTTGTTAATTTACAGTTCCATTTGTTAATAAATATGGAATTCAGTTAAAAGTTAAAAAAAGTGGTACTATCGATGAGCGAAACAGTGACTTCGTCACTGCAACATTTTTATGCTACGGAGTGAGGTATTGGCAACTACGAAATTATTATCGAAGTGACACACACTTAACAGCGCAGTCTTATCTTCAAAAGCGATTTTTTCGAGATATTTCTGTCGTACTACTTTAGAAAACATATGCCATGGCACTGACTTTCAGATCCAACATGTATAAAGAAACTCGGACTGCCAGAACTATTTTTTCTAACGTCAAACAAGATAGTATTCGACATGAAAAAAGTACTATTATGGAGTAAACACGGTAGCAAAGGAATGTTACCTGTTTGACTATTTGTACCTCATTTTACAGATAGTACAAGCAAAGGTGCATCTTGTATGCTGTCCATTCCGCTTCATGTAAAAAGAAGAAATATGTGTGAGACATGGGACTCAAGGAAAGGCAGGATTCGGTGTGGACGGGGCCTAACCCAGTTACCGTTCGTTACTCAGTTTTTTAATAAATCACGTTAACTTTATTAGGAACCAGTAGCAAATGAGGTTGACAATAAGAAACAATTGTCAAATTTAACTGTTAAGAGACAATGTATAATAAAAAAAATCCTAATCAAGTTCCACTCATAGCGGAAGGTCTTGTTGACCAGAAAATCTAATTATTTGTCGGCTGAAGGCCCCAATAGTAATAACTCAAAAAACAATTTAACGGCTGAATGCCTGGTTAGCAGATTCATGAAAACAGTTAAACGTCTCCAAGAGATACCAAAATATTAAAATAATTAAAAAAATCCACAATTAAGAGACAATATCTAATTTAAAAAATTCTTAAGAAAAATTTTATTCATGGCTGCAGGCTTTATTGACACGAAATTCAAATTATTTATCGGCTGAAGGCCCCAATTGTGATAACTCAAAGAAAATTTAACGGCTGAAGGCCTGGGTAATAAATTCTTAAGAACAGTTAACTTCTCCAAGACATAGTAAAATGTTTTTTTCAAAAAATGCACGAATATACAGTCTGATCAAACAGAGAAAAGAGGGCCTCAGAAAGTGTTCCAAGGATCAGCCTGCGAAGTCGCTCAACTTCGTAAACAATGAGAGAGGCAGCCAAGAGCTGTGTTCACTTAACCAGGTGGCAACTCAAACTAGTGACAGATTAAACACAGACGGAAACTCTTGCAAAATCTACCTGACGCCTGGTAACCAACACTACGATGAAATAACGTAGGCAAGGCGGAAATGGCGGACAGCACTATGTCTGCAGAATCCGGTGTTCAGAACATCCAGAAGCTTAAGGAACCACTACAACGAAGGTAGTCCAGAAGAACAAA
The DNA here is from genome assembly GCF_023897955.1 of Schistocerca gregaria. NCBI lineage: Eukaryota > Metazoa > Arthropoda > Insecta > Orthoptera > Acrididae > Schistocerca > Schistocerca gregaria. Next base: position 336,280,061 of record NC_064927.1, read on the forward strand.
ATATCCGAACCACAATCAAGGAGGCTGTCGAATTACACTCCTTACCGGACAGCAGCGGCAATGCGAGGAAAGGTACACTGGAGCGAAAAATATGCTAACCACCAGGGCACGTAACAGGGGCGTTAGCGGCCACTGGGCAGAAAAGTATCGCTGGTTGAACGTCACCAGTAATAACACAAGGAATAATAAGAAATGGAGGATGAATAATTGATTTCGCCAACTCCAAACACTCCACTCGTTGCTCTTCGTGTCAGCGACACTGTGAGCAGCAACGCGGGAACAAATGATGTGATCTCAAAATAGTGGGTGTTTCACTACTGGGTTAATGTTCACTCAACTCAAGCGTCCCGGGTCCGGTGGACAACGAGGTTGTGGCCCTCGCAAATACAGCCCCTCGATCTGCCAGTGCCTGTGTACCGCCAGCGGTCCCGGCATATCCTCGTGCTGCCAGACCTCACTGCTGCGTCCCAACCGAACTACCGGGAAAACACTGGACGTCCTTTCAAAGATAGTACCACGGTAACATATATCGGTAAACGCTTCTGCTGCCACTAATGGACAGACAACGCTAGCAAACGTAGTGGCGCCAGTAAACACACGAAGAAAACGAGACGCCACTATCCCTACTACACGATGCCAACCTACCAACGGCACCTACGCGAGCCGCACACGGCTCGAAGTGAACATTTGAAGTAAACAAGCAGTTACAAAACATAAAAAAGCTTTGTAATTGGATGACAGATCATTCTGCAGATCATGTCATGCCTCATGATCTTTTCTACGTAAGAAGAATCTGTTAGTTGTCATCTATTAGTAATGCCTACCACAATAACTGTTGGCTTCTTTATTGTACTACAACTGGTTTTCAGGGTTTGAGGAGACTATTTTAGCTTGTTTCTTTAGACATCATTCGCACAATCAAGTATTACAATGTGCTGATTTTTTATGCACTACATTTTTTAAATATTTCCTGCGTGCGACAACTACATTTATCAAGGCTGTATCTGTCAGTCATCGCTGATAACGTATTGCTGATGTTGTGGTCTAAGTCCAAAGACTTGTTTGATGCAACTCTCCTGTTAGTCTGTCCTGTGCAGTCCTCTTCAATTCTGCACAACCACAACATCCTACATCCATTTCAACGTGCTTTTTTGTGTTCAAGCCTTGGTCTTGCTCTACAAGTATGGAATAGGCGGAGAGACAGCGCAGGCCCTTGACGTACAGAACACTGATTCGAAAATTAGGAGAAATCGAAGCTGGGTGGCGAACGATACTCGCAACATCGTAACGTTGCAGTTAAGCTATGGCAGTCAACCTTGCAAGGGCTGCAAACCCCTTCTCATCCTATAACCCCATTCGCACACTTCCTTCCATTACCAAAGTGCCTGTTAGTTGATACCTCAGGATGTTTCCTGTCAACTAGTCGCTGCTTTTAGTGAAGTGCCACAAATCTCCTTTTTCCTCAGTTCGATTCAGTACCGCCTCAGTCGTTATTCATTCAATCCGTACAATCTTCTAAACTTTTCTGTAGGACTACTTTTCAAATCCTTCTGACTTCTTCATCTTCTGTAAATTGCCTACCGTCCATGTTTCACTTGCACACAGGACTAAACTGCCAGACTAAAATTAAAATTTATATTAGACTTTAAGAAATTCTTTTTCCTCTGAAACACTTTTCTTGCTATTTCCAGTACCTACTACGGCCATCATCAGTTATTCTGCTGCCCAAATATCAAAATTCATCTATTATCTATTACTGTTGCATTTCCTAGCACATTTCCCTCGGCATTTCCTAATTTACTTCAACGAATTTGCATATTTGATGTCATTTTTATTACGATAGAGAACATGGATCTTGTTGCGATTTTGGCACTGACGCTAACCGTTAGTGCAGATAAATTGTTAACGCACTTTATTATTAAAGTTGTAATTGGTTGCTACAGCAGTATTAACTTAAAGATATTTTTTTGATATTTAGCTGAGTGAATTGTCTTGATAATTTTTTTATCATGTCATGACATATCACATCTACAGATTTATTGTATGAAGTAAAACATTAATGTGAAAGGCTTATTTTTATTGCAGCATAATTTAACATCAAACGATCCCAAATGTACTTGTTATTGGTAATGCTACTATGAATAGCTTTTTGCCTGTATCTGTGAATGATTCTGCAAAAGCGTCATAGAATTACATTTTGTTACGCTTTCAAATATTTGTTGATTGTCATGAACGAAAGACAGATTACAATGTTACGTCATCTGACGTGATGTGTGTTTCATTTTTAACTTGATGACTTGACTTGGAAACCAAATCTTACAAAACGGAAATTTGTAATCCATGTACATGTTAGTTTAGTAATTTGTTTCCTGACCAGGTTTAAAACCAGAACTCTCTTGATGCCTCAAAGTTATTACGTTGACTGTATAAGAATTTGCATTTACTGAAAAAGTAATTAGCAGCGACACGATAGATCAAATACTAATTTTTCGCAGTTTCATCTTCTGTTTTTACCTCAGCGAGACACCTATTCCTGAGTACCCTGCATTCCACAACCGCCCGTTCATACGTTCCCAGCAGTTTGATCTAAACATGGCCGCAGTTCCGGAGTTGGCCCCTCTGTATCTCTGCATACAGGTACTCTACACCATCTCTTCTCAAACTTAGGGATTACTCTCTTCCGACTAGCTCTATATTGCACTGTATCACAAATAAAATTTGAATGTGTAGAATCTGAGCCTGTCAGCTCACAGTATGTACATATAATGATCTACATTGTATTTCCAAATAAATACGAGTGAGCAAGCATTGAAACGGTTCAAAGTCTTGCAAAAGAACATTTAAATTATACTTTATTGCTATAGCCTTTCCTGTTAATAGGGTGCTGATATACAGGGGGTTACAAAAAGGTACGGCCAAACTTTCAGAAAACATTCCTCACACACAAATAAAGTAAAGATGTTATGTGGACATGTATCCGGAAACGCTTACTTTCCATGTTAGAGCTCATTTTATTACTTCTCTTCAAATCACATTAATCATGGAATGGAAACACACAACAACAGCACGTACCAGCGTGACTTCAAACACTTTGTTACAGGAAATGTTCAAAATGTCCTCCGTGAGCGAGGATACATGCATCCACCCTCCGTCGCATGGAATCCCTGATACGCTGATGCAGCCCTGGAGAATGGTGTATTGTATCGCAGCCGTCCACAATACGAGCACGAAGAGTCTCTAAATTTGGAAACCGTAGATGCGTAGGCAAGAGCTTTCAAATGCCCCCATAAATGAATATCAAGAGTGTTGAGGTCAGGAGAGCGTGGACGCCATGGAATTGGTCCGCCTCTACCAGTCCATCGGTCACCGAATCTGTAGCTGAGGAGCGTACGAACACTTCAACTGAAATGTGCAAGAGCTCCATTGTGCATGAACCACATGTTGTGTCGTACTTGTAAAGGCACATGTTCTAGCAGCACAGGTAGCGTATCCCGTATGAAATCATGATATGCTCCATAGAGCGTAGGTGGAAGAAACTAAAATGAGCTCTAACATGGACATGAAGCGTTTCCGGACACCTGTCCACATAACATATTTTCTTTATTTGTGTGTGAGGAATGTTTCCTGAAAGTTTGGCCGTACCTCTTTGTAACACCCTGTATACATGTACAGACAAACAAATGGCTACAATTTCGGATAAACGGTTCAGTTTATTCGAGAGAAAGAGCTTCACTAATTGAGCAAGTCATAACGAGTTGGTAAATCTCTGGCCCTTATTCGAGCATTTATTTGGCTTGCCATTGATTCATGGCCTCCTTAGGTATATTCTCTCAAATTCTGTAGAATTGTCGTGTTAGCTCGTAAAACTCTGGAGCTTCTTGTAGGATCCACCCCGTAAGCAGACATTGCTGGCCAAAAGGATTCGTCAAGCACGAAGACAAGCAACAGAAACTCTCGCCATGTACTGGCGGGCATTTTCTGCAGTAAGGGTGCCTAAGATGACAACTAAAAGTGTCTTACTATGAAGAAGAATGACACCCCATCACTCCTGGTTGTCGGGCAATACGGCTGGCAACACTCAGGTTGGTCTTCCAACCATGAGAGGGGTATCCTCGCTAGTCATCAGGACTCATTTCTATCCGGGACTCATGACCGAAGACAATTCTAACCCAGTCAATGAGATTCCAGACCGAAGACGTGGCTGGAGACGCCTCGAATAATTATGGGATACTGTACCAATCGGACGCCCGCCATACCGCCCGAAAACTGGGAGTGATGGTCTGGGATGCCATTTCTTTTCACACCAGGCTCCCTGTGGTTGTCATCCTCGTCACCCTAACAGCACAGCTGTACGTCAACGATATTCTACTTCCTGTTCACGGCAAGCCATCCTATGGTTATATTTCAGCAAGATAATACGGCGAGGCTTTGTATTGTCTTCGTGCTTGGAAAACACTGTCTTGGCTGGAAAACTAAACCGTTTATACGAAATTGTAGTCATTTGTTTTTCTGTACATGTATACAGGGTGTTACAAAGAGTTACGGCCAAACTTTCATTAAACATTCTTCACACAAAAATAAAGAAAAGATGTTATGAGGACAGGTGTCCGGAATCGCTTAATTTCCATGTTAGAGCTCATTTTGTTCTTCAACCTACGCTCAATGGAGCACGTTATCATGATTTCATACGGAATACTCTACCTATGCTGCTAGAAAAAGTGCCTTTAGAAATACAACATGTGGTTCGTGCACGATGGAACTCCTGCACATTTCAGTCGAAGTGTTCGTACGCTTCTGAACAACATATTCGGTGACCGATGGATTGGTAGAGGCGGACCAATTCCATGGCCTCGACGCTCTCCTGACCTGAGCCCTCTTGACTTATATTTATGGGGTTATTTGAAAGCTTTTGTCTACGCAACCCCGGTACAAAATGTGGAGACTTCGTATTGTGGACGGCTGTGATACAATACGCCATTCTCTAGGGCTGCATCAGCGCATCAGGGATTCCATATGACGGAGCGTGGATGCATGTATCCTCGCTAACAGAGGATATTTTGAACATTTCCTGTAACAAAGTGTTTGAAGTCACGCTGGTACGTTCTGTTGCTGTGTGTTTCCATCCCATGATTAATGTGATTTGAAGAGAAGTAATAAAATGAACTCTAATATGGAAAGTAAGCGTCTCCGGACACATGTCCACATAACATATTTTCTTTCTTTGTGTGTGAGGAATATTTCCTGAAAGTTTGGCCGTACCTTTCTGTAACACCCTGTATTAAACAGAAAATTACCCTATATTGCTACGTTTGCACTTCCTGCTTCTATCTCCAGAGTTTGAGTCGTCGTTGCGCAGGTATTGGTAAACGCCCACCATTGTGATCCGGTGACGAGTATGGAAAAACGTTTGAAAACGTGCAGTGTAACTAACCAATGACCACTGATATAGGGAGCAGTTACTAAATCGTTACACACTATAGCTGGAGACGATTTCAATACGTAATACTTCTCAGATGAGGCTGGACGCGTGTAAACGAGTAAATTACGGTAGTAAGTAAACACCTGAGTTAAAATGAAAGCGATTCGTTCCTATGTGTAGTTAAGAGCCGCATATTTCACTGTAAGTGATTTCAAGGCTGATGGCAAGAAGCTGCAAGATATAATTTACGGAAAAGGCAAGGCAGGTGGAGATTTAATTTCCCATAAATTGCAGCCATCGGCCACTGTCTGCATCTGCCACCGAATATAACATCTGTTGTTTACAGTTAAACAGCAGTGACTTCTTGCCAATGATTTCAGTTCGTATTTTCCCCCTTAATGCAGAATATGCTACAACAGTGCCGGTAAGAAGGACCGCCTATTTATTTTTTTTTTTTTTTTGCTGTTACTAAGCGTTATTTATTTCTGCAAGCCAAATGCAGATAAGGAATAGAAGAGTTTCACTTTCTAAAAATAAGCAGGCCTTTGTCATGATACTGTTGGTCAACAGATGACAGTCTTCATTATTATCTGTGGAACTAACAATGAGCGAAACGTTTAAACATAAATTATCCAGTGCAGGTCAAGGGAAACTACATAATATACGAGCTACAAAGCAATACTCTGTAGTCGAAAGAAATAGTTAATGAAGCGCCTAGCTGTCTTGTACAAATGTAGCGGTGCTAACACAGACTGAGAATGCCTTCAATTACAGGGGGTGGTCAAAAATATGGGTACACCAGAAACACATTACCATGCCCTACACGATGTTGAAGAAACGTTGGCATTCTAAACAATTTCCAGTCGTCTCGGAAGGGATAAGTAATCCTGTATGGCTATCAAGCGGGTGTTGTATCATTCTTCTAGCAAAAAACTGGGAACGTCAGCCAATGATGATGAAAGCAGATAGTAATCACGCATCCTTCTCTCCTAAGAAGACCTCAAAAGCTCCACGGTGTTTACGATATGGTGGCTGTGGTGGTGACGGAAGATGCAATAATTCGTGGTCGCGCTCAGAAAACCACTTCTCAACGAGGCGAAAAGAATGGACAGGGGGCCCACCGTCTTGGAACACAGGAACACGACAGAGGAGAAAGCAGTGTACCATGGGATGCCGAAGTGGTCACATAAGGCTTGGCAGTAATGCAACCTGACATGGTAACTATGGGGCCCGTGGAATACCAAGATGCGGTTGCTCAGTCATTATCGAACCCCAGCATTTTTTGCTATTGGGATGTAAATTCGAGCAGAAATTGGAAAAAAATTAGAAAACCTGTCTCATCTGACCAAATGATTTCTTTCTATTGTTGCATATTACACGTTTTATTGCTTCGGTACCTCGGGTTCCTGTTACGGACATTTCCATCACCGATGCAGACCAGCTCATCCTGAAAGTCCCACCTGCCCTCTTCTTGATCTTCTGACAGATATTCAATTCTCCAGTGACTTCCGCAGCTGTCTTCTTATGTTCTTCACAAATCTTATGTTTCTTCACAAATCTCTTTTATGAGCTCCACCCCCATCACTTAGCACAGACTTTCAACGGTGTTGTGACTTAGCGGATGGTGTCTTCCTGCATGAGATACTATTCTTCAATAGCGCGCCTCTTGAAAAATCAATCACTTCTGGTACCTGTGTTACGAATGCACCAACCATACGAGTACCAATAATAAAGCAACGTTCGAATTCTGTTAGCTGTTACCTAACGCACTTACAATTACACATTTTCCTAGTTCTGTTTGGGAGTGGAACAGGGAGAGAAGATGCTAGTTGTGGTACGAGGTACCCTCCGCCACGTACCGTATGGAGGATTGCGGAGTATGTATGTAGATGTAGATGTAGACACAGAACACTGTTCTGACCACGACTCACCCTTACGACGTGTCTTGAACACTGCATGGTTGCAGCAATGCAGCCTCTAAGCTCTATTGAAGCGTGCATTCCTCACTGTGTCTCTATCCTTTTTTCCAGCCCCAGCATGCCTTTGATGTGTAGCAATACAGATAGCTTTGCTACACTGAAAGGCTTTGGAAATTTATGGTATGGTCCTCTAAACATTCATGGTGGTGTCTGTTTGTTCTATATCGTGTCTCCCTACCACTTTCCGGCAACGACGCTCTGAGCGCGTTATTTAGGCAATTGACTAGTTTGATCCTGGGACCTGTTGCTAGTAAGGAGACGCCAGACCACACATGACATGTAGAATTCAGAAGAGTTCAGTGAGACTAGCGATGATATAACCAAATACTTAATGATCTCAGCGTCAGCTCCACTGCACTCCCTGAAAAAGAATCTTAATACTAACTAAATTTAGTGGAAGGGGTTCAAGGCTTTCCTAGTTTTAGTTAGCTGGTAAAATAACGTCGAAGAAGCAGTTACGTTTACCATTGGAAACTTTATTCTACTCACAAAACATTGTTAATAAATTGCACTATTGATAAGAGGAAATGTTGTAATACAGGATGGTAAAAACCAACAGCGTTCAACCAAAATGTGAACGAATATTCCCTGAATGGGTTTCCAAGTTCTACAATGGATCGAAGGTTGACCTATGCCATATCACATCTATAATCTAGGTTTAAATTAAGTTGCACAAAAGAGAAAAACTATCAAAATGGTCTACAGCGACCCTCAATTATCTTTAATTACTTATCTAACTTGTCATAAATTACAGTGGCTGATGTGGCTTCTCAACGACTATATAACAGAGAAATCATCGCGTTTCAGATCTGTTCTTCAAGTGGCAAATGTGAACACCATGAGTTTTAATTAATGATCGACACTAGTGTTACGCAAAAAGGGGGTGTAACAGATAATACTTCTGCAGTTCTAAGTGAAGACTTATGCGCTCAAAAATGCGGCATCGCGTGCGTTCATTACCTTGTCGGTGTTTAGGCAGCGTGAGGGCAGCGGCGGGCAGCACAGCTCCGCTCACCTCTCCATCTCGGAAGCCACTCTTTCTAACTTCTCCTTACTACAATTTACCGAAATTGGTTTAAAAAAAACTATCTGGTAGTGTTTTCATCTGACCATTCAGGGTCTCAATGTTAACCTTGAGCTCCGCCTACAAAACGTCTGTCTATCCAATGAGAAACGTTATACTATTCGTGGTGGGGCAATGTTTTTAAAGTTTTCTACGTAACAGAGACGCGAAAAAGTCTCACGCTAAAACCTGCAGCTGGTGTGGTCCTTTTAGCGTTATCGCAAGATCTATACTGTTCTTCTGGAGGGCTCTATCTTTTAACATGGGCTGGAGGATGGTCCTAACGTAACAGACATGCGATAAGGCTCACGCTAAAACGTGCAGGTGGTAGTGGCCCTTTTTTTGTTATCGTAAGATCTATACTGTTTTTCTGGAGGACTCTAGCTTTTAACATGGGCTGGGGGGTGGTCCTTGACGTAACAGAGACCCGAAAAAGTCTCACACTAAAACGTGCGGGTGGTAGTCTTAGCGGTAGGCTGCCGACGTGGGTATCCAGTCCGTCCCTTATCGTAGGTCCTTCTAGCTTAACATGGTTCTGCTCTCGGCTTCTGTCCTCGTTTCTCCCCTCGGAACTGTGTCTGCCTCACGGTGGGAAGGTATGACATGCATTTAGGCATTCTTGTTAGTCTGTGGTATTCCATTTGCTCACTCGTTACTCGTATTACTTTGGTTAATTTAATGTCACGATTTATTCGGAGCTATGTGACATACTACTGGATTTGCTTATCATGTCAGGGTTTTCATGGAAGGTGTTGGATTTGCCTGACACCTTACAGTCCTATGAGATCAAACTGCTGAGGTCATCTGTCCCTAGGATTACATGATACTTAATCCAACTTAAACTATCCTACTCTAAAAGAATACGCATATCCATGCCCGAGGTAGGACTTGAACCTCTGACAGGTGGAAGTCGCGCAAATGTGGCAAGGCGCCGAAGACGACGGGGCTATTCGGCGCGGCCTGTAGGTTTTAACAGTGCACTTTAAATAAAAATAATACTCTTCTAACTTCTCACGGGGCCAAGACACGTTCACCAGACCTACTAACACACTGCAAAGTCTCATTAATGTGACTCCCGGTCAAAAGTCTGAACAACCACCTTCTGCAACGCGAACCGCTGTCGATGAGATCCTGGAATGGACCGACACGGATGTGCAGTGTCGCAGCCTACTGGCTAGATTTCTCTGTTCAGAGTCCGTAGTGCGGACAGCCCGATCGAGGTAGTAGCACAGATTCTTAATTTGTTTAAATAGGAGGAGTGTGGCGGCCAGAGGAGTACCGTAAATTCATCGTGCTGCTCTTCGAACCATATACGTACATTGCGCTCTGCGTGCCACGCTTCGGTGTCCTGGCTGGTAAGTTTCATCTTACCGAGGAAAAGCAAAAACTTTATTTAGAGGTGGACATGGTTCCCAAGGGTAGACCCTTACTTGTGTCGATGAACCGTGTCATTCAGCGTAACGAGATCATCCAGGGAGTGCCAAGAAACATCACCAAATCGTAACGGTGCCAGCTCCGTCAGGAACCTTCCAACGATAGTTGCAGTGTGTTTGCTGTCAGTTCTGTGGAGCATAACATGTGATTAATCTGAAAAGGTCATCTATCTCCACTCAGTGGACTTCCAGTGACAGTAATGGTGTGGTGCAAATTTCATCCTTCAGCAGTCAGCTCCCGGTCAAGGTCCTCACGTCCCCAAACCCTCCATTCCCCCAAATCACATGTCAGGTCACTGATGCTCTACCATAAAGAACATCAAGGTGCTGGATCTACACACCACATTATTATTATTTTGTTAAAAAAATTCCATGTGAGTGCTGGTATGAACAGCGTCCACCCACGAAGAGCCTGGACTGAGCAATAGATGAAGACAACAACTGCTCCCTGTGGCACAATACAGCTGGCTGTGCGGAGGTAGAACTTTAGTGATCGTGGCGGCTAGCTGGTGGAAGAGGGTCCCACGCCTGGAGTCCTGCCGTTTCTAAACAGTTTTGATTACTTTCAAGACTCTGTCACGTACGATCAACCCTAAGGTGCAAGGTCTGTTTACTCATGTATGTCTGCCCGAACTGATGCCGGCTGGTCACAAAATTCAGTGTCTTGTGACGTTTATCTCCACACACTCTCAAAATTCGTAACCAGAAATGAAACTAGGCTAGCATATCATGAATCCGCATAAAACATTTAAAATGACAAAGAGATTAAGAGATTAGTGAAAAGTCTGTGACGTTTTGTTTCACATGTTACCTAAGCTTAACAACATATAATACCTCTCTAGTTAGCGTGAAGATATTTTTAGTCTGATATAACCACTTATAAACATTTCTCCCGATACCATTATAGACTTCGAAAAGCAATAATTTTAATACGTACACAGTGCATAAGCTCAATACAAGTCTACTTGCCATAAAGTAAATAGTTTCCAGTTCTCATCATAGTGTTACTGTTTATGTGTACCTGTGTGTGTGATCCCCTTGTAAGCGCAAGGAAGCATTCATTTCTCATGCAAGTGTGCATAAGATGTATTTACACATTATCTGAAGAATACAGACTATACTTGCATCAAAATTATGAACATACAGCTATACCCCATCGAAAAAAATATAGATGACCGTAAAAATGGCCAGTATTCAACGTGTTTTAGCTCTATTGATTTAGGGTAGTCTCAGGTATAGAGGTACCCAAGAGTTGTAAATGGCTGTTCGGTTTAAGCTGTTCGGAGATTTAGTAAGCATAGTTTTAAAGAAATAAATGCACGAAGGAAAATCATGGTTCAGGGTAGTCTCTCGCCCTTGGGGTGGGAACCTACCCCTAACTGCGGAAGAACCAACAATGAACAGTGCCGTGAGGATGCAGATGACAATAACCACTACATTAAAGACACATAATACGTATTCACGGGACATATGGCCTGCAATTGAAAAGTGCCATGATGATATCTCCACTGGAAAAATATTTCGGACTAGACTCACGTTCGTATCTCACGGAGCGGACTACGAAGCAGGCGGTGACCAAGAGAAAAAGAGTGAATTACAAACGAAAGAATAAAGTTCTACGAGTTGGGGTGTGGAATGTCAGAAGTCTGAACGTCATAGGGGAGGTAGGAAATCTGAAAGTAGAAATGCTAAAGATCACTCTGGATATAGTGGGGGTCAATGAATTGAACTGGGAAGATTTCATGTCGGATGAGTGTAGAATAATATCAAAGCCAGTAGAAAATAGTATAACGTCAGTGAGATACGTTCTGAATAGGAATGTAGGGCAGAGAAAATGTTACTGTGATCGGTTCAGTGATAGAGCTATTCTCGTCAGAATCGACAGCAGTCCATCACGATCAACGATAGTTCAGTTATACATGCACAGTCGCAAGCTGAAGATAAAGAGTTAGAGCATATGGAAGTAATGAAAGGGTAGTTCAGTACGTAAAGGTAGATGAAAATGAAATAGTCATGGGAAATAGGAATGTGGTTGTAGGCGAAGGAGTAGAAGAAAGCGTTACAGGAGAATATGGGCTTGGTCCTAGGAATGAGAGAGAATAAAGTCTAATCAGCGGGTAACAGCGAATAATTTTTCCAAGATTCACAAGAGGAGTAGGTATACTTGGAAAAGGCCGAAGGGATGCGGAAAAATTTCAGTGAGATTAAGACCATGGTGAGGCACAGATTCCGAAATCAGATATTGTCTTGCAAGATGTAATCAAGAGCGGACACAGACTCAGATGACAATTTGGTAGTGATGAAGAGTAGGCGGAAATTTAAGATACTAGTCAGAAAGAATTAATGGGGAAAGAAGTGGGATACGGTAGTTCTAAGGATTGAAGCGTTGCGCTTGAAGTTCTCTACGGTTATAGATACTGCGATAAGGAAAGATCAATAGGCGGTTCAATTGAGGATTGGTTAACATCTGGAAAGTGCAATCACAGAAGTTGGAAAGAAAACTAGAGATACAAGGAAGAAACAGTAGGTAACAATCGGTTGCTCAATGAAAGAAGGAAGCACTAAAATGTTCAGGAAAATTCAGGAATATAGAAATACAAATAAGTGAGGAAAGAAGAAAATAAAAATTGCAATGATGCTAAGGCAAAATGGTTACATGCAAAATGTGAAGAAATCGAAAAACAAAGGATTGTCGGAAAGAGCGACTCAGCCTATAGCAAAGTCAAAACAACCTCTACGAAGGGAAGACATTCTGATGACAAAAGAGAAAAAGGAACAAGAGTCGATATAGAAGGCATGGGAATCCAGCATTAGAATAAGAATTTAGAAGAGCATTTGGAGACTTAAAATCAAATCATAAAGAAGGGACAGACCCCATACTAACCTTCTTGGTACAAAGCACTTGGTCAAAAATTAATTTAAGTGTATATTGTTGTGGATAATGAAAAGTATTCCAAAGGTCACCCAGCTTGAAATTTATCCAGTATGAAAGCTAAGAGTTTAAACGGTTTTTGCTCTATTACTTTAGTGTCTAAAGTTATCCATTCCCATCTTTGTTACAGTTCTGTCCTATTTTGGATTACTAATTCTCGTTTAGGTGTGCAAATCTAATAAGAGTTAGGCCACAGATGAGTACATAAGAGTTTTTTTTTTTTCATCTTGTTTCATAGATTCTATCAGGAAAGAGAACTTTCAGGAATGAGGAGCAATTTGAGGTATACATTACCAAAAGACAAGAAAATCGTAGAAACTTAATCTGTTTACCGTATTAACAGGAAACCCCCAGTGTCTGCTTTATTGCCATTCATACTAATTACAGCTAAATTTAATCAAGTAATTAGAAAGAAAGCTGCAGCTTTGAAAAAAGCTGCTTCCTCCTCAGTTTACAGTTGCTGTTCATCTACTATTGGTAGCTTCATATTACTTTATTAAAATTGTCCTTTACAAACAACGTAAGTCCTACTCACAGTTTATTGCTATTTGTCACGCAGCTTTGCAATAAACACTGCTACTTCCCATGTAGCTAACTGAATTTTTAAATCTCTGAATCTAGGTATTCAAGTAATTTGTAGAACGTGGAATGATGAGGTCTGTTTTAATTTTATTTTGCATTGGTAAGGATTCTCAATTTATTGGTGGATATCTTTTCACCAGAATATATAAGACATTTCTGAACCATACGCCTGGAGGCAAAGTTTACATGAAAATTATTTTTCTGTCTTGTATTGTGACTGTGTAAATCACAGTTTACATTTTCTTAGTAGCACTATTAAGGAGTTGTTGGTAAATCAGTGCAAGAATTCCCAGATCCCTCAAAGGCCTTCTGCACAATGTGTGGTTATCCGTTTCACACATTATTATTATTCCTAACTTCTGCTGAACAGTAACTTTGTTTTAGTACTCCGCCTCACAAGAACCGTGTCTTTGGCAAGATTGCCGCAAGTGTTACAGGGAACCAAGTTGCTGAGGGAAAAGTTAAGACTGTCTTGTGAAAAAGTGTGTTTCCAATAACTGAAGCAGTGAAATACGAAAGCTTTATGAGCGCACATCGAGATTGCAGTAAACTGAGAATGGCTTAAGAAGTGTCGGTATAAATATCCAACACGGAAACTTGTAGATACAAACGGAGCTATATAAATTGTGTTTTATGATGAAGAACAAAAGCGCTAAACAGTCTGTGAGTGAGAAAGTTATGGCAAAGGTAGGACTCCCGGATCTAAACTGGCATCATATTCTGTGAAACATGTGTAGATTGCATGAGAATTTCTAAAATCACTAGGGGAAATGGCCACAAAACTATTCACGTCAGTGTGTCAAATGTAGAGTCTGGAAATATATCATCTGACTTTCGGAAAAAAACGTCATTCACACAATTCGGATGACTGCAACAGCTGACTAGTATGACAGTTATCGCACCTCAGCTTAACTGCTCATACAACCGAGATCCCGAAAAGAATAATAAACAGAAGAATAGTTCATGCATCGAGCATGCTGACAAGAATACCGTACTGAAAAAGGGAAAAGAAAGCTGAGGATGTTTTAGATGAGTCTGAGTTTGGCTTCAGGAAAGGTAAAGACAGAAGAGAGTCAGTTCTGACATTGCAGCTGATAATGGAAGCAAGACGAAGGAAAAAAGTTAGACACTTTCACAGGATTTGTCGACCTAGAAAATGCGTCCGACAGTGTCAAACTGTGCAGGATGTTCGAAGTTCTGAAGAAAACTCGTGTAAGCTGGGGGAAGACGGGTAATATACAATATGTACAAGAACCAAGAGGGAATAACTGCAGTGGAAGGCAGTGAGCGGAGTGCTTGGACAAAGAAGGGTGTAAGACAGGGATATAGTCTTTCGCCCTACTGTCCACTCTATACATCAAAGATGTAATGACGGAAATAAAATAAAGGTTTCAGTGTGGAATTAAAATTCAAGACCAATGGTAAAAACGATAAGATTCGCTGATGACATCTCCTTCCTCATAGTAAATGAAGAAGAATTACATGATCTACTGAATTTAATGAGCAGTCCAATCGATGCAGAATGTGTATTGAGGGTAAATCGAAGGAAGACGAGAGTAATGACAAGTAACAGAAATGAGAACAGTGGGAATCTCAATATCACGATCTGTGATCACGAGGTAGACGAAGGTAAGAAATTCCACTGTCGAGGCAGAAAAATAACCAATGTCGGACCGAGCAATGAGGATATAAAAATCAGACTTGCACTGGTAAAGAGAAGTCTACTAATATCAAACATAGGTTTTAAGTTGAGGAAGAAATTTCTAAGATTGTACGTTTCAAGGTTAACGTTGTGTGGTAGTGAAACACAGACTTTGAGAAAACCGGAACAGAAGAGAATCGAAGCATTTGAGATGTGGGGCTACAGAAGAATGTTGGAAATTAGTTGGATAATAAGGTATACCATGAGGTTCTCCATAGAATCGAAGAGGAAAGGAAAGTATGAAAACATTGACAAGAAGAGGTGGCAGGATGGTAGGATCGTTTGTTAAAACACAGGGAATAACTTCCATGGTAATAGAGGGAACTATAGAGTGTAGAAACTATGAAGGAAGACAGAGCCTTGAATACACCGAACAAGTAACTGAAAGCAGAGGGATGCAAGTGGTACTCTGAGATGAAGAGGCTGCCACAGGAGAGGAATTCGTGGCTGGCCGCATTAAACCAGTCAAAGTTATGAGTCAGTAGGAATTTCTCAAAATAGACATATGGTATTTAGCTATTTGGTCAACATTTCTTAACAATAAGCAAGTGCAAACTGCCTTCAAGGATCGACCGTTAGGCGGTGAATGGGTCGTTTTGTTATGAGGCATTTATTTGTTAACAAGGTAGTTTTTCACCAATTTCGTATTATAAATAAATGCATTAGTAAAGAATTATTAATTTTCCTACATAATTTGACAAAGAATTTTGAAGTAATATTCATGAATTGCAGTAACTGCACTGAAGAAAATGTGGCGCTTATCTATTGCGATGTCCGCTATTGGGAGTAAAATTTTATGAACAGTAAGAAATGAATAAGCTTTGCAAGTAGAAGGAATGGCTACAACTAAATTTGATCCCCAAGATGCTAATTTTGTAATAACAACTATCCGGATTATGTTATATAAGAGTAGTATGAAAATAATAAATAACAATAATTGCATAATCAGATTTGTGTACCCTATAGTAACTGGTTTACATTTCTGTATGTTATATATTCTCGACGCGCTTTCCAAATGGTGACGTCAGTTGATGCAAAGTAAGCCAATTTTCTGACTCAAGGTATGTGATGTGGCGCACAAATCCCGCAACGTCCGAGCTAACAGCATGTTGTACTCTCAGACGCTATTTATTTCTTGAGATGGATCCATCAAAACAGCTTCATACAGATATATCTGCCATCGCAGGTCTGTTCTAGCTTGCTTGAACACATGCAATTTTTAAGGTACCATGCCTTTTGGAAGATAGTGAATCGACTTTATCCTCAGTTTTTAAACTAACATTTGTACATCTGTGTCCCTCCTATATCTGTTTTCTACTATTTAAGCCAACAAGAGTGATTGAGATGAGAGAGTTTGAGTTTCGTGAGAGAAGCCAGTACCTATTGTTTGTTAGTCTGTTAGAGCAGTTGCGCTGTTAGTAGTAATTTCAGGCTAAGCGTTACCATAGCTCAGGTATCTGAGCAGCAGCGGAGTTAATTTGGCAGGGGCGACCGGGTTCCATCTGGCTACCCTCTCTTCGCTGGAAGGTGGAAAGCAATTACTGTTCCTCCCGCACGCAATTCTGCCTCGAGGATCTGGTAGGAACGGGTGTGTCCTTTCGACTCTTCGTTGATAGAGGTATTTAGACGTACTTAGTGTGCATTATATAACACTCTTTATTTCAGCACTTTTGGTTATTAGAGCATATTATTTTAGTTGTGGTAGAAGTAATCTCTAATGTGGGTTTTCCATTATTTTAGTTTTCGTGCGTGCGTGTGTGTGTGTGTGTGTGTGTGTGTGTGTGTGTGTGACTACAAAGTAATACAGCACAAAGAAACTTCATTCTTCCATATATATAGTAAAGCGAACTTTTTAAGCAGTATGTAAATTCGCGTAATATAACTGGAAGAAGTGCAGGGATGAATTTTATATAGTTAATTAGTTTTTAGGGCTTGAAAATAGATGGAGTTGTTTAGCTGTCATGACATATGGGATATGATTTTTAGGCTATTCCTGATTTACCTTTCAGTAAAAGCCTGCACCTTCAGGGCTTAAAACGATGTATTTGGAGATTTCATTCTTTAAGGCCAATTTTCTCTGAAACTAGCAGAAACTTCTTTGTATGAAGCATTGTGTTTTTGACTATGTGTCTTTCAGAGATTATAAAAACGCGGTTCTTGGCTAATCGTCGCAATGATTCGTGGAGTAGAGCAAATACATACGTGGATGGATTATTTGTCATAATTAAGGAGTTGTGTAATTTAATGGACCCTTTTTGGTTTGGAGACCTATTCCGATTCCGTGCACTGCTTGACTAGATCTTATGTAAAATGTGTGCACCTTCAGCTGTCACATAAAAAATGTACACTTTCCGATTTTAAGTTTCATTATTTTGAGAATGTGCCAGGGTTTCACTGTATGCACAACAGTCTGTTCTACCATGTGTCACTCAGAGTACTCCCAAATTCCACTCCTGGCTAACTGTTCCATCGATCTAAATTCATGGAATAATTTTAATATTCACACATGAATATTATTATTCTTTATTTTTACATTGCGAAATTTGATAAATTTCTTTTTTTTATCAAGAGCGGTAAAATACTTTAGTGTCTATTTCTAGGTACATGAACTATTATGTGATTACGAGAGTTTCACACAAAACCACCACTCCATTCGTGAATACATCCCCATCACTGCACAGTGTTGGTATGCTGACAAATTTCGTTTACCGTTTGTAGGAAAGAGGGACCATGGCAATGATGTACGCAAACGTGTGTGTTTTAAGTTGTCATACTTGGTATGTATTTAACTTGCTTCATCAGTACATTCATTTGGATTGAATGTTTAAGAGATAGATTATGGTTCCCTTCCATACTTAATGCATTCATAAAGGCGAAAGATAAAATTAATACAGGTAAAATTACGGACGATGTTCTGATCTATTGCTTCCATGGTTTAAGCAAAATAAAGTTATTCATTGTATTTCATAAGAAGCATTATCCGATTTAGATCTGATGTGAACCAGTAAATCAAGTTAGTAATTAAAGAGATTTAATGATTTTAATTGACTATCTGTTCTAGAGCGAAACTGCAAAGTAGACGTATTCTGTATTGTGACTCATGCCTAAGTGACAGGAATTAATGGAGCTGGGACCTTTCAATGAGCTGACCCCGCCAAGATGATTTCTGCACACATAGAGTCCCAAGTAACAATCTACATTCAACAAATTCTTTGATGCCCTTAATTGCATTGAATTTGATGGTAAGAAATGAATTAACACAGATTAAGACTGATTTGAAATGTGACATACATCACTGGTGTGAGAGAGTAACTGTTCTGGTCAATGACCTGCGACAGGAAATAGCAGCAGTGAAAGGTGCAGTGGATGATCCTTCAGCGATAAGTAGGTATGGGTGATGTCTTTCGAAACACGCATTTATATGACTGACAGTATAGAGAGGAAAATGGACAGGTCAGTGCCCGCATGAATAACTCATTTGATAAAGAAGGGGCAGGATCGACATTTTCGGCATTATTCTTAGAAAAGAGAGTACTTAAACATAGGCAGTTTCAGTTGCTTTTTCATTACAAAATCACCACATCCGGTGCCATTAGTAAAAAAGATTAGGGATGTGTTATACTTAATGCCAACTAGATCAAATTTGTCACAGCATACATACAGGGTGTCCAGAAAAGGACCCCCTGATTTCAAAATTAAATACCTCGAAAACAAAGATCAATAGAGGCATGCAGTAAACGGTATGTTTATTGTGAAAGCTGTAATAAGTTTATACAGCAGTTTGAAATAATAGTTACAAAAGCTGCTAACAGATGGCACTGTAATCCCCATACCTAATGCCTAATATAAATTGTGATCCGAAGCCCAGAGCGACCAGTTCCACTATTGAAACGTGAAAGGAGGTTAGTGTATCGAAGGAACAGATTAAAACCATGTACTCCATTGAACAACGCGTTTTTCTGGTGCTAGAGTACCACAGGTTAGAAGGGAGTCCCACGGCAACAAGGCGAAGTTTTCAAGCACGAGATAATGCGAAAACCATTCGTACGCTCTTCACAAATTTTCAACGAACAGGCAGCGTAACTGATGATCTAGTGGGCACGCTGGCCGCAAGCAAACCGCAGTTACGCCTGAAAATATCGCCACATTTCTGGAATTATTCAGCGAAATCCAATGTCATCCGTCCGTAGAATTACATCTGAGTCTGTTTTGAAGCGTTCCAGCACGCAGAAAATACTGAGAAAGAGCCTACACATGTTTCCATCCAAAATTCAAACGCACCAGGCCATAACCGTAGGAGCTGTGCAACACATGGTTGCCTTTGCTAAACAGATGCTCACAATGATTGATAGTGAAGGATTTGATGTTGGCTGCATCTGGTTTACAGATGATCTCCCTTCCACCTGACTAGATACGTGAATAAGCAGAACTGGCGATTTTGGGGTTCCGAAAAGCCATATTGGTGTGAAGCGAAACCCCTGTATTCTCCTAAAGTGTGGGCTGCAGTATGCAGCAGAGGCATTATTGGCCCATTTTTTTATTCGAGAAACGGTCGCTGTTGCACGTTACTTTGCAATTTTGGAACAATTTGTTGTCACACAGCAGGCGTTAGAGGATCGACCAGGTAATGAAGGGTTTGTGCAAGGCGGAGCCCGGCCACATCGGACCGAACAAGTGTTTCGCTTTCTTGAGGAATACTTCGGGAATCGAGTCATTGTTTTGGAATATCGCAAATTTACTGGTGCAGGCATGGATTGGCCTCCATATTCGCCAGATTTGACTCCCTGTGACTTTTTTTTTGTGGCACAGTGAGAGACATGGTCTACCCGAAGCACATCCATCCATTCTGGACGAGCTGGAATCGGCGATCTCTGAGGAATGTGAATCCACTTCGGTTGAGACACTACGAAATGTGAGGGCGAATTTCATTCTTCGTTTGCGCCACCTCTGCAGTGACAATGGTGAACATTTTGAAAATATTGTGATTTGATTGTTTGCAAGGATTGTTTTCATACGATTATTTCACTTATGTATGCTGATATGAGATGTACAACGTACAGCGCCATCTGTTAGCAGCTTTTGTAACTATTATTACAAACTGCTGTACAAACTTCTTACAGCTTTCACAATAAACGTACCGTTTACTGCATTCCTCTATCGATCTTTGTTTTCGAGAAATTTAAGTTCTGGAGACGCTGTACATGGGAATGCCAATCTTTGGGCTACAGAGAACACCTGGGAATGTCAAAATTACAAAGAATTTGAGAGAGCTTCCTTAAATAAATATAGGCCAGCATCCATACGGGAGACACTTTGGAAGGAAATGTGGGATTCAGAGCACTAATACTACAAACAGGGCTGTTTAAGAAAGTATCTCAAGTGAAATCAAAACAAAACGAGATTCTAAGACGAACCCACGTCATACAAAGATTTCAATTAAATAGTGAAGTCTAAATTGCCAGTGAGGAGACTAAAGTCATTGGACGTTCCTAATTTCCTGTCTGGCCTTCGTTTGGCCGGCGTAGAGCAGCAACTCGGCGTCAAGATCCTCTGCAAAAACACTGATCCATGCAGCCGTCTACAATGCGGAAGTGTTGCCGGCGTTGCACTTTCTTCAAAAACTGACCACTTGATTATGCTCCATAAATGTCCTTTGTGGTGTATGTCGTGGATTATATGTGGCCAAATCAGTCTCTCGAATTGTCCAGAATGTTCTTCAACCGAATCGCAAATAATTGTGACCCAGTGACATGGCACACTGCCATCCATAATAATTCCATCGTTTTATAGGAACGTGAAGTCCGTGAATGTCCTCAAAAGGTCTACTAGTAGTCGAATATAGCCAACTCTAGTAACTGATCGTTCCATTTGGACTAGAGAACGTAGTCCATTCCTTACAAACAACGATTACACCATTATGGAGCCACCACTAGCATGCACAGAGCCTTGTTTACAGCTTGGGTCCATGGCTTCGTGGGGTCTGCGACATACTCGAATCCTACCATCAGCTTTTAACTTCTGAAATCGTGACTCATCTGACCAGGCCACTGTTTTGCAGTCAGCTAGAGTCCTATCGATATGGTCACGAGACCAGGAGAGGTATGCTGTTAGCAAAGGCAATGGTGTCTGTCGTCTGGTGCCTATTAACGCAAAAACTGGCAGCACTGTCCTAATACGTAAGTTCGTCGTGCGTTCCACAAGTATTTCTGCTGTTATATTTCTGTCAGCACTAAACGAACCACACAAATACAGATCCTCTCGGTTGTTAAGTGAAGGCCATTGGCCAATACATTATCCATGGTGAGATGAAATGTGTGAATTTTGATATTCTCGGCATGGTCCTGACACTGTGGAACTTGGAATATTGAATTCCCTTACGATCTGCGAAATGAAATGTCCCATGCATCTAGCTCCAACTATCATTACGCATTACGAGTCCATTAACTCCTGTCATGCGGCGATCACCACGTCGGAAACCTCTTCACATGTATCACTTCAGAGCAAATGATAGCTCCGTCTATGCACTGTCCTTTTATACCTAGTGTACGCAACACCACCGGCGTCTATTTCTGTGCATATGGCTATCGCATGGCGTTTGTGTAAAGGAAAAGTTAATCCTTGAGCAGGAAATGAATCTAGAACAATGTACGTCAGTTCTTCATTCCATGAGTTAAATACACGAGGATGTAAAATGGAGCTCTGGTAACGATACCGGTCAGCAGGCGTCGGCCAGCCGGCGCCACAGCAGTCACAGGAGGAATGCAGAATGGCATGGTAACGGCTTACAGCCGCACACTGGACCGCAAATGTAAGCAGGTCACCGCAGCAAAACAGCACTCCGTATTTCAATAAAAGGGAGAGGAATGACCTCCGGTTTATCCAAGGATATACACTACTGGCCATTAAAATTGCTACACCACGAAGATGACGTGATACAGACGCGAAATTTAACCCACAGGAAGAAGACGCTGTGATAGGCAAATGATTAGCTTTTCAGAGCATTCACACAAGGTTGGCGCCGCTGGCGACACCTACAACGTGCTGACATGAGGAAAGTTTCCAATAGATTTCTCATACACAAACAGCAGTTGACCGGCGTTGCCTGGTGAAACGTTGTTGTGATGCCTCGTGTAAGGAGAAGAATGGCGTACCATCACGATTCCGACTTTGATAATGATCGGACTGTGGCCTAAGGCGATTGCGGTTTATCGTATCGCGACATTGCTGCTCGCGTTGGTCGAGATCCAATGACTGTTAGCGGAATGTGGAATTGATGGGTTCAGGAGGCTAATACGGAACTCCGTGCTGGGTCCGAACGCCTTCTTATCACTAGCAGTCGAGATGACAGGCATCTTATTCGCATGGCTGTAACGGATCGTGCGGCCACGTCTCGATCCCTGAGTCAACAGATGAGGACGTTTGGAAGACAACAACCATCTGCACGAACAGTTCGACGTTTGCTGCAACATGGACTATCAGCTCGGAGACCATGCCTGCGGTTAACCTTTACGCTGCATCACAAACAGGAGCGCCTGCGATGGTGTACTCAACGTCGAACCTGGGTCCACGAATGGCAAAACATTTTTTCAGATGAATCCAGGTTCTGTTTACAGCACCATGATGGTCGCTTCCGTGTTTGGCGAGACTGCGGAGAACGCACATTGCAAGCATGTATTCATCATCGCCATACTGGAGTATCATTCGGCCTGATGGTATGGGGCGCCATTGGTTACACGTCTCGGTCACCTCTTGTTCGCATTGACGGCA
Source organism: Schistocerca gregaria (assembly GCF_023897955.1). NCBI lineage: Eukaryota > Metazoa > Arthropoda > Insecta > Orthoptera > Acrididae > Schistocerca > Schistocerca gregaria. The sequence continues at coordinate 336,302,938 of NC_064927.1, forward strand.
CTTTGAACAGTGGATGTTACATTTCAGATGAGTTGCCACCCGCGGCTCTACCATTCATTCGATCCGTGTGAAACCCTACAGTTCAGCAGGATAATGTACGACCGCATGTCGGAGGTCCTTTACGGGCCCTTCTGGATACAGAAAATGTTCGACTGTGCCCTGGCCAGCACGTTCTCCAGATCTCTCTCCAATTGAAAACGTCTGGTCAATTGTGGCCGAGCAACTCGCTCGTCACAATACGCCACTCACTACTCTTGATGAACTGTAGTACCGTGTTGAAACTGCATGTGTAGCTGTACCTGTACACGCCATCCAAGCTCTGTTTGACTCAAGGCCCAGGGGTATCAAGGCCGTTATTATGCCCAGAGGTGGTTATTCTGGGTACTGATTTCTCAGGTTCTGTGCACCCTAACTGCGTGGAAATGTAATCACAAGTCAGTTCTAGTATAATATATTTGTCCAATGTTACCCGTTTATCATCTGCTTTGCTTCTTGGTGTAGCAATTTTAATGGCCAGTAGTGTAGTAATTATCATCATGGGAATGATAGCCACAACTGGCAGAGTGGGTTCGGCAGTATCTGAAGGCACCACAGAATAGATAACACTGGACCACCCCATGCAAAGAAAGCAAGTGTTGGGAATAGACGGAAGCACAGCACTAGCGATGGTCACGTACCACTAGCCCCGAGTCGGTCAAACTAGATGCGACCACACTCATTCCTGTGGTGTGAGTCGCGGACAGAAGTGATGGCAGTAGATGAAATTCCAGCATAGATGTGGTGAGACACGAAGACGACAAGGACATTCGTAACGACTTACGTAATTACTCTGAGACATGTTAAGGGCAGACCGAAGGTTTGGTCCAGCAGCTGTTAGTATGATAGTGGAGGGAGCTGTATCTAGTAACGTTTTATCTACTAAAAGTTTTGACAAAATCATTCTGCCGATGAATAACTGCAAGATTTCGGGAGGTATAAGCACGAAATAGCAAAATGTGGCGCAGGTGCAGGTTATATTGAAAATACGTAATGGAGTGATGAAATGTACATTTATAATTGTTAACGGCTTAACTACGAACTGTACAATCGGATTAGATTTTCTCATGTGTGCGGAGCAGCTCCATTGACCTTTCACGTAGTAAATGGATTTTGATCTGATGGAGGAGTCATTGTCGACAGGTTGAAAACGAAAGTACGACATGGGTGATAGTGACGATGTAACATTATAAAAACTATACGTAAGTTATTACAGTACGTCAGTTGCATAGAGTCGCACTGTATTGACGGAAGAAGTTATGCCCCTTATGCACCAGTAACACATATGGTAAACCTAACATGAGCCGCAAACAGAAAAAAGTAGAACCATCACGATGCATCGATGTTACACAACAAGCCGAATTGGTCAGTTCCCAAATGAAATACATTAATATCCTTTCCCAAAAATCCTGGATCATTAAGTGTTCCCAATGTTATGGTAGTTCCCTACAATGTCTACTGCTCATTTGCTTACCTTATCCCATGGATGAAACTCGAAGCCGCGAAAGGTACATTAGAAAACTACTAAACTAGAAGGTAAATGAAACATCACATCCACCTTAATGTAGATCTTTGCTACCAGCTGGCAAGCCAAATGAACAAGCACGTTTAGTTCTGATGTAAAATGTGCTCTACAGTAGTAATAAGATTTTCACATTTTCTTTGTGTTGTACGATGTAATGTACTTGTAAGAACTAGAGACGGAACTTCACAGTGCATAGTAGACTAATATATTGTAATTTCCCGTGTCAATGACAAGTAAGCAAAAAGCAGAGAGACAAACTTGTATGTACGTCGTTAACAAATAACGATCATGTTTTCTTAAACACGTTGATTTACAGTGTAAATATATACGATAAATGAAAATAACGGTTAGGTATATCATATTAAATAAATTATGTTGTAAATAGATTATTGAGTAATTTAAATTCCTAGATCTTATAAATATTTTCGTTGTGTACTTTGTTTAATGTAATATTAAAAAAATTATGGAATAAGTGTAAAAAGCTCAGTAACCAGAAGCAACTGGGGCATCAATTTTGGATATTACTTGTTTAAGAAATACAACTCCAAACAAGTGAGTGTGGTAAGGCATATTCGACAGTAGCATGAAGTGAATGAATAAATTTTTAATAAAAGACAAATGTCATTATATAACATATTAAGAAATTAACGTGAATTTACATAATGAATCCTTGTAAAATATCAGTGGAAATGCTTTAATGAAAGAGGAATTTCCAGTAAAATAAAAAATAAATGTTGAGGACTGTTAGTAAACACGAACACAATCCACATAGATATGTAAGAAAAAGAAAATGTTACAAAAAGTTAGTGACCTGATAAGTTTTATTCTGAAATGAACATTTCCGCAAAGAAGTTGGGCTATGATGGTCTTCTGTGAACCTGAAGATTCAAGTAAAAATTCCTAACATGTCAGGTACGTTTATGTTACAGCGAAAGCTTTCTGTGTGTGATTTGTTTTGTATCTATCTAGGTTCGTTAATTTCGCGGTAGTAGATACGTTGGTGTCTGTGGGAACAAACAAGAATGAACTGATAGAATCACAATGTAAAAGTATCGTGTGTATAGACGCAATTAAAACGTAGATTAAAAAAAGATAATCTGAAAATTATCCTGTACGTAACAGGACCTTGCTTGTCTCCGAAAGTCAAAAGAATGACTACAGAATGTTAAAAACCCAGTATAAACATTAACGTAAAGTGCTATGGTTAAAATATTTCGGAAAACTTCGAAGATAATTTTAATAAAAATGAAAATTGTAATTCGTTGGGGAAGAAAGACAGTCTGAAAACACGAAAAATATATGGAAAGTGAGTTATGTAAAGAGACAGAGAACAAGTGGCACAGACCACTCAGTAATATAAGCAAAATATTTCTGCTAACGCACTTGGGACAACTGTGAACACTCATTTGAGTGATAGTCGTAAGCTAATGCGTGTGCATTTAGTCAGGGAATAATATCGGAAATATTAGTGGAATGGTCGTTTACATTTTGTAATCGTGAAATAGCAGGTGTGGAGCAAATCCAACGGCAGATCCTGCAGCGGATGGACTACCCAAGTAAATAACTGAATACCACCCACAGGAGTGACAAAGCAGTGATGCTGTGAGTGCTTCTAATACTATCGATAATGCAGTCCCCGGAGAGAATCTATTATTATTTTTGAAATATACGCGTGCAATCAGCGCACTTTTGGATTGATCGGAAACTATTGATAAAACATACCACGCAAGGACGCTTAAAAACTGCTTGTGATGGTGATTACGAAATGCACAAGCACTGATAAATGACACGACACCTCATGGTAAATGAGAACTATTTGATGTAATAATAAAAATGAAAGAATATTGACTGTTAATAGAAACACTAATGTTCATGATGCCAACTGAATTCCTTGCTGACAGATGTAGGAGAAATAAATAAAATCAGACACCAAAACAAACATTCTAATGTTACTGAACTCATACAATGACTCCTTTGCTTTCCGGCGTACGCTAAAACAGACTTTATAATGTAGAGAAGTGATACTGCCGTACAGTTGTTGCATGTAAGCAACCCCGATGAGCGGCTATTAAACATCGTGGAGATATTAAAAGCGAACACCTTACCAATAACGGGTAGCTACTTTGCAGTACTGGCAACTGTAGCGCCTAGCAGACGTCATGGCGCCGGCCGTTGTGACCGAGCGGTTCTAGAAGCTACAGTCTTGAACCGCGAGACCGCTACGGTCGCAGGTTCGAATCCTGCCTCGGGCATGGGCGTATGTGATGATCTTTGATTGTTTAGGTTTAAGTAGTTCTAAGTTCTAGGGGACTGATGACCTCGGAAGTTAAGTCCCATAGTGCTCAGAGCCACTTTTTGAAGACGTCATGGCATTCCACGAATATGCGCCGACTATCGTATATCGATGCTTTCCATTTTCCGACGCGACAATACAATGACAAAATCTTGTTCTATGAACCATATATGTATAAACAGAAACGGTAACCAGAATTTATAAGACACTTAAATCGAGGTATCCACTTTCAGTAGGACTTATTGGTGAAAACAGAAAGTTGTGGTACATAATATAACTAACATAGTGACCACAATATAATCATACATTAAATTAAAACGGGCTTTTCTCAAAACATTAAAAAAGTACACGCAAAAATAGATTTTGGGTTACCTTGCAAGCAGGAAAATTAAGGTTATTCATTGTCTTCTTACACATTGGGAATGTATATTATTTTCCAGTTTACATAAATGTACTAGTTGCTGTAACTCTGGTAATCAAAAAGTAATGAAAATAAGGGTGGCTAAATGATCATACTGGTGCTTTAACAAACGTTTCTCACAGTATCGTGTATAAATGAGTTAACAATCCAATGTATGTATCTGGACTACATTCAGAATGATTCGAGACTTCCAGAACAAGCCATTATACTCTCGAATCCTCTGCACCAAAAGTCATTGCTTTTTAATTTGTAAAAAGATGACAAACAACGAATATAGTTGTAAATAAATCTAGAAGCTGTTCCCTATTTCTATTTAAAAAATTTAGACTGAATCCAGGATATCAGGTGTTGTTAAACCGTAGCTTCCAGAAATGAGAGGCGCAGTGAAACGTATCCTAGGAGAGATGTATTATTTTTAAATTTTTTTGTTATTTTTACGTAGGAACGATAATCCTGTAAGATCTTTTATGTTGAGAATGTGAATGGGATAACGACATCGCTCGACTAGAGTGGTCAGGGTGTTCTCCGGACATGAAACCTATCGACCATGCCTGGGATAGATTGTGAAGGGCTGTTTAAGGACAACGTGACCCACAAATCATTAAGAGGAATCTACGCCGAATCGCCGTTGAGAAGTGGGACAATGTGGACCAACAGTGCCTTGACGAAATTTGGGAGAGTACGCCACGACGAATACAGGCATGCATCAATGGAAGATTACGTGCTACTGTGTATTAGAGATACCGGTGAGTACAGCAACCTGGACCAAGACCTCTGAAGGTCTCGCTGTATGGTCGTACAACATCCAATGTGTGGATTTCATGAGCAATAATATGGGCGGAAATGATGTTTATGTTGATCTCTGGCCGGCCGCGGTGGTCTCGCGGTTCTAGGCGCGCAGTCCGGAACCGTGTGACTGCTACGGTCGCAGGTTAGAATCCTGCCTCGGGCATGGATGTGTGTGATGTCCTTAGGTTAGTTAGGTTTAAGTAGTTCTAAGTTCTAGGGGACTGATGACCACAGCAGTTGAGTCCCATAGTGCTCAGAGCCATTTTTTGTTGATCTCTATTCCAATTTTCTGTACAGGTTCCGAAACTCTCAGAATCGAGGTGATGCAAAACTTTTTTTGATGTGTGTACTATTTTCACGATCAACGAACCTTCAGACAATTATGATTTTCAGTAGCCGCCGAGGCCTGATAAATTAAGTGATCATGATGAGCGATGGTATAGTATTCAATGACAGTGTTGCAATACAGTAGAAAATTTGGTTTTACCTTGATGTCCAAACAACCACATCGTACCATCAGATTTGTGTCTTGTCATCCCTGATGCACACTGTATTCATGCATTGCATGGTTTCAGTGGGATTTAAATATTTCTCTTACCTTAATCAGTCTGAAAGGAAAGATACATAACAGCCTCCACAACCCTGAACCACTTGCACTCCATGGCTTACGATACTCCTTAAAATTCCACCATACAACATTCACGTTAATGTTACATTGTTAGGAGCGTAACACAGACTTTCCATTACACAGCGCAGCCATCCGGCGTAAGGTAAGTTGTTCACTAGCTGAAGTTCGTTGTAAACAAATGGAAAAACAGAGCAGGTGCACGTCTGTCGGTACTATTCTGGCAGCTTACATTCTCCATGTTAAGAAAATGCCGAAATTGTTGTGGGACAGCTTGGATATTCCCGCTTCAGCCCTTACACTATGGTAATGTTCCTAGAGGTGACGATGTAATTCGTTGCCTTCAAAATGGCGTCTGTAAAGGAGGTGCGTTACAAGCACAGAGCTGTCACTGAATTTCTTTTGGCGGAAAACGAGATAATCGCTGACGTTCATAGGCGCTTGCAGAGTGTGTAGTGAGACCAGACAGTGAATAAAAGTACAGTGACCCGAGTGACCCGTTGGGCAACAAATCTATCCTCATTGCAACAAGGTCACTCGAAACTATTTGATCTCCAGTATGCCGGCCGGCCGCACACAGCTGTGACCCCTGCATTGTTGGAACGCGAGAACACTCATTCGAGGTGATCGGCGGTTCACAACCAAATATCTCACTGCTCAGATAGTTGTCTTTGTTGTTAATGGTGCCACACTCGTCCATTGTTTGAGATATTCGAAGGTTTTTGCCCTCAGGGTTCCATGCCTCCTAAGAGAACACCGTGAGGCTTGGCGCCGTATAACGAACCTGTCTTGGAGGTGGTTAAATGGGAGATGTGTCTCAGAGCTGGATAGTGACAGAGGGTGACGCGAGACTCGACGCGCACGTAGTTTATGTATCAGCCGATAGAGGACAGTATTGGATAGGGGGACTGTCATTTCAGTTTCGATTGTGCCCACTAGAGGGCACTGAAGTAACTGAATGTTTTTCATAAACTTTTCTACTACTTTTATAAAGTGTTATATGTCTTTTTATGAATGTAAAATGTTGTAAATGTGTTTTTAGCGGTATGAATGATGCGTGAGTGTGGAGTATGGAGATAATTGTTTAGCGAGTTATGTAGTAGGGTATAGTGTGGGAACATTTCGGAGAAGTATGGACATGGACAAAGGGGATTTTTGTAGAATAGATTTGTAAAGTAAGTTTATGGTAAAGGGAAATTTAATTCATGTATAAATAACAATGGTAAACAATAGTAAATAGTAGAAAGTGCAGTCGTTAGGTTTACTATTTTGCGGTTAGTTACTGATGGAAATCGCGGATTGACGCGGTAGAGTGTTGTTTTGCTATTGGCTGTTGAGTAAAGTGGTCAATGGTAAACCAGTATTCTTCGAGCGCCTTTCTTTGCTGTTAGAGAAGACTTAGAGTATTCTAGAGAAGGTGTCGAAGCCTAGCCATGAAACAGATCAGACGTGTGTAGTAGTAGTTCCGATGGAAACGATAAGTTGCCGGTTCCAGCAGTGTTTCGTACATCAAAAGTGTGGAAAGTGACGGCATAATTATTCCAATGTGTGTGTAGAAATTTCGGAATTTTTAAGTGAATTTTGTGACGAGAAAAGACATAAATTCAGCGTGGCGTATTGAGCATGTCGGTGGCTAAAAACTGTGACTGAATTTGGTAGAGAGCACTATCAATTTAAAAAAATCAGTATTTTTGTAGCCATTACGTTTTCGGGAAATGCAACACCATAAACTTGCTAACGTGAGTGAAAGGGATTGTGAGTGACTGTGTTAAGACTATCACGCGCTTGGCAGTGATACTTGTTCACCTGAGTTTCAGAATATCTTAACTGAAGACAAAATTTCCCGAAACGTAGATTAGTGACTTTAATTGCAACCTGGTTCACGTCGAAGTACAGTAGGTTTCACTCGGCTTCCCTAATGATGATCTGCTGAGAAAATGTTCACAGGTAGGTGCAGGTCCATCGTAAAGGGAAGGAAAGAAACGCGCCTCCGCAACCGTGGCAGGCAATGAAACATGAATTCATCACTTCAAACCGGAAACAAAGCTGCGTATTATTGAGTGGCGCCCCAACACCTTCCTTCCCGAGCTAACGTTCAAAGCCCCATCCTCAGCAAGTAAAGACATGGCGACTGACTTCTGTGATTCTGAAGGGGTTACTCTGTTTTATATCCTTCCTCATGGTGCAACCAACAGTTCTGAAGCCTTTTGTGCTAGCCTCAGGAATCTGACTAACAACTTCATTATGTTGGTCGCCACTAAAATACAAACAAATTTCTTGTTCTCCGCACCCGAGAGGAGACTGCAATCCTTCATTGGACTTTTTACCCACATTACAGCCGAGATCTCTCTCAGTCTAACTCCCATCTGTTGGGCCCAATGCAGTACGTAGATGAGTAGTTTTAATGTTTGTAAGCTGCTGTTCACTTGTTCAGACACTTGTTGCAGCGTCGCAACGACCCATAGGCGTGAGGTATATCGTTAATCTGATTGTTGACGGCCTGGGGGGATTGGGAGGGGGGAGGGGGCGGGGGGGCCGCAAGGGGTGCGGGGCTGACGATGAGCGTTGTTGATGCAGCAAGAGGTTGGATGCGACGTCGGCCCGTAGGGCGCTACCACGTGGGCATACAGGCCCTGCCAAGAAAGGTGCGAAAAGCCGTCGCAGTGAAAAAAAATGTTGAAAAACAGTGTTTGAAGCTAAAAGGGTGGGGAGTAATATGGTACATTGCTGGAATGCTGAATAAAACCAACCTGCCTTTAGAAAAAACTGTGTTGTAAGGTGGCATCATTTTGTGCTACATTACAACTACCACTCCGGATGTATAAACATCGAGACAGGAAACCATTAACGATACTGACATCGGCTGGGGATCTTAATTTGTAGCAGAATATCTGCACGTTGGGCGATAGTGAAGCGGACGGAGACGGGAGGCTGGCAGGAGAATGGGAAGGACACAAGCGTGGCAGGCAGGCCTGAGAGCTGAAGACAACAGCGCCTGTAAGCTACTCTGGAAACCCCAGCCGGGTGGACCGCGACGTAGCGGGAGCCACGTGGCCGAGGACAAGGAGAAGACACATGGGCCCGCTCACAAAACGCGTGGCGGCTTGAAGGTGGTTTTCCCAACGGCCGGAGCGGAAGCTTCTGGAACAATCTGGAAGCTTCGGTTGGTTGCAAAAATGAGATTGGTCGGCCCTCGGAAACGAACACCTTCCAGCAACATGATTGGCCATACACATTAAAAGGGGGAAGAAAAAAAGAACAGGAGCTAGGAAAAAGGGTAGCGACTGAGAAAGACATGTTCCTGGAGCGTCGAGGAGAGAGGTTGGTCCTGGCGAGGTGTGCGACCTCGTTACTGGGACAGAGTACTTGTAGCGAGAGCCTGAGGATCGTCTGGTGTTCGACGGCTGCCGTGGAGGTGCCGACGGAAGCTTTTCGTGAGGTAGAATTTATGTTATCTGGCCGAGCCGAGAACCTTTGGAGCGATAAGCGTCATATCACTGTAGTGGTCGTGCGAGGGAAGTAAAGTAAATTGCTGATCACGTGTCTTTTTCGTTCTATGCTGAGGCTTCGAGTTGCTAGTCGCGAGTGTAGTTCTAAATATAATTGCAGTTGCCATAGCTGCTGTCAGTATTACGAGCTTGAATTAACGACCGCGATTATATATCACAGGACAGTGCCAGACAGAGCGATTACCAAATGTGAACAGGCAGAACTATAATGTTGCTCGTACTGTGTAATCTTGAATAGAGTGAACTGCAGAAGAGTAAAGAATTTAACACTACTGAGTGTATCATTTCATAGCTAGTACTTTCCTTTGTCATTTTTATTATGTCCTTATTTGTGTATTTCATAATCAAAATATCCACGGGTATACTGCCGGTCTATAGTGTCCAACGGGCAAAATATTTCGGCGATCAAACATGTCGCCATCATCAGGTGAACTGACGGACTGAGCTCCGTACGCTATGGCTGCTCAGGGGGAACTGGGTTCGGTCGCGGCGGCGGCCGATTTAAATACCCTCCGCCCGCGGCGCGCTCCCTCCGCCGTCCGCGCCCCGCCTGGTGGAGGCAGTGTTTGTAGGTCAGCACATCTGATCTTTCTAGCGTATACTGAGGATATGGTTAGAAACTAATCAGATTTGCATACGACTAGTTAACGTCACATATAGAGCAAAGGATAAGCTTACCCTTCTGGAGAGCGTATAAGTGTCAGGGCGACAAATTAGCGTTACAAAATACGTTGTGCCAAATTTTTCACTTATACGTTCGGCTCTCAGGCTTAACCATGAGCAATAAAGAGCAAAACACAAGCGGTAGCTTACAGCACCATTTATCGAAAGCCTCTCGTTCGTTGTACTGAGAAATACCCTAGAACTAAGACCGTTCACTCAGTGACCGGCTAGTCCTGAATGTAGGATCTTATCAGAAACCGTAACTGTCAGGTGCACACCCACACCGGGCCGCCTAAGCTGCTGTGGACTTTCAGAGTTGAGTCGGCTCACCCCGCCTCCGTGTAATCCCGAGATTCCGCAAGCGGCGCCCGCCGGTCAGGCGGATCTGTACTCCGCTGAGCACGACGACCCTTCCTAATGAGCTGGACGCCGCTCACGAGTCCAGACTCTAATCCCCACTAAACCAACCGCCCGCGCCGCCCCCCGAGTGTTGCCGATGCAGCGCGGTGCGAGCCCACGAGTCCGTTCACAGCCACGCCCCGCATTCGCTCTCCCTCTCTACAGCCCCATACCCCTGCACGGGGCTAATTGACCTCCGACGAGACTTCACAGTGGGTGCGGGGGCGGCGGGCCTATCTGCTCTGCAGGCGAATATCGGATTAGCGTGGTCGGGTCGGGTCGGGTCGAACTGTAACTCGGCTGGGCAGCGCCGGCTCATCCCTTGACCAAACACCTCGGCCGGCCGGCCTCGCCAGATGGGACTTTGCCGCCACCGTCGCTGCCGTAGGCATTGCCGCAACAGCGGCAGTCCTCCCCTGTCTGGGCCTGATTAGCTTTAATGTCTGCAAGCTGCTCTTCACTTGTTCAAACACTTGTTGCACCGCTGCAACGTACCAGTGCCGTGAGGTGTACCTCGTCGTTAATCCGGTTGTTGACAGCCTCGAGGGGGGAGGGGTGGCAGGGGGTTCAGGGCTCAACAATATTTAAGGACGATAATGATATGCTCCGTTTTAAATTTTCACAGTCTCCGTTAGAATTAATAATTTACGAGGGTTACCGGGTCGGCTTATTGTAGGCATTATCACATCTACACTGAGTGTTCCTGTTCCGTTAGGACTACCTGTGTAAAATTTCAGTTGGCTGTCCTACGTCACTGCGAGTTCTCGGCTTGTCATCCCTATTTTTTCAACAACAACCGTGTAGAAGGTCAAAGCCAGCAGGTGTCCTGGTCGCGAAAGTAACAGTACGTGTCTGACACTCGTCGGTTAGTGGCTGTGGAGCACCGAGGCCACATAAAGTATAGTATTAATTTTGGTGCCTGTGGATAAAACTTAGTCGAAATCGACCCAGATACCGAGATACGACAATGCCGCAGTCAACAAAGCGAAGACCGTGTGAGAATCGCCCTATTCGCCAGATTTGGCCCTAGTCGATTACCGGTTGTTCCCCTAAATGAGGCAAGCAATGAAAGGACGTCGCTACGATGCAGTTAAGGGACATCCAATTAAGTTGTGCGCAGTAATACATTCTATTCCAAAAAAGGACTGAAGCCATTGTTTCAAAATACTTTTAATGTAATTTCAACTGTTTACTGATTCAGTGGTAGACTTTCTAAATAAATATAGTGGTTTTGTGAACAGAAACCTTGATTATTACTTTTCGTAGCCATAGCCCTCGCGGAACTGGGAACACACTGTGTGTACCAAAAATAACACAGATTCTGACACTTGTAATGTGCTCTGTTTATATACCTGCAAGACACGACTCTAACCATTTCATTTGCTTTTAATGGCAAATGCCAAACTCTCGTTCCATTATTTAATAAATATAGTTACTACTAATTCTCCAGTCCAAAATAAAGCCTAACGAAACTTTTCACTATACATTTTGTTCCGAAACTATTTGTTCAAACTTATACAGGAGGTGGAGAACATAAAGACAAATATTTACTGGTGAAACAGTACATTATGACCACCTGCTTAATAGCTTCTTTGTCTGTTTTTGGAACGAAATTAATCGATTCTTCATATCAAGGAACGGACAGATTGTTGTTAGGTTTATGGAGGTAGTCGCATTAGATGTCTAAGCACAGGTCATCTAATTCGAGTAAAAAAAAAAAAAGGGCCGCTGATTTGCGTACACGATGGTAGTGTCCGATAGCGCCCCTTATTGGTTCCACAGGATTTACATCAGGCGAATTTTGTCCCTGCGAGATCAATATTAGTTCCCTACAATGCTCCTCAAACCACTGTAGCACAATTTTAACCCAGAGACATGGACAATTGTATTGCTACAAGATGACATTGGCGTTAGGGAGGATATCAAGAATGAAAGGATGCATGTGGTTCGCATTTGTTCGCATTTGTCAGCGTGTCTTCAATTACTGGCACAGGTCCCATTCAAGCGCTGCAGAATGTCTCCAACAGAATAATACTGCTCCCGCCAGCCTGCGTCAGTGGCGCGCTGCAGTTGCGCAGACGACCATCGACCTACTGTAGCAAAAATGTGAGCCGAAACGTTTCCATTACTCGACGGTCAAATCCCAGTTCAGCAGCGGAGGGCTCACAATCGATTTCGCGTGCTTTGATTTCGAGTATTATTCACGAGCGCTATTATTGGCAGCGCGAATCGATTTTAGCTTGTCGCTGATTACTTCTGGCACAGCGAGTTCTAATGCAGGCCCTGAGCAGCATTGGTGGGTAATAAGAGCGAGGCAGCGAGTGACAGCGTACTAGAAGGCATCACGAGCCGAGTTCCGGACATAGTGGGTCAGTTGGCCGTAAGGTTCCTTTACGTCAAGACTGCTGAAGTCAGAGTTGCGACAGTGAGCTCAGCACGCCGTTCTTCTGCCCGTGCCAGTTTACTTGTCCGGCTCGCGCATTCCATGCTGTTTGGGACTGTATTCTGGGAGCTGCACTGGATACTTCAAGAATTAACAAATATCTGCATTGAGCGTTTATGGTCACTTTTTTTTCACACTAAGATAAGCGCACCTCTAGTATTGCTATAGATTCAGTGAAAGTGTTTTGGCAACAAGCCGTCGCCACAATTTTGTAGGTTAAATTGTGATATAAAGTGTTTTTACAGATTTTGAATTTAATTATTTATTTTACATTTTGATTCCTGTAACAAAGGTTTCCTGTATTTAATATATATGTTAAAATTGTGTTGTAGATTTGCGTTTCTATACACCACATAAGGGACTGTAAGATATCTTTATTAAGTACCGCCTCGTAGAGGTAAGCTTGTCATTTCCTTTACATAACTGTTTGGTTTACGCAGGGTTCCGAGCGTGTGGTCTGGCTAAGTTCTTGTCAGGTCTTATTCTGTGGGTATTTATTAAGTTTCCCTGCATTATACGCACAACAAAAAAGTTTAGCATCACCTCGGATCAGAGGGTGCCGGAACCTGTACCGAAAATTGGAATAGACATCAATATACTTGACAAGAAGAAGGGACCGGTTGGTAGGACATATTCTGAGGCATCAACGGATCACAAATTTAGCATTGGAAGGCAGCGTGGAGGGTAAAAACCGTAGAGGGTGACCAAAACATGAATACACTAAGCAGATTCAGAAGGATGTAGGTTGCAGTAAGTACTGGGAGATGAAGCAGCTTGCACAGGACAGAGTAGCATGGAGAGCTGCATCAAACTAGTCTCAGGAGTCAAGACCACAACAAGAACATACTCATCATTTCATCCCGTTTTATTGCGCATGAAGTCCACACATTGCATGTTGGTCCAGGTTGCTGTACTCATCGGTACCTCTAATATACAGTAGCACGTCCTCTTGCATTGATGCATACCTGTATTCGTCGTGGCCTATTATCCACAAGTTCATCAAGGCACTGTTGGTCCAGATTGTCCCACTTCTCAACGGCGATTCGGCGTAGATCCCTCAGAGTTGTTAGTGGTTCACGTCGACCATAAACAGCCCTTTCAATCTATCTCAGGCATGTTCGATAGGGCTCATATCGGAGAACATGCTGACCGCTCTAGTCGAGCGATGTCGCTATCCTGAGGGAAGTCATTCACATCATGTTCGATTCCCAGCTGGGTCAGGGATTTTCTCTGCCTCGTGATGGCTGGGTGTTGTGTGATGTCTTTAGGTTAGTTAGGTTTAAGTAGTTCTAAGTTCTAGGGGACTGATGACCATAGATGTTAAGTCCCATAGTGCTCAGAGCCATTTGAACCAATTTTTTGCAAAGGCGGACCTCACCATGGACAATGGGAGTGAAGTAGCGCATCTCGCAGCCTATTGTGCACAGTTTCAGTCGTAAATCGACGTCCTGTTGCTGCACGAATAGCATTATTCAACAATGTGGCGTAGATGTCAGGATTCCTCTGAGCCATAATCCGTAGGTAGCGGCTATGCATTGCAGTAGTAGCCCTTGAGTGGGCTGAGCGAGGCAGTTCCTGTCTCTCTGTATCTCCAGCACGTCCGAGCAACATCGCTTTCGTCCACTCCGAAACTTCTGGACACTTACCTTCTTGGGAGCCCTTACTGGCCCAAAGTAACAATGCGGACGCGATCGAACTGTGAAATTGACTATCTAGGCATAGTTGAACTACAGACTACAGTGGTGGATTCACTGGAACCGATCGGCTGTCGGACACCATACGTCTAATAGGCGCTGCTCATGCATTTTTGTTTACATCTTTGGGAGGGTTTGGTGACATCTCTGAACAGTCAAAGGGACGGTGTCTGTGATACAATATCGACCGTCAACGTCTATGTTCAGGAGTTCTGAGAACCAGAGTGACGTAAATCTTTTTTTGATGTGTTTATTTCATTTACCTAAACCATTTAAGAGAAACGACCTTCGCAAGTGCTGTATATTCAAGATATTTTGTATTTTTGGTTAACCAAATATTCAAAATACCAAGACTTCACAGTAGTGACGAAGGTAATGTCTCCGAAACCGTTTAGGTAAATGAAGTATGATACTGGGAAACTTAATAAATTTTGAAATTTTTTGCCATGTTAAGGACCTTACGTTGACCGTTTCTCGAGAAGGGGGCCATTAATATTTGCTTATCCTGTTTGGCCTATTTGTCACCTAAGCTGTGTTTCAACGTGGAGTTGTTAACAGGGTCCGATATTTTAAGAGATTCGTTTTACTGATGTGACAAGGCCTTGATTCTAGAGGTCTGAACTTTAACACATTGACATACATACCGTTGTCGACAAACGTCGTGTGTGCTTTACCGACTGATTGTTAATGTGAAGTGTGTTGTCCTCCTGATGAAGATGGGTTTAAATCCGTCGAAACTGTAGGAAAGGTTATTTGAAAACCATCATTTACTGCAACTGGACGCCGGTCTATGACACCTTCTGAATTTTTGCCGGTTTTTCAGCGGCTGGTGGCAGCGGGGGCTTGTTGCTGTTACGCAGTGCCTTTGAGTTTCTTGGCTACCTCCGTGCGTCAGTGATTGGCTTACCACGCTGCTTCACGTGGCCTCCTAATAGTTTTTAAGCTATTTTTATAATCTATGGAACCTTATTTAAAGTTTTACATAGTGTTGTACATCTCCTTCGGAATATGCTTGTATTGCCCACGTTAAGAGATTCTGGCAGCTAAAGTATTTTCTGCACTTGCTTAACCACAAAGTTCTGTCTTGATCATTATCTTACATTATAATGATTGTGACAATAATTGCCTCACTTGTTGATACCATAATTAATTTGTTGTTAAGCTACTTAATAAAATGTTCAGTATATTTTATGTTAATTTTACTAGCGTGTTTACTCTCTTTGAAAAAAAATTTATTAGTTTTCTGAACATAATACGTTGAAGGCTTCAACTGACATTTTCTTAAATTGTCTTAAAAGTGTATCTGCTGTTGCCCTTTGAGCTGCGACAGTCTTAAAGGAAAGAAGTTTCTTTAAGAACAAATGTTACTGTCTTATATGTATTCTGGCACTGTGTTTGGTCATTTGTGGTGTTAAAATCATTTGTTAAAGGATACTATTACTGTAAGCAACCAGTTGGCCTAACCCTGTCGCTCATAATTATTTGCCATTATTGTATTTATCTGTTCGTGCAATTATGTGTTGGTTAACCTATTAAACAACAAATGACGCTACTACTTTGGGTTCGCCCTTCAATGTTTTCCTTATCCTACCCCATCCTGTATTTAGGAATTTCAGGGATGGTCACTTCCCCACTATAGTCATAATGGGCGACGTTGTTGGGTCAACGTATTAGCATTTACGGATGGTGTGCACTAACGTCGATTTTTAGTAGTATTTTTGATTATATGCTCTGTTCGAACATTATGAAGTGTTCCGACGGTAACTATCTATTGACATGCAGTCAGCATTGATTCAGGAAGTATCGTTCTTGTCAAACAAAGTAATAAGTGCTATTGATGGGGGATCTGAAATGACTCCACATTTTTAGAATTCCAAAGGATTTGGACGCCGTTCCTCACAAGAGACTTCTAATAATGTTCTAACGACCACATAGATGACGTTGTTGGGAAGGCAGAAATAGACGACGTTTTATTAGAAGAACACTTACAAAATGGAAAGGTCAACTAAGGAGACTACCTACATTACGCCTGTTCGTCCTCTTCTGGAGTATTGTTGTGTTGCGTAGGATCCTTTGCAGATAGGATTGGCAGAGGACATCGAAAAAGTTCAAAGAAGAGCATCTCGTTTTTTTTATCCCGAAACAGGGGAGAGAGTGTCATGGTTGTGATAATGAAGTATGTATGGCAGTAACTAAAGCAAAGACGTTTTTCGTTGCAGCGAGATCTTTTGACGATAATTCTATCACCAAATTTCTCCTCTTAATATGAAAATGTTTTATTATCACCATACTACTTCTAGAAATGAGCATCACATTAAGAGAAAACAGATGTAGTACAGAAAGAAGTTAAGTGTTAAATTTTCCTACGCTCTGTTAAGGAATGTAACGCTAGAGAGATAGCCTGAAGTTGGTTCGAAGAACTCTCAGGCAGGCGCTTCAATGTGAATTCGAGAGTAGTCATGTTTAAGTTGATGTAGATCTAGGTGAATGCGCGACAACTGGCCTATAAGCACCCAGCACATCGTCGGACAATTGATTGTCGTGATCGTTCGAAGACTCGTAGCACGTTCGCAAATGGTACCCGCAGTAGGAAGAAATCCCGACACGTCACGTCAGATGATCTAGGTGGCCAGTGCACATGACCACCTCGGCCGATCCATCGTTTTCCGAAGGTGGCTCTCAGATGATTACTCAAAGCAATGGTGAAATGGGCCGGCAACACATCGTGCTGGAAGTACATCCTTTGTCTAACATTCAGTTGTACATCCTCCAGTAGTTCTTCGAAGGTGCAGTATTTCTGTCCGTTGAGGTGGAATGGAAGCATGCATGGTCCAGTCACCTATTATTTTTCAGTCGTCAGTCTTCTGATTGGTTTGATGCGGACCGCCACCTTCATCTCAGAGTAGCACTTGTAACCTACGTCCTCAATTATTTGCTGAATGAATTCTCATCTCAGTCTTCCTCTACAGTTTTTGCCCTCTACAGTTCCCTCTAGTACCATAGAAGTATTTCCCTAATGTCTTAACAGATGCCCTATCATTCTGTTCCTTCTCCTTGTCAGTGTTTTCCAGGTATTCGTTTCCACTCCGTTTCTGCGGACAACCTTGTCATTCCATGTCTTGTTAGTCCATATTTCTTCCAACATTCGTCTGTAGTACCACTTCTCAAATGCTTCGATTCTCTTCTGTTCCAGTTTTCACACATTCCGTGTTCCACTATCACACAATGCTGTGCTCCAAACGCACATTTCAGAAATGTCTTCCTCACGGTAACGTCTATAATTCATACTAATACACTTCTCTTGGCCAGGAAAGAACTTTATTGCAAGTGCTAGGCTCCTTTTGATGCCCTCCTTGCTCTGTCCGTCATTAGTTATTTTGCCGCCTAGAGAGCACAACTCCTTCGCATAGTCTACTTCGTGACCATCAATCCTAACTAATTTTCTCCCTGCTCTCATTTCAATTACTTATTACTTTCGTATTTCTTCGATTTTCTCTCAATCCATATTCTGTACTCATTAGACTTTTCATTTCATTCAGCAGATCGCGTAATTCTTCTTCACTTTCACTTGGGTTAGCAATGTCATCAGCGAATCATATTATTGATATCCATTCATGCTGAATTTTAATTTTACTACTGAACTTTATTTCCCTCATTGCTTCTTCGATGTACAGATTGAACAATACGGGGGATAGATTACATCCCTGTCTTACACCCTTTTAATTCGAGCACTTCGTTCTTGGTCGAATGGCTTTGAGCACTATGGGAGTTAACTTCTTAGGTCATCAGTCCCCTAGAACTTAGAACTACTTAAACCTAACTAACCAAGGACATCGCACACATCCAGGCCCGAGGCAGGATTCGAACCTGCGACCTGGAGCGCCTTGAACCGCTAGGTCACCTGCGGCCGGCGTTCTTGGTCGTCCCCGGTTATTATTCTCTCTTGGCTGTTGTACATATTGTGTACTACTAGTTTCTCCCTATAGCTTCCCCTTTTTTTCTCAGACTTTGAACCAATTCACATTGGCGAAGGCGTTTTCTAGGTCGAATAATCCTATGAAAATGTCTTTCCATTAATCTTGCTTCCATTATCAACCGCAACGTCAGAATTCTCTGCCTAGTGCCTTTACCTTTCCTAAAGCCAAACTGATCGACATCTAACACATCTTCTGTCTCCTTTTCCATTCTTCTGTGTATTATTCTTGGCAGCAACTTCGATGTATGAGCCGTTAAGCTGATTGTGCGGCAGTTCTCCACTTGTCTGCTCTTATAGTCTTAGGAATAGCATGGATGATATTTTCCAGAAAATCAGGTGATAAGTCGCCACACTCATACATTCTACATACCAACGTGACTAGTCGTTTTCTTGCCTCTTCCCCACTGAGTTTCGAAATTCTGATTTAATTTTATCATTTTCTCTGCATAGTTTGATGTTAATTCCTCCAAAGCTCTCTTAAATTCTATTTCCTTTACTGCATCCCCAATCTCTTCTGAATCGGCTCTTGTTTCTTCTTCTGTCACGTCGGACATATCTTCCCCCTCACAGAGGCCCTCAACTTACTCACGCCTTGAACATATCATCTCTCTCCCTCAGCGTTTGACATTGGAATCTCCATTTTATTCTTAACGTTACTGCAATTGCTTCTAATTTCTCCGAAGGTTGTTACGTCTTTCCTACATGCTGAGTCAGTCCTTCCGACAATCTTTTATTTTTCGATTTCTTTTCATTTTTCATCCAGTCATTTCGCTCAGCTTCTGTATTCCTGAATTTCGCTGAACATTTGTGTACTTCCTTCTTTCTTCAATCCACTCAAGTATTTCTTCCGTTCCCCATGGTTTCTTCGCGGTTACAATCTTTGTACCTATGGTTTTCTTTCCAACTTCTGTAATAGAACTTTTTAGAGATGTCCATTCCTCTTCAACTATACTGCTAACTGCAGTACCTATAGTCTTAGAGAAGTTCAAGCTTATGTCGTCTTTCTTTGGTACTTCCAAATCCCTATTCTTTGTGTATTGAGTCTTCCTGACTAATTTCTTAAGCTTCAGCCTAGTCTTCATCACTACTACATTGTGATCTGAGTCTATATCTGTTCCTGGTTATGCCTTACAATCCAGTATGTGATTTCGGAATCTCTATCGGACCATGATGTACTCTAACTGATATCTTTCCGTATCACCCGGCCTTTTCCAAGTTTACCTCCTCCTCTTATGATTCTTGAACAGAGTATTTGCTATTACTAGCTGAAATTTATTACAGAACTCAATTAGTCTTTCTCCTCTCTTATTCCTTGTCCCAAACCCATATTCTCCTGTAACTCTTTCTTTTACTCCTTCCCCTACAACTACATTCCCGTCCCCCACGACTATTAATTTTTCATCTCCCTTTACCCACTGTATTACCCTTTCAGTATCCTCATATACTTTTTGTCTTCATCATCAGCTTGCGACGTGAGCACGTATACCTGAACTATTGCTGTTGGTGTTGGTTTGCTGTCGATTCTCTTAAGAAAATCTCTGCCACTGAACTGTTCACCCTAACACACTCTCTGCCCTACCTTTCTATTCATTACGAATCCTACTCCCGTTATACCATTTCTGCTGCTGTTGATATTATGCTACACTTATCTGACGATAAATCCTTGTTTTCTTTTCATTTCACTTCACTGACAACTCCTGTATCTGGATGGAGCCTTTGAACTTGCCTTTTTAGATTTTCTAGCTTGCTTAACACATTCGATCTTCTGAGATTCCACTCCCAGATGCGTAGAACGTTACCTTTCCTTTGATTACTCAATCTCTTTCTCGTGGTCACCTCCCACTCGGCATTCTCCTCCCGGAGATCCAAATGCAGGACTATTCCGAAATATTTTACCTGTGGAAATATCATCAAGCCCACATGTCCCGCGGAGACACATTGTGTGTCTTTAATGCAGTGGTTTCCCTTGCCTTCTGCATCCTGATACCGTTGATCATTGCCGATTCTGCCGTATTTATAGCTTTGTCGAAACAACAGAAACAAGAAAGAGAATCTGAAATATAGTCCATAACCTGAGGATCTTACTCTGACAAGTAGGCTAAACTGGTTTTTGGCACCGACACTGACATCTGGTCACGGCATTACTCTGAGCTTTTTCAGGAACTGAAGACGGCGCGCGCTCACGCACGCAGACACGCACACACACAAACACACACACACACACACACACACACACACACACACACACACACACACACATGAGTGCGCGCGCGCGAGCAACTAAAACAATAGTTGCTTTCATGGTACTCCTTTCACGGAATTTTCGAACGAAGATGGGAGCCATTAGCTGATCTAGGGAATTTTCAATTTTTTCCCATGTCTAACCGTTTCTTATTTTGTCATCATTATGCGCAGTAGATTTGAAACCAAATCAAAACTCGAATTTCGGTTATTAACGGCAGCACATTTGAGTCCCAGGTTCACAGGGAGTTAAAAGTTAGTTGTTGGCACCTGGGAGAAAGCACAGGCAAATGAGTACGGAATCCCGTTACTGGGTTCGGAATGACGTAACTTGAAAGCACATCTCGCAAATGCTGCTTCGTTTGTCGCAAATTTACAATGAGTGACCCTGAAACTGCTCTGCTGGTATTCCGTATCTACTAATGGCGAACTACTGCCGCGCGTAATACATGTCCGGGTAGTAAAATGGATTTCCCTGTTTTCGCTGTAATCGGTTTAGCGAATTTAAATTTTTTATGGCTGCTGTACGGGCACTGTCCGTAATTGCAACATGCATAGCATATTGGTTCCGCTCTGTAGGGCAAAAAAAGCAAGGAGTGGTTTGTTTGGGTTCCTTTTGCAGAAAACGTTCACGGACTTCGAAACGGGTATACACGCAGGGCACATGCTAGAAATGGATTAATTCACTTTACTTATTTAGTTACTTCCGAACTCTCCGTGTCAGGACGTGATCATTTAGATTCTCTTGTTCTAAAAACCCGCAGCTTTAATGGCCTTGCCACTGGTTTTGCACAAAAAGCTCTATCCTTGGTGACGCGAGTCAGTGTTCAGTCCTCTGTGTTTCTCCACATTCACACTGGTCATCTTCAGAGTATTCCCACTTAACCAACTTTATTTGCTCTTTTGCGACGCCTCATCTTAACCTATTCAGTGCATTCCATGTGCTATACTGTAGTTGTTGTATGACTTCCTATTAGGGGTGCCGTTTTGTACTTTGCAGACACGATGCAATTGTAGAGGTAGGCGGCGGGTCTAAGATCGATCTGCTAGCTATACGATCCGTTGTACAAAACCTCTTCAGCCACACGGTCGGGCGCCTTGCCACGGTTCGCGCGTTGCCTCTCGTCCGAGGTTCAGATCCTCCCTTGTGCATGGGTGCGTGTGTTGTCCTTAACGCAAGTTAGTTTAAGATAGAATAAGTAGTGTGTAAGTCTAGGGACCGATTACCTCAGCAGTTCGGTCCCATAGGAATTTACCACAAATTTCCAGTTTCCAAAGCTCTTCCTCGACATAAGTGGAGTTGGAGCTGTTCGGTGGTTATAAATTAGTTCTGCCGGTAACATTGCTGCTTTTCCCTTTCTGTTTCACTGTCTTCTCTGGTTCTGATATTTGACGGTGCTATAACCGCAGGTGGGTAAATTTTGTGCACAGGTTTAGCACTCACGCCTTGGAAGCCAATCCTGACAGTCTCATTGAAATCGATGTCTACTTGTTTGTAGTGACAAGACGGCTGCCTTTCTGGTGCTACACATTGTCGTCTGCAAAACAGCATCTCATTAACGAGGATCGAAGAACTTCAGGCTGCGCTATCGAAGCTGCACCTGTCAGTTTACGAAAAAGATTTTTTCCTTGAAAACATATTTCCTTCAGAACAATAAAGTGTTTTTAAATAGAAATGTACAATGTAGGCTGATTCCCAATCATTCTGATTTGGTGAAATGTTGAAGAGTAACCACTCTCTTTTCTGTTTCAAACTGTCATGAGGCTTCTACATTACATTAGGCTGCATGCACACACGTGCGTTTATTAAGTCGTTGGTTACTTTCTTCATGGTGATTCCCTAAGATTTCCAAAGCCTCTGTCAGTTTCCTTTCAACCTACGGCAATGTTGAGAGATACTCGTTGTTGACGTACGGAAATAACACGACAGTTAGATTACAGCAATTGTTTCGGCAAAAATTTTGGTTATTTCGTCTAAGTGATATCATAAAAATTAACAATCTCTTCTCTCAAGACTCTCATATCATTAGTTTGTTCTCAGTTTAGCATGCTACTTTTGTTTTATTAATGTCAAACATTATGTTATACGTACATTGTTGATTTAAGTGCAATTCAATTGTGACTGCGCGCCGTCCTTTTTGTCGAGAGTACTGTATTAGGCTCCCTACTGCTCAGAGCACCCGATAGTGGCATCAGCACCTTCAAGACTTTTTCTTTTTCATTCTTGAGATCCACAGGTCATCAGATTGTGCTCTTGTGCTCGTGCAAGATGTTGACATTCTTTATTGCCTGTCTGTCGGATTCTTCGACAGCGTTTGGGTTACAATCGCTACAGGTTTCAGTATTTACACGTCCTTGATGATGCTCAAAGGCGTACACTTCCAGTTTTATGAACCCATTCTGGTATGGATATGGAAAGTAACACCTGTCATTCAACAGCTCTTGGTTGGGTCTCACAGTCATGTAGAACTTTTTGAAACAAAGTGTATATTGTCTCTGTTGCGGTTTCAGCCTTTATCAAATGGTATAGTGAAAAAGACTCGTCAATTGTCGTGTACATATCGGAGAATCTGTAGAGTTCAACATGAAACACAGTGTTTTGCAATGTATCACTTGATGATGGAGGAGGCTGAGATTAATGTTTAACGTCCCGTCGACAACAAGGTCTTTAGCGACGTTGCACCAGCTCTGATTAGGGATGGATGGCGAAGCAAATCGGCTGTGGCGTTTCAAATGAACCGTACCGTGATTTGCCTGTAACGATTCAGGGAAATCACGGAAATCCTTAATCAGGATGGCAACACGGCTTTGAACCGTCATTCTCCCCATCTGGAAATGGCCTTAAGGACGAAATTTCAGTAGTGAAAATAAATAATCTCTACAGTCAATAGCAAATATGAAGCCGTTAAAGAACTACCTTTAAAGATTAATGGCCTGTGAAGAAGATACAATCTGACAGACTGTGTGAGTATGGGAACTGCAGCAGACATACGCCACAGATCGTTACGAGAATGACTCTGCATGTCTTCATGTGTTTTGTTTCTTCTGCCGTGATGATGTATATGATCCTATCTGTTCTTCGGAAACAATTGTTAGTGGAATTACCGCATTGTTGATGTTGGATATCTTGTTTTTTCTCCAGAGTTGACATTTTTCATCCAGGGGGGAGGGGCATGATCACATTTGCACTTACATATAAGAACATTTCTTAACAAGCAGCTGACTCAGCTTTGGATCGACCGTAACGTGTGTACGGATATCGGAATGTACCATGTAACTCAAAAGCCACTTGAGCTCACGGCAGCAATGTTTTTTTCTGTGGGTTTGTGACAGTTTCGATATTTCTGGTCCCCTTGCAACAAGTTTGAGTGAGCTGTGACGACGAATAGCAACAGCGGTTAGAGTTCCACAGATAGAGTTCTGCGTCTTGAGAAATCACAAATGCGATTTTCATAATATCTCGCTCGTTCGTGCAAACTATTAGTCCTGCAAAAAAAAGTAAAAAAAAAAAGAAAGAAGGAGCAGAACATTTTTGTGGGAAATGGGGTTATCTTTAATATTGAGATACGTTTTACTGGAGGCCATAGTTTTCGAGTTACTTAGGAAAACGGCATTTGAACGTTAGGTTAGTAAGTCTCCCTTGAATAATTTAAAAACTATGCCTTTAGTGAAAATGTATCCCAGTACTAAATTTAGCTACATTCAATTTCGTTCAGAAAGGCTCCGTTCGCTTCCTCTGTGTGACTAACAGATCACATGTAGCTGTGGGGACGGTTTCCACACACCAAAGTAAGAAAATAAGGCCTAGTAAATATGGTTTTAAAATTCATATTTTAAGATTTCGATACTATGAAAGATACCTATTCTACTTCAAATTTTGGGAGAAAGAATTTCTAGAAATTCATGGGTTCTAAAATGCATGCCTTAAGAACTATGGGCACTTGTTCAGTTGAAAAGATGTGCTCCGCTCTAGCGAAGATAAGCAAGTGCTCATAGATCTTAAGGTATGCATTTTAGGGATAATGTTTAATACCCAGTTTTTCTTGCTCTGGTGTAAGGAACTTGTCCCCAACGCTTGACCAAATTTTTTTGGAACGCCCTGTGTATGTATGAATGTATACACGCACATACACCATTTAGACACAAACTCATCAGTCACGCAAAGTAGTTGAACTCGAACCTGCTGGCGTCATGCAAAATCTAAGGGGTGCAATCAGTGCATAGTTCTCTCTGTACAGCCCAATTTTTAAGGATCCGCACAAAGATGCATGGGCGGCGCGCAGGGTGTTGCCGAGCTGGGGGTGGTGAGTCTTCGACGGACCCCTTTCTGCTTTATCGAATCATTTTGACTGGTACCCTGTGGTTATACCCTGTAGTAAAGCAGAAACTGCCGCTGTGCTACTGATCTCATTCAGTGTGTTATAGATCCATGATGTCCCAAGGAAAGAGTAGAACCACATGGCAGGCATCAGTAGTGTCAAAAGTTCTCAAGAACACCTTTCAATTGTTGTAATTTTTTATCGTGAAATGTGTGGGACTCGACGACCCGAGGTTCCATCTTAGCCACGTATCAGGGCTCTGGCGTTGTCTACACTGACGGTTCGATGATTGCTGGTCGTGTCGGCTATGCGCTAACTCTAGGGGAACATTGTGAACAACGTTCATTGCCGGCTGGCTGCAGTGTTTACACTGATGAGCTGGTCACCATCTTTCGAGCCCTAGAGTATATCCGCTCCTGCCCAGGTGAGTCCTTAGTTATCTGTAGCGATTCCCTGAGCGGTTTACGAGTTCTCGGCTAGTGTTTCCCTCGTTCTCGTCTGGTGATGGCTATCCAGGAGTCCCTGGATACTCTTGCCCGTTGCGGCCGATATGTGGTCTTTGTTTGGACCCAAGGCCATGCTGGGATACCCGGCAATAAAACTGTTGACCGCCTGGCGAAAGAGGCCACCAGTGCACCATCTCTGGAGATTGGCCTCCCGGCGACTGATTTGCGGGCACTATTACACCGCAAAGTTTTCGATTTATGGGACACTGATTGGAGCAACCTGCCCGTGCCAAACAAACTGCGTCGTATCAAGGAGACGACGACTGTGGGCGGTCATCCATGCGAGCCAACCGCAGGGAATCAGTCGTCCTTTGTCGGCTCCGCGTTGGCCACACCCGACTGACGCACAGTTATTTGCTGTGTCGTGAGGATCCACCTATTTGTCGTTGTGGGGCGTCCTTGACGGTGGTCCATATTCTGTTGGAGTGCGCCCTTTCAACAGTGCTCAGGCAGACTTTTGCGCTGCCTGATACGCTCCCTGCGCTTTTAACTGACGACTCTTCCATAGCGGACTTAGTTTTGCATTTGATTCGGGCAGGGGGATCTTATCGCTTAATGTAAGTGTGTGTGTTTTTGTGTTGATTCTGGCCTATGGCCTACGGTTTGTCTGATTTTTTCATCTGTTTCTCGGCGGTTGGCTTTTCCCTTTTTGTTTCTATGGTCGGCCAACCACCGTCACACTCTGTGTGATTTTATTTCGTCTCGTCTGGTCTTTGTCAACGTTTCTCTTGTTCTGTGTCGTCTGTCTTCTCGTCTGTTGATCGTTTTTATTCTCTGTGGGTGTTTTTAGTATTTGGAAAAAGGGACCGATGACCGTAGCAGTCTGGTCCCTTTAATCCCCACAAACCAACCAACCAATCTACGACCCGAGGGAAGGGATGGATTCATTCACGTGTTTTATACCACCCCTTAAGCCCTATTCATGTTGATTCTGAGCGGCTGTGTGCGTGACCCGATTTCCTTTGTCGACCGTAGGAAAACCGCGTGATTTCGACGTTGGAGGTCGCGATTCTGACCTCCATCGCTGCGGATCAGCAGAAAGATTGAAATGTGGGTAAGAGGGGGTGTGACGACTGTCACCATATGACACGTCTACTGTGGCGTTGGAAGAATTGCGGTGGATTCTGGCGTCAATTTGACACCATTTACCCACCTTATACCTCACATGAAATTCTCAGCTTTGACCTTTTTTTCCCATGTGTTTATGACTTGCTGTCTGAAGTGTCAGCCAGTTGGGAGGGGAGGACGTAGCACGTTTTCACCACCAAAAAAACTGTTTTTGATACCTTTGAGCAAACTTAAAACTAGTGTATGGTAAAAGAAGACAATTACAGGGTTATATGATTCGCCCGCTGCTATGGATGTTGTTTTACGCAGTCCGCAATGTAATATCTAACCTTGTATAGCCACGCGACGTTTTCATATTCCCTACCTCGTTATGCGCAAGCAGTTAATCGTACAGAAAAAATGAGCAGTCCCCTGATGTAGGAAATTTAATTCAGTTGAAATTTTCACTGGGATACGTTTAAGCTCGAGGCCACAGTTTTCGAGTTATTAAAAGTGACCTTCAAGCATACCTCGATTCCAGTCCCATTTTTCACCAGACCACTTTCTAGTACATTGTTAATGGCAATCCCTCCCAGCACAACACAAAAGTTTCCGACTACACGAACTACTCCCGATTCGACCTTTTCTTATCTCTATTGATTTGGTATTACAGCACAAGTATAGTTGGCTACTTCGGTAATATAAATTTAAAGGTGCCTTTGAGAATAGTGAAACAAAAGCTACGCTAAAATTAATTTACACTGACCGACCCAAATTTAACCCTTACAGGCACAGTGATTTCGTAGTCAGGAGGCCTGATGAGAACGATGTAATTGTTTATTATGTTGTTGTTGTGGTCTTCAGTCCTAATACTGGTTTGATGCAGCTCTCCACGCTACTCTATCCTGTGCAAGCTTCTTCATTTCCCAGTACGTACTGCAGCTTACATCCTTCTGAATCTGCTTAGTGTATTCATCTCTTCTCTCCCTCTACGACTTTCACCCTCCACGCTGCCCTTCAATAATAAATTAGTGACCACTTGATGCTGTAATTATGTAATAGGCGTATTTAAACTGTTTTAGCATGTAATTATCTGAACTGTTTCTTATTTAAATTGTTTTGTTAATTAAATTGCATTGTGTATTTTTGAGAAAGAGCGGGAAACAGCGCGCAGTAATACATCTGTAATGGTAGCAGGGATTGTCTGCACCAAAAACAATTGTTGGCGGCGAGACCGCACTTTTGTAGCATTGAGCGTTGGAAGCGAGCAGTTGCGAGTAAGATGTGAGACGAGGCAGTCGTAGCTAGCGAGACATGAGAGGAGGTCGCTGTAAGCGAGGTATGAATTAACACTTTGAAAGAAGCGGTGTGCTCGCCAGCCACTCGCTATATGTAGCGCAATGCTAGTTTTTAAGAATTTTTGTAAAGAACTATGCCCCTTGTAATTGTTTGTCAAGATCGTTCTCAGAATATAGTTAACTTCTACCAGATTAAATGCATTAAGAATTTTCTATCCCAAAATCATTCACGTAAATGCTTTACGGAATTTATTGTTATCTTAAAAGAAAAGTCTAAACTGAGCTTCAGCTTTTATCAAATCTAAATTAACTTCAACTTAAAGAATTCCAGTCACAAAGTATTATGAAACTCCACCAGCAGCTTATAATTATGTTAAAGAGAAGTAAGTATATTCATTCCACAGTTTGCTGTAGCAGTCAGATGGCGATCCAGTATAAATAATTAAAGGTAAGAATCAGTCTTAATAATTTCAGGTAACGACTGAGGGCCACGGCGACAACACATTTTATGTTTCGTCGTAATAATCAGCAGTTAGTCTTGACAGAGCAGCAGTTAAAAGATTTTAAGAGACGCAGCGTTCAGTCAGCAAGCAAACGTTCATCCAATATTAGACGGGAAGGTTTCAATGCCTCAGAACATGTCCTACCAACCAATCCCTTCTTCTAGTCAAGTTGTGCCACAAACTCCTCTTCTCCCCAATCCTATTCAGTACCTCCTCATTAGTTATGTGATCTACCCATCTACTCTTCAGCATTCTTCTGTAGCACCACATTTCGAAAGCTTCTATTCTCTTCTTATTGAAACTACTTATCATCCATGTTTCACTTCCATACATGGCTACACTCCATACATATACTTTCAGAAACGACATCCTGACACTTAAATCTATAATCGATGTTAACAAATTTCTCTTCTTCAGAAATGCTTTCCTTGCCGTTACCAGTCTACATTTTATATCCTCTCTACTTCGACCATCATCAGTTATTTTGCTCCCCAAATAGCAAAAGCCCTTTACTACTTTAAGTGTCTCATTTACTAATTTAATTCCCTGAGCATCACCCAACTTAATTCGACTACATTCCATTATCCTCGTTTGGCTTTTGTTGATGTTCATCTTATATCCTCCCTTCAAGACACTATCCATTCGGTTTAGCTGCTCTTCCAAGCCCTTTGCTGTGTCTGACCGAATTACACTGTCATCAGCGAACCTCAAAGTTTTTATTTCTTCTCCATGGATTTTAATACCTACTCTTAATTTTTCTTTTGCTTCCTTTAATGCTTGCTCAATATACAGATTGAACAACATCGGGGAGAGGCTACAATCCTTTCTGACTCCTTTCCCAACCACTGTTTCCCTTTAATGCCCCTCGCCTCTTATAACTGCCATCTGGTTTTTGTACAAATTGTAAATAGCCTTTCGCTCCCAGTATTTTACCCCTGTTACCTTCAGAATTTGAAAGAGAGTATTCCAATCAACATTGTCAAAAGCTTCCTCTAAGTCTACAAATGCTAGAAACGTAGGTTTACCTTTTCTTAATTTAACTTCTAAGATAAGTCGTAAGGTCAGTATTGCCTCACGTGTTCCCCTATTTCTTGTTTATTTTATGCTGTAGAAATTCACAAAATTTGTGTGGTCCTGCCCACTCATCCCGTAGAGGGTGCCTAAAGGGTGCTGCGTTCTCGGAATGCTGCACAACAATTCAAGCAAATCGCATTAACAGTTTTATTACAAATAAGAAGACTGACTATACTCAACTTCAAATTTGCAACGGCGTCGTAATCGATGGGCGATATACAATCAAAGTCCTTTGCTGCATATAACGTCCATGTAAACTGTTGATATGCATGCGAATACTGTCCGCATACTGCGTCGGGTCTTGTTCTGTGTCCGCGAGGCTGGCAGGAGCAGCGCTTATATTCTCTTCGGCTAGAAGGAGGTTGTGGCGAGGTGCGGTCCTAACCAGCGCACCATGACCGACGACGTCTTACCGCCTCTTCTGCTCTTGCGCTCTTCGTCTTCGTTCCAGCACTTGTGGCCACACCAGTAGAAAACAGATAGATTTAATTTTACGCAAACTGTAATTTAGCAATTTTTAAATTCTCAAATAAGATGGTGGACTAACATGAAAATAAGAAATGGCAGAACGTGGGAAATAATTCGAGTACTTACGGATATTTGTACAGTGGTAGGAGGGAATGTCACTAGCAACTTACTAGGAATCCTGATTGAAAGATGTGAGTCTGAAGCTAACTTTTGTTACGTTTTCTTGAATAACTTGAGAACTACACCATATGGCTAGAAAGTACTCCGAAACAAAATTTAACTGCATTAAACATCCTATTAAAAGGCCCTGTTCATATTTTCCGTAGGACCAATAGTTTGCGCGTAGTGAGCGAGAGAATATGAAAATCTCGCTCGTGGTTTATAATGCCAGATATAGCATTGGGGATTCCATAAAACAACTGTGACAGGGGAAACTAAATCACCCTGTGTGTGTGCGTATGAGAGAGAGTGTGTGTGTGCGTGCGTGCGTGTGTGTGTGTGTGTGTGTGTGTGTGTGTGTGTGTGTGTGTGTGAGAGAGAGAGAGAGAGAGAGAGAGAGAGAGAGAGAGAGTGAGAGAGAGAGGAGGGAGAGAGTGCGTGTGCGTGTGTGTGTCTGTCTCTGTACGCATGCATGTATGGACATTTTTATTCGTTTGTATATATGTATAAGTATAAACCTTTTTCGAAGACTGCTATGATTGTATTTTAATATTTAATTTGTAATCAGATGATTTGTAACAACTGCAGTGATGTAACACTCTTTCGACAGTTTACTGAGTCTGTGATGATACAACAAGGAAACACAATATGAGGATGAAGTGTAATCTCTAAATTGTACTTAATTATGAAAATGAATTTACAGAAGTTCCGAAAAAAGTTACAGAAGTGAGTGACGAGATGTACAACCCGGTTTAGTTCGTAAATGCATACTCCCACGAGCAAAAGATTACGCGAATAGCCCACAGCTTGACCCCACAAAGAACGTGTCATCGAGAAGGAAGCAACGCAGCACCACGGCTCCCAGACTCGCCATACTTGTAGAAATGTAATGGAAAAATTGGAAGATAGGATAGTTCTGAACTAAAAGTGGGATCTTGATATATAACGTGCGCTCCCCGCTCAACACTGAACTCCGGGTACAGCCTCTAAAAATAGTGACTCTAGTGATACAAGGTAATCTTCTGGCTTCTGCAATTTGGTTTAATGGCGTATCGAATTTTTGTAAAATTTTCGTCCTAATGTAACTGTTGAGGATGGAAGCCATGATGTCATTCCACATCATGGCTGGTAAAATGCTACACTGTGACCGACTATTTCTTTTTTATGGTCAGTATAATGAGACATTTACGTACTTCATTCCGCCATCTTTGTTTGTGAGGTTATACAGGCTACGTCAGTAACTCAAACTTGATATCATGACGATGTCATACCAATGTGTGCGTCGCTTGTGATGTCATGGACTTGGTAGTGGCCTCTACGTTTGAAGTCATTAATATAACAGTTTTGCTGGTAGGAACGAATCTTGAACTGATGGCTGTAGTATGTTTTAATTTCCTGAGTAACAACTTTTGCTTGTTGAGTTATTTTGTGTATTGTTGTAACATGTCTCAGCTTGCTTGGACTTACTGATGTCTGCATATGTATGTAGATTCAATCTCCAAATGATTCGTATTTCGGAAAAAATGCACTGGGAAATGGTCATAGTCGAAAACGGTAAGTCTGGGAAATGGCTATACTGGAAAATTTTTGCACTAGAAAACAATGACCCTGGAAAGTGATTTCTCTGGATAATTATTACACTGGAAAGTGGCTCCCGGTGCCTGACACATAGTGTTTAAGGCTTCTGTAAGATGGAGGGCAATTTGTACACTAATACAGGGTAAGCTGGGACGTTACAGTGACACAGAAGGCAAGTTGATAAAGTTTTCCTGTAAAGGGGGCAGTTTGTTTCAGTATTACACAAAAATGCTTTCGTACTACATGATAATGTTGATGCTCTACCATGGCTTCAGGGTTAATGTATGGCTCACCTACATATCTGTTTTAGCTGAACGACAAGGGATTTTATCAGTGAAACTATTACATTTAGAAGCAGTAGATAATCTTCTTTGAAAGACAATTCAGCTTCCGCCTACTGAAGCTAAGAGTAGAAATGAGGCTCAAGTCTTACAGACAGAAATGAACTGCTAAGCCAGAAAATAATGAACTTTGTCGTGGGCATCGAATCCTTGCGTTTAAACAATTGAACCAAGACTGTGCAACATGAAGGCACTGAAAACGTATATTTTTCTCGCTATTTCATCACAGCTGGTAACATCTCCGCCTTGTCAGAGGTTTTTGTAACCGGCAAGAATAGTCGCTGTTCGACATCGCAGGAAAAACGTTTGCTGTGGTAGGCAATATAGTAATACTGCTATGATAAATGCGTTGCAAACATGGCAAGGAGTATGTATAACGGCGAACTAGATGAAACTGCTTTTGCGAGCGTCACATGTCAGTGATAACATCATGGGGATAACAATGTTTTCTTGGCTAATTCTCGTTGTGTTGTGCACTTTAAGTTGTAAAGTAGATCAGCAGTAGTGCTCATGTGTGTTATGTTATAGAAGAAATTTAATTTTTTCAGTGCTTAGTAGTAAGATCAAACTGTTGTTGACTAACCTTCAATTTATTTCAGTAGTGCCAATAAGCGAGCCGTGCGTACTTTAATAAGGAAAACAAAATAATTCAAATGGCTCTGAGCACTATGGGACTTAACTTCTAAGGTCATCAGTCCCCTAGAACATAGAACTACTTAAACTTAACTAACCCTAAGGACAACACACACATTCATGCCCGAGGCAGGATTTGAACCTGCGACCGTAGCGGTCGCGTGGTTCCAGACTTTAGCGCCTAGAACCGCTCGGCCACTCGGGCCAGCAATAAGGAACACAGAAAATTTTGATGTAGAAATATTTAATTGAATGACGCATTGTTCTTACAAGGTGTGGTAAGACCAATTAACTATTGACCTTACAATTGCTGCTTAGCGTATACGTTTTATCAGTAGTGCCAATATGCAAATCATGTGTTTGTTTTTAAATAGTATTGAACAGTAGTGCCCCATGTTTAATGCTCAAAGTGCTACATAGTATACAAAACAATTATATTTTCGTGCAAAGAGTGAATTTCCATTCACAACTACATATATATAGTTATACTTGTGTATTAAGATAAGCAACTGTTGCGTGTTTGTGTGTGTGTGTGTGTGTGTTTGTGAGTGTGTGTGTGTGTGTGTCCGGAAATAGCATTTTGACACTTGATATGATAATAACATATTTGTTTTCCTTTGCACGCATTTTAGATGTATCTAACAAGCGTCATAGAGTTAAATGAGGAAACGGTTTAATTTGTCTCAAACCACGTACAGTTCTAAAAATCACCTGCTATGTCTGTTTTTTTTTTTTTGCCACATACGTTTTCTAACATTTTAAATTTGAAAATAGCATTGAGGCACTATACTTGATAGTCAATAGCCACATTTTTTCTCTAATTTTGACGTATACCTCTGTGCATGTGGCGATAGCATTGTGTCACTTGACATAAACATTGATTTCATTATTTACAAAAATGGTTCAAATGGATCTCAGCACTATGGGACTTAACATCTTAGGTCATCAGTCCCCTAGAACTTAGTACTACTTAAACCTAACTAACCTAAGGACATCACACACATCCATGATCGAGGCAGGATTCGAACCTGCGACCGTAGCAGTCCCGCGGTTCCGGGCTCCAGCGCCTAGAACTGCACGGCCACCTCGGCCAGCTTTTATTTTTTTGCTGCCGATTTTGAAGTTGGAAGAAACATTTTGAAACTTGGGAAGTATCTTAAAAAGATTTATATTCGAAAATATTTAATTTGGGATTTACTGGGTCTTACAACAAATATGGGAGTAAACGAGGTCCTTAGGATGATTTTTTAGCCTCACTTGAATTGTTAATATGTAAATCTGGAAGCAGCATTGGGGAACTTAATTCGAGGGTCTACGCTACCAAATGGAGTGCCAAGTGGGGAAATCGGAACATTTTCGACATATTCTTCTGTTTGAATTCATTAGAGGGATGACAGCAGCGAAGGGAACAAGAAACATTTGCGTCGTGTATGCGACTAATACTACTGGACAGAGCTCGTCAGGAAATGGCTTTCTCGTTTTAAGGAGGATCGTTTTGGTGTTCAGGAAGACATTCGGGATTTGAGGAAGATCGGTTAAACCCATTGATCCTCAATGTGCTGGAGAACTCGCAGATGTGATGAGGTGTGATCATTCCACCATGACACAACAAGAAACGGATAGCTGAGCCCAAACAAAGAAGCAACTCCACGCACAAAAACTTGCGCTCAACCTCAAAAGGTAACGTTATGCATGTGGTGGAACAGCCAAGGTGTAGTGTAGTACTAAATGCTGCCCCGTGGTATAACCATCACTGCCGACATTTATTGTCAACAACTGAGACGTCTTGCAGACGCAGTTTATTATAAACCACCCAGAAAACCGTCTGATGTGATGCTACTCCACACTAACGCTACATTCTGCTGAACTGACAATAAACAATATGAGTGTTCTTTGAGAAATCATTCCTCGTCCACCTTATTCATCTGACTTTGCGCCCTCAGATTTTCAACCTTTCCACCTTCTGTCGTATAACCTTCAAGGAACTTACATTCCAGATGAAAACGCACTCCGAACATGATTCGAAGAGTTCTTCGGCTCAAAACGACGTGATTTCTACAGTCGTAGAATCAAAAAGTTACCCCAACGTTGCCAGACTGTTGTAAACAGTAAAGGAACATATTGTTGATGACCAAAGTGTATTTGTTGTGTTTAGTAAACTTATAGGAAAACGGTACGAACTTACGCACCTACTTATTCCTACACATAGAACTTTTTGACAAGGTGTTTAAATTCAGTTTAATTTATAAAATGTCTAGGTACTTTACAAGACGTGAAATGGACGCAGGGAAAGTGTCAAACTTCAATGAAATAACATGCACAGTCCAGCAAAATGTAAAATATGAAATTTATTGCAGTTGTGTATGTCTGAAAAGTAGCTTACCCTGAAGTACATACTGTTACGAGTTTAACAATTACTAATATGCAATAAGCAATTGAAAGAAAACGGCTTTAACAGTTATTAAGAATGTGTGACAAACAATATAAAGTTCCAATTTTTATACAGTTCCAAGCTTTTCTTAATTGATGCATCATTTATTACAGCAAGCAGAACTGAAATCAGATTTAGAATTGCAAATACGTTTTCTTTCTACCTACAGATACCTAACGTTCTGCATTTATTTTTGAAAGTCAATTATGTCTATCTGAAAACGACAGTTAAATTTCAAAGATATCTTTATTTTATTGCTTTGCTTTTTTTATAGCCCTTCTGGTTCTGCTGACAGGGCTCACATATTTGCATGAGAAGGTCTGTGTCTTGACGAGTTATATTAATATATCTAGCTTCTCCAGCACTCTGTCTCGCGGACTGTGGTCAATGCAAGAGTGGCTCTCATAATGTATCATAAAGAGCTCATCATCTGGTACATATGGTACGTAAAATTTAATTGTGTGTCGCAATTCATTTAGCAAGTGCGTTTGTGTATATGTTCCGTGGATGTTCATTACGCTGTACTTCTTCAATAACCAATTATGACGAGGCTACTTCTTTTCCACAGTCATATGTGTATTCACTTTCCTTATTTAGTTATTATTGGTTTTTCCGTCTTACGCTTACTGGAATTAAATTAAAAAGAATTTACACCAGACGTGCTTCGTATTTATTTGTAAAGCATAATTCGTGGTTATTCTGCAAATTGGATACGTACATATTTTGGTTATTCTAGATTAAATCAGCGTTTTGTTTATAAAGTATGGTGTTTCTGTCTCTTAGTTACGTATTCTGTAAACCACTGCTTTCTCCCTAATTGTTAGAAGCGGTTTATGTCGAATGACTTCCTTTTACAAATAACTGTAACAAGGCAGAATAAATGAAGGTCAATTTGGCACGTTACATAAGAGTTCGCAATTGGAAGGTGAATATGACACCTAACTTACTTTGGCAGTAACGGGCAGATTTGCCCGTAAGTATGTAATGCAAAAGGGATGACACTCAATCGATGGTATTGATACACCACTCCTACGTAATGCATGTCAATGAGCGGAAAGTTAAACAAGCAGGGAGAGGAAATGTTTTGTGTGGAAGCAGGTGCAGGCAGAAGCAGAGGCCGCACCTTCTCACTGGGCATCCAGTGGCGGGAGTCAGTTACCGGTCAGGTGACACATACTGGACAGCTTTAGAGAACTGCATTTCGAAATTCCAAATGGATATGAACAAAAGCTGTGACGCAGTTGATCACGTAAACAGCGAGTTATGCAAATGTGATGTACACATGTAAATTTTAGGTGTCTGGAGCGGGCACAAAACATCCGCTTGGCGGAAACGAACTAGGAAGGAGTAATGTGCCGAGATTTCGATGCAGTTTAAAGGTAGGACCCTTGCGACTGGCAGAGAGTGTTTCCACAAACTAAAGGAACGCTCCTATTGGTCGAAAAAAGCAATGACGTGGAGAATGAAAGAACGTATGTTGGGAGACAGTTCGGCTATGAGAAAGAAAACAGCGAATTTTTTTGGGGACTCTTCTCTGAACTGGCTCCAAGTCTAGAACGGGGTGCATAATGCTCTGTATGATGCAGAGGAGAAATTTGTGTAAACACTGCGTTCACTGCAGCTGACATTCGCCCAGATGTTAGCTGTAGCGTCGTTGAGCTCCAACTGTGGAAAAACGAACCAGACAGTTAATTAATTGTTCTTGCGAGGACTGACAGGGCATTTTAATATGCACGCTACTCCAGCCATGTGCATGCATATCGCCATATTTCAAGACTAGGGATGGGTACATGTTTCTCGCAAAACGAGGAACAAAGGGACAGTTTCTGCTGGAAAAATCAGCAAAAGCTTAATTAGTATTCATAGGAATTTCAGAGGACGAGAGCAGCCATCCAGACGACAGATCATCGCAGCTAAGGTAAATACCATAAGCAGAGGTGTAAATTTGTTGGTTTACCAGCGCGTGTCTACTGTAAACTCGAGCGACCTTGGGTAATGTTTTGCTCAACTTGTCACAAAACGAACCATTCTCCATAGCCTTTATCGTCATGCTAAATAGTAGAAAACTTAGAAGCGGAGTCGGGCGATTTATCGTAGTACTGGACAACATCATTATGTAGTTGTATGAATAATTTTGTAATGAAAGTTCTAGTTAAAATTTGCCCTTGTTGTGTTTAGGATTATTTCGCTTTCTGAGGACGAGATGTGTACGTTTGACAACTGTCGTAACAATGTCACATTGTAAACTCTGTAAATTCATGTATTTCTGTGATAAGATTACAGCATTAAATTAAAAATATTTACGGCTTACACATCTGTTGTTGTGTTACACTTGTCCATATCTGTCTTCGAGCAGTATTTCTTGCGCTGAATTGGTCTTATTTACGCTTCACTCGCTACATACCTTGCCCAATAATTTTTGATATTCTAAATGTAGTCCGTGCATTACATAAAATGCTGCATTTCACAGTTCGCCAATAACAACCTGACTGTGTTGAGTGTGTTGCCTCAATACAGATTTATTCGAAATAGCGGTTACTGATTTCATACACCCCGCGCACAGTCTTCTGTAAATGTCAGCCTGCCTATCAACTACTGAAGTACTACCAGAGTTTGGAGAGATTCACAACGTTGTGTACCTAGGCTTAGTAGTTCTTAAAGAGGGTGGCGCTTAACAAATACGGCGTGCAATTGCTATTGGTAGGGATGCTGTACAGATACTGACAGTTATTCGGAAGGATCGAGTGCTAATCAGATGTGCTAAATGAGTTTCCTGAAACCTTCGGTGTTCCAAGTTTTGCTTTGTGGTGCTGAAACTTGGATAATACTGAAGGGGACCGCAAAGAGAGGTATGCGTTTGACATGTGGACTTATAGGCGGCTGCCGAAAATATCATGGATGGACTAACGAACATCCAAATCAATCCCCCAAGAACCACTGGCCGTTCAAGAACTACGGGTGGAAAAAAGATTGCCAGTATTTGTTTCCTGAGCATCCTGCTGGTCTTGGGTCAAATTATTCGACGAATGGACGCTAAGTTGTACTAATCTAATACATTCTTATTCTGAAATCAGGTCGATTCTATTCAGTATTCGAATAATCGAGATTATTCCCCGCTCTTTTAGCTACAAAACCATATTTTTCAACACAATCTCCGCTGAAAGCAACGTTGTTTACTGGAAGGGTTTGTCTGCATTCTACTTGTCGACGTCGAAGCCACTGTCTCATTGCTTGAAGTACATCCCCAATATCCCCGTGGAGTGAATCCTTCATTGGTCCAAACAGATGGACGCCGGAAGTTGCGAAATAAGGGCTGTCGGTTGTGCAGACGTTTGTGAGGTCTTGTGTTGTTCTGGAGAAGAAGCACGTCGTTTATATTTTTGTGACAACGAACATTCTGAAGCTGTTTTTTTTCAGTTTGCTCAAAGCAGAACAATACACTTCATGGTTGATAGTTGCAACATGAGGGAGGACATCAAACTGAATAACCCCCTGAGAGTCCCAGAATACTGTCACCATAACTTTATTGGTTGAGGGTGCAGCTTTGCACAATTTCTTTGGAAGAGAGGTAGTGCAGCACGAGTCCGTGGACTGTCGTTTCGTTTACGGTTTGAAGTGCTGAACTCATGTTTCATCATCCGTGACGGTGACAGAAAATTGTCACCATCAGCCACGTAACGTGCAAGTAACTTCGCGCAGATGGTGCTTCGTTGCTCTTTGTGGTCTTCTGTTAAGCGACGAGGTACACAATGGATATACATCGCCTATGAGTACCCGAAGTGGTAGACGAGTGTGCAATCCCTACGAGCAGAGACTTCTACGCTGGCAGGGAGTTGCTTCGTTGTGACTCGTCAGTCGCCTCAGATGAGAATGTTGCCACGTTACAACAGTGCAGGAGTCACAGCTGTGCGCGGCCGGCCGGCGTGCGTGAGATCGGACAGGTTTGCGCGACCTTCTTGCGATTATCACTCACGCCTCGCCGAATAACTCACTGAGCTTTTGTTCACGAACAGGTCTCCGTAGACATTTGGCAAGGGCCCATTAATATAATACATTGAAAAATCCTCCTCAGTTGCAAAAATTTTCTGGTCTTTACCCAGGTTTAGGCTAGAATAATATAGCCTTCTTCAGAAGCACAAAATTACTTAAACATGCCAGAATAAGGCACAGTCAGCATTAAAAATTAAAGCCTACAGTGCCGTGGTACCATGTCGTATTCAAACTACTTAACTGAAGTCCAGCCCCGGCATCAATTCATCACGCGATCAGTTGGCAGCGGTAACGTAGTCTGGCATGTTATAGTAATTTTATGCTCCTGAAGAAGGCTAGATTATTCTAGCCGAAACGTGGGTAAAGACCAAAAAATTTTTGCAACTTAGGCGGATTTTTAATATAACCTCCTGGAAATGGAAAAAAGAACACATTGATACCGGTGTGTCAGACCCACCATACTTGCTCCGGACACTGCGAGAGGGCTGTACAAGCAATGATCACACGCACGGCACAGCGGACACACCAGGAACCGCGGTGTTGGCCGTCGAATGGCGCTAGCTGCGCAGCATTTGTGCACCGCCGCCGTCAGTGTCAACCAGTTTGCCGTGGCATACGGAGCTCCATCGCAATCTTTAACACTGGTAGCATGCCGCGACAGCGTGGACGTGAACCGTATGTGCAGCTGACGGACTTTGAGCGAGGGCGTATGGTGGGCATGCGGGAGGCCGGGTAGACGTACCGCCGAATTGCTCAACAGGTGGGGGGTGAGGTCTCCACAGTACATCGAGGTTGTCGCCAGTGGTCGGCGGAAGGTGCACATGCCCGTCGACCTGGGACCGGACCGCAGCGACGCACGGATGCACGCCAAGACCGTAGGATCCTACGCAGTGCCGTAGGGGACCGCACCGCCACTTCCCAGCAAATTAGGGACACTGTTGCTCCTGGGGTATCGGCGAGGACCATTCGCAACCGTCTCCATGAAGCTGGGCAACGGTCCCGC
The DNA here is from genome assembly GCF_023897955.1 of Schistocerca gregaria. NCBI lineage: Eukaryota > Metazoa > Arthropoda > Insecta > Orthoptera > Acrididae > Schistocerca > Schistocerca gregaria. Next base: position 336,342,902 of record NC_064927.1, read on the forward strand.
ACACCGTTAGGCCGTCTTCCGCTCACGCCCCACCATCGTGCAGCCCGCCTCCAGTGGTGTCGCGACGGGCGTGAATGGAGAGACGAATGGAGACGTGTCGTCTTCAGCGATGAGAGTCGCTTCTGCCTTGGTACCAATGATGGTCGTTTGCGTGTTTGGCACCGTGCAGGTGAGCGCCACAATCAGGACTGCATACGACCGAGGCACACAGGGCCAACACCCGGCATCATGGTGTGGGGAGCGATCTCCTACACTGGCCGTACACCTCTGGTGATCTTAGAGGGACACTGAATAGTGCACGGTACATCCAAACCGTCATCGAACCCATCGTTCTACCATTCCTAGACCGGCAAGGGAACTTGCTGTTCCAACAGGACAATGCACGTCCGCATGTATCCCGTGCCACCCAACGTGCTCTAGAAGGTGTAAGTCAACTACCCTGGCCAGCAAGATCTCCGGATCTGTCACCCATTGAGCATGTTTGGGACTGGATGAAGCGTCGTCTCACGCGGTCTGCACGTCCAGCACGAACGCTGGTCCAACTGAGGCGCCAGGTGGAAATGGCATGGCAAGCCGTTCCACAGGACTACATCCAGCATCTCTACGATCGTCTCCATGGGAGAAGAGCAGCCTGCATTGCTGCGAAAGGTGGATATACACTGTACTAGTGCCGACATTGTGCATGCTCTGTTGCCTGTGTCTATGTGCCTGTGGTTCTGTCAGTGTGATCATGTGATGTATCTGACCCCAGAAATGTGTCAATAAAGTTTCCCCTTCCTGGGACAATGAATTCACGGTGTTCTTATTTCAATTTCCAGAAGTGTATTAGTCTATCACAGTTGCTGACGGGGCTGCAGTATGCTAAAAATGCCCATAAATATCTACGGTGCTCTAGTTTTCCGCCATAAGAAACTCAATTACGTCCCTCTGCTTGGAATCTTCGTTACGGACACCATATTGATGGTTACATACAGCGCCACCATTCATTGAAACTTCATGAAATTATAAGGCTTTAATCAGAAATATTCCAAGATATCCTGCAGTAAATTCGGAATTTTTTTTCACGCGAAACGAGGCGAGAAAAAAAAATTGTAGCGTTACTTACTGAACTCCCCTTGTAAAAGATTATCATATGGGGCACAGTCGAAGATAAAAGATTTCAGTGAAGACGATCGAGACCCTAGAAGGACGAGATAAAGGAGAAGACCAACTAGATATGAGGTTTGTTACGCTGAGATGCAGAAGACCGAGAGAGTGGAGACACACTGCCAAGAGAAACATGTGACTGGTCACTTACCTTCAGGTAATAAACACGTGGCATCGATGATTAAGAAAGATTGTAGACCTCATCCAACAGTACAGACAGTGTATATTTTCCGTGTGATGGATTGCTAAGTATCAACGTAAAGCGTAGGTAAACATAAGGAGGTTTTGGGTAAATCCAAAGAAGTTAGAGCGTACACTGAGGTAACAAAAGTCATGGGATACCTTCTATTTTCGTGTCAGACCTCCTTTTGCCCGGCGTAGTGAAGAATTCGACGTGGTACTGACTCAATATTTTTGGAAGTCCACTGCAAATATATATTGAGCCATGTTGCCCCTAGAGCCGTCCAAAATGGCACGATAATGTGCACAAGCTGACCTCTCGACTGTGTACCATTGATTTCAGACGAGATTCAGGACAGTTCGGACACATTGGGGCTTATCTCACCAAGTCACGGTTTTTCAGTCGTCTAGGGTCGAACCGATGTGGTCGCGATCCCAGATGAGTCGTAGCAGTCGATGTCGTGCTATCAGCAAAGGCATTCGCGTCGGTCGTTTGCTGCCATAGCCATTTAACGCCAAATTACGTCGCACTGTCCTAACGGATACGTTCGGTTACGCCCCACATTGACAATGCGGCTATTGCACGCAGTGTTGCAGGTCTGTAAGCACTGCCAACTCTATGCAAACGTCACGGCTCTCAGTCGTTAGGTGAAAGTCGTTGGCGACTGTGTTGTCTGTGATCAGAGGTAATGCCTGAAATTCCGTTTTCTCGGCACACTCTTGACACCGTCGATCTCGGAATACCGAATTCCCTAACAATTTCCGAAATTGAATATTCCATGCGTCTAGCTCCTACTACCATCCTGTGTTCAAAGTCTGTTAATTCCCATCGTGCGGCCGCAATCATATCGGATACCTGTTCACATGAATAAATTGAGTACAGTCCGCCCCAGCAGCTGCGTGTTGCCATCATGGTAGCTCAACGTCTTCGATCAGAGGGTTCAGCTACCCTCTGTAGTAAAAAACTGAGTGAACGGATCAGCGAACACCCTGAACGAGTGTCATCGGACGTCTGCCATGAACAAAGTCAACGAACAATATAGAACAACACAGTGTGCGATTTGTGCTTTTACCAGTGGGGGGGGGGGGGGGGGATGTCTTAGGGGGTTAGTATAATTATATATGTTACTAGCTTCGACCGTGGCGTTACCATTGGGTAAACAGTTATTTATAAATAGATGTTAATGCCGAAACTCACTATTCACGCGTATGCACTATCTTTAAAAGTACATTACAGATAAAGCTTATTTACAAAATCATCTACGTACAGGTATACGAGAGGAATTCAAAAAGTAAAGGCACGTTTGTGAAAAGCTGTACTTATTCTGATGACAGAAAACTGAAATATGCTTTAATTTTCTACGTAACCACCCTGGACTTCAATGCAGTTTTCCCGACGTTTTACGAATGTTTTTATTTCATCAGAAAATGCGTTTATCGCTTGAATCTGTAACCAATTTTGAACCGCAGCAATGACGTCTTCATCACTTGCAAATACTTCATCCCTGTTGTGCTTCCGTTAAAGCTTCAAACATGCGAAAATCGCTTGGAGCCAGGTCTGGACTGTGTGGTGGATGTTTCAGCACCTCGAATCTCAACTCCTTTATTGCGTCGGCTGTCCGTTTGGCAGAATGTGGGCGATCGTTATCTTGCTGCAAGATGACACCTCTTCACAGCTTTCCACGACGTTTGGATCTGATTGCTAGTTTTTGTTGCGTACGCAACACATCACATCCACCATATAATACAGACCTGGCTCTAAAGCCTCGGTTACGCCGGGGCGACGTCTTGCAACATTGTTGCATGCTGCGGAAGTGTGGCGTGCGTCGTCTTGTCCTCTAGTTCTAAATGTTGTGAAATGCTTAACTACTACATAACACTTTTTCAAAATTAATAAGCGAACATATTTATAGTATTAATAGTAAAATTTCAGTGTTCGGCTCCATAAATTTAAATTATACGTAGAGTTTTATTCCAGTGAGTGGGAAATAAACATCCCAGGTTGGGATGCAAGAACTAAAACCAGAGGAGGAGATGGTCTGATGCAGAGGGGGGGGGGGGGGGGGAAATCCTCCCCATCCCCCCCTGCAAATCGCACACTGGAACAACATGAGATTAAAATGATAATAATAAAAGGGGTCAGCGCGATGGAATGTCAATCCAAAGGGACCGCGTTCGATTCCCGGCTGGGTCGGAGATTTTCTCCGCTCAGGGTGTTGTGCTGTCCTAATCATCATCATTTCATCCCCATTGACGCGCAGGTCGCCGAAGTGGCTTCAAATCGAAAGACTTGCACCCGGCGATCGGTCTGCTCGACGGGAGGCCATAGTAACAAGACATTTATTTATTTACTTCACTACAGTCCGCTGGTCGTGGTCTCGTGGTGGCGTTCTCGCTTCCCGAGCATGGGGTCCCGGGTTCGATTCCCGGCGGGGTTAGGGATTTTCCCTGCCTCGAGATGAGAGGGTGTTGTTGTGTCGTCTTCATTATCATCATTCATCCCCATTACACTCAGTGGAAGGCAATGGCAAACCACCTCCACTAGGACCTTGCATCGTTCCTCTACGCTCTGGAAAGGAGTATGGGGCTTCATCATCATCACTTCACAACAAATGACGACTCGTTTGCATCTCGTGTATGCGATTCTAGTGCAGTCTGTTTACGTTCATATCGCTATCCGACGTCTTCTGCACCTTTGTGTATTAGAAAGGGTCCTTAACCGATGTCGATTGCGTTTAAGTAGATCCGTGCTCTACAGATTCTTCCTTTGTCATTGCAGAAATGAATGTCTCCTCTCTCTGTTGCGCGCTCGAGCAGTGCTTTCGCGCCCTGTTTACCCTAAATTGGCCGCCGGTCGACGCAGCCGGCGTCATTGTTCTCCAGGGCGCCCTCGTCGGACCGCGGGCGACGCGAAAGAGTGCGCCGGCTGCCGTGCAACAAGTGTCCCACTTGGCGGCCCCCGCGTAGGCCGCTGTCAGATCCGTTGTTCCCTGTGGGCCGTAATGAGGCGCCGCGCGTTGCATTATACAAGTTCGCGATTGTCGGGGGTTGTTCACCTCCGGCTGCCTTTGTGCGCCTGCAAAACGAGGGAGATACCGGCGGCCGTGGGTGTGGTAGCAGCTCTACACCCGCCGGCTCGCCTGCTTAATTACCGGCGCTCGGCGGCAAGCTGCCGCCTTTCCCGGTGTTCGGCGCGTCGTCGTGTGCCCTGGAACATCGCCCGCTCCGAGGCGCCGAGTCTGCCGGGAAACGTGAAACTCTGGCTGGAAGGCGAGGCGAGCGAGAAATTCCTAGTGGTACCCAAGAACACGTCTGAGGGCCTCCACAGACTCTGCCTCCTTCTGAATATGTTCATAAATTGTAAAACGTGCGCATCGTCGTCTTCAAGGCGGAAACGTAACACACGCAAACCGAAAAATTAAATATAAAACCAAAATACGAGGAGGTTAACAAATAAGTACAAAATTATATCAATGTCATATTTAAATCCCAACGGAGCTAACAATTCAGCAGGTTTATATTACATCGTTTCAGAGTCATTGAAATCGGGCAATTAAACGACGGCAAAGACACACGGAACAAGAGGTTGTATCTTAGGAAGATACCACCCAAAAGGTCCTAGAGGATGACCTGCGGAAACTATTGAACATCATTTGTTACCGAGTGATCTCTAAACCAATTTACTAACCAGCAGAATAAGTTTCTTTAAAGTCAGTACCAACATTAGACTGTTATTTATTTGCAGTGTTACATTACACTTACACGATCATGATTTCGGCTTCAAAGTGCCATTATCAAGTTTTTAAGTCTTATACAGTGCCTAAGAAGATATACTCTCGAATTTAAAATACACTATTAGGCACATTGTCTAAGGGGCGATATTTCTGGTACTGCCTACTGCTTTGTTTCATCATTCTAAAATATCTAAGCCGGAACGGCGACGTCATGAAAAGTTGTAAATCAGATAAGATGGCGAACCGCTAAGGACTGATAGTACCTGAGTGAACACGGGTTGCAACAAAACTGAGGTGCCCACGTTACGAAGTGTGGGCAAGTAGACATGGTGTTGCTACGAGCGCCGTCTAGTAGCCGCAGAAACAACTAGGCTACTGTACATTCAAAAATAGACACATGAAATTATAATGAAGCTGATTCAGGCGTAACGTAAGCAGTAATGAAGATGAAGTTACATATTTACCTGCTTTAAACAGAGATACGTTTTGTAATGTAAAAAACGTCAGTTATGACATATAAAAAACAGCAAAGACGTAACAGGAATACAACATTTCGGCAAACTGCATGAGAAAATCTGAATCAAAGATCAAGAAACAGCTTTATACAGTCGAAAAAGTTTTTATTTCGCAACTGCAGCTGTTTGTTGAGAATGAGGCCACCATGACGAGATAGATATTTGAAAATCTCCAATTCCTCTAAAACATCTAACCTACGCCCCTTCTTTTCGTATGCAGAATATTGCTATCGCCAATGGCTTTAGACACGTGTCTAGTATTTAAGAGATGATCGGCAAAGGATGAATTTAGGGGACTGGTGCAGTTTTTTCTCAAAAGATGCTCTTTATATCTGATGGTGAAAGCACGTCCAGTTTGCCCTATATAATAGGAGAAGCTGGTATCACAGATCTTATAAACGCCAGAACTTTCTGTAGGGGAGCAAATGGATTTCAAATTATGAATGAAGTTTCTCTTCAGATTCTTGTTAGTAGAGAAGGCAACATTAAAGTTATTAGTCGCGAAGCATGCGCTGAATCTGATAGGCAATGCGTCCTACGAAAGGAATAGAAAAACGTTTTTTAGGGTTAACTACAGCGAGTGAGGTGTTGAGCGTAGTAGTTCCTGCAGTTTTCTATTTGAGAATATCGTCCACTATGTTAGGCGTTTATTCATTATTGACTGCTATGGTTTTAAGTAAAATAATCTCCTCATTAAACATTTTTGTTGAAAGTCGTATAGAGGTGGCTGGGTGGACGGAAAAGCGAAAAAAGGACATTTTTTGAGACTATGGATGAAAATAGGACGCAGGGACGATTTGGTCAGTATAGGTTTTTTCTTTTCGAAAAATGTTGAAAGTGATGTTACTGTCTTCTATTGTAAGCGTCAAGTCTAAATAATGTAATTGGCGGTTTTCGTTTTCGAGTTTAATAGTGAAAGAAATTTTTTCATGCAGGTCGTTAAATCGTTTAAATATATAATCAGTGCTATCGGCAGTTCCGTTATAGATAACTAGAATATCATCAACGTATCTAGTGTAAGAAAGGATACCTAGTGAAGCGGCTGAGAAACAGTTAAACAGCTTTTTTTCCCAAGGAATTGATAAAGATGTCAGCAAGGATGCCGGCTAAAGTGTTGCCCATAGCGAGCCCATCATATTGCTGGTACAGTTGTCCGTTGAATTCAAAGTAATTGTACTTGACGACGACATTAATGAGATACATAAAATCGGTAATCTGTTCATCTGATAGATCTTTTTTAAATTGACGTAAATTATCTTCCACAATGATGAGTGTCTCATGTACCGGGACATTCGTATAAACATCTTTAATATCTAAGAAAAAGAGCTAGGTGTCTGAACTGCATACTAAGTTTTTTAATATTTTGGACCAATACGTAGTTGTTGGCAACGGAATAATTATTTTCGAAAACGAAAGATTTTTTCAAAGTTTCGTATAGAAATCGGGCCAAATCGTGATACGCGCTATTCATGCTATTGGAAATTGGACGTATTGGATCATTACGTTCATGAATTTTTAACTGGGATTGAAGTTTAGGGGGCTGAGGGTTCATATTGATTAGTTTCTTTTGGAAAGGTTTTATGAGAAATTTTGGATTGTTAATGGCTGAACTCAATTTCTTCTGTAATTTAGGAGTCGGATCCTCATGCAGCTCCGATATGTTGTTTTCACTGAAGAAATTTTCAGTTTTACAAATACACTCAGAAATATAAGCAATGACTAGACAACAACCTTTATCGGATTTATTTATTAAATCATTAGCTTTTTAAGTTTATTATTAATGGAAATTAGTAAAATACTGTCTTATGCGTAGCATTAGGCAAAGTGTGTGTTTTTTTCTCTAGCATGCGGGTTACATCATACGCAACTCTGGCTTGAGATGCGTTATCTGTCTTATTATAATCGAGACCGATTTTAAATCAACAAACATACTTTCTCTCGCATTTCTGTCTGACTGGTTACACCTGACGTATTTTAGTCCTTTTCCTAACAGGACTTTTTCATTCCTGAGTAAAGACGATGTTAGTTTTATTTAAAATTCTTTCATGAAAGAGATGACTGCTTTTTCGAAATGTATTCTGAAGGCAATTTTCGTTAGAAAGGAGACAAAAAAGATTGTTGAGCTTATTCTCGTCTTTCTGGATTATACCTATTTTACTTTATGCCTGAATCAGCTTCATTATAATTTCATGTGTCTAATTTTGAATGTACTGTAGCCTAGTTGTTTCAGCGGCTACTAGATGGCGCTTATAGCAACACCATGTTTACTTACCCACACTTTGTAACGTGGGCATCTCAATTTTGTTGCAACCCGTGTTCACTCAGGTACGAGCAGCCCTTAGCGGTTCGCCATCTTATCTCATTTACTACTTTCATGATGTCGCCTTTCCGGCTTAGATTTTTTTAGAATGTGACTTGTAAGAATTGCATCTCTTTCCAGTCAGTACACACTTTAGTTTATTAATGTCTTATATACCTAATATGTTTTAAAACAGTCTGTTTAATTCTGAAGACGACGCTCATAGTAGCGTCGAAACCTGGTGAATTTTGACTTAATATTTGTTCCCGAGGGCTTATTTGTTCTAATATAATTAGTTACATGTTTGTAGTCGGGTCGCATTGCGTTCCACAGTTGACTTTTTTAGTACAATTTCGAATTTTATACGTAATGCAAATGTCCCTATACATTGCGATTTTAATTTAGAGATCTTAAATACTTATATGTATTCATCAAAAATCTTACTGTCATTTAACTCATGATTTAATTGTTATCAATTAAAAATATTTGCGTTTTCCTTAAATTAATTCTGATGCTTGTTATTGGTTTTAAGTATACTACTCCACAGACAATTCTCACTGAGTAGATCCACCTGACATAACTCCTCTTACTCCACACAGAAAGGTAAAATTCGGCAGCAATATGTATAATCCACTGCGCTACTGTAACTAAATTGTTTGCTTTTGCTACGCACTTATATACAGACAATTCTTAAACCATTTCTTTCTGGTTCTTAATTTTTAGCTGATTTTTTTACGATGTGCCGGCCGCGGTGGTCTCGCGGTTCTAGGCGCGCAGTCCGGAACCGTGCGACTGCTACGGTCGCAGGTTCGAATCCTGCCTCGGGCATGGATGTGTGTGATGTCCTTAGGTTATTTAGGTTTAAGTAGTTCTAAGTTCTAGGGGACTGATGACCACAGCAGTTGAGTCCCATAGTGCTCAGAGCCATTTGAACCATTTGAACCATTATTTTACGATGTGTCTCCGAAGTTAGACAACGATCAAGTGGAATTCCGATTATATATTGCATTAGGATTGTTCTGTAACTGTGCTCTGCGGAAGTCAATATTAAGTTACATGGAGTCCCCTTTTTTATTTGGGAACAGAGTGTGCACTGTTGGCCGTGCGGTTCTACGCGCGTCAGTCTGGAACTGCGTGACCGCTACGGTCGCAGGTTCGATTCCTGCCTCGGGCATGGATGTGTGTGATGTGCTTAGCTTAGTTAGGTTTAAGTAGTTATAAGTTCTAGGGGACTGCTGACCTCAGTTGTTAAGTCCCACAGTGCTCAGAGCCATTTGAACCATTTTTTTGTGCACTGTTTTTAATATCAGTTTACCGTATTAGAGACCCACAGAAAGATATCATCTGCATAGCAAAACTAATGAAATGTTGTTGTCGACTTGTCGCTTGAGTATACCTTAAATAAATACGGAACTAATTCTGCATATCGAAGTGGTCGGCTTTTCGTCCGAGATGATTCACTGTCTCAAATGATTGAACACTTATTCTGGACAAGGAATTCTTCATCAGTACCTCCAGTACTGTATGACGTAACAACACGTGGTTCATTACACCTAAGCGACTGTCAGTCTAGCAACATAATACAGTATTCTGTATCCCGCCTGGGAGGCGGCCCGTGGGTAGGAACGGGAAAACGTAAGTCGGTACTGCAAGAAAATGGTTTACTAGTGCAAAAAGAAGGTGATAATGATTATATAACTTTGTACGTATGTGCGATGCTGAAGCAAAGTGTCCAGGCTGGCTGCACCTGACGAAATGGGCAGAATCTGTAGTGATGCTCGTAGAGCTCTCCAGCGCCAGCTAGACGGCGCAGTCGTCGGTGTCTATCGTAGTCATCCTAGGCAGTGGCATGGTAGCTATCGATACCACATCCCTCCCCCATGAAATGACGGATCGTCGTTGAGTATGGTTTCTGACGGCGGGTGGAGGAATCCAAGGGCGGTGCAGCTGAGGGAGTGGACAGCGGAACTGCCGGGGCGAGTTGTCCACCTGCGACGCCGATTTGGTGGCGAGGGGGCGAGGAAAACGCCCAGTGGAAAACCTGCCCAGGCTGGGAACCGCAACTGGGTGTGCTCGGATGAAGAAGTGGAGCAACGACCTCCATGGGCGACGGGGGCGGCAGCGGCGGCGGTGCCGTGACGGCAGCCTCAGCGTCCATCGGTTCTGGCACTGTGGAGGAACACGACGGCAGCGGCGGCGGCGGCGGCGGCGGCGGCGGCGGCAAGAGGCGCCCGTCCGGTGCAGGTGACCGGCCCGCTAGCGGCGACGACGGCGGAGCGCCCAAGGCGAACCCGCGAGCGGATGAAGCGATGTCGGTGGCGTTTATCACAAAATAGCGCTGCGACTGTTCGTCGAGCGGAATCTCAAAGTATGCGTCCCGCAAGTCAATCGCGGAAAAGAATTTTCCCGCACCACGTTTATCAAAAATGTCTTCAGGACGCGCTAAGAGAAACGTAGCTACCACTGTCTGGGGATTTGCTGTTGACTTAAACCCGGCACAAATACGGAGACGACCGTTTGGTTTTTTCACAGACACGATAGGCGAAGCCCATTGCGAAGCAAAAACAGGCTCAATGACACCACTGTGTAGCAAATGCGTAAGTTCAGCAGCTACTGCGTCGCGCGTTGCCTGCAGTACCGGGCGTGACAGCTGGAAAACAGGCATAGCATTGTCTTTAACTACAACATGCGCTGTAAAGTTTATGGCGCAGCCAAGTCCATCAGAAAAGAGTTAAGCAAAATCGTCGCATAGTGCGGCAACACTGCATGGTTACTAGCGTTGATGCAAAGTACATTGTCCTGAATTGCGAGGCCAAAAAGTTCAAATGCGTCCATGCCAAAATGTTGGTAGCATCACTAGAGCGGAGCACATGGAAAGACACTGTATGCGTCGTTGCACCGTACGTGGCTTGCAAACTACACGCGCCGAGCACTGATATTTGCTGTCCAGTAAAAGCAGACAGTGTGGAATGTGAACGAGAACCAAGCAAGTCATGCGTTGATTTGTTCAGTAAAGAAACTGACGCACCAGTGTCCAGCTGCGGGCGAACAGAACGTCCACAAATACGCAAAGTGAAAAAGGTTTCGTCGCATTGCGCTGAATGCGAGAGGATGTGTCCGGCAAAACTTGATTCACACGACGAGCTGTCGAAACACATGAAGCAGAAGGCTTTGAATAAATGTCATTAATGTCCGTCGGCAGATGTGAATCATGATCATGGCGGTTCCGTTGCGGTGACGCCCACGCGAGTCACGCGAACGGGTGTCAAGTTCGCAATTATTGTTTCTCTTACTGCACACAGCTTACACGTGTCCTTTCTTATTACAAAAATAAGACTGTGCTTGGCGGGATGGGCAACTGTCTCGTGGGTGGACACGAAAGCAGCTCGGACATGATTTCAGTTTCTGAGTGGGTGCCTGGTTTGAAATTTGTTTACTGGCGCGCGAGCGACGCGGCTTGGCTGGCCGTGCTGGGACCGGGGCCGGGCGGGAAGGCACGTGTTGTGCCGCGCTAACAGTACACGCTCCCGGGGCCACGCCGAACGTGGAAGTAGCCATGTTGAAAGTATCTTGTCTGTCTAGCAAGCCCACTACTTCCTGCAAAGACGGGTTTTTAAATCGGAGGATTTGTTCGCAGATGCGGGGATCCGCCACATTCTGCGCAATAGCGTCTCTTAATTATTATATCCACATATGAGCCTCCACGTTAGCAATTAAAATCATAAGTTAGTCCCTGAAGGCCTGGTAACCAAGATTTATTGGACTGAGTAGGGCCACACCGGAGGCGAAAGAATTCGTAACGTGCAGCTACCACATTTACACTGTCACGGAAGTGGAAGTTCAAAGCATCAATCACTTCGTCGTAAGTTTTAGTTTCTGGGCGGGTGGTTTCAAAAAATTTCGCGGGCACACGGTACAACAAAACACCCGCTTTGGCAATGAAAAATTCAAGCCGCTTTGTACCTGGTACGTTGTAAGCTGCGAATTGTGCCTCGAGCTGGGCGATTTATTCTGGCCAGCGTTCAACGTCTGGATTGAAGGCACGAAATATTGGCGCCGTTGGCGACGGCGTCGGTACAGGCGGTGGTGTCGGAGGCGCCGAAGTAGCTACAGTCTGTAGCGGGACCAGTCCATTTATGACAGCAAGCAGCTGCGTCATTTGCTGAGCCTGAAAACGTACAAGATCGGACAGCAAAGCCTGTTCTTGTGGCGAAGCCGTGGTGGACACAAATGAAAGTTTTATAGCAACTGGGGAAAACAGTCATACACCCACACGGTCACACTGTGAAACCGCAAAAAAGGTAAAGTAGTACCGAGCAAAAACGGAAATGATAGGAGATGAAATGATCCCATCCTCGTCGCCAAAATTTTGTATCCCACCTGGGAGGTGGGGCGTGGGTAGGAACGGGAAAAGGTAATACAAGTCAGTACTGCTAGAAAGTGGTTTACTGGTGCAAAAACAAACGATTACATAACTTTGTAAGTAGGCGCGATGCTGAAGCAAAGTGTGCTGGCTGGCTGCACCTGACGAAATGGGCTGAAACAGTCGCGGAGCTCGTAGAGCTCTCCAGCGCCGGCTAGAGGGTGCTGTCGTTGGTGTGTGTCGTAGTGAACCTAAACAGTGGCATCGTAGTTATCGATACCACACAGTAGGCTGGAGTTTAATCAACAAAAGCCACAAAACTTAATCTTCAAACGTGTGTGAAATCTTCATGCGACTTAACTGCTAAGGTCATCAGTCCCTTAGATTACACACTACTTACTACCCATGCCCGAGGGAAGATTCGAGCCTCCGCCGGGACCAGCCGCACAGTCCATGAAGGCAGTGCCTTAGACCTCTCGGCTAATCCCGAGCGCCACACAAAACCTATCTGCTTTCCTTGGAAGACTGTTTACTTTTCATCTGAATCCATCATGTTTCGGTGGTACTACTGCATCAGTTGTACGTACTATGTTGTATATGATCTTTCCAGCATATACAGAGCAATAGGATGGAACGTTGGCTCATTACTAGGTAGATCTAGAACGGGAACAACAGTTTCTGAAGTAACGAAAAAGTGGCTTCTCTAAACTGCACAGTGAGTCTGCGTCTCGTGTTGTCTCCGTGAAGGTCGCCTCACCAGATGAGCTTCAGGGCTTAGGAACTGTTGTGTGTTTATGAGCCTCCTTCAGCCCTCCAACCAAACAGAGGCCAGGAAAGGCGATTTATCAGAAAGAGGCCAGCGCTATCTCGTGTTCTGAAGAGCGCATTCAGCAGATGACAATCTTATACGTTTCTAAACGATTATAAGTTGTAGAAAAATAAGAGCTTTTCCTTAGGCACAGTTTTAATTTTTTATTTTTATTTATTTATTTATTTGCTTTCAGAGGACCGCTGGTATGAGGTTTAGGCGCTATATGTAAAAACACGAAAATTTTAAGACTGCTGAGACTTCTTAAAGGCGGAGCAGAAACAGTAGCTCTTTTTCAGGGAGAATCGGAAAGTCATTGGCGTTCGTTTTTAATGCAACATGATTTCTTGGCTGGTTTTTTGTGCAAGACGAAATCACGCCGTTGGCCGACTGAGTATTCATATTCAGTGATTAGTAGGCCTGACCTGTTTGGGGTGAAGAAGACAAGAGGATGCACAATGTGACTTGAATATGAAGAGTTGGTTGTGGGTTGGGGTCGCGGACATAGAGATCATGGGGGCTGGGAGTGTTTACCACTGAGGTTCTTTAGTGGTGACTCAAATTTATTTTACAATCTTTTTTACTTCTTTTCGCCTTTCTTAAATTTTATCAGCAGTTCCCCAGATGAAACTTACCTTCAGTTATCCAGGGGCAAGAAGTGAAGACCTGTACCAGTTGGAGCAGCGTGGCGTCGTCTGCAACGACGGCGTGCACCCCTCGACTGTGAACAGAGCAAGACACACGGAAAGTGCAACACTCTTGCTCTGTAGCAGAGACCTGAATAAGCAACTAGGCCTCGCTCCAAAAACCATCACCACTCTCTGATGACATTATAAAGGCTAAACTAACAATATTAAGGTAGGTATTGCAGCAAAATCGCGATGAATACTCAGCCGGCCAATGGCACGATTCCTTCTTGCACAGAAAAACCCACTCTCCGAGTCGCCCTTCTTTCTCAGTAAAAGCTACTGTTTCTGTTTCGTATTTGTGATGTCAAAAACATTTTTACCAGTCTCACGTTGAGACGTATGCGGCCCACGTTCTTGCCGTTCATAAGTTGGCGTCTTGTTTCCTTCTTGTGTTAATGGCACCACTGAGTATGCTAGTACTGTTGGTCCGCGAGTGGCAGCAGCGCGGTTATCGATAGCCAGCACTGTGGTACTATCGTTGGTGCCGCGACTAGTATTCCGGATCGTTGTTTGTGTCAGGCAGTTCGGCTTCGGACGGAGCAGCGAGGAGGTCCGCAGCGCGAGGACAGGACAGAACCGCTGGCGGCATGCAGCAACTGTCGGACCGAGGGGCTGTAGCCGACGACCGAAACAGGACGTTTGAAGCTGAGTGAACCGTGTCCAGTACTCGAACCTCCACTTTTTGAGATCTCGCTGTTGTTTGCGTGTTGTTGTTTCCAGGGTCGGTGAGACCAACAGCAACAAGTGGAGTCTGTCAGGTAGGCAGAAGCTATTAGAGGCATTCCACTCCGTGATATTAGTTTGGATTTAGTGTTACTCTTATTAGTGAAGTGCAACCAGCGGTATGTTCTGCCTTTTGGCCGCTAACGCCCCATTTACCTGCCCTGGAGGTTAGCGTACTTTTCCGGCAGTGTATCTTTCCTCGTCGTGTATGTTGTCAGACATTGCGTGTAGTTCGACTACCTCTTGAATTGTACTGTGCATATGTTTTTGGGAGGTTCTACGGGTTGGTTCTAGTGTTTCCCTCGGCCTTGGGTTTTTATGAAGACGTGGTGCTGTCCGTCTCTTTGCCCTTGCCTAAAAATATTCCATCGTTGTACCGGTGATCGGACGTTTGTCGGTCGGTCGGCGCTTAAGCTACCCCTAGTGTGAGTTGCCTACCTGTTATGTGAGTATAGCTCTTGGCTGCCAATTACACAGCTGTAGTCACCTTCCTCAGGTCGATCCATGGAGCACTGTCTGTGGATCACTTCGTCTTATTTGGACAAGTTGAGATAATTGTTTAAAAATTTACCCTAATGTTTTAATATGTTATTGCCTTTTCCATTTTTAGCTCTGGCCTTCAACGGTTAATTGTTTGTAACCCTGCTTGTGGCCTTCAGCCGAAAAATTATTTTCAATATTCTCTTGGTAAGGCCTGCATCTGTCAGTCTAGCGTGTTACAGTTCGTTAAGATAGTTTTAAAAAGGGTTTAGTATTTTAACATGCAACTGCCTTTCTTACTTGTAATTCAGGCCTTCAGCCGTTAATTGTCTGTAACAGTTCTTGTGGCTTTCAGCCGACAAATAGTTTCCATCTTGATAAGGCCTTCTGCTGGTACTATAACTTGTTACAGTTAATAAGACTGTTAAAATTGTTTTTGGTATTTTTTAATGTAATTGCCCTCCTTATTGGTAATTCTGCCTTCAGCCGTTGTGTATTTTTTAAATTGCTTCTGGCCTTCAGCCGACGAATAATTTTGAACATGCTTCATCAGGTCTTCAGCCGTTGATTTTGTGTAACATTGCTTGTGGACCTGAGCCGACAATAACTTGCAATACTTCTAATAAGGCTTTCAGCCGCCAGCGTAGTCAAATCTTATAAAAATGATTGCTAAGAGTTCAGTTTTTTTAAAATAATGTGTATAAACGCCATGCTCAGTGGGTAAGAAAGGAGCACTCTCCGTCAGGTAGCGACGCCTTTAACGTATCCCGTCACGCCTAGTTACTATCAATGTTACTAGACGGAGTAGTAGCCGCTCCAACTGCACCGCTCTTACTAGAGCGCTCACAATTGGCTAACTTTAAGGGGCTTGATGTCACATAAATCTGCCAGAGGGCCCTTACCACAAAATATAACTATGCTGATCGGCACTAGCCGTAGCTCAAACTAGGTCTTCAGTTTAAAGCGGGGATCGTACTCCTTTATAACTAAACAGGCGCTTGCCTGACTAACAGTAAGCTCCGCCACACAGCGGTAGCCATCATGATCAACAGCATCTTGGGTAATCAGTCCCTAGAGTAAGAGAACATTCTCTGTGTGGATCTATTGAGACCGCCACTGAGAAAAGAGCACCGCGGCGACAATGAATACACGTCCGTTGTGCCTTACGCACTACGTAGGTTCAGATTAACAAATAAAGAAATGATTATGATTCAAGTTAAAGATATGGATTAAAATTTACGCCACAGCTCGGATTTGAATCCAGGTCACCTGCTTACTAGGCAGATGTGGTAGTCACCATATCACCATTTCTTTTTTTCAAATTTCTGTTACTGTACTAAACGGCAATGAATTACAATGTGTTAGAAAAGTTGATGCAAAATCAATCGCTATCAAAACGTTCTTCAAACTATTACATTAATGAAAGAATTAATTTTTAAAAATAAAATAAATAAAGACTAAAATAAATGATCACAGTATAGGTAACACAGCTGAACTAACGTAGTCCAAAGCACTTCCTAACACAAACTTCAGTCAGTTTTCCCCTTCTTAAGTCGTCAGTATTGCCGAGGCTCTCCGGTATTGAATCAGCACCCTCACTTCGCACCTAATGAGGCTTATATGTCTCAAGGAAAATTTAAATACATAAGGTCTATAGGTAAACTACGTCTGAGGTACAGGCAGGATATCCCCATTACGTACAAAGCTGTGGTGTTATTCAAATGTCAGAGAGTCTCGGCAGTACTGACGATTTAGTAAGGGGAAAATAGGCTGAAGGCGTGATATGAAGTTTGTGTTAGGGCGGCCCATGGAGTTTTCTTGACTTTGCTGCTGTGATGGTGTAATGGCTAATACATTTGCTTAGTAAACGAAAGACCTGGGTTCAAGACTGACGGTAGCAAGAATTTCGATTCATTGCTTCAGCTTCTATCATTACCGTACATAAAGTCGAGATTCAGTATGTCTCCAGCAAAACTGAATTACATGAAAAAAGAATCCTGTGTAAAGTGAGTGACATGGACAAATAGATGTTCACACAATACGCACAATGTGCTCGGTTTTTAAAGCCACTCAAAATGCACAAGGCTATCATGAAGCCACACACTGATCAACAGACAAGTAATACCAACGACAACACTCAAGACAATTACAAAGGAACACAAGGCAGCGACGCAGTTTAGCAAGCCCATGTTCGTCCAACAACGAAAAACAAGAGCATAACGAATTGTAACACAGCCAGTCAAATTTAATGCTCTCTCGAACACGGTTCTCGCAAACCACATGTCCATAAAT
Organism: Schistocerca gregaria; assembly: GCF_023897955.1. Lineage (NCBI taxonomy): Eukaryota > Metazoa > Arthropoda > Insecta > Orthoptera > Acrididae > Schistocerca > Schistocerca gregaria. The sequence goes on from NC_064927.1 coordinate 336,360,131, forward strand.
AACGCATGTGAGTGCCCATCTAAAGCACAGTGGTGTCTCCAGTCTCAATATAATCGTAAGAAATTTCACATGGTACACACTGGAAACATTCTGGTTGTCCTCTGGAAAGATATGCAAACTTACTTCCACGTCGATTAAATCACCACTGGTGTCACGTTACTGAGAAGGACAGTCAATCAAATTTCAAGTAGTAGCTACAAATTCTCAACCACACCAAACACAAGACAACAGGCAGACAAGCTATAAGCCACTGATCTTTCACGTAGATGGACTACCACACATGCACTGCAACAGTGTACCTAATCACTCATCACACGTCATAGTGAAACCTCCCAGAACACGTGATAAATGACAAATCAGCAACACGTAAGCCAAACAAATTCACTTTGACAACAGCTCGTCGGTGCCAGCCGCAGGAAACAACCTGTAACCAGATGCAAATAAACATGAACCAAAGCAACCAGTACTTTCGAATTTCATAAGCCCATCATCAAGCAATATGACAGGGAAAAAGGTCAATTCAAAGACACTCTTAGTTCCAGAGGCACATCGCACAGCGTCTAACACTGTGCAGGTATGACTGCAGTAGACGGAACTCACTACACGAATCAAATGATGCAATCACTGTTACAGAAACCAAATAAACTATATCAATCGGGCTGCGAAAGCCATATCTCTATGGACAGCTGACAGTACCAAGAACCGGGAATAAACTATTGAAGACTAAACTTCCATATATTTCGGACGAATGACAAACGTAAACGTTCTGTCAGCAACGCCACATCACCTTGGAACCTATGCTAAGCGATATCGCTAGTTGTCGTGCCTAAACTCATCGGCTACAGCGCGCTCACTGGTGCGAAACGTGAGTCCAACAAACGTCAACGAGTATCCCTACACCAGACTGAGACCACTCGTGTTCCTAACAACTAACCACCCTCCGTTTGCTAAAGCAATCACAATGAAGCCAATGCATTTCAAAACACATGATGCATGGTTCATTAGGACCGATGACACATACTACATTGATGATGGAATCACGGCGACGACAGCTTGTCGGTCAGTACAAAACAATATATTACAGATGCTGGCAGAAAGTAAGATAGAGACCCGATACTTCCTACTTCGTACACAATCAGTAACCACAATTGAACAGCTGAGCAAAATAGAAAATCTCACTTAATTGTAATAATCCTAAGCAATACACCACTCCGATATACTAGACAAAATGGCACTATGGAACCCCCATCACATCAACACCTAAACACTCTCTAGGACAGACAAATAAACCTTGCATCACGAAGGAATCATGAAATTAGGACGGAAACCGGTAGATGTGGTGTACATATACAGACACACCTGATTACAGTCTCAGAAGAACTTGTTTATTTATTCAAGAGAAGGAGCTTCCCAAACTTCATGGGCACTTCAGTAAAGGCTTGGTTCTCCTCTGGATCTTAAGGAAATAGTTACTCGTCTTGACATTCACTGATAAATTTGTTGGTTGACCTGCCGTTATCATAATCCGTCCAATTGGTGCGTTACACCGTCATATCGTTGGAGAGCCTTGCCCATAATGCACCAAACTTTCTAATTTGGAGAGAGATTCGGCGATTTTTCCAACCACGACAGGGTTTTCCAAGCACGAAGACAGCACAAACTCTCGCCGTAATATCTTGCTGAAATATAATCCCAGGATGGCTTGCCATGAAGGGCTACTGAACGGGAAGTAGAATATCGTTGACTTACCGCTGTGCTATTAGGGTGTCGAGGGTGACAACCGCAGGGAGTCTGGTGTGAAAAGAAATGGCATGCCAGACCATCACTCCCAGTTTTCGGGCGGTATGGCGGGCGTCCGATTGGTACAGTATCCCATAATTATTCGAGGCGTCTCCAGCCACGTCTTCGGTCTGGAATCTCATTGACAGGATTAGAATTGTCTTCGGTGATGAGTCCCGGCTAGAAATGAGTACTGATGACCAGCGAGGATACCCCTCTCATGGTTGGAAGACCAACCTGAGTGTTGCCAGCCGTATTGCCCGACAACCAGGAGTGATGGGGTGTCATTCTTCTTCATAGTAATACACTTTTAGTTCTCATCTTAGGCACCCTTACTGCAGAAAATGCCCGCCAGTACATGGCGAGAGTTTCTGTTGCTTGTCTACGTGCTTGACGAATCCTTTTGGCCAGCAATGTCCGCTTGCGGAGTGTATCCTTGAGGGAGCTCCAGGGTTTGACGATCTAACTTGACAATTCTACAGAATTTGGGAGAATATACCTCAGGAGGCCATGAATCAATGGCAAGCCGAATAATTGCTCGAATAAGCTCCAGAGGTTTACCAACTCGTTATGACTTGCTCAATTAGTGAAGCTCTTTCTCTTGAATAAACTAAACCGTTTATCCGAAATTGTAGACATCTGTTTGTCTGTACATGTATACAGGGTGTTACAAAGAGGTACGGCCAAACTTTCAGGAAACATTCCTCACACACAAATAAAGAAAATATGTTATGTGGACAGGTATCCGGAAACGCTTAATTTCCATGTTAGAGCTCATTTTAGTTTCCTCCACCTACGCTCAATGGAGCACGTTATCATGATTTCATACGGGATACTCTACCTGTGCTGCTAGAACATGTGCCTTTACAAGTACGACACAACATGTGGTTCATGCACATTTCAGTCGAAGTGTTCGTACGCTCCTCAGCAACAGATTCGGTGACCGGTGGATTGGTTGAGGCGGACCAATTCCATGGCCTCCACGCTCTCCTGACCTCAACCCTCTTGATTTTCGTTTATGGTGGCATTTGAAAGCTCTTGTCTACGCAACTACGGTTTCCAAATGTAGAGACTCTTCGTGCTCGTATTGTGGACGGCTGTGATACAATACGCCATTCTCCAGGGCTGCATCAGCGCATCAGGGATTCCATACGACGGAGGGTGGATGCATGTATCCTCGCTTACGGAGGATATTTTGAACATTTCCTGTAACAAAGTATTTGAAGTCATGCTGGTACGTGCTGTTGTTGTGTGTTTCCATTCCATGATTAATGTGATTTGAAGAGAAGTAATAAAATGAGCTCTAACATGGAAAGTAAGCGTTTCCGGACACATGTCCACATAACATATTTTCTTTCTTTGTGTGTAAGGAATGTTTCCTGAAAGTTTGGCCGTACCTTTTTGTAACACCCTGTCTAACATCTACAGAGTTCCATCCAATTCCGATAAATCCTTCGTGGTGCGTCGTTTTGGTATAGTTTTCATCACTACACACCTCGGCACTACAAATATTTAAAATCCGCACAAAGCACGACCGCACGGCACAGTGTTCATTATACTTGTTTCTGCTAACATCTATTCCATCAAACTTAATACCATACAATTCTCCACTTTAGGAACCAAAGCTATGGACATAATTTTTTTCTTGTTAGTCATTCCACTGCACACGATAATTTTAGGCTGGCTCATAATCCACAAGCCACCATACGGTACCTGGTGGAAGGTACCCTCTACCACTACTAGACATGTCCTTTCCTGTTCCACTCGCAAATAGAGGCAGGGAAAACGAGTGTCTATATGCCACCGTACAAGTACCAATTTTCGCATCCTATCTTCGTGGTCCTTATGGGGAGTCGGATGGTTGTTTGGTTCAAAACCTTTGATTTTTATTTTTATTTGTTGCACTTTTTTGTTACACATATATTTGGGTTTAAATTGATACCAAATTTATTAATTTATGTTGAGTGGTTTCCGTTTTACAAGCGTTTTAATAAAACCCTGCAACGCAAACTTTTCATAAACTCAGCCTTATTTTTTACTCACTAGTGACTACTTGTTATAGTACAGCTGTTTGAAAGCTTAGTTAGTAACACTGATGAAATACTGTTGGCAACAGTGAAGAAAACAGTTGTCAATTTACTTTGTTGTTTTCAGTACCTTGTTTGTGGTGATTGAAAGTAAAGTCAGTAGCAAATACCGGTTCTTTAGATTTTCTAAATAGTGGAAGTTGTAGGGAAGCAGTCTACTCACACCGTATAAAATTCACAGCAGTCTTTCCATTGCGTGCCAGCCAGTCCGCTGTAACTAGCTCTGACGTCATAAATGTTGAGCAATAATTTAAAATGAAGTAAATAACCTGAAACGTTTCTAGCATGTCAGAAGTAATACAAAATCAATGTGTGTTGAATATCAGGTCAATAGCTTTAACCATTTTCGAGATTTGAGCGTTTTTCTGTAAAAACCATTGGCGCAACAGAACGAGCTAGAAACTTAAAAATTTATATTTAGATTCTTTTTGCATAATAATTTAGTAGAAACAGTATTCTGGATGTAATAAATTAAAATTTTAGTTGAAATTCATGATTTTCTGGTTTTTGTCTTAAAAATTAAGGAAGCAAGATAGATTAAGTAGGTGAATAAATAAATCTAGGATGTTTCAATTTAAGTAGAAGGGAGATACGCTACAATCATAAAGAAGTAAGAAGTTTCAACTGAATAACTATAAAACTATAGCGATAGCGTATCTCCAAAGGGCCAGTTCAGAGCTCGTCTACTGCGTGTATTGTAATTAAATTAATTCTCTCGCCCAATATATTGGACTGAGCCACGTCAGACTTTTATTATGATTACTTACCTGTGTGCTGATTGCATATTTAAATTGAGAGCTTCATTGGCCATCAGCAAACAAAGCAATGATTTATTTAGTAACTTAAAGTGGTGCATTACTAGCCCAGCGGCTAGTCGGGACAGCGAATTTAATCAAGCGTTCCCTTAGCCGTCCGCACCGCGGCTTTATATATAAGAATGCTGCGCGATGGAAATAAGGCCCCAGTTCTCTCCAGACGCTGATCAGCACGCCACCTGTGCCGGGAGTCGCGTCGCGTCGGTATCATTGCTAGAAACAGCCTCGGGTGCCGTAATAAGTTACTCGGGGTACGCGTAACCTTGAAATCATTTTCGAGTGAAGTGTTAATTCTGGGGTGACTTTAATGATCTATCTTCAGTTTGCGTATGTCGTATTTCCACGTGCCGCCACGGGACAGACATTCTACCATTATTTAGCGTGGAGTTTGATGAACATTATCATCAAATTATGGCGAGCATTCACTTAAACACTTCATTTGTACAGTTATAGTTGCATCAGCGCATTAGTCTCTGAACTGCTCTGGTAGTTGGATTGTGTGGATTCTTTGTGGTCTGTGACTTTCAGAATATAGTGAACATTTTTGATTATGAAACCTAGACAATCTCCTAATTCCTCAGAGCTCTAAGCTGTAGCTATAAGTGTATTTCTCAGTTGAAGTGGGCACTAGGAATTCTAATAACAGGCTTCACGTTTTGCTGATCACTTTCTGGTTGCCAATATTGTAGTTAGAGACCCAGTGTTGAGTACAGCAAACAACAGCATTAATAAAATCACAGGAACATTTCAATAACAATAAATTCCATACGCCGCCCCACATATAGGTGCATCGTTGGGAAAGACATTCCACATTCATTTATTTCTAACAATAAATTCCATTCGCCGCCCCACAAAGTCAAATAGAACGTCGCCTACCTCCTATGGATTCCCGTTTGGTTCTCCGAAGCCTCTCTGTAATATTTGCCTGTTGTTCTGGTAACACATCCAGCAGCCAGCCTCTGAATTGCTTCGATGTCTTCCTGTAACCCGACCTGGTGTGGATCCCAAACACATGAGCAAGAGTCAAATATATGTCGCACTAGCGTCTCCTTTACAGATGAACCACACGCAAAATTCTTCCAATGAACCAAAGTCGACCATCTGCCTAACCTATCAGTTAAACCGTTTCTTGACTAACTTCAAGGGTTAGGGTGAACGTTTTAAACATGTACGGCCTCCTGCGTGCAAGCTTTATGTCCTATTAGCGTCCTTTTTAGAATATGCGGGCATTAATATTTACTATTCATTGGGGCATCTGAGCGTAACAGTTGCTTAGCACATTGTTTTCCCGCTCACTGAATAATATTATGCTGACTCTTACGAATATGAGGCTACTACTTCTATGCCTGTTATACAGTTGTGGTTCTTCAAGACCATGAAGGCCCACGAGAATACTAATATGCGTATTCTTGAGCCTTCGAATACGCTTTTCACTATCACAGTAGCATAAAGTCTACTCTCTCTCCCGAATTGTTATTCTCAGGAAGCTATTTTTTATTCATCTGATGTTTACCGCTCGGCTACAATTAATGTTCGTTCATTAATGTTCGTTCATGAAAGCAGGAAGTTCTGTGCAATCTATTTTAGATGTCTCTTGTTCTTCAAGAGAGGTGCGATTAACAATTTTATATGCAAATTTCAGTCGAAGCAATAAATGTGACTCACAACAGATATTCGAAACACGTATTGCAGGGAAAAGATTTAAGAGATGTTTCGGTCAATTTTTTATTTTTATTTTTTATGTATTGTAGAAAACTGAGAGAAGGAACAATTGCGTTATATAATGTTACTTAAAAACCGTCTTGATTGCAAATTTTTTATTCATATGACCGGTTTCGGTTCATTCAGAACCATCTTCAGATCTGCTATTTCAGTTACAGGAGTAACCCGTCCAAATCCAGCAATTTTCACATGCTACGTCGTAGCATGTGACGTAGCATGTGAGGTAGCATGTGAAAATTGCTGGATTTGGACGGGTTACTCCTGTAACTGAAATAGCAGATCTGAAGATGGTTCTGAATGAACCGAAACCGGTCATATAAATAAAAAATTTGCAATCAAGACGGTTTTTAAGTAAAATTATAAAATCACTGATTGCTGTTATCCGATAAGACATTATGTCTGTTTTTGCAAAAATTGCGTTATACTTACAATTCCTCCTAGTGATGCACGAACGCCGAAATGTTGTGTTAAAACGGTTGGCAATTTTTGGTTGCTATTTAGCTCACGGTATGGTGAATACCCCGTTTTGTTCCTCTGTTCTTTGAAAGTTGTTCATTACAGCATATTTCACTCCAAGTACTGATATGCGTTATTGTTCACTTATGAGAAGGGGAATGTTCTTAGGGGGAATAAAACTGGATTCACAAAGTTCTATGTACTTACCAGTTAAAAGTTGAAAAGTTAGTGACCGCTTTGAGTACTTATCGTTGAATACTTCTCTGCGAAGTGACGACGACATTTGAGAAACAATGGAAGGTCAAAGGCTACTTACATCAATATAGAAAATGTTATGAGCCGCTGATTTTTAAAAGTGATTATGCGGTAGACAGAAGTAGTAATTCGCTATTCTAGTGCAGGATATAGGTCGATGGCTTCTCCGGCGAAACTTAGATTAAATGTAAATGTTTCTTGATAACAAAGGTGTTTAATATCCAGTGTTATCTAAAATACTGCAGTTTGTTGGGTGGTACACGGAAACTAATTTCACAAAAGAAGGATGTATTTAGTTCCAAAATCAGCTACCGTTGCGCCCTTAAAAATTTTGACCTTGAAACGAGATGACTTTCACCAATGCAGAATATCTGTCTTCTTCAGTAACACAGATTACTCAATGATAGTTGTTAAAATAGGGTACGAAATCTTGATTATCTCTTCAAACAAATCAAGCTGCAACAATGAAATTTGGTGGTGGTGTCAGTTCTTCTCTATTTATTCAACCATCAGTGCAAGACGCTGCTTCCAACGATGAATGACTTGGCCATGTCCATGGTTGTAGAAGTCGGCATATTGACTTTTCAGAGATACTTCAAGAACTGCCTCGTTATCTTTCGCGTAATGCCTGCCACAGAATAATATTTTTCATTCGGGGAAAGAAAAAGAACTCACTTTGACCCATGCCAGTATAAAACTGCAGGAATACAAAATCAAATGGCTGAATGAAGCAGCATATGTGACTATGCCCTGTACTGAATCATCTGGTTAGGGCATTGTAAAAATGCTCTGAGCTCTATGGGTGTTACCACCTGAGGTCATCACTCCCCTATAACTTAGAACTACTTAAACCTAACTAAACTGAGGACATCACACACATCCATGTCCGAGGCTGGATTCGAACCTGCGACCGTAGCAGTCGCACGGTTCTGGACTGAAGCGCCTACAACCGCTCAGCCACCGCATATTTTAGTTTCTACTAGTCCTTTTATAAGTATTAGAGAAGTGAAACCACTTGGACAATATGTACTTACATGGATATGGTGTCTATTCTTTCGGACTTGTTCGGAAGAAGAGAAGACCTATACTTATATCACCTACCCACGGACCTCTTACTTGCAGAGTTGTGGTTCGTGTAAGAGGCTTCTGTACATCTACAATGAAAGAAATGATCATTGTTCGAAGTGATAAGGTCACGGACAATAGTGATCATTCAGTGTAGATGCACGCCATGTCTGATCTATTATGGGAATCATGGATTTGCAAGTAATAGTTTCTTTGGAAGGTGACACTATACCAACAGTGTGTAACAGGATGGAAATCTGGATCTGAACGAAAGCGTGTTCTGATGGCCGCTCGCTGCGTAAAGACGGCGGTGGAGGCCTGTAACTCATGTTTCTGTTGTATAATTTATGTAAAAATTCAGTAGCTCACTACAACTCATTGCTAGTGTGAGCGGTGTTGGAGTATCACTTGAAGGCAGACACACACTCAGGTTTTCATGTCATTAGTAGCAACACATTTTCCCATACATGCTGTTTTGCTGTTAGAAATAATGGGGACATTATTATCTTCTCATCGTTCTAATATTTTTTACAGTGTATTTTTACCACCTCTTCAATTTTATACACAGCCTGTCATAAGAGGCGACTGAAAGGAGTTTCAACCGTTTCGGCCTTCCATGTGATGGTCCCCCCTTGGGGTTTGACATCCATTTTTCAAAATTCCACAGATGTATGAGCCTTTTGGGGAAGGACGCCTTACGTGGTGTATCACTGGTCCTCAGTGCCCTAAGACCTCGGCACTCAGCATTGTAATGGCGTTGTAACCACACCCACTATTCCTCAAATTGGGCCTAAACGCCTGACGGGTTGCACAAGTAACGCCCATAGTGCGTCCCCATCTGCACCTACGATCATGTTGGACTTTCCATGGCACCCGAAATCCAGCACTGTAGCCAGCCCGTTGTGGTGGGGTCGTCATGTACCCTCTAGAATGTAGCCCCCTGACAACACAGGGATCGTACTGCCGATACCTGAGCTGCACCCTCCCTACGTCGGCCAAGGAGTAGATGCCCGTCTCCTTGGGGCATCAGGGCTCCCGGCATTGGTCATCCTGCTAAGTGGCCCTTGCTGAGGCTGGGTGGCGCCCGTGGGGAGAGCCCTTGGTCGGAGTGGGTGGTATCGCGGCGGACGTTCTGCAGATGAAACGTCAACATGTATCAGGTCGATCTGCGGGCGAGCCTTTTAAAAAGAAAGGTACTGTCTCTTGTTCTGGTTCTCCTTCCCTTTCCCCCTTGGCCACTCCCTGGGAGGAAGGACAGGCCCGCCGGCTTGGGGCGAAATACTTCCCCCGCTATTTAGTCAGTTCTCGGACCGATGGCAGGACGTTCGCCACCTCCAAGCCCATGTTCTTGGTCCAGCACATTGAGGACATCTTCGGGGAAATTGAGGCTCTCAGTAAAATGCGTTCGGGGTCCGTTCTTATAAAGACCACCTCCGCCACACACTCGGCGGCGCTCCAGGCGTGTCACCGACTAGGGGACATCCCAGTGTCCATTGTCCCGCATCTGGCACTGAATAGGATGCAAGGGGTTATCTTTCATCAGGACCTCCTGCTGCAATCTGATGAGGAGCTCAGGGCCAACCTGGAGCGCCGAAGCGTGCATTTCGCCGGCGAGTCCAGCGCGGCCCCAAAGACCGTCGCATCGACACCGGGGCCTGTATCCTCGCCTTCGAGGGGGACGTTCTCCCGGAGAAGGTAAAGGTGATGTGCTACCGGTGCGACGTGCGACCTTACTTTCCGCATCCTATGCGCTGCTTTCGGTGTTTGCGCTTCGGGCACATGTCGTCACGGTGTGAGGCTGAGACCCCTTGTGAAGATTGTGGACGTCCTCTTCGTGAAGAATATACATGCACCCCACAACCTTGGTGCATCAATTGTCTTGGCCAACACTCGCCTAGATCTTTTGACTGCCCCACGTATCAGAAGGAGAAGAAGATTCAAGAATTAAAAACTTTGGACCGTCTCTCTAATTTTGAGGCCAGGAAGAAGTATGACCGCCTCCATCCCGTGACGTTGACAACTTCGTTTGCCTCAGTCATGTCCACTCCTTCCACGGTATCCTCATCCCTATCCTGTCCCCCCTCCACATCCTCGCCCCATCCGGGGTCTATGCCTCCGCCTCCCAAATCCCTCACTTCCAAATCCTCCTCCATCGTGGCCCCTGCCCCCTCTGCCCCAGGGGCCACCTTTCCTCCTCCTCCCCCTTGGCCACCCGAAGAGCGATCCTCTTCTCAGGCGTCCATCGGGGAAACGTTCCGGACCCCAGCTTCCGAGGTCCGGCGTTCCAAAACGGAACCCGCGCGTGAGGACCTTCTTCGGGTCCAGCCCACCATCCCCGTGCCTCATCGGACTTCCAAGAAGGCCTCCAAGAAGAAGTCTTTATCCCCCTCTCCACCCCAGCGCGTTTCGTCTTATGCTCCATCCGTGAGTCGCTGCTCCCGGCCGTCCACTGATTCGCCGGGACGCTCTGCTGCCAAGCGCTCAGCTGGCCTGTCGTCGGCGAATGATGCTGCCCCTCCTACGTAACCCAGGAATGCGGCCGCAGCTGGCGACGACTCGATAGAACAGGATCCGCCTCCCGCCGGTTGTAGCGTTGTTCCCTCGAAACCTGGCCCTCCGCGGCCGTCGAGGTGAACAGCTCTTCACCCATTTCGTTCCCCCTTTTTCTGACTAGCGATGGCTTTGTTACATTGGAACATAAGAGGTATTCGATCTAATTGTGAGGAATTACAATTGCTCCTCCGCCTGTTGCTCGTTTGGGACGATGTCTATAACCATCCCATCCCACTGACCACCCCACCCCAAGCAATAGCTGTCCGTATTACTCTTTCTGCCTTTACTTTTTCTGTTTGTACTGTCTACACTCCATCGTCATCCGCAGTTAGTCGGGCTGACAAGATGCACCTGATTGTTCAGCTTCCTCCGCCGTTTTTATTGTTTGGCGACTTCAATGCCCATCATTACCATTGGGGGTCTCCTGCATCCTGTCAGAGAGGCTCCCTCTTGGCGGATGTCTTCAACCATCTCAGTCTTGTCTGCCTCAATACTGGCCCCCCGACTTTCCACTCGGACTCTACTGATACCAACTCCCACTTGGACCTCCCGATCTGTTCTACCACTCTTGCCCGTCGGTTCGAGTGGTATGTCCTTTCTGACACCTATTCGAGCGACCATTTCCCCTGTGTCGTTCGTCTCCTGCACCACATCCCATCCCCACGTCCTTCGAGCTGGAACATACCGAAAGCTGACTGGGGACTTTACTCCTCCCTGGCGACCTTTCCGGGCCACGATTTTCTCAGTTGTGACAGTCAGGTCTAATACTTCACGACTGTTATCACCAATGCTACCGAACGTTCCATTCCTCGTACTACATCTTCTTCACGTCGCGTTTCCGTCCCCTGGAGGAATGAGGCTTGTAGAGACGCTATCCGTGCTCGACGACGTGCTTTACGCACCTTTCGCCGCCATCCTACGTTGGCGAATTGTATCGGATACAAATGACTCCGAGCGCAATGCCGTCGAATCATGAAAGACAGCAAAAATGCTTGTTGGGCCTCTTTCACCAGCTCTTTTAACAGTTTTACTCCCTCTTCTGTCGTCTTGGGTGGCCTGCTCCTCGGTACCTGGCCTGACTTCAGATAATGAGGTACTTGTTGATCCTGTGGATGTCTCCAACGCCTTCGGCCGCTTTTTCGCGGAGGTTTCAAGCTCCGCCCATTACCGCCCTGCCTTCCTTTCCAGGAAAGAGGCAGAAGAGGCTTGGCGACCTTCCTTCCACTCGCTGAATCTAGAAAATTATAATGCCCCCTTTACTATGCGAGAACTCGAACGTGCACTTGCACTGTCCCGGTCCTCTGCTCCGGGGTCAGATGCCATTCACGTTCAGATGCTGACACACCTTTCCCCGGCAGGCAGAAGCTTTCTTCTTCATACCTACAATTGCGTCTGGACCGAAGATCAAGTCCCGATGCGTTGGCGTGACATCGTCGTTGTTCCTATACCCAAACCCGGGAAGGATTGACACCTTCCTTCTAGTTACCGCCCCATTTCTCTTACAAGCTGTGTCCGTAAGGTGATGGAGAGCATGGTTAACGCTCGGTTAGTTTGGATTCTTGAATCTCGACGGCTACTTACCAATGTTCAATGAGGCTTTCGTCGCCGCCGCTCCGCTGTTGACCACCTAGTGACCTTTTAGCGAAAGTGCCAAACGGTAGCCGTGTTCTTCGATTTGGAGAAGGCTAATGATACCTGTTGGAGAGGAGGTATCCTCCGCACTATGCACAGGTGGGGTCTACGCGGGCGCCTGCCCCTTTTCATTGATTCCTTTTTAACAGATCGAAAATTTAGGGTACGTGTGGGTTCCGTATTGTCCGACGTCTTCCTCCAGGAGAAGAGAGTGCCTCAGGGCTCCGCCTTGGGCGTAGCCCTTTTTGCCATAGCGATGAATCCAATTATGGATTGCATTCCACCTAATGTCTCAGGCTATCTTTTTGTCGATGACTTCGCGATCTGCTGCAGTGCCCAGAGAACATGCCTCCTGGAGCGCTGCCTTCAGCGTTGTCTTGAGAGCCTATACTCATGGAGTGTGGCTAATGGCTTCCGGTTCTCTGAAGAGAAGACAGTTTGCATCAACTTTTGGCGATATAAAGCGTTCCTTCCGCCATCCTTTCATCTCGGTCACGTTGTTCTCCCATTCGTGGAAACAACTAAGTTTCTAAGGCTCACACTGAACAGGAAACATTGTTGGTCTCTGCACGTCTCTTATTTGGCTGCCCATTGTACACTTTCCCTTAATGTCCTCAGAGTTCTTAGTGGTTCATCTTGGGGAGCGGATCGCACTGTCCTGCTTGTATCCTTCCATAGTCCGATCAAAGGTGGATTATGAGAGTCTAGTCTACTCGTCTGCTCGGCCATCCCTCTTACGCCATCTCAACTCCATCCACCATCGGGGGTTACGTCTTGCGACCGGAGCATTCTACACTAGTCCCGTTGAGAGTCTTTATGCTGAAGCTACCGAATTACCATTGACCTACCGGCGTGGCGTACTGCTTTGTCGGTAGGCCTGCCGGCTGTTGTCAATGCCCGACCACCCCTCTTATCAGTCCTTCTTCGCCGATTCTCTCGACCGTCAGTATGGGTTGTACGTGTCTGCCCTGCTGCCCCCTGGAGTCCGCTTTCGACGCCTGCTTCGACAAGTGGATTTTGCCCTTCCTACCACCTTCAGAGAGGGTCAGAGCCCGACACCACCTTGGCTCCAGGCTCCAGTTCATATTCATCTCGACCTCAGCTCGCACCCTAAGGAGGGTACTCCGGGTGTAGGGTATTGCTCACGGTTTGTCGAAATTCGTGCGTGACTTGCCAGTCTCACCTTTATTTACACTGATGGCTCCAAAACTGACGATGGTGTCGGGTGTGCCTTTGTCGTCGGGGCCGTCACCTGTAAATACTGGCTCCACGACCAGTGTTCCAGCTTTACAGCCGAGCTTTTTGCTCTCCATCAGGCCGTTCAGTATGCACGCCGCCACCGCCATTCCTCGTATGTACTCTGCTCTGATTCACTTAGTGCTCTTCAGAGCCTTGGAGCTCCATATCCGGTCCATCCATTGGTGCAACGGATCCAGCAGTCCCTCCATTCATTTGCTGATGATGGCTCTCCTGTCAGCTTTCTGTGGGTTCCCGGCCATGCAGGAGTGTCTGGTAATGAGGCTGCTGATGCTGCAGCGAAGGCTGCAGTCCTCCTGCCTCGGCCAGCCTCCCATTGTGTCCTGTCATCTGACATTAGTGGGGTTGGTTGTAAGAGGCTTGTGTCATTGTGGTGGGATACTTGGTCATCACTTCATGGAAACAAGCACCGGGCCGTAAAACCGTTCCCAACTGCTTGGACAACCTCCTCCCGACCATCTCTTCGAGAAGAGGTCCTTCTGACCAGGTCGCGGATTAGGCATTGCCGGTTTAGCCACCGCTGCCTGCTCTCCGTTGACCCAGCCCCGCAGTGCCCTTGTGGTCATGCATTGTCAGTGCGCCATGTTTTATTGTCGTGTCCCCGTTTTAGTCAATCTCGTGTTGTCCTGTCTCTGGCATCTACTTTACAGGATACTTTAGCTGATGACGCTCAAGCAGCTGCTCGTGTTCTTCGTTTTATTACTTTGATTGGCTTGTCCAAAGACATCTAACTCTTTCACTTATTTTATCTGCATCCTTGTAAGACCTTTATAGTGTTCCCCCCCCCCCCCCCCCCTTGAGTTTTACTAGATTCTATGTGCTCTTATAATTGTGACTGGGCGCTAATGACCTCAGTAGTTGAGCGCCATTAAACCCCAAACAAAAAAAAAACAACAAAAACTTTCCGATTCTGCACAAAATCGCGACATTCCTTACCTTATTAGTCCACCTAATTTTCAAATTCCTCTGTAGCACCACATCTCAAATGATTCGATTGTGTTCTCTACCGGTTTTCCAACAGTCCATGTTTCACTCCCATACAATGCTGTACTCCAAACCTTTCTTCGTCTTGCGTCCTTCGTTCTTGCTCGTCCACTCTTACTGTTCCTTCTTGGTTCTTGTGTATATGAGCCGTCTCTCCAGCTTACTCCTTACTTTTCTCAGAATTTCGAACGTCTTGCGCCATTTTACATTGTCAAACGCTTTTTCCAGGTCGACAAATCTTATGAACGTGTCTTGATTTTTCTTTAGTCTTTCTTCCGTTATTAACGGCAACGTCAGAATTGCCTCTGTCATTTACCTTTCCTAAAGCCAAGCTGATCGCCATCTAGCGCATCCTGAATTTTCTTTTCCATTCTTCTGTATATTATTCTTATAAGCAACTTGGATGCATGAGCTGTTAAGCTGATTGTGCGGCAATTCTCGCACTTGTCAGCTCTTGCCGTCTTCAGAATAATGTGGATGATGCTTTTCCGAAAGACAGATGGTATGTCGCCAAACTCAAACATTCTGCACACCGACGTAGTCGTTTTGTTGTCACTTCCCCAATGATTCTCGTGGAATTTTTTCTATCTCTTCTGCCTTATTCTATCATAAGACCTCCAAAGCGGCCTTAAGTTCTGATTCTAATACTGGATCTCCTATATCTCCTAAATCAACTCCAGTCTTTCACATTTTTTCCTGCAGCCATTTAATTTTAGGTTCCCTGCATTTCCAATTTATTTCATTCCTCAGCCACTTTTATTTCTCTATTCCTATGTTTCCCAGGACATTTCTGTGCTTCCTCCTTTCATCGATAAATTGAAATATTTCTTCTCTTACCAATGGTTTCTTCCATGTTACCTTCTTTGTGCCTATATTTTCCTTCCCAACTCCTCCGATGTCCCTTTTTAGATATGTCCATTCCTCTCCAACCGTTGAAAGGTGGCTACACTGAGTCACAGCGCCAGAGATTGCGCCAAAGGGTATTATTCAGACGCCTCCACTGGCAGTTTCCGCTGAGAAGTTGCTGAGGGCAGTGGTAGTTCTGAAGTAGGCGTGATCTGTGCTTGTTGAGACGTCGATAGAGTACTAGTTGTTCTGTTGGGCAAGACACCATATGTTATTCGATATGGGATGTTGTAATGATCAAAGTGTATTTTTCGTCAATATATAAGAAGGTAAAGAAATTTTTTTATTTCAAATGTCTTGTGCCTCTTGGTCACAGGTTCAGTCAACAAAGCATCTGGCTCGTGTTCTTGTGTTAGACTGTAATACTTGATTCTATATGCAATTATAGTACTTCTAGTTTTTTTAATTACTTCAGTGTACATCGTATTTAAAATATCTTGTCTTATTGAGGTAGAACCGTGCCAGATGTGTACGTTGAATCACACTTCCACACACAGAACAGTTACATTTGTACTTTGTTGTTTCGTAGCTTTTATAGTTGCTGGGGACTTGATTGATTAATTGCGTTAACGGAAATTACCTTTCATTCTTTGTTGTTATTCTATGCAGTCAGATTGCTCAGTAATACTAGTCAGGGCGAACCGGTTACGAGACTTCGTAGCCGGACATACAGCGAGTAAAATTAAAATTATTAGCATTATAGTTAATTAAGCCCCATGGACTGTACTACCTACTTAACTGTTTCTTATTGCTCTATCTACAGCCTTAGAGAACTTCAATCGTATTTCTTCATTCCTTAGCACTTCCGTATCCCATTTCTTTGCGTATTGATTCTTCCTGACGAATGTCTTAAACTTCAGCCTTTTATTCATCACTGCTATATTGTGATCTGAGTCTTTATCTGCTCCTGGGTACGCCTTACAAGCCAGAATCTGATTTCGGAATCTCTGGGTGACCATAATGCAATCCATCTAAAATATTCCCGAGTTACCCGGCGTTTCCCAAGTATATCTCCTCCTCTTGTGATTCATGAACAGGATATTCGCTATTAGTAGCTGAAAACTCAATTAGTCTTTCTCCTCTATTATTGCTTGTCCCAAGCCCATATTATCCTGTAACCTTTTCTTCTACTCCGTCCCCTACAACTGCTTTCCAGTCTCCCAAGACTATTAGATTTTCATATTCTTTTACATATTGTATTACCCTTACAATATCCGCATACTCCTTCACTGTCTCTTCATCTTCAGCTTACGACGTTCGCATGTATACCTGAACTATCGTTGTCGGTGTGGGTCTGCTATCGATTCTGATTAGAACAACCCGGTTACTGAACTGTTCACAGTAACACACCCTCTGCCCTACCTTCCTATTCATAACGAATCCTACACCTGTTATACCATTTTCTGCTGCTGTTGACGTTACCCTATACTCATCTGACCAGAAATCCTTGTCTTCTTTCCACTTCACTTCACTGACCCCTACTATATCTAGACTGAGCCTTTGCAAAAAAAAAATGGTTCTGAGCACTATGGGACTCAACTGCTGTGGTCATCAGTCCCCTAGAACTTAGAAATACTTAAATCTAACTAACCTAAGGACATCACACACATCCATGCCCGAGGCAGGATTCGAACCTGCGACCGTAGCAGTCGCACTGTTCCGGACTCCGCGCCTAGAACTGAGCCTTTGCATTTCCCTTCTCAGATTTTCTACCACGAACAAGTTTCAGACATTCCACGCCCCGACTCACAGAACGTTATCCTTCCACTGGTTGAATCCCCCTTTGTGAATCCCTCCTGGAGATCCGAATGGGGGACTATTCTGAAATCTTTTGCCAGTGGAGAGATCATCATGGCACTTCTTCAGTTACAGGCCACATGTCCTGTGGATACACGTTACGTGACCTTAATCCAGTGTTTTCCATTGCCTTCTACATCCTCATGCTGTTGATCACTGCTGACTCTTCTGCCATTAGGGTCTCTTTCCCACCCCTTGGTCATGTGAGCTCCCTGTACCTCCATCCGCTGCTCTGCCCTCTTCGACAAGGCCATTGGCAGAATGAGGGGTTGACTTCTTACGCCGAAGTCTTCGGCCGCCAATGCTAATTACTAATGAAAATTAGAACAGGGGTGGGATTCGAACCCGAGAGCGAATACGTTTTTATTATGAATCTAAGACGCTACCCCTATTTTCGCATTCTGTACGATATTGTTCGTTGTATTTGATCGTAGTGGACACATGATATCCGTTGAAGTTCTTTGGTAATCCTGTCACTCAGTTGCTGTATTACAGCGGCCAGACAGCTCTCTGACCGAACACGATGAGCTACCGTGCCGGTACCCCTAGACCAAGGGAGTCGTTGTACCAAATATGGACATCGCAAAAAGATATCAGCATTTTCTATGGATATTATACTGAACATAATATTTATTTGTGAAATATTGGCATTCGTGTGGCAGTTATTTATTTATGAAGCTAAAGGAAAATATTGAACTGCATGCTCCCATTATTTTAGGAAATGCAGTAAGATTTTGTAGCTACAAACGTGTATTAACCAACCACAGACGTTGCCTCATTTTCGTAACATCAGCATGCTGACTGTCATACACTGCAATAACTCTAAGACATTTTTGGAAAGAAAATGTCGTACATTTTGTGTTCTGGCGTAACCACAAGCGCTGGAACGAAGATGAAGAATGCATGAGAAGAGAAGGCCTGAGACGACGTCAGCCAGAGGCCCTCTTGCTAGGACCTCACCACGACAGGGGGACCTCTAGCCGAAGTGAATAATATAAGCACTGCTCCTGACAGCCTTGAGCGCACAGTGTTAGCACAGTAGTAGGAGAGCATTGTGACAGCACTGACGTGTGATCCATATCAATTGCGTACTAAACTTCGTATACAGCAAAGGACTCTGATTAATTGCATGTCGCCCATCGCTTACGACAGCGTTGTAAATTCAGAGTATTGTCAGTCTTCTGTTTTGTAGTAAAAACCATTAATTTGATTTGCTTGAATTGTTGTATAGCATTCCGAGGACGCAGCAGCCTTCAGGCACCTTATACGAGGCGAGTGGGCACGATTCCATATTTTCAAATAAACAGATTTCTGGAAGTTAATTATCCTTTTTATAATTTCAGTTCAAATCTTCTGAACAGATTTTTCATAGTCTAGCTCTTTTCATAATTCATTGTGCACATATTTCAATATAATTTTTGCGTCACCTTACAGACATTTTCACTTCACTTTAGGGTTCATTTTCCAGATATTTTAACTCACAAAAACCCAGACTCTGTGGATACAAGCCCTTTTTCATATTTGTGAACTTGGGTTAGCTGTATCCACTGCTCCCACCTATCTACCCCATCCCCCCTTCCCCCCACCCCTGTGAGATACCCTGCCTGATGGTTACTGTTGGTCCTACTTGTAAGTGAGAGAAATTTATAAATTGTATTCTGAACAGTCTTTCAATTAGGAATAAAGTTTTCGTTTTCTGTCTATGATCTGGAGAAAATTTCCGTTATCCTCCATAGTTAGCACAGTAGATATAGTAACGCCTCTAGGGACAGTTACTCACAAATACTAACAAGACATAATGAAAGGTCCCACAGACCAAGGTGAGAGAGCCACACGTATCCCGCTAACAGAGTATTTGTTTGATAGTAATTCTGTCTAACCTGTCCATGGGTTGCTGTTCCTATATCATCAGCAGAAGCCGTACATTAACAGATACTTTTGAATATAAAACAATGTGGAACACTGTTATCTGATGAACAATAATATTGTCCGATTTGCATGAGCGCGTGAGGTTCTCGGTATGTGGCCGTCCGTGTGAATAGCTTGCACAAATGTTCAATAGCCACTGTGATGTGTTTCACGGGTATCGTGTCCGAATTCCCACTTCGCATGAGAGCGATGTCATATGTGAAACAGTAGGGCCGACACGCTACGAGAGCCCATTTTAATGTCCATTTAAAGCGAACAGTACCGTATGTAACGGGAATTGTTAGCTGCACCGCTTCTGACGTCATCATGACGCCTAGCAGTGATATTAAAGAGTAGGGTATGAGCAGTGACTGATACATATTGTTGTCCACTTAATTTAATGTCATTTAGGTAAGTTTATTGGCAACCGTGGAAACAGTTAGTGCCACACGTAGAATACGTAAATCCACGTATAAAAAGTAAGAGGGTGTGCCATTTACTAACACCAGGGAAGTGTTACAATGAGCAATCTATGTAATTACTTGACAAAGAAGCCAACCCGAAAAACGTTTTGGTTAAGCTAACTCAACACTAACCACATGTTATCACTGGGACAGACATTTCTGAAATGAATCTTTTTATGACTGTGAACGCTATTCTTTTTCATTTGTTGGCATTACTCATCTGACAAAGAATTCCTCTCCTGTGCCAACCTCTTCATCTCAGAGTAGCTCATCTAACCTACGTCCTCGGTTATTTGCTGGACGCATTCCAATCTCTGTCTTCCTCTACATAATTTAATCTCTGCAGCTCTCTATAATACCATCGAAGTTATTCCGTGACGTCTTAATATATGTCATACCGTCCTGTTCCTCCTTTTGTCAGTGTTTTCCATATTTTACATTCCTCGCCGATTCTCAGGAAAACTTCCTCATTCCTTACCTTATCAGTCCATCTAATTTTCGACATTTTTCTATAGCATCACATCTGAAATGCTTCGATTCTCTTTTTTCCTGTTTTTCCACAGTTCATGTGTCATTATCGTAGAATTCTGTGCTCCAAAAGTACACTGTCAGATATTTGTTTCTCAAATGAAGGCCTATGATTGGTATCAGTAGAGTCCAGAAATGCTCTTTTTGCTAGTGCTAGTCTGCTTTTTATGTCTTTCAGGCTCCATCCATCATGAGTTATTTGTTACCTAGGTAGCAGAATTCATTAAGTTCATCTCCAATCCTTATGTTAGGTGTCTCGCTGCAGTCATTTCTGCTACTTCTCATTACTTTCAGCTTTCTTCGAGTTACTCTCAATCGTTATTCTGTACTCATTAGAATGTTTGTTCCGCTCAGCAGATCTTGTATTTCTTCTTCACGTTCAATGATTTCTTTTATGTCCATTAATGCTTCTCCAATTTATACATTAAAGAGTACGGGCTGAAGACTACAACATCTTTAATCGGAGCGTTTCATTCTTGGTTTTCCGCTCTCATTGTTCGTCTTGGTTCTTGTACATACTTGGATATTACACGTCTTCGCTATAGCTTACCCATATTTTTCTCAGAATTTCGAACATGTTGCACCATTTGACATTGCGCTCTCTTCTCCCGGGTTTACAAATCCTAAGAATTCGTCTCGATTTTTCTGTAGTCTTGCCTCCATTATCAACTGCAACGTGAGGAGTGCATCTCTGGAGCCTTTAGCATTACTAAAGCAGAAGTGATCGTCATCTAACACATCCTCAGTTTTTTTTACCTTTCTTCTGTATATTATTCATGTCAATTTGGATGTATGAGCTGTTCAGCTGACTGTGCGATAATTCTCGAACATATCGGCTCTCACAGTATTCATAACTGTGGGGATGATGTTCTTCAGAAAGTCAGATTGTATATTGCCTGACTTTTACACTCTACGATCAGTCGTCCTGTTGCCAATTTCCCCAAGGATTTTATAAATTCTTATCGAATAACATCCATCCCTACTGCCTTATTTGATCTTAATGTTTTAAAGCTGTTCTAAACTGTGATTCTAATATACTGTCTCCTTATCTCTTTTACATGACTCCTGTTTCTTCTTGTCTCACGTCATCATGCAGATCTTCCGCCTCACAGAGGCCTTAACTGTATTCCTTCCACCTATCCGCTCTTTATCTGCTTTTAACGGTTGAATTCCGATTGCACTTTTAATATTACCAAATTTACTTTTAATTTCACGTAAAGTTGTTTTGACTTTCCTATGTACTGAGAAAGTCAGAACAGTCATTTCTTTTTCGAATTCTTCATATTTTTCTTGCAGCCTGTGGTATCTCCACCCGGCACTCCTTTGACGACTTTACAGCCGGCGGCGCAGGAGAAACAAGGCCGAACCCATGGGACGAGCGACTGAGAAGCGAACACTGCAGCCATTGTGCAAGCACACAGGTGGTAGCCTGGCGGACAGCACACAGGTGGTAGCCTGGCGGACGCCCTCGCCTCGCTGAGGAATGAACACATTGCAAAGAGCCTGGTGTGCAATGAGAAGTGGGTCGAAAACTGATGGACTCCTTCAGCCATTAGCACGGAATGTCAAGAATGCACCCTCAAAAGCGTGTCAAATCTTCTGCCCTGGCAGTTATAGTTTTACCTGTCTTAGAAAGCAAGGTCGTGTCGAGTCCAGCAAACCATACAAGAGGAGGTGAGTACACAAAGCGTGAACGATTCTCACAGAGGGCGTGCGAAAGATGTTTTCTGGACAGTATGGACTTTCCTTTTAAATCACGGATGCCAGCAGACTTGAAGCACATACATGCGTCTGTTCAGGTCTCACGCAGAGATAGCAGTTTCAAAGAAGTGTCGTGTGCTTACTACCACAAGAACTTCTGAACGCAGAAAAACGTCGGAAGAATGTGATATCGCGAGAAAGACGCCAATTCGTGAGTCACACCCCAGTAAATGCAAGATCTGGAATTTCCTCCCTGTAATGGGAGGCATGGACATGAAACCGCGACCAGTCATTGGGCAGCACTGGAAATTTAGTCCGCCTCTGACAATGTCGAGAGAAGAAGAATTTCGAGAAATCGTTGGGCTAGTGGTGGATGAGGAATGAAGACAGAAGCGGTGAGAGGGCACAGAACAAAAGGACGTGAGGTGTCTTCCACCCATCGGCAACATACGCCTCCCGTGATACCGCTGCTTCGGCCACGCAACCCACAACGGGCAGACAACGCCGAGGTGGTATCCGGGATCTCGCTGCGCAACCGCGGCACACCTGGAAAGGCAGCTGACTCGCGCCGCACAGCTCCAAGGCAACATAATGTAAATACCTGGCGCCTGCCGCTGTCTCCAAGGCGCGAGAAAATGCGTGGTGAGATGGCTCCTTCCGCCCCTCCTTCCCCTTTATAGCTGAGTCGTGTCCATGCCGAGTCATATCAGCCCTGAGATTTGAAATTTCGTTTTCTTTTGATTAAGTGGTACTGAAATAAATACGTTTTATCATCTAAACACTCTTTTTCCATTCGCACATCCACCCCATCATCTCATAACCTTTTGTATTTGACTTCATTTAGTTATTGTAGTCACTTAACTGTTGGTTCCCAGCGTGGGGCGGTTTCATTAGTAACTTATATGCTCTTTGGTATCACAAACTCTTTCTCGATTTCACCAGTAGTCATTTCGCCTTAGCTTCCCTACTTATTTCATTCCTAAGTGACTTGTATTTCTGTATTGTTGAATTTCCCCGAACAGTTCTGTTCTTCCTTCTTTGTCGATCAACTGCGGTACCCATGGTTTCTTCGCAGTTTCCTTCTTTGTACCTATTTTTTTCTTTCCAGCTTTTGTGACTGACATTTTAGGCAAGTCCACTCTGAACAACCTGCTGAGCTATTCCTTATCGCAGTTTTTTTGGTCATCAGTCTACTGACTATTTTGATGTGGCCCGCCACGAATTCCTTTCCTGTGCTAACCTCTTCATCTCAGAGTAGCACTTGCAACCTACGTCCTCAATTATTTGCTTGACGTATTCCTATCTCTGTCTTCCTCTACAGTTTTTGCCCTCTACAGCTCCCTCTAGTACCATGGAAGTCATTCCCTCATGTCTTAGCAGATGTCCTATCATCCTCTCCCTTCTTCTTATCAGTATTTTCCACTTATTCCTTTCCTCTCCAATTCTGCGTAGAACCTCCTCATTCCTTACCTTATCAGTCCACCTAATTTTCAACATTCATCTATAACACCACATCTGAAATGCTTCGATTCTCTTCTGTTCCGGTTTTCCAACAGTCCATGTTTCACTACCATACAATGTTGTGCTCCAGACGTACATCCTCAGAAATTTCTTCCTCAAATTAAGGCCGGTATTAGTAGACTTCTCTCGGTCAGAAATGCCTTTTTTGCCATAGCTAGTCTGCTTTTGATGTCCTCCTTGCTCCGTCTGTCATTGGTTATTTTATTTTATTTATTTATTTAACCTGATCAGATTAGGGCCATCAGGCCCTCTCTTACATCGGACAAGTGTTCCACACATCAGAGTTACATCATGACCATAGTTTAAAAGAGAATATTAGCTTACTCTAGTTACAATATGAATAAAGAGTAGTGACTAATACCTAATACAGTAAATGCGGAAGTATTATTACAACAGGTGCTATACATACAGATTATGATAAAAGCAATAATAAGCAATAACAATAACAGTAAAAAAATCAAATAATAATGACAAAATGAGAAGGATTGGCAACAGTAATGAAGGTTTGTGCAGATGTACATTATATCTTGGTGTGTAAAGTAGATGTTTACTAGTTTAGCGTATTTGGGGAATGGAGATTTAAGGAGGGGGAAAGAGGGAAGTAATGAGGTGAAGTGCATTCATGTACAGAGGAAGGCATTACTGTTGCTTAAGTAGGTACGTCATTAACTGTTTTTTTGAAGCTGGACATGTTTTTAAGTTCTCTAACATAACGGGGGATGTTGTTCCAGAGTAGGGTTCCCGCTACTGTAAAGGACTTGGAGAAGGTGACTGAGCGATGCAGTGGAACGGAGAGGATTTTATTATAATGGGAACGTGTGTTTCTGTCATGTTGTTCCGACATGAGCGTTAGGGACGAGGAGAGATATGAGGGACAGTTTACATTTATAAGGCAGTAGATGAGACAGAGTGTATGGAAATCTCTGCGTTTGTCTGCACGCAGCCAGGACAATTTTGCATATGCTGGTGAAATGTGATCAAAAAGTCGAACGTCACAGATATATCGGACGCAGGCATTTATGACCAGTTCTAGACGTCGGGAATTTTCTTGAGAGGGGCCTTGTAGGATAGTATCGCTGTAGTCAATGATTGGGAGTATAAGCGTTTGTACTAATTTCTTTTTCAGATCGAAAGGGAAGAGTTTTTTATATTTTTGTAGGACATGAAGGGATGCTGATGCTTTTTTGCACACTGCAGTTACGTGCTCTGTACAATTTAGATTTTCATCTATTATTACTCCCAAACTCTTTGCTGAGGGAGAGAAGTTAATATTTGTTCCATTTAGGATAAGAGGTGGTACGGATTCCCGATGTTTTTGGCTAATGAGCTTAGAGTGACCAACAAGTACCGCTTAGGTTTTAGATGGGTTTAGTTTTGGACCTATGTCCTGTGCCCATTTTGACAGTGCATCGAGGTCAGTATTGAAATTTTCAATAGCTTTCTTGAGATTGCTTGGTTTCGCACTTAGATACAACTGAAGGTCATCAGCATACATATGGTATTTGCAATAGGTCAGAGCCGATGACACATCGTTGACATGCAGAGAGAAGAGTATAGAACCTAATACTGAGCCTTGGGGAACGCCTGACACTACCTGCCGCCATTGTGATTTTATATTCCCAGATAGGTCACGTTGCTGACGAGACGTCATGTATGAGCGAAACATTGCACTGCACTTGGTGAGAAATTTAGACCGCTTAGTTTGGCCAGTAAGATGTCGAAGTAGACAGTATCAAATGCTTTGCTGAAATCTAAGAAGCAAATGATAGTCGCTTCTTGTCTGTCCATGGCAATTTCAGGTCATCTGTCACCTTTATCAGAGCAGATGTTGTGCTTCGATGTTTACGGAAATCTGCTTGGTATTCGTCTAGTAGGTTGTTAGTAGTGAGGTAGATGGTGATCTGGTCATGAACTATATATTGTAAGGCCTTTGATAGTGCACGAAGAAGGCAGCTGGGGCGGTAGTCAGAGGGTGCTGTGGCTATGTCCTTTTCAGGCAGTGGCTTAATTTGTCCCAGTTTCCAGGCCTCAGGGAAAACACTTGTGATTAATGAATCGTTGAAAATGTTTGTTATAGAGAGCAGTAGTTGGTCAATAATAAGTTTTACCATCTGAATAGTGATACCATCATGTCCAGTAGATGCTGATCTTATCCGCATTATGGCTTTCTTGACAGTACTCCAAGTGACGTGCTGTAGATAGAATTTTTCTTTGCTACAGTCGTTCAACCCCATGGAGTAATCAATGATTCTGTTTTTTTTTTTTTTTTTTTTTTTTTTTTTTTTTTTTTGCGGTACAATTTTGGTTGTAGGTAACGTGAAGAATCGGTTTAGTTCTTCAGCTGGGACCATCTGATTTTCTGCAACTTTTATTTTGCCTAAACCGAGACTACGAAGATTTTTGCACAGGATAGCTGGTCTACATTTATTGTCAGCTAATGTACGGCATGTCTGAGCTTAGAGTTTCTCACCGATTGACTGACTTTGTTTCGTTTCTGCTTGTATAGAGCATGATTTTCAGGTGTAGGATGTATCTTGTATGCTCGATGTGCAGCATCTCTGAGATTCATGAGCTGTTTTAGTTCATCAGTCAGCCAGGGTGCAGGTTGCCTTTTTACTTTTCTGGTCTTTGTTAGAGTATATATGTCATATAGTTGAGGAAATTTGTTAGTGAAATCCTGGAGTTTGTCGTTAATGTCCATGAGGGGAGTAGAGGTCATCCCCCAAACTATTTCTTGTGCCTCAGTTTCGAGTTCAGGCAAATCTATGCGTTTGAGGTCTCGGTATGTAGACAGTTTTTGTTTCTTTCTAGGACATTCTAGTGAATACGTCATGGAAATTGTCATGGGCAGACTTGCCAGGCGCAGATATTTGAGAGGTGCGGATTGTTCTGTTCGGAGATTTCGTTGCGAATATATCAATAAAAGTGTGACTGGTAGTCGTGTGATGAGTAGGTGCCAGCTGAAGTAGCGTCATATTTGAGGAAGAAAGCATCCTCTTAAATTTCCCAGTGGAAGGACTATTGCACAGAAAATTAATGTTAGTGTCTCCTGCTATAATTACATGTTCATATGACGATTCGAGACTAGAGAGGGCAGTTTCGAAGCAGGCGAACCCACCTACTTTAGGAGGTTTGTGAAGGACACATATTAAGCACTTTCTGTATGATGGTGGGTTGCTAATTAAGCATGGAAGTGAGACTACCTTATGTAATAATTAACAAAATTACATGAGAAAAATAATTAAAGATGAAAATAGTTATGTGGAGAAACGAAAAGTTGATAATACACTCCTGGAAATTGAAATAAGAACACAGTGAATTCATTGTCCCAGGAAGGGGAAACTTTATTGACACATTCCTGGGGTCAGATAAATCACATGATCACACTGACAGAACCACAGGCACATAGACACAGGCCACACAGCATGCACAATGTCGGCACTAGTACAGTGTATATTCACCTTTCGCAGCAATGCAGGCTGTTATTCTCCCATGGAGACGATCGTAGAGATGCTGGATGTAGACCTGCGCAACGGCTTGCCATGCCATTTCCACCTGGCGCCTCAGTTGGACCAGCGTTCGTGCTGGACGTGCAGACCGCGTGAGACGACGCTTCATCCAGTCCCAAACATGTTCAATGGGGGACAGATCCGGAGATCTTGCTGAACAGGGTAGTTGACTTACACCTTCTAGAGCACGTTGGTTGGCACGGGATACATGCGGATGTGCATTGTCCTGTTGGAACAGCAAGTTCCGTTGCCGGTCTAGGAATGGTAGAACGATGGGTTCGATGACGGTTTGGATGTACCGTGCACTATTCAGTGTCCTCTCGACGATCACCAGAGGTGTACGGCCAGTGTAGGAGATCGCTCCCCACACCATGATGCCGGGTGTTGGCCCTGTGTGCCTCGGTCGTATGCAGTCCTGATTGTGGCGCTCACCTGCACGGCGCCAAACACGCATAAGACCATCATTGGCACCAAGGCACAAGCGACTTTCATCGCTGAAGACGACACGTCTCCATTCGTCCCTCCATTCACGCCTGTCGCGTTACCACTGGAGGCGGGCTGCACGATGTTGGGGCGTGAGCGGAAGACGGCCTAACGGTGTGCGGGACCGTAGCCCAGCTTCATGGAGACGGTTGCGAATGGTCCTTGCCGATACCCGAGGAGCAACAGTGTCCCTAATTTGCTGGAATGTGGCGGTGCGGTCCCCTACGGCACTATGTAGGATCCTACTGTCTTGGCGTGCATCCGTGCGTCGCTGCGGTCCGGTCCCAGGTCGACGGGCACGTGCACCTTCCGCCGACCACTGGCGACAACATCGATGTACTGTGGAGACCTCACGCTCCACGTGTTGAGCAATTCGGCGGTACGTCCACCCGGCCTCCCGCATGCCCACTATACACCCTCGCTCAAAGTCCCTCAACTGCACATACGGTTCACGTCCACGCTGTCGTGGCATGCTACCAGTGTTAAAGACTGCGATGGAGCTCCGTATGCCACGGCAAACTGGCTGACACTGACGGCGGCGGTGCACAAATGCAGCGCAGCTAGCGCCATTCGACGGCCAACACCGCGGTTCCTGGTGTGTCCGCTGTGCCGTGCGTGTGATAATTGCTTGTACAGCCCTCTCGCAGTGTCCGGAGCAAGTATGGTCGGTCTGACACACCGGTGTCAATGTGTTCTTTTTTCAATTTCCAGGAGTGTACAAATAATAACAAAAATTACACGAGAAAAAATAATTAGAGATAAAGAAAGCTATGTAGAGAAACCAATAATTTGATAATACATTAGTTAAGATATAGTTGACAGTGTAAACAGTATAAACATAGAGGTTAGTGGCAGCAAGATAAGACATGATTTAGCTTCTAAAGCACAGGCTTTTAAGTTCATTAACACTGCAAATTGTTTTCTTTCCGTTTTCGATCTTAACCATTATCCTGCCTTCATTTGTCCATACGTTCTGTAGCCCAAATTTCGAAATCGCGCTCTTCAAAATTTTTAGTCTTTCAGAGGTCAGATCCTCGCGTACTGTCAGACCCGACTTCGCGAGATTCTTCTTTGCTCTGAAGATTTAAGATCTTTTCCTATACGACACAAATTTCACTATTATAGGTCTTGGTTTTGTAGATCCTGGCGACTTAGGATCCAATCTATGACTTCTGTCAATGTCACTCAGTCACTTGCACGCCTAGCTTTTCTTGGACAAGATTTATCACAAGTTCATCTGTGCTCTCTCTGCTGCTCTCTGGAATGCCGAACAGTCTGAGATTATTGCGTCTCTGATAGTGTTCGAGCTCGTCTGTCCTCTCGATCAACTTCTGTTCGAGCAGTCGTGCTTTTTCCTCACTTGCTTTTAACGATGTGTCCAGTGCACTGATCTCGCTCGCATTCGTCTCCAGAGTTTTCTGTATTTTGTCCGTCACTGCTGCTGAGACAGCATCAGTGATGGTTTGAACAAGGAGCCCGAGCGTCTCCTTAGCCAGCAGCACGGCACTCACCTCAGCCTTCACGAGAGCGGCGATGTCAGCGATGCCGGGCGAAGCGGCCGCAACTCCCGGTGTAGACTCCACGGCTGAGCTGTCTCCGGCCTGGCCGTTGGCTGCACTGCGCGTTGTTCGGCCTAGGTAGCAGAATTCCTTAACTTCATTGACTTCGTGACCATCAATCCTGATGTTAAGTTTCTCGCTGTTCTCATTTCTACTACTTCTCATCACCTTCGTCTTTCTCCGATTTACTCTCAAACCATACTGTGTACTCATTAGACTGTTCATTCCGTTCAGCAGATCATTTAATTCTTCTTCACTTTCACTCAGGATAGGAAAGACATCAGCGAATAGTATCATTGATATCCTTTCACCTTGTATTTCAATTCCACTCCTGAGCCTTTCTTTTATTTTCATCATTGCTTCCTCGATGATCGTTGTTGATCGTCCACTCTTATTATTCCCTCTTGGTTGCTGTACATATTGTATATGACCCGTCTCTCCCTATAGCTTACGCCTGTTTTTTTCAGAATCTCGAACAGCTTGCACCATTTTATATTGTCGAACGCTTTTTCCAGGTCGACAAATCCTATGAACGTGTCTTGATTTTTCTTTAGCCTTTCTTCGATTATTAGTCGTAACGTCAGAATTGTCTCTCTCGTGCCTTTACTTTTCCTAAAGCCAAACTGATCGTCACCTAGCACATTCTCAATTTTCTTTTCCATTCTTCTGTATATTATTCTTGTAAGCAGCTTCGATGCATGAGCTGTTAAGCTGATTGTGCGATAATTCTCGCACTTGTCAGCTCTTGCCGTCTTCGGAATTGTGTGGATGATGCTTTTCCGAAAGTCAGATGGTATGTCGCCGGACTCATATATTCTACACACCAACGTGAATAGTCGTTTTGTTGCCACTTCCCCTAATGATTTTAGAAATTCTGATGGTATGTTATCTATCCTTTCTGCCTTATTTGACCGTAAGTCCTCCAAACCTCTTTTAAATTCCGATTCTAATACTGGATCCCCTATCTCTTCTAAATCGACTCCTGTTTCTTCTTCTATCAAATCAGACAAATCTTCACCCTCAAGAGAGGCTTTCAATGTATTCTTTACACCTATCTGCTCTCTCCTCAGCATTTAACAGTGGAATTCCCGTTGCACTCTTAATGTTACCACCGTTGCTTTTAATGTCACCAAAGGTTGTTTTGACTTTCCTGTATGCTGAGTCTGTCCTTCCGACAATCATATCTTTTTCGATGTCTTATTTCTTAGCACTCCCGTGTCCCACTTCTTTGTGCATTGATTTTTCCTGACCAGTCTGTTACGCTTCAGCTTACTCTTCATCAATATTAAATTTTGATTTGACTCTACATTTGCCCCTCTTCTTTACAATCCAGTATCTGATTTCCGAATCTCTGCTTGATCACGGTGTAATTTAATTGAAAACTTCCCTTATCTCCAGGCTTTTTTCAAGTATACCTACTTATTTTCCATGTAGGGTGTGAAAAACTACGCTTACAAAATTTCTGTGTGTTTAAAGAAGGAAAAAAAAACACTTTATTATGTGGCTAAGCTTTCAGAGTTCCTCCGTTTCCCCAGTGGTGGCCAACTGAGATTTGGACGCTACTGAAGATTAGAGACGATGTTCGAACTTCCGTGTGATTGGTATAGTTTTTGAATTCGTTGCTGTCATCCTATGGACTCTTTCTGTAAGGGGACATGAAGCGTTTGGTACATGAGTAACCGATAAACACTCCTAACACCTGGGTTTGTGAAACACCTTATTGTTTTGAACGAGTTAGGCAATCGCTGGCAAACGGCCAATTACTTAAGAAATCGAACTCCGGAATATAAAACAGCTTCGAACGTCTGATTACCTTACAAAGAAGTCATGGCGTTAAGTACTTGCTTGTTGGCATGTTAGCGAGGAAAAGTTTAGAAAAGGATTGGAAATACACTTTGGTTTAAGTCCGGGGTAGATTTCAAAGCCTTTCAAGTTTATAACGTTGTATCACCTGAACTATATGTTACAAAATGGTACAATTTTTCAGGTAAATTGAGGTGATTCGGATTTCGGAGGTAGATGTGTCATTTTCACGAGACTCATCCTGCACCTGAATGCCACTGGAGGATAATGGCAAAGCTACATAGACGGCGGACCCGTGGAGCGTGCACACCGCCCACCACAGATGCTGCCCTCCAAGATGGGGCTGGTGGTGGCAGCCGTACCATAACACTGGCGGCAGCGATATGTCACAATTCTACTTTCAAACACTCAGGGAGGCCTCACCGAATAAAATTGCGTTTTGATGCGGGATAGTACACTGTTCTCCGCCTGGCTAAAAAGAAAACCACTGTCTCTATTAATCTACTTGTCTGTCAATCAAAATTTAGTTGCCTCTTTACAATAACAGAAAGCAGAGGCAATTATCACGGACTTGTCAAATGACATCGTACGTCCCTAACTTAGGCTACAGTTTGCTAGCGGCGACTTTTCGGGCTGTTTGAGCCTCATGTGACGGTGATGTTTCACGCTCCTGACCTGAACTACATGAATCGATTCCTTTTGAAAATCAGAATCATTCTATAGACCGAATATGGTGCTGCCACATCTACAACAAAACAGTAGATATTCCGTTATGTTGCTCTGAATTTTAGGCTAAAATTAACTTACCGTTTATAAAAACTCGAAAAATAATATAGGTAACTTAAGAGAACATTTCTGTATAGTGTCTTTGTCCAGATTACACGGTAACACAAAACAAACAACGCACCACGAAGGAGTTATCCGAATGTGACGGAACTCGGTAGATGTGACGCACATGCACCGAGAAACAGATTACAATTAAGGGCAATTGGATGTTTAATTCAAGAGAAAGAGCTACACAAATTGAGCAAGCCAGTTATGCGTTATGCAAGCAGTTACTGGGATTGACTGATTTGTTGGCTGGCTTTCTGAGGTACACTGTGCCAGATACTGTCCAACACTTCAGATCATCAAAATCCCGAGATGGTTGGAGGGCGCTGCCCATAATGCTCCAAGCGTTCTAAACTGGGGGAACATCTGGGGACTTTGCTTGCCAAGAACCAAATTTTAGGAATCCAGCAAATCGCTAACGCAGTAGTAACGGGAGCTGCTTGCTGGTCAAACACCTTGCGTTTTGTTGAATGGAGTCAAAACGTGACGCCCTAGAATCAGAAGTCCCACTTGGAGGAACACATCCATTTGCTCTGAAAAAGTTTTAGACTAAACTTTAAATTTCAGCAGTGTTGTCCCAAATGAATCTACAATACAAGGCGGTAATTTTAGCCGAAGACATTGAAATATCTCGAAAACTACACATCGGATCGTGGGGAAAGGAAAGGGGGGGGGGGGGCGTGAAACGATACCACATGCGATCCACTACCCCATCCAGCGCTTGGATGGCGGGGGATAACTTTCTAGTATTGAATGGGAACCACTGTTCTTTACTGCAGATTACGATTCTAAGGATAAATCTATATACGCTTTGTCTAAAACATTTTCTTCGTTTAGCCTTAGATGACACTATAATCAGAGGAATAGGAATTGACACAGAATCGTGACTTACGTGATACTCAATGGCCGTTGAATATCCTATTGTACGTAGGAACCCACATCCATAATGTGAGAATACAACTAGTGAGAATTTCATAACTACTAATTGTAAATCCCATTCACAACACTGTATTAGTCCGACATACCGAAAATATATGTGGCTCGAGGCTAACGCTAATTTACTTTCTCCACATAGCGCCCAGTGAGATGGCACCGTGGTAAACACACTGTATTCACATTCGGCAGGACGTAGGTTCAAACCCTGGCCATCCTAATATAGGTTTTCCTTGATTTCCCTAAATCGCTGCAGGAAAAGGCATAGCCGATTTCCTTCCCTATCCTCCCCTAACCAGACCTTCTGCTCTGTCTCTAATGACCTCGTTGTCGACGGGACTTCAAACACCTCCTCCTCTTTCTCCCCCTTTCCCAATGAGTGATCATAGTACCACCAACGTCAACATACTAGACGAAGCAAACGTGTTATAATAGAAGTTAATGGAACAGCTGAACCAGTCGCAGTATACCACAAGTCCAAGGATTACACAGCGCTTCTGGTATGTCCGTAGGTTGTAATGTCACAATACAACATCGTCATAAGTATTACCCATACCATGAATCCCGGTATCAAGAACTTCATGGAGCCGAGTTCCATTACCGGGTAGTGTTTTGTGAACGAGCGTTTAACAAATGCAAACGACCCACAAACCACGGTAACGTTAACAGGCATAACATGCATTACTAGAATGTAGACAATCCCTACTGTTTACGACAAGTTGACCATCAACGCCCTTGGTCGGTCAATGTATGGTATGGCATCATTGGGAACAAATTCATTGGTCCTTATTTTATCGACGGAACGCTCAACGGACGCAAATATCGAATGTAGATCATACAGGATCTTCCGATACTACTGCGGGATCATGCCCTGGACGTTCGACAACGTATGTTGTTGCAGCATGACGGTTGCCCAGTGCATTATGCAACTGAAGTGAGGCAGATAGTAGACGGTGTTTACACTGGTCGGTGAATGGGCGCAGTTGGCCCTATTAATTGGACCGCTAGATCGCTGGATTTGATGTCACCGGATTTCTTTCTGTGGGGAAGATGTACCAACAAGCTGTACAGACATCATCGGATTTATGAAATACTGGGCTGTCCTACACTCGCCGCATGGAGTAGGGGTCCCACGTGCTACTGGATATTCAAGGGCCGTTGAGCAGCATGTCGAGATTACGATTGTTAACGTAATTTTATTCATTCGGCTACAGCGCCACCTGTGGATAAGCGAAGAAAATGCTTCAGACGAAACGTGCGTCGATTTTGTCGTAGAATCGTAATCTGCAGTAGAATACGGGGTTTCTCTTCAAGATTTTAAGGATCCCCCCTACCCGGCACGCACTGGGTGTAATGGGAGATAGAGCGTATCATTTTATGCACGGCCCCGAGCCAAACAAATTGGAATTTCTTGTGATCTGATGTGTTGCTTACGAGGTATTTCAATTTCTTCAGTTAAAATTAACAACCTGTATGTCATTTTTACACACTCCTCGTAATCTGTAAAAAGAAGCTCCTATTCTCTTCGTACTCAAGATATCTGGTACACCTAGTCACCAACAATACCTCACAAGCCGCATTCCGTCGTTGCATCTAACGGTGCAGTGTCACGTTTTATTGGGAATGCCTTCCGATGGCTGATACATTTCTGCCCTTCTCCTGGGGCCGATATTCTCGTTTCTTCGCATCGCACTCCCCTGATTTTTAGCGAACTTGTCCAGTTTCGTATCACTTTGGCTGGTGACAACTGCTTCTGGAAATGACTATCTCTAGAACGCGCATGTCTCACTATAGTGTTGAAACAAACACAGACGGTCGCCATAATCCTTGGTCTTATACATTCTCTAAGAGCGTAGTTACTCTGATACCTGTGGCCAATTCCGATGTATTCCCCATTGTAATGTCATGTGACATTTGAACAGAAACGCCGCGCCAAAATATACCGAAACCACAATTTTCATCTTGTCAGTGTAGCACCTTACTCACTTCTTCAATTCATATCAAATCATACGTCTGAACATTGATTCTTGAGTTCCAACCTGGGAATGACTCGACCGACTTGTTGTGCTTCTGAGTTAACGTGCTACATTTTTGTCTAAAGAAGCGAGTACTGTTCTGTTTCAGATACCTCTACCGTACCCCGCAGTCTACTGTTCAAATGTTTGTGCATCCCACAACATCTCATCGTTACTAACATACGCTATAGCTTCCCCAGTCTGTCGTAAATTGGTTATACGAGGGCGTGATTAGTCAGACCGACCACTCAGCATGGCTGAAGTTAGAAAGTCACTGAGAAATACAGTTACTTCCTCAGTTGCATATCCAGAAAAATGTGTTATCAAATTTACTGTTATATGGTCGATACAGAGAGCGTACACTCTGCTCAATTTTAACTCAACGAAATTGTCCCGGTACCTGGTCCTTGTTGGCTTGCAGCGCTTCTGCCTGGATTTTTTAATGTTCCAATTCCCTATTTTCCTACTCAAGCGCAGCTTGTAATCTAACAATCTATTCCGTCATAGCGGCAAGATAATCACTCGAATTAGGGGAGCGTATTTCCATCGGCATGCAGCGTACTAAGATACTACCTAACCTATTTCGAGGGCGTCCCAAGCATTGAAACAAATGGGTGACATTAGTTGAAAATTTTTGTCGGACAAGGACTCGAACCCAGATATATCACTTCACATTAGCGGTCACCTTAACCTCTTTGGCTCTCTGAATATGTTTCCCATCTGATTCTTGAGTTTCTCCCGGCGTATTTGATAATCAAAATATCCACGCGTGTACTGCCGGTCTATAGTGTCCAACGGGCACAATATTTCGGCGATCAAACATGTCGCCATCATCAGGTGAACTGACGGACTAAGCTCCTGTGAACGTGCCGGCACGGACATCCGTACGCTATGGCTGCTCAGGGGGAACTGGGTTCGGTCGCGGCGGCGGCGACGTCATCTCAGACGCCGTCGCAATCTGTTCCACCGCGATACTGCGGCGCGGGGCGCGGACGGCGGAGGGAGCGCGCCGCGGGCGAAGGTATTTAAATCGGCCGCCGCCACGACCGAACCCAGTTCCCCTGAGCAGCCATAGCGTACGGATCTCCGTGCCGGCACGTTCACAGGAGCTCAGTCCGTCAGTTCACCTGATGATGGCGACATGTTTGATCGCCGAAATATTGTGCCCGTTGGACACTATAGACCGGCAGTACACCCGTGGATATTTTGATTAGGTTTCCCATCTGACCCAACACACTTCTAAATACTGTAAAGTATACTAGTAGCTATGCAATGCAAGGGAAGTGAACACTTTGTTCAAAATTATACGACACGCAATAGCAAAGGACATACTCTAATTCTTACAGCATATCATAGCCTGTCTAAGTTCATAACAATTCCATGTCAAATTATTCCAATATCGGCAAGTAAAACATCTGGTGCACGGAAATTCATGGCCAGGAAGATTACAAAACACAAACTTCACAAGTGTCAAATACGTATCGGGATAAGTGACTCTAAAATTGAACAGGTCGGGAGGCTCACGACGCTGTACCAGGGCTACTTCCGGATTGAATTGAGATTCTAGGCGAGTTACCACTGTCAACAAATTATACAACAAAACAAAAAGACCAGCTACTACGTAGGGTCCGCAGCTCGTGGTCGTACGGTAGCGTTCTCGCTTCCCACGCCCGGGTTCCCGTGTTCGATTCCCGGCGGGGTCAGGGACTTTCTCTGCCTCGTGATGACTAGGTGTTGTGTGGTGTCCTTAGGTTAGTTAGGTTCAAGTAGTTCCAAGTTCTAGGGGACTGATGACCATCGATGTTAAGTCCCATAGTGCTCAGAGCCATTTATACTAGGTAGGAAAAGAAGCTCCATTCACCCAGTGGCCCAGATATGTGCCCTTGTCGGTTACATACAGTTTTTATCAGCTACGAAATCTCATTATAGAATAAAAAATGGCTGGAATTTCTTGTGTAATCAGATCATATCTTGTTACTGATCCACTCTTTGCTTTATTCTTTCTCCGAAGAGTCCTCTAGGCTGGCAGGCGGAAGTGTAGTCACCAAGACATACTTTAGGATCTCAACTTGAGTGAACGTTGCAAATGTAAGATAAATAATCGGGTTAGAAATTCGATCCTGTTCCCAGTGATGTTGAATTCTAAAATCAACTGCTAAGCATTGGAATTTAAAGCGTTATTTATGCTTGCTGTAGGGTCGTTTGCTCCTTTTTCTTCTATGGTATCAACTTTTAACCATGCTGATTGTCGTGAATAGCAGAAAATCAAACCGAATTCAGCAGTAGAGTAGAACATAAATTCTTTGCCAGAGCAGCAGAGGTGCAAAAGCGGCCGAACGCAGCGATTATTTACTATCTGTTTTGCCAACAAGGGCCGATCCCTGTAGCATCACGAGGTTCGGAGAAAGCGAAGGAAAGTGACCTTTGAACACATTCAGTGTGGAAATATTATGCGCGTACGCCATGCGTGTACACGCGCTACCACGTCATCAGCGCCAGCAGTGTACGTAAGGGTAGAAATTTCCAGGAGAATGGGGCCGAGCGCAAAGACGCCTATAAAAGGGCTAACTACCCTACTGGAAGGGTCTTTTGCTGCATAGTCGTCGGGAAGAGGTTAGCGAGTGTCACTGTGTGGCAGGGCTGGATTACTAGAATCCCAAGTAGTCCACACTTAGTTCAGCACGCTCGCCACAGCAGTACGAGACTTAGGGAAGAATAGAAAGTCTTATAACCAAATGTAGACGCTTTGTAGATAGACTTATACATAGGAAATGTGGCAGAGAGTGTTTCAAGTAATAGTAATCCTATTTCCCACTTCTGCTATCCTTCTCGGATCCCCAAGATTCCTACCGTTCTTTACTCCAACCCACTGAATAGCCTACGTTTCAGCCAAGCAAGTTAAGAGCAGGCGACCTACTAGCAGAAGTTTTTCTCGACGTACCCTGTTTTCAAGTTCCCTGACGCGCATTCGTACAGTCCTTTCTACTCCCTTTCAGGACTCGTGAGTGGGACACGACTACATAGGAACACACTCTTGAACGCAATGAGTAATAATCAAAATATCCACGGGTGTACTGCTGGTCAACAGTGTCCAACGGGCACAATATTTCGGCGATCATACATGTCGCCATCATCAGGTGAACTGACGGACTGAGCTCCTGTGAACGTGCCGGTACGGAGATTCGTACGCTATGGCTGCTCAGGGGGAACTGGGTTCGGTCGCGGCGGCGGCCGATTTAAATACCCTCCGCCGTGGTCGTCACAACTATACGTTTGCTCGATTTACTCTTGATTAACCCAATCGCTGGTTCCCAAGCCTTGCTAAGATTATAGCCACAGTCACGGTTTATGGGACCGTCATTGGTGCGAATTTCCATGGCCTCTCTAACAACGCTGTCTCGACGTCTGTACCAGAATCCTCATGCGTTCATACTCCATAGCGTGATTTTCCGACAAACAATGTTGAGCGACCGCCAACTTGCTCGGATACATCAGTCGAGTGTGCATCTGGCGTTCACGGCATCGATCCTCGACGGTACGCATCGTATGACCAATATACGACTTGCCACATTGACACTGGTACACGCCGGCCTTCCTGAAACCGAGGTCATGTTTGGCGCTCCCCACCAGTGCACGAGTTTTATTCGGAGGACAAAAGACAGTTCCAATCCGGTGTTTCTTCAAAATGCGGGCGATTTTCCCCGAGAGTGCGCCTGTATGTGAAGGGTCGTGGCAGCTGTCTCTGTGCAAATACAGATCAGTGTGCGTTGTCTTCCGATACACCCCATGGCTTAAGGTGCCATCAGCCCTTCTCTTCACCAAGACGTCAAGGAAACGTAATTTACCCTCCGTTTTAGTCTCCATAGTGAATTTGATGTTGGGGTGTATGGAGTTTAGATGTGTAAGGAAGTCAAGGAGTTTATCCATACCATATGGCCAGATGACGAACGTGTCGTCCACGTAACGGAAAAAACAAGTAGGTTTCCATTTGGATGACGACATGGCTTCCTCCTCGAAGTTGTCCATGTACAAATTCGCTACCACCGGTGAGAGTGGGCTACCCATGGCGACTCCCTCCGTTTGTTCGTAGTATTATCCATAAAAGTAAAATACGTGGAATTCAAGACATGCATAAAAAGTTCAGAGGTCTTCTCATCAAACTTCTGACTAATCAATTCTAGTGACTCTCGCAGGGGCACCCTCGTAAACAAGGAAACGACGTCAAAACTCATCATGATGTCTGACTCATCCAATCTGAAGCTATCAAGGCGTTTAACAAAATCCACGGAATTACGGATGTGATGAGGGCATTTACCCACATAAGGACTTAATAATCCCGTCAGGTATTTGGCCAGCAAATATGTAGGTGACCTGATGTTGCTGACAATGGGGGGTAATGGTACCCTCTCTTTGTGAACCTTCGGGAGTCCATATAGTCTAGGCGGTACCGAACCTTGGGGTAACAATTTATTAGCGTCACCCTCAGGTAAAGCTGCGTTCTTGAGAAGCGACCTCGTTTTGTTCTCCACCTTCTTTGTAGGGTCAACGCGGATCTTCCGGTAGGAATCGTCATTTAGCAGGCTCTGCATCTTATCAGTGTAGTCCTTATGGAAGACAACAACTGTAGCATTGCCTTTGTCAGCAGTTAAGACAACAGTTTCAGACCGCTCCCTTAGATCACGAATGGCTGCCCTCTCTTTACTGGTGATATTTGACTTCATCGGCTTGGATTTCGTCAACGCACGACAAGTTTCAGGACGTATTTTCTCAGCTGATTCAGGCGGAAGTCGAGCTGCAGCCTGTTCAACAGCACTAACAGTTTCTGCGACCGGAGTGAACTTGGGGATAGGAGCGAAGCTGAGACCTTTCTGCAAAACCGAGACCGCATCATCAGTCAACACCATGCCACTCAAATTGATGACAGTGTTGCACGGAACCTGCAGAGATGGTTTGTCAAGGAGACGTGAGAACGTAGCTGTTTGACGCTCCGTTGCCTTCTTATGGGCGGAATCAGCCGCCGCCGCCGCCGCCGCCGCGACCGAACTCAGTTCCCCCTGAGCAGCCATAGCGCACGGATCTCCGTACAAGCACGTTCACAGGAGCTCAGTCCGCCAGTTCACCTGATGATGGTGACATGTATGATCGCCGAAGTATTGTGTATGTGCCCGTTGGACACTGTAGACCGACAGTATACCCATGGATATTTTGATAATCAAATACGCCGGGAGAAACTCAAGAATCGCAATGAGTTATGTTTACAAAAACGGTTGTAAGACGAACATCAGTCGAATTACATAAGGCGATGCTGAGAGAATTTCGTTAGGAAATGTGACACTAAAAGTAGTCATATAGCATAGCTGGCTGAGAGACCCTACGTGTGCACTCATTCGCTTAATTGGAAAGGTTTTCCTAGCCTTCGTCCATACTGTCACCTTTCCTTCGAAAAGGGTGAAGCTTTAGACATGCAGACAACTGTAATGAGTATGTGACTGTGTGAATGTGTGTGTGTGTGTGTGTGTGTGTGTCTGTGTGTGTGTGTGTGTGTGTGTGTGTGTGTGTGTGTGTGTGTGTGTGTGTTTATGTGTGTGTGTGTGTGTGTCTGTATGCGTATGTAGTGTAGTGACATGTTTGCATGAGATAAAGAAGAGGGAAAAGCCCGATACCAACACATTGCCCATTCCTCTCGAATACCATCATGGGGACCGCCACAGTTAACCTCCCGGTAAGACGGATTGATCACTAACAGCACTGTCAAACGAGACATTGCGGAGAGGTTTGGAGTTTATTCCCTGACAGTGATTCAAAGACTAGTGACCTCAAACTTCATGCCACCACCCCTCGTCCTGCCAGAAAGGTTCAAAGGGCTCTGAGGACTATGGGACTCAACTGCTGTGGTCATCAGTCCCCTAGAACTTAGAACTACATAAACCTAACTAACCTAAGGACATAACACACATTCATGCCCGAGGCAGGACTCGAACCTGCGACCATAGCAGTCGCATGGTTCTGGACTGCGCGCCTAGAACCGCGAGACTTCCGCGGCCGGCCCTGCTAGAAAGGCAAAGGGAAAATGCCAACAGCGTGTGACGCAAGTGGGTGGTATGTAACAGTCACACCTAGCATCTCTTAACTTCGATGAGCTGAAGGAATCCGATGCATTAAACAGGCCAAGGCTATAGGCAGTAAACAGTGTATGTGTTTTGCTGTTTGAGTAGTAAAATAACTAACAATGGCTGAACTGTGAAATGCAGACTGGTAGTAGGAAGAAAAGTGTAACAAAGAAGAGAAAATTGTTAACATCGAAAACATATTTTAGTCCTAGGTAAACGTTTCTCAAGGTAGTTCTGTATAGCATAGCCACATACAGAAATAAAACGCTGCACTATAGTTTAGACAATGTGAAAGGGTACTGAATGAATTGGGGAGACTGGAGAGCGACAGGTTTCATAGGAATTATTCTGAGGCATTACAGAATGGCTAGTTTCATGTGTGTGTGGACAGGAGGGGAGGGAGGGTGGGGGGTTAATTGTAGGGCTTATAATTAGTAGGTTGCAATTGATGTAGGGTGCGGTGGATAGAAATGTGGAGATAAACTAGAGTGGAAAGCCTTGATGAAATCGCATTTCGAGTGAAGACCACAATAAAAACAGAGATGTAGTAGGCTTACAGGTATCTTAGTACAGCTGTTAAAGAGATAACTGCGTATACGAGTCGGCGATCTGAAACCAATATCTATAACACAGCTCGACCAAATGTCACAGTCCAAATTTCCGGGAAACAATAAGGACTGCGACAGCTGGAGCGTGGGCAGTCCGGCGGACTCTGTCTTGCCCCTCACGTCGTCATGCCCGGCGCTCGCAGCTCACGTACTGCTGAGGCGAGGCCGGCGGGGTCTCGTGGGCGGGGCAGCTGGGAGCGAGGTAGGCGGCTGTCTGCGGCGGTTGGCGAGCCTGGGCGGGCCGGGGGGTGACGACAAGTGCCGAGGAAGGGGAAGCCCCGGGTACACGGCCCGCCGACAGTGCCGCCACCCGTAACAGATGACCGCCCACCCCGCGGCCCGGAGCCGAGACAGGTGGTGGGCGCTGCGCCGGCAGCACGTAGGGCTGGGAAATGTATTGCTGACCGGACCGAACTGATCCTGGGTAACATTTCCTTCTGAGGACGGCCATTTCATTCAACATTTTTCTCATAAGTCACGTAACAGAAGCAGTAATGTAATTTACAGCAAAGTGTTGGGTTTCTTCCCAGTACTGTTTCGTAAGTTTGCTTCCCAATTTCGCAACTCATTAAACAGCTCACTAGGCCTAATATTGCCCCAGTACAGATTAAGCCAACACAGAAAAAATCTTGGCTGGTTACCATGAATCGATACTGGGACAATCAAGTCAGCACCATCAGATGGTTGAAAACTCTATTCTCATTGTGCAAAATTAGGCATATGCAAAGAACCACATTGGACTTTCTAAATAATGAAATCTATCTCCCACACACGTGTTACACTCTGAAATAAAAGCACAAAATGTGTCTTTATAACACTACTGCATAACTCTTGGGTGCACAGTAGTATGTCAATGCAAAAAAAATCAGGGGGATTTGCCGTAGATAGGCTTTCTTCTGTTCTTGCAATGGAATCAACGCCACCCTCAATCTGGGACGAAACACTTCATGAATTGTGTATAGGCTAGCTGGTGTAAGAACTCGAAAACACTGTCTATGTACGATTCTCTCTGTAAAGAATTAAAGAACACCACGCATGTATACTTGCATTATTGAGAAATGTTTTGCAGTAAGAGCATTTCTTTACACTGCAAAGTATTATTTTTCTGATTATTTGTTTACAGAATCGTTGCTAACGCAGAAACGTCAGAGTTTCTTACAAATAATGACCGGGATGGCGATATTTTGAGTTGTGGTGGACGGTACGAGAATCTTCTAAAAAGAAAAAGCATATCTGTATATAGAGCGATTTCCTTGCTGTACAGCATTTCCTGTGTTAATCAATGCTGTTAAAACAATTAGCACTTAAAATAGGTAACCAGCAGTGACAGCCGGCCGCTGTGGCCGAGAGGTGCTAGGCGCTTTAGTCTGCAACCGCGCTGCTGCTACGGTCGCAGGTTCGAATCCTGCCTCGGGCATGGATGTGTGTGATGTCCTTAAGTTAGTTAGGTTTAAGTAGTTCTATGTCTAGGGGACTTTCAAAATCCACGGTCTGTTAGTTGCTTCAAGCTATGTTGTAAGTACCTCCTCCTTGTTCTTGCAGTTACATGTTGCCATGGTTGTTCTCGAGTGAAGCTGCTGTTGTATGGTCCAAATGTAGCTTCTCACAATTACATTCAGTTAATACCGATTTATTAATTAAAGTAATGTTGGTGTTACAAAGGCTCTGCATGAGAAGTAAGAGCACATGTTGTGCGTCCCTTCTATTGTCTATCTCTTTTACGGCTCCCCGGATACTACGATGATGGTTGTTACATTATTATTGAGTTTGGCAAGCACATATTTCGTCGATGACCGGGATGCCGAGATTTTAAGTTGTGGTGGACGGTACGAGAATCTTCTAAATAGGGATATCTATGAGTGGTGTTCAATAAGTAATCCAACACTTTTTTTCTCTGAAAGCAGATTTGCTTTATTCAGGATTCAAAACATCGATTTATACCCCACTCTTTTGGTTAGAAAACAGTGTTTTTCAGCATAATTGTGGGGCTTACGTATCCGTATTGGGAGGGCCTGTATGCTGATATGGTACCAGTCTACTGGTCAACGTCGGAGCCAAAGTCTTGCTGCATCAATAACCTTCCCATCACCCATGCGCTACTTCTCGCGGAGTGCATCCTTCATTGGGCCAAACAGGTGGAATTCGAAAGTTGCGAGAGCCGTGCCGAGGGTTGGGCAAGGATGACAGTCTGTAAAAGTTTTGTGAGCTCCTCTCGGGTGTTGAGACTTGTGTGTGGCCTGGCGTTTTCATCGAGAAGGAGAAGATCGTTTACACTTTTGTGGCGACGAACACACCGCAGCTCTATGTCGCTGGCCGGAACTCGGGAGATTGGGCAGGTTTGCACGACCTTGTTGAGATGACGACATACGCCTCACCCAACTACTCACCGTGCTTTTATTGAGAGCCAGGCCTCTGTAGACATTATGCAAGCGCCTGTCTGGTTGTCCGTCAGAAGAAATTAAAATATCCTCTGTTTGAAGAGCACCTCCGTTAAGAGAATATTCCACGATATCCTACAAAAAATTCCGCGGTTTTTTCAGCCAACCAAGAAAAAAAATTTGATTTATTACTTATCGAACGCACCCCCCCCCCCCCTTTATTCCAAACGTAAGACAATGAGTTACTTGAGAAAGTTTGCTATAGCATGACACTAATGAATAATCACAAAACTTGGCATCAACAAAAATTGTTGGTATCTGAATCCGAATCTGGTCACAGAGAATTTAGGTAAATTTTTGCACCGTATTTCTGATAGATTGTGCTTTTACATTGTAACTATTGTGCTTTTACATTGTAACACACACAATTTTGCGTGGGGAAACTGACAACGATCTGCTATTACTAGGCCACTTGAACTCTGGTGCACAAATGTTCAGGATGAAGTGTCAGTATGTAACGGTTCCTCATAACTAGCCAGAACATCCCTCTGCATGCTTTCCAACTGAATATTTTTTGTCTTTGTATATGGTCTACGAGCAGCATCATGATCACTTTTGTGAAA
Source organism: Schistocerca gregaria (assembly GCF_023897955.1). Taxonomy (NCBI): domain Eukaryota; kingdom Metazoa; phylum Arthropoda; class Insecta; order Orthoptera; family Acrididae; genus Schistocerca; species Schistocerca gregaria. The sequence continues at coordinate 336,404,413 of NC_064927.1, forward strand.
ATGGTTGACAGTGCCCACAAGGCTGAAACTGGCAAATGGCAAATAAAACTATTACTTGTAGCTAGACCCACAGCACAAATAGGTCTTCCTTTAACCGTAAGGCCAACTCATATTATTTCATCAGATAATTCTAACGTGAAACAAACTGATTGAAGCTCGTCGAGCCACAAGTTACGAACTGTGAATTACACTTTACGTCATAACTAAAACTGTGAGACACTGGCGTAGTAGAAGTGGAAGGCAAATACCAAGGCGATCACTAGGAAAGGTTGCAATACAAACAGAAACGAAGAACGCGTTAATACAAGTGACTCTTACGTATCGAAAATCTTTTAGAATGTTTCTTGTGGTACACCTATTACAGCTTAAGTTTTGTGTAAGAAGTCAGGGGAAACGAAGGGCCAGGGAAAAAAGCAGGTTAGTCAACTTTTATAAAACTCGAGAAAAAGCGAATTTAATTTTCTAACTGCGATTGCATTAATATACGCTGAAGGGCCAAAGGAACTGGTACACCTGCCTAATATCCTGCAGGGCCCCGCGGGCACGCAGTAGTGCCGCAACATGATGTGGCATGGACTCAACAAATGTCTGTAATAGTATTGCAGGGACCTGACATCATGAACCCTGCAGGGCTATCCATAAATCCTTAAGAGTACGATAGGGTGGAGATCTCTTCCGAAAACACGTTGCAAGGCATCCCACATGTGCTGAATAATGGTCACGTCTGTGGGGAGTTTGCTGGCCAGTGTAAGTGTTTAAATGAAGAAGAGTATTCCATTAACTACTATGTAGCAATTATGGAAGTGTGGGGTGTCGCAGTGTCCTGTTGGAAATTCCCGAGTCCGTCGGAATGCACAATGTACATAATGGATGCACTTGATCCGACAGGTTGCATACTTACGTGTCACTTGTCTGTCGTATCTAGACGTACCAGTGGTCCCATATTACTTCAACTGCACACGCCCCTCACTATTACAGAGCCTCCACCAGCTTGAACAGTCCTCTGCAGCATCCAGGGTCCCAGGATTCATGACACTTTCTCCATGTCCGTACAAGTCCATGAGCTCGATACAATTTGAAGCAATAACTCGTCCGACCAGGCAACATGCTTCCAGCGATCAACAGCCCCATGTCGGTTTTGACCGGCCCAGGCGAGGTTTAAAACTTTGTGTCGTGCACTCATACACGTGTGGGCTTCTGGAGCCGAAGACCCATATCAATGATGTTTCGTTGAATGGTTCACACAATGACAGTTGTTGACGACCCAGCATTGAAATCTGCAGCAGTTTGCGGAATGGTTGCACTTCTGTTACGATGAAAGATTCGCTTCAGTCGTCGTTGGCCCCGTTCTTGCAGGGTATTTTACCTGCCACAGAGATGTCGGAGATTTGATATTTTACTGGATTCCTGATATTCAACACATTCGTGAAATGATCTTACGGGAAAAGCCCCACTTCGGCGCTACCTCAGAGATGACTTCTCGCAACGCTCGTGCGCCGATTATAACACAAAGTTCAAACTCACTTAAATCTCGAAAAGCTGCCATTGTAGCAGAAGAAACCGATGTAACAACTAAACCATTTTCCGCCTTGTATAAACATCACCGACAAATAAATATTTTGGGTGCATCGCATGTGGAAATAGCGTTACTGGCATCAAATGTGTCCCCGGAATGAAATAATTTCGCAAAATGCAGTCAAACATTACGGCATAAAGGGAACGAAACGTGTAACCCCAGCGAAACAGACACAGTAATTCAACGATAATCACGACTAAACCATTATCTGTTTGCGCTAATTCAGCGCTAGTTCTCGTGTATACTTGGTTATGGACAACCTGACTGAATAACTTCACAGTACCAGGTCGGCAAAACATCAGGGTTTTCTAATACTGATGTTTTAACTTGGAAATTGGAAGGAGATCTAGAAAAACACGTAAGGTAACTGCAAAGCTATTGTGTGCTAGAAGAGTATGAAGATAAGTATGCTACTGTAAGGAAATACAAGCAGTTAAAACAGCCCATATACTGATTGACGCTGTCTCTTGATGCCTGTTTGCATTTCTGACTGGTTACTTGTTTGAAATTTCAGAATAACAGCGACTGGATTCATATGATGGTATCTTAACAGGCTAAGTTTTGAAACGGTGTTTTATAGCATGCTTTGCGTAAAGCAATATTTTCCAGTCTAACACAATTTAGGATTAACACTGACCACAACGAAACTGGATGGTTTACTTCCGGACGCTTCGATCACTTTCTTCAACGTTTCAGGAGTTTCCACGATTGCCTTTGCGTTTCGTAATCCAGCACCTTTTTCGCGTTCGAACTACAAATGGCCATGCATTCGGAATATAATTTTGATCCTCTTCAGGAAACTAATTTGACTGGGAACTACATAGTTACATAAGCAGAAGACGGTGGACTTTCTATTTTGACAGCCAGCATAATCACAGAGTAAATAGCGCTTTCCAATGTCCTCATCTAAGGCATGATTGATTAAGCGAAAAAGGAATAACGTTACTCCATTTACGGCCTTTCTCACAATGCATTCGGGATAAACCTAAAGAAATATTGGCGTGTTGCAGTAAAGTGATTATTGAACGAGTAAGTTGAAATTTGCCTCCTATACTAAAGTGACGTTGTTTACAAGACTGAAGAGAGAGAGAGACTTTATTTGCAGAGTCTAAGCAGGTAGCCACACTGTTTTTCCTTGACTCTAGTTTGGCCCTCGTTTTAAAATCGGTAAAACGCTTGAACCCTTTTTCTCATGAGGATTTTTCTTTCTACTTAACTAATGAGACGGCGCCTTATCTTTCTCTATTGTTAAACTTTCCATTTTTGCTGTGAACGTATCCCTCGCAGCGCAAGTATCAGTCCGAGGATAGCCGAACGAGATATTGAATTTGACACTAAAGGGCCAAAACATTATGACCATCTACTTAAAAGGGTGTTGGTCCACTTCTAGAGACCAATCCAGCAGACCAACCCAGCACTATTCTCTTTTCAGTTATCCTGCTGGCAGATCCCATCGACGTTCAGGAAGACTTCAAGTGTAAGGGATTACAGGTGGTCCTTAATAGTGTTCACCTAGTCCACAGTTGTCATGGTGCCTTCGATTACCACCGCAGGTCCACATGAAAGGCAAGTGGAATGTCCCCCATAACATAATACTGCTTCCACCGGCCTGTGTCCGTGCCGCGCTTCATCTTTCGGGAAGCCTTTCGCCTGGATGACGGCTTATCTGGACACAGCCATCGACCTGGTTTAGCAATAAACGTGATTCATCCGACCAGGCGATACGATTCCATTAATCTTCTGTCCAATCTCGATGATTCTGTGCCCACTGTAATCATAACTGACGATGTCCTAGGGCTAACATGGGACCATGTAGGGGTCCTCTGCAGCGGAACACCACGTTCAATACTGTGCATTGAACGATGTGCACCAAAACACCTCTGCCTGCGCCAGCGCTGTGCACTGTCGTCAAACCTGTCACAGATAGCTGCCTTTCCTGATATAGAGAGAGGACAAGCCTCCGCTCACTATATTCGTTGTCGAGGTATGGACGTACAACTTCTTGTCACCTGGTCGTGGTCTGAGCATTATTCAACCACTTTCCAATGATGCTCACGACAGTAGTACGCGAACAGCCGACCAGCTTCGCAGTTTCCCAGTTGCTCGCTCCAAGGCACAGGGCCACAACAATCTCATGTGTAAGTCGCTTAGGCTGGTATATATCCCCATTTACGCCACTTATCGGTGTTAGAATGATTCCCCATACGTCTTTGTTCCTCCCATATACTTTACTTAACGCGTCACGCCCTCTCAACGCCACCAGGCAGCGTACAACCTCGTGGTGGGCAGTGATTAACGTGTTTTCACTCATTAGTGTATATTACGTAATAGAATCCAAATTGCTACTACAGTAGTTTAACACTTCATGGTGATGGATCCATTTTGGCTGAATTGCTGTCTTCAGGACACCTGCGAAAGTTCTATAATGTTTTTGTTTAATTATAATTTTGGTTAATTATATTTAAAGATGCACAAATTTGGTAGGCCTACTTATGTCCAAGTGTCACCAGTGTCGCTGTCACTCTGTGCTGTATTGCTACGTGTTTCAACTTTAGGACTGTTAAGCTAAAAAGCATTACGTGGTTTGCTGATGGGCAATCGTCTTTTCTTGTAATTTTTGTAATGTGATGTTTAATCGTCAGATGTGACAGGTTGCCAATTGTAACAGTTGACCATAGATGTTAAATGGTAATAGTTGCTATGGCGTGTCCGCAAATCTTTGTATGAAATGTCTGTTTTGAACCCGTTTATTCATTTAAAATATAATCAGGGCGTTGAACTTTGTTTATGTTCATTTACATCTCTCTAAATACAAAGATTAACACTTTAGGTAATACACGTAAAATTTCCATTGCTAACTCAAATAGTTGTTCATAGCGGTTGTCATTTTGAAACGTCCCCTTTCAAAAATTATACAAGACTGTGCTTAAACTGAAACTCAATATTTTTGGCGCAACGCAATCTGACATCCCAAAATCCCTACAAAAGAATGGCACTGACTAACATTAACCTATACGTTTCACAAATCACTTACCTCACAAAAATCTTGGTTACTGGAACTACTGCAATACAGCGAGCACCACTACTGCTAGCTAAATAAAAGATTCAAACTACAGAAGGCACTGACTACTGATAGGTATAGTTAGCAAATGAAAGATTTTAATAGAGAACAAACAATGTATTTACCTTAATAGTCATAATATATATAGCAGTTCATGACATCCATTCTTACAAATTTCAAAACTCCGCCATCTCTCTCCCCACATCCACCACTGCTGGCGGCTCACCTCCAACTGCGCAACGCTACGCGCCGCTAACAGCCAACTGCCCAAGGTTACAATGGCGAGTATTACAACAATGCCAACCAGCCACAGACTGCACACAGCACAGCCAGTGATGTTCATACAGAGCGCTACATGGCGTTACCAATAAGAAAACCTAAACAGCCTACTTACATAGCCCCGAAGCTCCCCACAAAAAATCTTAGAAATTGTTTTATGCACTGACCAATAATGATTTGATAAAATTTTTCACCATTGCAATAAAAAATATATCAAATGCACACACTTACTGATACAAAGTTGGTGAAAAGCTAAAATTTTCTCACAGTCCATAAAGACAGTCATGATCGTTCATCAAAGTAAAATTGCGGTGTTTTTCTCAAAGTCTGAGCAATAAAAGAAATTGCACTTGGAAGTAGTGGATTTCTGAGCAGTCTTGAAGAAGTAGTGTTGTCCTTCCAACGGAAAGACAGTGCTGACTCTTGACATGCAGACAGGTAATGGGCCACAACAGAGCAAACCCACAGCAGAGTCAGTCGAATTTTTGAAGGATATTGGTAGGTAGGTCAACACAGATAGAGCCATTGTAGTCCTGGTAGAGATTACGGTATTGGTGGGCCACCAGAGATGCAGACCCACTGTAGACCTTGTAGAAATAATGGTAGTGGTGGGCCATCAAAGATGCAGACCCACTATAGTCCTTGTAGAGACGGCCAGCAGCCATCTGTTGTGACTGTGCAGGTGCACAATCACCATCGAAGAGTCTTGCAGACAATATGGCAAGTCCATGAACCACCACTTGTGCACTCACAAAAAAAATGTTTTTTTTTTAAATATCCTTAGAACCAGCAATGCTGTTATCCAGTACCTTGCTGAATTATCAACACACGTGCAAACACTATGAGTCCCTACTTCTCACATGTTGTCCATATACTATGACCAACAGAAACGTGTGCAGTGAAATGTAACTTACAAGTTACTTAATGTGATGAACTGGTGTCAATTACAATTTTATAACATAAGAATACATTAACAAAGGTACAAAATACATCATTAAAGATCATAACAATACAGATAACATTTGTAGTAATAGGGGCTTTACAAAAGAATAGAAATAAACATATACATCAGTGTTACAATAATTATGACATAAGTACATACATAAAAGATCAGAAAACTTTTGAAACATCAACTTCACACATGAGCATTAGAACAAAACAGAATAAATAATGTGTAAAAATCTTTACGAAGTAAATAACATATTATTAATGCAAATTAGATTTGAGGATAACAGTATTCCTCATCATAGTGAATGTAGCTTAGTATTAGAAGAGAAAAAAATCTATGAAACAGTACACAGAGGCAGGAAGAAAATAAATACACAAGGGTACACAAACACATAGTGGGATAACACCAAAGGAAAGGACAGGGTTTGTTTTCAGGGTAACATTTGGTACTGCAGTCCAACCCAAAACTTCATTCAGTAGATCTTTCGTCGTATCTCAACATTTGTTTCCTCCAAAAATATCCTATGCAAGCATGCTTTCTGTATTTTGTTCACATCCTCTTTCAAAAATAGTTTTTCTCCACTGTACACTACTTTTTGTGGCCAAATCACTTTCTTATAACTTCTCAATGCATTTCATCTAATTCCTCATAGTTTGTTTCTTAAGCTAACTTAAAATCTACTGAGCTCATATGCTAAACTAAGGGACGAGGCATTGCAGCAGCACAAAACAATTAATACAAACAGCAATGAAAAAAATGGAAGTTGTCAAAGCAGGCAGCAATATTACAACTAATATAAGACAATATAACTTACACCTAAACATGACAAAGCTCAAGCAGAAAAAATAGTACACTATAGACAACAATGCAGATAAGGGAAATGTATATTCACATCTTAATGTCTATATAATTAAAATGGTGCACTACAAAAACTTATTGTAAAAAATATTACCATGTACTTGAAAAGATAATTATGTATTCAGTTACTGTTATGAATCCCTTCTTATTGTTCTTCCCATTCAAAGTGCCCCTTTTTCGAAGAATATGGATGATAAAATTATTATTTAATAGATGTGTTGGCAGAAAGTGTTCACATTAGCAAATGCATTTAATTTTATTTTATAAAACCAATGCTGCAACACAGCTGGAAAACAGATATTAAATGAAATAAGCAACTATGTACAAAGCATAAAAATATCATTCAATAGTCATGCGACATTTCATAAGTTAGTAGAATTCTCTCAACTCTCGTAGAAAGACGGTTGTTATAATCAGGTGTCAGATGTAAGTATCTTTCCAAGTAATGGGCGTGTCGTATTTGCGATGCTTTTTACAAAGGAATGTCAATAGCGAGGATAATGCCCTTTTTTTTCACCAAATGGCTTTCTGTTGTCAGACTATTACCTCTCAGCCGGGCGCCCAAAACGCATTACGTCAAGGTCACTTACCTTTCTTACTGAAATATTTATGACAGCAGTTTCCGCTACAGTGGCAGTCTCATTTAAAAAATTTCACAGGTCAAGAATTTTCGTTACACATCGGTAGAAAAAAATCCTATTGTAATACATTCACGCATTTACATACATTTCATAACTCTTAGAGTACGATTCTTGGTTTCCAACCACGTTTTTCACAAACCAGAGTCCCTAACCACTACTCATTATTCCTTACCTTATTCGTCGACACTTCTTCAATATTTCATCACAACAGATACGTAGCATAATCAAATAAGTCATATAGCATCAGCTTATTGACACGTGTACTGTAGCGCTAAACGGTGCGTCTTGTTGTAAGATAGTCTCTGTGGAAGTGTCGTAGTTATCGTCCTCCGAAAGCTAAGTTCTGCAGAATTCAATGTACTTACCTCATTAAAAACCAAAGTGAAATGCTTTGCGTATAGATATCGTAGTTACTACGCTTATTGCCGTGATGAAGTAAGTACTGTACTGTAACGTATTGTTGTGCTACAGAAAAGGCTGTCTCATTGTAGCTATACCAAAAAGTTACTACTAAAACATGTTTTCCTTTCCAGTAGAATTCAGAACAACTGTGCAGATATAAAATAGATAAACCGCAAAAGCAACATTGTAAATTGTCACTCATTAGTAGCATCGTGATAAAATCGTGTAGCTGTCACATAAACTGACCACTGTGTCATCTGGTATCTCACACAAAGTATTTTAAATCCAGAATGTATTTTCTAGTAAACCAAAATGTTGCATTAAAATCTCGTTAGCAGTACCAGTATATGTTCTAAGTATGTGAGCCTTATGGTCGTTACATAATCGTGCCACTAACAAGCAAGAATGTACACACACAATAACACAGTGTCGTCTGTTCACTATAACAGCGCACTCGTAATTTATTTTTAAAATAAGTTCTCTTGGTTCTTGACTGGATATTTAACTTCAAACATTGTTGCATGTTAAGTTTCTAAGTCTGACAAAGCATACTAGAAATGTGAAGTAAAAAGTTTTATGGCAAAGACTAAGTTAAACAGCAGATTATCTTCCAATAAACGGTTTTACATGTGAAATGTGGTGTAAACCTTTACTCTTCCTAGTACGCAGAGTTTCAGTTTCAACGCAATTATCATGTGGTTACGTCGGTAAGGAACACTGGAATTTTGCTCAAGGTTAGCTTATGTTGTTTTTCAGTGAGCCAGCCGGGGCGCGCGGCTGCCTGCGGTGCGAGTCATTGTCTGTCTCTTTGTTGGCGCGCGTCGTTATTGGGATTAGGAGACCTAACATCTACAAATTCACCTTGACGAGAAGGCCCTGCCCTGTTTGAAGCTCGCCAGTTCTGACGCAATTCAGGTCTGTCGTTTTGTCGATAGTTTACATAGTTTCTTGTTTGTCGGTCATGTGGTGGAGAATTTCTCCCTGAATCGTAACTGCGCGCTGAACTGTTGCGTCTGAAGTTATTCTGTCACCCTTCATAATAATTGTTTTTGTTCCCAGATTGTCTGTTTCTATGGTTATCTCTGTCATATTCATTACTACGGAAATGCGATCTTTCTCTGTAACTATTCCTACTCTGCCAACGGTTGTCATATGGGTGGTGTCTGTTTTGGTCACGATTTGCCTTGTAAGAATAGCCTTGTCGTGTCCAGTTATTGTTTCTGTCATCGCGGAATTGCGACGGATGTGACCTGTAATTCTTGTGTTCCTGTTTTCGCATTCCGCGATTGTCAGTGTCAATTTTCAGTTCTTGTAAGAGTCGCTGAAAAGCTTCAGTGTCGTCTTTGCGACGTCCTACCAAAATAATGTTTCGTAAATGTTCAGGCAATTTGATTAAGCACATGCGGATGAGTTCTGAGGGGCTGTATGGGTTTGAAAGATACTGATTCTTATGCAACATGTCTTCAAAATATTTCATAGGACTGGAAAATTCAGATTGTTCGAAATGTTTCATCATTATGATGCCATGTTTTACTCGGGCTTGTGTAGCTTGAGACCAATATGCTGAGAGGAAGGCATGATAAAATTCTCCTTCACTGTGGCAATCATGAATGACCGATCGCATTCTTACAGCTGGTTCACCCTCCAAGTAGCCACATATAAATTCTAATCTGTGTTTTAATGACCAGTTGGGAGGAAAACAATGAAATAATTGACGAAGCCACGCTTGTGGATGAATGTCGTTGCCAGAATTCTGAAATGTTTTGAATTTACGTGTAGTAATGAACAGCTTATAGTCAAAATCATCATGTCGGCGAGTCGCATGTCGGTCATTGGTACATCGTTTCGGCGGTTCCATCTCAAAATTCGGTGTACCTTGCCAATTTCTTTCATAATTTCCGAAGTGCCTTGTGTTATTATTTTGTGGCTGTTCCATATTTCTATGTCCCTCTTCCCGTATTGGAGCGCGAGTGTCCTCTGAAATACGTAATTCTTGTATTACTTGTGCCAACTGATCTTGTAGTTCCCGGATTTCTCTTTTGTACTGTGTATTAATTTGATTTTGATTTTGTTTGAATTTTTTAATTTGTTCGCACTCTTCTGTATCATTCAGAGCAGCATCTATCTTTGCAGATAAGTTAATGAACTGATCCGAAAGTTCGGCTACTTTCTCCGATAGTGTATTTATTTGCTCAGTGTGTTTTTTCTGAACCAAATTTCAGAGTGTACATTTGTGTTGAATTCGTATCTACTGTGTCCTTTAAGTTTTCCTGAGTTTGTGCAAGTTGCGTAACCGAATCGGTAGATGCAACTGAGTCAATTTTAGCTTGCAAGGTCTCATGATTTTCATGAACAACAGTTTACAGTTCTTTTATGGCTGCTTCGTGATTCTGCAATGCATTTTCATGCCGCGAAGAAATAGGTTGAAAATGCTCACAAATTAGTGTTTTTACGTCATTACAGACTTTTTGACATTTAGATTCAATGTTATGTAACTCATTAGTTAAATCTTCATGTGTTTGTTCAAGTGTGGTGTCTAACTTTTGAAGCTTTCGTTCCATTGTGTCTAACTTTAGAAGATTTTGTTCCATTGTGTCTAACTTTTGAAGCTTTTGTCCCATTTGTTGCATTAATTGTAATAACAATGCACTGGTGTCTGAAACATGTTCCTCAGTGCTTTTCGGCAGTGAAGTTGCACCGGCAACATTCACATTTTGACAAGAAGAAAATGTGTCTTGACTTATTTTAGAAAACGGTGAGGACCCAAAACCTGAATCTGCAGTATTTGCAAGATTGTGTCCTGTCATTCCCGATTCCTGAGGCGAGCTGTTGCCGACCTATCGATCGATAGATAATGCTTCCCTGTTCACTACCTGTTTCACTGTCTACACTATTATTTGACGCCCGCTCCATTTCCCTATGCATAGTTACCAAATTACTACTTAGAATGTCTGTTAATTCATTACACAGTGGTGCTGGTAAGCTACGCTCGTCGTCACTATTATTTCTCAGTTACTTTGGAGCCTAGTGTTACGTTTTTCACATGTCATTATTGTCACAATATTTCACAGGACAACACAGAAAACCACAATTTGAAGAGCAAAAGAAGAGAACACAATAATGTAGCACTGAAAATAATATCTAGTTAATTGCAAGTGTAGCTGCGAAATACTTGGTGCATATCTACATGCATGCCACAACAGTTTTACTGTACAACAATGAAAAACTACAACTACAGAGGAAATTCTCTCTACAATTACGCGGTAGCAATAAACAAAATCTACACTAATTACACAAACTACAAGAAAAAAATCAGAAGATTCCTGTGAGGTATCCTCAGCTAAGGGTCGACATATGAAACGTCCACTTGGAAAAAATTATACATAACTGTGCTTAAACTGACACAAAATATTTTTGGCGCAACGAAATCTGACTTTCAGTAATCCCTACAAAAGAATGGCACTGACTAACATTAACCTATACGTTTCACAAATCACTTACCTCACAAAAATCTTCGTTACTCGAACTACTGCAATACAGTGAACACCACTACTGCCAGCTAAATAAAAGATTCAAACTACAGAAGGCACTAACTACTGATAGGTATAGTTAGCAAATGAAAGGTTTTAATAGAGAACAAACAATGTATTTACCTTAATAGTCAAAACATATATAGCAGTTCATGACATCCATTCTTACAAATTTCAAAACTCCGCCATCTCTCTCCCCACATCCACCACTGCTGGCGGCTCACCTCCAATTGCACAACGCTACGCGTCGCTAACAGCCAACTGCCAAGGCTACAATGGCGAGTATTACAACAATGCCAACCAGCCACAGACTGCACACAGCACAGCCAGTGATTTTCATACAGAGTGCTATGTGGCGTTACCAGTAAGAAAACCTAAACAGCCTACTTATAATTTATAAGTCGACTACACGCAGGAGGCGACCACACATGTATAGAGGATTTGTGGCGGGGTTGAGCGGTTTTTTCGGTTAGAGGGTTTCGGAAAAACACAAAATGGATTTCAGTCTTAAAGGGCTCAAGTCAAACATAGGAAGAACACTTGTAAATTGTCGAAGCTGTGTTGAGAAAGTAGCAGAGTTCCAAGCGCTAACAGAAAGAACTGATGCTCAAATCGTTACAGGCACTGAAGCCGGAGATAAGTTCAGCAACAATGTATGTGAAACAACTAATAATTTTCCAGAAGCATAGGATAAACACAGTAGGTAGCGGCGAGTTTGTTGTTATCAGAAATAGTTTACCCTGTCGCGAAACTGGAGTAGTTAGTTCCTGTGAGGTAGTGTGCGCAATGTCAATTTTGACAGACTGAATAAAATAATAATTTCATACTTTTACTGCCCTCACAATTAAGATGATACAATTACTGAAAGATTCAAAGAACACTTTAGTATAATTTAACACAAGTTCCGGACTCGTACAATTAGAGTTTGTGGTAACTTTAATTTACCCTCGATATGGTGGGGAAAATACCTGTTGAAATCCAGAGGTACGCATAAAACATCATCCGAAATTGTGCTAAATTCATTCCCTCAAAATTATTTCGAGCAGTTAGTTCATGAGTCCACGCGTATAGTAAAAGGTTATGAAAACACACTTGATGTGTTAGCAACAAATAATCCTGAGTTAATAACGAGCATCAAAACGGATACAGGGATTAGTGAATACAGGGTAGTCGTAGCGAGAACGAAAATTGTAATTTCCAAATCCTCCAAAAATAAGCGTAAAATATACCTATTCAAAAAAGCAGATAAATATTCACTTGTCGCCTTCCTGAGAGACAAACTCCACTCCTTCCAAATTAATACACGTAATATAAGTGTAGACCAGATGTTTCTTTAGTTCAAATAAGTAATATCGGCAGCAATTGGAAGATTTAAATAAATTAACAAACCACGGAGCTGATCCTCCGTGGTACACAAAATGGGTCAGAACACTGTTGCAGAAACAACGAAACTAGCATGCTAAATTTAAATAGACGCAAAATCCCCAAGATTGGCGATATTTTACAGAAGCTCGAAATTTAGCGCGGACTTTAATGCAAGACGCTTTTAACTGTTTCCACAACGAAACTTTGTCTCGAAATATGGCAGAAAATCCAAAAAGATTCTCATCGTATGCGGAGTACGCTAGCGGCCAGACACAACCAATAACTTCTCTATGCGACAGCACTGGAGGTACTATCGACGACAGAGCTGCCAACGCAGAGTTACGAAACACAGCCTTCCGAAGTTCCTTCGTCGTCGCGCTGAGTAGCCACGCAGTTTGAGGCGCCATGTCACGGAATGCGCGGCCACTTCCGCCGGAGGTTTGAGTCCTCCCTCGGGCATGGGTGGTGTTGTTCTTAGCATAAGTTAATTTAAGTTAGCTGAAGTAGTATGTAAGTCTAGGGACCGATGACCTAAGCAGTTTGGTCCCTTAGGAATTCACACACACACACACACACACACACACAAAATCCCTTCATCAAAGAAGAAGTAAATATTCCAGAATTCGAATCAAGAACAGCTGGCAGCATAAGTAACGTAGAAGTAGATATCCTCTCACTAGTGAAGAAAGTCGTCCTCTCTAGACTGTATACGAGTTAGGTTCCTTTCGGAGTATGCTGATAGATGTTTAACAATCATATACGAACGTTCGCTAGATGAAAGGTCCGAACGCAAAGGCTGGAAAGTTGCACGGTCATACCAGTATTCAAGAAAGGTAGTAGAAGTAATCCACTAAAGTACAGGCCCATAGCAGTGATGTCTATATGAAGCTGGATTTTGAAGCATACATTGTGTTCGTACATCATGAATTACCTCGAAGAAAACAGTCTATTGAGACACAGTCAACACGGATTTAGAAAAAATCTTTCTTCTGAAACACAATTAGCCCTTCACTCGCACGAAGTGTTGAGTGCTATTCACAAGGGACTTCAAATTGATTCCGTATTTCAAGATTTCCAAAAGGCTTTTAGCACTGTACCACACAAGCGGCTTATAATGAAATTGAGTGCTTATGGAATAACGTCTAAATTTAGCGACTTTATTCGCGATTTCCTGTCAGAGAGGTTACATTGCGTAGAAATTGACGGAAAGCCATCGAGCAAAACAGATGTGATTTCTGGCGTTCCACAAGGTAGTGTTATAGGCCCTTTGCCGGTCCTTATCTATACAGGGTGAGTCACCTAACGTTACCGCTGGATATATTTCGTAAACCACATCAAATACTGACGAACCGATTGCACAGACCGAACGTGAGGAGAGGGGCTAGTGTAATTGTTCAATACAAACCATACAAAAATGCACGGAAGTATGTTTTTTAGCACAGACATACGTTTTTTAAATGGAACCACGTTAGTTTTGTTAGCGCATCTGAACATATAAACAAATATGTAAAAAGTGCCGTTCGTTGCATTGTAAAATGTTCATTACATCCGGAGATATTGTAACCTAAAGTTGACGGATGAGTACCACTCTTGTGCTGTTCGATCGTGCGTATCGGAGAGCATTGCAACATACATCGCGTTTCTACAGAATGATCTGCCAACGTTACTCGAAAATGTCCCACTGGAAACCCGTCGACGTATGTGGTATCAGCATCATGGTGCACCTGCACATTCCGCAATTAACACTAGGCTGACCCTTGACAGGATGTTCGACGGGCGTTTCATAGGACGTGGAGGACGCATAAATTGGCCAGCCCGTTCTCCTGATCTTACACCTCTGGACTTCTTTCTGTGGGGTACGTTAAAGGAGAATGTGTACCGTGATGTGCCTAAAACCCCAGAGGATATGAAACAACGTATTGTGACAGCCTGCGGCGACATTACACCAGATGTACTGCGGCGTGTACAACATTCATTAATGTACATGTGCGTCAGTGAAAAAGACCAATACAAAAGTGTTAGCATGTGGACGTAATGTGCTGTTCCAGTCTTGCTGTTCCAGTCTCTTCTGTACCTAAGGTCGATCACCGTTCCCTTTGGATCCCTACGTAGTTCGGTGCTCTCCGAGACACACGGTCTAACAGCGGAGGAGTGGCACTCAAGCGTCAAATTTAGGTTACAATATCTCCGGATGTAATTAACATTTTACAATGCCACAAACAGTACTGATTACGTATTTGTTTATATGTTCAGATGTTTTAAAAAACGTAGGTTTGTGTTAAAAAAACAAACTTCTGTGCATTTTTGTATGGTTTGTGTTAAACAACTACGTTAGTCCCTCTCCTGACGTTCGGTCAGTGGAATCGGTTCGTAAGTATTTGATATGGTTTACGAAATCTATCCAGCGGTAACGTTAGGTAACTCACACTGTATAAACGATTTATGAGACAGTATGAGAAGCCATCTTGGATTGTTTGCAGACGACGCTGTCGTTATCGAGTAGTGAAGTCATCAGAAGATAAAAAAAACTGCAAAACGATTTAACAAAGATGGGGTGCAAAAATTGGCAATTGGCTTTAAGTAACGGAATGTGTAAGGTCATCCACATGAGTGCTAAAAGGAATCCGATAAACGTCGGTTACCTATAAAACACTCAAACCTAAAGGCCATAAATTCAACTCAATACCTAGGAATTACAATTACGAACAACTTAAATTGGAAGGAACACACAGAAAGTGTGGTGGGGAAGACTAGGCAAAGACTGCGTTTTAGTGGCAGGACACTTAGAAAATGTAACGGATCTACTAAAGAGACTACCTACACTACTCCTATCCGTCCTCCTTTAGAACATTGCTGCGCGGTGTGGGATAATTACCAGATAGGACTGACGAAGTATATCTAGAAAGTTCTAACAAGGAAGCACTTTTTGTATTATCACGAAATAGGGAGGGAGTGTCACTGAAATGATACGAGATTTGGGGTGGACATCATTAAAACAAGTAAAAACGATAATCATAATAAAATAAGGAGAATCGATTATCGCACGGATATATATAAGTGTACGTTTTTTCCTCGCGCTAATGACGACGAAGGGCGATTAGCAGTAGCAGCACCAAACGACAAAAAATTTACAGCACATGCCGCTTATTGGATCGTAAACTGAATTTTGAGTTCAGAATCATTCGGTATGTATCATAAGACACAGACCGGCTAGGATGAAGCCCGTTAAAAATTTTTACAATTTCTTTATATTCTAGATTTTAAAGTATCTAGGTTTTCTTCGGTTCTCTGAGGGCGTAGTGGTTCGAGAAACCTCTGAAAATAGTTTTCTGATCCTGAGTCAACGTTGTTGTGGTCTTAGCGAGTTGCCTGTTTTTGCTGAATGCTTACCGCTCTTACCCAAAGACACACATCCAATTATTTTCAGCCCTTTCAGGTGATTTCTGCTTATTTTTCGTGATGTCATGTTTTTTCTGATACGTTGTGCCCGACGAGTCACCATTGACTTGCGTGCTTCATGTTTCTGATAAATTGCTTGAATTGTTTTATGCAAATTAATCTCCACTCGCCTGGTTTTTCTCCACATTTAGCCTGTCGACAGATGCGGATGGCCCGTCTGTATCGATCTGTATCAATAACTCAATTTTTTCTTAAAGTGACTTACTTGTTTTTCCCATCACCCTTCGTTAACGTAGACAGACAGTTCGTGAAGGACATACAGCCTGAGACAGTGATACCGTTTTCCACTTTCTTAACAGTTCAACTAAAGTTCAGTTTTTGAGTTGTCGTTATTAGAGGTTGAGCTGAGTTTTAGCGAACATTTTTAAGCATTATCACATACTCTTTGAAGTTTCAGAATTACAAGAGCAACCGTTTAAAGATTTTTCAAGAGTGATATACGCATAAGTAATGTCGAACAGCTGATCATTTCGTAGTTTACTGGCGTTACACATTGAAGCGCCAAAGAAGCTGGTATAGGCATGCGTATTCAAATACAGAAATATGTAAACAGAATACAGCGCTGCAGTCGGCAACGCCTATATACGGCAGCTAGTGTCTGTAGCAGTTGTTAGATCGGTTACTGCTACGGCAATGGCAGGTTTTCAAGATTTAAGTGTGTTTGAACGTGGTGTTATAGTTGGCGCACAAGCGATCGGACACATCATCTCCGAGGTAGCGTTGAAGTACGACCAGATTTCAATAATGGGTCATCAACAAGTGGCAGCGTGCGAACTATTCAGTGATACATCTTTCGGAGCCGTAGGTCCATTTTTGTGCCCTTGATGACTGCACGACACAAGGCTGTACACCTCAGCTGGGCCCGTCAACACTGACATTGGAACGTTGATGACTGGAAACACGATGCGTGGTCGGAAGAGTCTCGCTTTAATTTGTATCGAGCGAATGGACGTGTACGGGTATGGAGACAGCCTCATGAATCCAAGGACCCTTTATGTCAGCACGGGACAGCTCAAGCTGGTGGAGGTTTTGTAACGGTGTGGGTAGTGTGCAGTTCGAGTGATATGGGACCCTGATACTCTAGATACGACCTTTACAGGTGACACTTTCATAAGCATTCTGTTAGATCACCTGCACCCATGCATCTCCATTGTGTATTCCGACGGACTGTGGCAATTTCAGCAGGACAATGCGTCACCACACACGTCCACAATTGCTGCAAGGTGGCTCCAGGAACACTCTGAGTTTAAACATTTCCTCTGGCCACCAAACTCCCCAGACACGAATATTACTGAACATAACTGGGATGCCTTGCAAGGTGCTGCTCAGAAGAGATCTCCACCCTCTCGTTCTCTTATGGATTTATGGACACCGCTGCAGAATTCATCGTGTCAGTTCCGTCCCACACTACTTCAGACAATTCCTTCAATTTACGTCTATGGTCACAAACTGTTTGATAACAGATTACCGGTTTCGGTCTTTAATGACCGTCATCAGATCTGTTTCATAAAAAGAAAGTCCTAAAGTACTGCAGCCATAGTGGCATCGTCTGCAGTGCATTATGACTTCGTTTTTATGAAACAGATCTGATGACGGTCATTAAAGACCGAAACCGGTAATCGGTTTTCAAACAGTTTGTGACCATAGACGTAAATTAAAGGAAACTTATTACATATACGGGTCACTGTTTTTTCGCTACGATGTCGCAGCTTGTGAAACTTCAGACATTAGTCGACTCCATGCCACGTCGCGTTACGACACTTTTGCGTGATCGCAGGGGCGCTACACGATATTAGGCAGGTGTACCAGTTTCTTAGGCTCTTCATTGTAGTATATAACGTCGTGGTCCCATCTATGTTGGGATATCGATATAGTGATAAAAATGAGCACCACGTGAAATGTAAATGTTACTGAGCTCCAATTGTTCGCACTGTCCACTGTAAAGAAAAAGTGGGATAAACATTGCTATCTTTTTCTTTTTGGTTGCGGGTTACTAGCATTGGTTCATTATAAGAATGGCCATTTTGATTGTTGTCGAGTATATTTACCAAACATTAACATCGATCGCAGCTTCATATTAAGGATTTAAAGTACTTATGAAATGTGTAATCCACATGATCTTTAGCCATAAAATACCTATGATGTGAAAGATTTAGTAACTGTATCATAATAAGCTCTCAAATAAATTTGGTATTTGATGGACAAATATGAGTGTTTACAAATTTACTGTGTAAGTTGTGACTCCTCATCCTAATTGTCAGCCTATTCGTTGAAGCAGGACATGGAGTAGATCAGGGACAAATAAATAGCACACACTCTTAATTTTTAATTAATTTATAAACAGCTTAAAAGTATGAGGACCCGAGTTCCTAAGTTGAAACTGATAGTATCAGCTGTAAAGGTGAAAATTAAGCACAGTTTACAGGTTACTCTCTCCAATAGAATAGTGATTAAGATGATTACTTTGTGGTAATACTGATAATGTCCGCCGTGTGCCCCTTGATGTATATTACAACATTTTCACTGGGGTATTACTTTGGAATTTATATTTCCCCGCAGAGAATACCGCCTTCAGAATCAACATCACACGAAGTATCCTCCTCTTAGACTTTCTGAGCCAAGAAGGCTTGAGTTACATTCGCCTTCGCGCCAAACGCTGCCTCACGAGAGATCGTTTTGAAATCGAATGCTATATTTTCTGTACTTTGTAATTAACTATTGATTGCGATTCTATACTGAAGAAGTCAAGAACTTGCTGATGAAGTCACTCGCAGCGTGGCGTTTCCATTCACATGATAAAACTGAATGAGTGCACAATGCGTAGCAAAAACCAAAAACACAACAGTCAAAGGCTTGAAAGAATATTAGTAAATCTAAGAAATGGTTTTATGTATCAGTATAGTATTTAATATATTCGTCCACTGTATTTTGTTCTGCAATATTTTCATTCATTTTAAAGTGAAAGTAATATGTAAGATTAAAAAACAGTTTCGCATTCTACTACTGCAAGTTGACGTCAGCATTAAGCGAGAAAGGAAAGTTTGTGCCAGGTCGGGACTCGAAACCGGATGTCCTGCTTATCGCGAGAGGTCACCTTGACCACTTCGGCTATCCGAGCGCACGTCCAGAACCGATCCAAACTTCCATATGTCACAGGCTCGACATATAATTAAAAGAGCCCATAGCCATAAACGAAGCTTTATTAATCGGAGTTGTAGTGTCAATAGTTTGAGTGCAATTATTACCTCTCTAGCAAATCCAAAAAAAAAAATTGAAGTTAAGTAATTTGAAGATCAAGAAGCGTTGTAAATACCCGTAGAGAAAAAAAAAGGATATTGGGAACACTTAATTGAAGGACTGAAAATTGAAGTGAAGCAAGTTCATTCAGGATAATTTTAAGTGGGCTGAAATCTTCGTGTCGCCCTATAGCCATTAAAGAAACGAGACATATCATTCCTTTCTTTGCAGTACATAAGACATCATTTTTCTCCTCAGTAAGTTCCAGATTAGGTCTCCACGTCGTTAAATCTGAACCAACATCGCCAAAATAGTAATTTGATTCTAGAAGATACAAAAGAAATTCTGTGCGGCTCTCTTTTCAGATACACTGTTGAGTTAATGTATTATGGTTGCCTGATCAATAATGTGTTGACTCATCTTTGGAACGCAGTTCAGTTTCGATTGTGCGTGGCATAGACTCGACCAGGCTCTGCCAGATTTCGGTGGTACGTTGCACTAGATGCTTACGAATAAGCCTTGCAGTTGCCACAAATTACGGACCGGTGGTATGTGGGCGTGCGGAGAAATTGCAAATTTTTGGTAAGTTCTTATGGGACCAAACCGCTGAGGTCATCGGTCCCTAAGCCTACACACTACTCAATCTAACTTAAACTAACTTACGCTGAGACGACACACACCCATGCCCGAGGGAGGACTCGAACCTATGATGAGGGGAGCCGCGCGGACCGTGACAGGACGCCTTAGACCTCGCGGATACCCCACACGGTTGTGGGCGATGAGCTGGCACCCAATTGAATCCCAGATGTGTTAAGTCGGGTTATGTTTAGGCGGATCTGGTGGCAAAGATATCACCTTGGTTTTATTATTATGCGCCTCAAATCACTGTAGCACGATTGGAAGACTCCGCCGCCGTCGTGCAACGCAATTAGTATGAACTGCTGTAGGTCGTTCAGAAAATAATTCCCGTAGCTTTGGACTGCTGCCACTAATCCCAAGAAAGACTGGGTGAATGTCCCACATAGCGTATTACGCGGTCCAGTCATATTTATTTGATCTCCGGTTAGCACAGTTTGGAGCTCGGATGTGCAGGAAGAGAGTCTTTAAGATTCTGGAAGGCACCGAAAGGAATGTGGAGCCATTCCGACTCCAGTGTCGTAGGTATCTGGGTTTAAGATCTATGTCGTGAAAAAGTTCTCGATTCCCACAGCTTCTCGACTGGTTTTAATTGGTGTCTAGGGGACTGCGGTAAACTCATGGTGTCCGGACATTTGCCACGCCGGACATATGCCACGGTTTTACCTCCTCCGAGGGGTAGGGTCCCTTGTCTCTACCCCCCCCCCCCCCCACCCTCCTCCTCCTCCACCTCCTGCTCGCCCGCCCGCCCAGTTTGCTTTCGAAGTTCCTAACGTGACCATCAGTATGGAAGTTATTACAACGAACAAGGGCAGGCCTCCTGCTCACTACAAAGGTTACGCGTATCTTAAACAGAGGGCATCTCAAAGAAGGTGTTGTTACATGGATGTGCTTATGCCGAAAAGCGGATCATTGCAAGGGAAAGCTGCTTTCGAGGAACGGAGAACTGTTGAACGTATTAAAACATCCCTGTGGACCAATTGACGATGCGGCTCTGAAAGTGAGAAAGCAAGTGGAAAGAGCGAAGAGAAGGTCTCGAGAAGAAACTACACAGTTATCGAAGATATACGTGGATGAAATGGGAAATCCATATAATAAAGTTTATGACTTTGTTACACTGATGCCTAATTCAGAATTTATGAAGAGAACTGTGCGTCGTCAATGGAGCCAAGAGCGGGGGAACCAACAAGAGCCTAAGAACTCTTACGAAATTTATCTTCATGAAGATCTATTAAAACTGGGAGATGGCAGTAGCTTTCTTCTGGAAGGCGATAGATTAGAGATGAGAATAATGATTCTTAGTGGCAGCAAAGAAAAAAAGTTTAATAACATGTACCCTTTTTTTATGAATAGAACAACAGTTTGCACAAATCTACACCATGCACGTAGACTTAGGAGACCCGGTTAAAGAAAGAAACATACTTCTTACTGTATGTGCACTGCTCCCTAATAAGAAGAAAGACACGTATGTTCGTCTGCTTCGTCTGATAACAGGCAGTCTCTGAGTGGCGTCCTTAACAAGTAAAGGCGGTCTTTGAGGGAGCTGCGATATCGGCCTTTCGTCACGTTTTTCCCACAACTGAAATAAATGGATTCTATTTCCATATGAAGTAGAGTTTATGGAGAAGAATTCGAGTTCTCGGTCTATCTGATGAGTACCGCTGCAACGAGGATTTAAGACTTCGCGTGAGCATGTGTGCAGCGCTGGCAGTTGTAGAACCGGAGGACGTAAGCAATGGATGGATTGAGATTCATGCAGAAGGTCCTGATAACGGAAGGTTCTCTTAATTTTTTGACCACTTTGTGAATAACTGGACAGAGAATGAGAATATCGCAATAGAAATGTGGGACTGTTACGGAGAAAGCCATCGAACGACCAATGCTGTTGAAGGATGGCACAGCAAAATAAATAGTATTATTGGAAAACCTCACCCTAGAATCAACTATTTGGTGGAGTGCTTGAAAAAGGAAGCAGAGCTCATAAACTGCATCTACATGAAATTGGAAATGAATCCTGAATGTAAGAAGAGGAAGAAGAAGTACTTGAAGCTGGACGACAGGATAGAGTGAATCGTACAGAATTATGAAGAGACTCCCAACATTTGGCCTTGCTTGAAAGCCATTGCCCATATTCAGAAACTGGACTAAAATACGTTAAAAATTATGTATTAAAAAACTATGAAGACCACTGAGCCCTCGCAGATTACTGAGATAAAATTATTAAAACACTGAAGCAGAGTTATCGGAGCTAATATTAAGTTGTAATTGTAAATAGAGTGTACATTAGTTCAGCGTGTTTACGCTGATTTTACGCACTCCAGAATGGTAGATAGTCATTTATCATTTTCACGGTCCAAAGTCGGTGCAAAGTGTGATGCGAATCAGCTTTTAATGTAAAAATTAAAAAGTGTTTCAAGCCTCACAAAAGTATCCCTATTATCACATTAAGATAACTTTTTTCTCCCTTCCAATATTATGGCCATACTATTAAATAATTGAGAGTTCTAAAATAATTTTCCGAAGCTTCAGAATCGCAACTATCACCTAAAATATCATGGTTTGTTAAACTGATAGTATACGTTTTTGTAAAAGAAAATGGGAACTGAACCTTTGAATTGCACCTAAAAGTGACATCCCAAAACTGATCTGATCTTAAGGTTGACAATATTGGCACCTCAAATATTCTTTATTTACGTTTACCTGCAAACATTTATAGTAGATGTAAATCTACTTAAGTACATGTAGATATAGTCCTTTGCAAAATTAATATTTCTTACTAAATTACTGATTATCTTTAAAGAGGTCAGTAAAAGCAAGGACCTTACTATTGAAAATTAATTGTTACTGAAGAACGTCAGAAACAAATGTATTAGACCTACTTTTCTTATAGGTTACAGACTTTTTGAAAAGATATTTAAGCATTTCCTCTGTTGCTTACAGTGTAATTTTAGTTGCTTTGCAACACCAGGGATATCTACTTCTAAACTATGTTTGCAGCTGTTCTCATTTCGAATTCTGGAATATTCACTTCGTCTTCTTTGGTGAAGGAAAAAACTATTAAATGTATCTCGCATTGAAATCCGCACCAAATTTCGAGCCTCAGTAAAACTTCACTAGTCTTGGAGATTTTGCGTTCATCTAAATTATACGTGCCTTTTGCGGTGCTCCTGCAACAGCTTTCTGTCGTGCTCTGTGTACCATGCGGAATCAGTTCCGTCTCTTATTAATTTATTTGGTATATCTCGAGTGCTGTTGATACTACTTCTTTGAACTTAAGCCACACATGGTCTTGATTTACATAGTTTGGAAGGATTGGAGACTATCTCTTAGAAATACGTCACCCGAATTTTAGCTGCTTTTATAAATAGATATATTTCGCGTTTAGTTGTGGTGCATTTATTTGTTACGGAATTGAGCCTCGCTATGACTGCGTGTTCACTAATCCCTGTACCCGTCGTGATGCCCTGGATTATTTGTGGCTAGGGGGTCAAGTGTGTTTTCGTAACCATTTACAATTTGAATGACCTCGTCAACTAGTTGTTAAACATAATTTAAAAAAAAAAACGTTTAGAACAACTGCGGAAGTTGTCTTCTATTTACAATAGGGTATCAAAATGTATTTTGTCAACATACGGAAGGTAGATTCAAGTCACTGCCAACTATAATTGTATGAGTAGGGTACCTATTTGCAATGAGACTCGAGTTTACTTTGAACTGTTCAGCAACTGTTTCGTCTGGAACAGGGGGGCGGTAAAAGGAGCCAGTTATTAATTTATTCTGCCCATACTAAGTCACAGGAACTATCTGCTTCAAAGTCGATTGTGGGCTTACATTACTTTTCCTGAAGTTGTCCTTCTTGTTTCTGTTGTAGTGCAGATAATTGCAATTACGGCTTTGCCCTCCAGAACCGAAGATGCTTTCTCTGTAATCCTGTAAATACCAGAGCTAAACAACGTAGAACAATGTACATTACAGGTGTAGCATTCTGTATTACTTCATTCCCTTATTTCTAACATTTTAAAATTGTAAGTTGACTTTAGATAACATGTCAATTGTAGATGTTCTTGTCTCTATTTAGGGAACGTGTTTTAGTTATGTTTTGAGCGTTGTCCCGCTACACTTTTATTAACTAATGTTTCTTAGAGAGTAAATTAATATGCAGTATGTCGTCCTTGTTTTCAAACATTCACATACTCATTTAGACTTTCCCTGTTGTCTTTTGGGTATGCAGTTGTAGTAATTAAACTAGGCACATATGCAGTGATCAAAAAGAAATGATTAGCGTACATTCGCATTCTCGTTACATCGTTCCTTTCTTGTTGCTCCTATGCCGATGGACTGTTTCTATCGCAATCAGTAAGCATGGAAGGAAGCTACCGTACAGGCAGAAGAATCTATATTTATTCTTGGCCGAACTAATTACATACTGACATAATCGTCGGATTTGCTCTCGTTTCCAAAAGTTATAAATATTTCAATTTCGGTAAAGAAGCTCTGTATTTGGCCAAGATGTCAAAAAAGAAGGTCCCTTATGTACTGGTTGTACCGAGTAAGATGTGGAGATGGCGGTTTGAAAGCGGACAGTAGAGGTAAGAGGAAGGGCGTCCATTACCCGAGGGATCGCTACCTGGCGAAGGGGCAAGTGTGGCAAATGTCCGGTGTGGCAAATGTCCGGTGTGGCAAATGTCCGGCATTCAAACTCATCCTGGTGCTCTTCGAACTACCAACATACACTGCGAGCTCTGTAAAACGCTGCATTGCTCAATTATAGTGCCATAAGCGTTTTGCCTTTATTTTCTGCAAGGCGTCTTCCGTTGTCTGCAGTAAGTTTGCTATTTCATTTACAATTTGGTCACTGTACCTATAGGTAATAAATAGTCCTGTTGGTTGGTATTTCTTATTAAGTAGTAATGTTTTAAGCTGTACTTGTAGGTTGCGTGGACGATTTCCTACATATTACTCTCCTGTCGCATTTTGGTGTTTTTGTTCTTCTTCTAAATACCAATTTGCCGTTTTTCCTCCCACATTTCACAGCACTATGAACTTGATACTTCTGTCGAACCAATGTGTTTCTTTGTGTTGCCGACTGTCAGATGTTATTGGCAAAGATCGAATGATATCTCCAACTTTCGAGTGTAATTATTGAAGTATCTGTAATATATTTGTGTATGCATTTGTGTGTGTGTGTGTGTATTTTGGTGTGATATAGTTTGTTTACTGATTGTGTGAGAGGGACGATTTTTTATCGTACCATATCTTTTATTAAGTGCAGTAGGGAGCCTGTGCTGGTGTGTGTTAGACATTTATCACATGTTTGTTTTCAGCGATGGCTTTCTGAATGCGGAAGTTTTCTTGCATTAATTGCATAAGATGTTTGTCATGGTTGCTTATTCTCATTATTTTCATGTCTTGTTCCATGTTTGTAGGATGGTGGTTATGGTGTTTTAAATGTACTGAAAATTTGGAATGGTTGGTTCCCTACAACACCTGAGATGTTCTTTGTTTCGTGTTTTAAAATTCCGGCATTTCATGCCTATGTATTCATTCAAGTTTATATATTCCTGATTATTGGAATATGTCCCTCTTGGTAGCTGGTTGGCTTAGGCGTAACTGGAGGGTTTGCCCAGACTTATAAGCTATTGGGAAGCCCTATCCCTTGAGGATGTTCGCAATTCTGTGTATTAGTTTATGTGTTTAATATGGCACTAAAACTGTGTTGCTGTCAGGCGGTCCGTAAAGTAAAAGTTATCAAAACACCGTAATATTACACGCAACTGAGGAAGACAGACTACAAAAGTTGAAGATGTCAAATTCCTTGTATTTATGTCACACGTACTACGACAGTAAATGCACGAGGAGAAACGCAACGGGTGTGAACAGTCACAGAAGATAGAATCATATTCACAGGCTTTCAGTGAACTCAAACGTCACAAGCCTTCTCTTGAAACATCCAGCCGGCTATGCACGTCAAAGCTAAACTGATAAGAGGCTGAGCGCTTTCGCTTTGGCGTATATTGCCTGTCACCTCCGATATACCGAAAGAAGTTCCAGAATCGAGACTAAAGGGGAACGAGGTAGAATATGCGTGCCACGAAGGAGACTGAACAACGTTAAACCCGAGTCGACGACCCGTCTATGATTATTGGCTTTTGACTGTGCTTCTAACAGTTCAGTATAATTCACTGTACAGTATAACTAGCGCAGACATACATCTAGTATAGAGACTCGAGTTTCTGATGTTAATATTGCCAGCTTCAGAAGAACAACCTAAAACGATAATCTCATACGATGTATAACGTGACTGAAGAAATTTACTACAGAAAAGGTAAGAGATGAAACATACCTGTAAAGTCACTAACTATAATAGTAATTATTCTCTTAAACTGCTGAACCAAGACAAAAACAATTTAGAAATCAACGTTTCAAGAAACGATTTTTATACCTGCTGATATCTCCCTCTATAAAGAGTACTTCAGTTTTTCAAATCTATTCACAAGAGTTAAGAGAGTTTATAAACATCGTATCGTAGTAATTTCCAGTAAAATTTTTCGATTTAAAAATACAGAAACGAAATATCTCTAGGACAACTGTCGGAAAACCATAAAAATGTCCAAAAAAATTTTCGAAATTCATTTGTTGGCATTTTCTTTGGGATATGGACAGCAAATCCAGTAATTTCTGAAGAATGGCGACGAAATTCATAGCTCACCTGAAACTGGAGCAGGTACACTGTAGTTGGCACAACCAGTTACGTAGGAAAGATAGAAAATTTTGGGATTAATTAGCTCTTAATGTTTGGACGACTTCTTAGTCGCTTTAAGTTCTCTTTAGATCAGGTGAATATTATCATAGTAACTTTCCTTCTGATGTTAAATATTTCGTGGGCAGTTCTATTAGTGATACGCCAGTTTTCACACTCATGCCGTCGGAGGTTCGCATCAGAATTACGCTTGTCGTGAGTTACTTCACTTGCTTCAGAATTTCGTGTATCTCGTTCAGGTCTTACCAGTTAATAATTCCCGTAAATATGAACATCATCAATGTGCGTACACCACTTTCATTTTTGTCGTATGCAAAAATGCTCTATTTATATTTCGTTACCTTCTTTGTTATTCTTGTAACTTACTCCGAAGTATCGGCTGAAAATTAGATTGTTTTGAATATTACAAAATACGTTATTCTATTTCAAAGAATAACTGAATAATTTGATAAAGAACTAATTTCCTTGCATCATACGGTGTTATTTCCTTGCGCCTCGTGTCAGATTGTGCTGGAATGAAGCTCCGACTTTTTAAACTATAACTCTTTCTCGACCCAGACAGTTATGCCTGTTGTTGAAACAGGGTGCATACAAGTGAGATCGTCAACCTGACAGACAGGATGAAGTACAGAGTCGATCTCCCTGATGCCTAGCATCAACGATAGAGTTATTGATTAATTCGCCAGAAAACCTCCCACAAGTTACATTGAGCACAAAAAGAGAATTTTTGTGCTGATAACACTGGCGAATTATAATGCTTCTAAATTTTTTGAGAAAATTCTAAACTTGACTATGCCTGCTTTAAGACATATAAATCCTTAAACTGAGTAATATGCTAATAGGATGCTTCTATTGTTGGCAGGTAAACTAATTACAAAAATTGGAGGAGTGTGTCCAAAACATCAATCACAAAATTCTTTAGGGTACTGAGTCTTTGTAATGTTTCGGTAGTTCCTCGTATTTATGCAGTTCTCTTTGCTTTCTGAAAAAAAAAACCTTGCCATCGATGGCTGCCATTGTACATAGGGAATTTGACCACAAAATATCATGTCGTCCCACGCTGTAACCATTGCTCACCATGACTGGGGCACTGTCACGTTGCCAGACCAAATGTTCGGGGTCTCCTGCAGACATTGTTCAGCAGCAAGTACTCGGAACAGTACGATTCTTGTGGCAAAACCTGTAAATTGCTCACACATTCACTGTGATGTTTTGGTGCCCCATGAACCAAGGACCTTGCCGTTGGTGGGGAGGCTTGTGTGCCTCAGCGATACAGATGGCCGTACCGTAGGTGCAACCACAACGGAGGGGTATCTGTTGAGAGGCCAGACAAACGTGTGGTTCCTGAAGAGGGGCAGCAGCCTTTTCAGTAGTTGCAGGGGCAACAGTCTGGATGATTGACTGATCTGGCCTTGCAACATTAACCAAAACGGCCTTGCTGTGCTGGTACTGCGAACGGCTGAAAGCAAGGGGAAACTACAGCCGTAATTTTTCCCGAGGACATGCAGCTTTACTGTATGATTAAATGATGATGGCATCCTCTTGGGTAAAATATTCCGGAGGTAAAATAGTCCCCCATTCGGATCTGAGGGCGGGGACTACGCAAGAGGACGTCGTTATCAGGAGAAAGAAAACTGGCGTTCTACGGATCGGAGCGTGGAATGTCAGATCCCTTAATCGGGCAGGTAGGTTAGAAAATTTAAAAAGGGAAATGTATAGGTTAAAGTTAGATATAGTGGGAATTAGTGAAGTTCGGTGGCAGGAGGAACAAGACTTCTGGTCAGGTGACTACAGGGTTATAAACACAAGATCAAATAGGGGTAATGCAGGAGTAGGTTTAATAATGAATAGGAAAATAGGAATGCGGGTAAGCTACTACAAACAGCATAGTGAACGCATTATTGTGGCCAAGATAGATACGAAGCCCACGCCTACTACAGTAGTACAAGTTTATATGCCAACTAGCTCTGCAGATGATGAAGAAATTGAAGAAATGTACGATGAAATAAAAGAAATTATTCAGATAGTGAAGGGAGACGAAAATTTAATAGTAATGGGTGACTGGAATTCGAGTGTAGGAAAAGGGAGAGAAGGAAACATAGTAGGTGAATATGGATTGGGGCTAAGAAATGAAAGAGGAAGCCGCCTAGTAGAATTTTGCACAGAGCACAACTTAATCATAGCTAACACTTGGTTTAAGAATCATGAAAGAAGGTTGTATACATGGAAGAACCCTGGAGATACTAAAAGGTATCAGATAGATTATATAATGGTAAGACAGAGATTTAGGAACCAGGTTTTAAGTTGTAAGACATTTCCAGGGGCAGATGTGGACTCTGACCACAATCTATTGGTTATGACCTGTAGATTAAAACTGAAGAATCTGCTAAAATGTGGGAAATTAAGGAGATGGGACCTGGATAAACTGAAAGAACCAGAGGTTGTACATCGTTTCAGAGAGAGCATAAGGGAACAATTGACAGGAATAGGGGAAAGAAATACAGTAGAAGAAGAATGGGTAGCTCTGAGGGATGTAGTAGTGAAGGCAGCAGAGGATAAAGTAGGTACAAAGACGAGGGCTGCTAGAAATCCTTGGGTAACAGAAGAAATATTGAATTTAATTGATGAAAGGAGAAAATATAAAAATGCAGTAAATGAAGCAGGCAAAAAGGAATACAAACGTCTCAAAAATGAGATCGACAGGAAGTGCAAAATGGCTAAACAGGGATGGCTAGAGGACAAATGTAAGGATGTAGAAGCTTATCTCACTAGGGGTAAGATAGATACTGCCTACAGGAAAATTAAAGAGACCTTTGGAGAGAAGAGAACCACGTGTATGAATATCAAGAGCTCAGATGGCCGCCCAGTTCTAAGAAAAGAAGGGAAGGCAGAAAGGTGGAAGGAGTATATAGAAGGTTTATACAAGGGCGATGTACTTGAGGACAATATTATGGAAATGGAAGAGGATGTAGATGAAGACGAAATGGGAGATACGATACTGCGTGAAGAGTTTGACAGAGCACTGAAAGACCTGAGTCGAAACAAGGCCCCCGGAGTAGACAACATTCCATTAGAACTACTGACGGCCTTGGGACAACCAGTCCTGACAAAACTCTACCAGCTGGTGAGCAAGATGTATGAGACAGGCGAAATACCCTCAGACTTCAAGAAGAATATAATAATTCCAATCCCAAAGAAAGCAGGTGCTGACAGATGTGAAAATTACCGAACTATCAGTTTAATGAGCCACGGCTGCAAAATACTAACGCGAATTCTTTACAGACGAATGGAAAAACTGGTAGATGCAGACCTCGGGGAGGATCAGTTTGGATTCCGTCGAAATGTTGGAACACGTGAGGCAATACTGACCTTACGACTTATCTTAGAAGAAAGATTAAGAAAAGGCAAACCTACGTTTCTAGCATTTGTAGACTTAGAGAAAGCTTTTGACAATGTTGACTGGAATACTCTTTTTCAAATTCTAAAGGTGGCAGGGGTAAAATACAGGGAGCGAAAGGCTATTTATAATTTGTACAGAAACCAGATGGCAGTCATAAGAGTCGAGGGGCATGAAAGGGAAGCAGTGGTTGGGAAAGGAGTGAGACAGGGTTGTAGCCTCTCCCCGATGTTATTCAATCTGTATATTGAGCAAGCAGTAAAGGAAACAAAAGAAAAATTTGGAGTAGGTATTAAAATTCATGGAGACGAAGTAAAAACTTTGAGGTTCGCCGATGACATTGTAATTCTGTCAGAGACAGCAAAGGACTTTGAAGAGCAGTTGAACGGAATGGACAGTGTCTTGAAAGGAGGATATAAGATGAACATTAACAAAAGCAAAACGAGGATAATGGAATGTAGTCAAATTAAATCGGGTGATGCTGAGGGAATTAGATTAGGAAATGAGACACTTAAAGTAGTGAAAGAGTTTTGCTATTGAGGAAGTAAAATAACTGATGATGGTCGAAGTAGAGAGGATATAAAATGTAGACTGGCAATGGCAAGGAAAGCGTTTCTGAAGAAGAGAAATTTGTTAACATCGAATATAGATTTAGGTATCAGGAAGTCGTTTCTGAAAGTATTTGTTTGGAGTGTAGCCATGTATGGAAGTGAAACATGGACGATAACTAGTTTGGACAAGAAGAGAATAGAAGCTTTCGAAATGTGGTGCTACAGAAGAATACTGAAGATAAGGTGGATAGATCACGTAACTAATGAGGAGGTATTGAATAGGATTGGGGAGAAGAGAAGTTTGTGACACAACTTGACTAGAAGAAGGGATCGGTTGGTGGGACATGTTTTGAGGCATCAAGGGATCACAAATTTAGCATTGGAGGGCAGCGTGGAGGGTAAAAATCGTAGAGGGAGACCGAGAGATGAGTACACTAAGCAGGTTCAGAAGGATGTAGGTTGCAGTAGGTACTGGGAGATGAAGCAGCTTGCACAGGATAGCATGGAGAGCTGCATCAAACCAGTCTCAGGACTGAAGACAACAACAACAACAAATGGAACCAATGCAACGACGCTTCCCGCCCTAGGTGACAACAATCTGACCAAGATCCGCTTACGGTAGAGGGGGGAGCGGACGATGCTGATGGGAAATTTGAAATCTTGAACCTAGCGACTTGTATATTTTTGGCAACGTAAAAGAACTTCTTGGGGAAAGAAATCTTCCGAGGACATTCACACAGCGGTGTTCGAGCAATGCCATGACCAAGAAGTGGATTTCTGCCCTCCATGAATTGAACTATATTTTGAAAGTCCTGAATGTTCTTTACAGACACATGATGGCTATGCTTCAAAGTTGATCATGCCTCTGTGTCACCGTGCTGTTTTTTAGGACGCTTGTTCAGTCCTGCAAGCAATTGTAGATGCAGCCACATGAACCATTTATCCACAGTCCCTGTTTCCAATAAGAATTCGGGCATGGTAGGTGCATCTGCACCGAGAGATTCGTTGGTCGCCGTCCCAGAAATGTTGCATAAAACTTTGGGGGGAGGGGTGTGTGGAGGGTGTTTAGAGGAACACTCGAGGATAAGAGCCAGTGCCCTGAAACGTCATCTGGCGACACTATAGGATGTCGATGGTGCCTGCCACTAGGATATGCCTTTGACAGGAAGCGTGACTGTGTGCTGACGGACGGTCGGCTTAACATCTCACAGTGTTCTTTGTTATTCAGCGATCTCGATTTATTTCCATGAACCCCAGTGGATAAGAAAAAGGTATCTGCTGCGTAGAAAATCCTTGTCTCCCATGAATGCGATGCGCATGACTGTCTTGCACTCTGGAACACACTAAAATGTCTAAGGTATTTCGGTATACAAATATATGTCCTGGGTATTTATGTGTTCCATCATTCAAATGTCTCTCCACCACCTGTCTCGCTTCCTTGGACTCTTCGCGCCTTCCACTCACTATCCCTTCTATCTGCTTACAACCTTGCTTCCTTTCTCAGCTGACAACTACGCTCCATCTTCCACAAATGTACCTCCTACTCCTCGCACTCTTCCCCCTCTCTCTCCCCATGTCCTCCTCTCTGCCCATCTAGTCCTAAACCCCTCTCTCTATACACCACCTGCACTACACTCTCTTTACCATCTCGTCCTACCACCCCCCCCCCCCCCCCCCACCCAAACTCTCTGAACACCACCTCTTCTTCCTCTCAATGTCCATTCACTCGTGCACCACTATATTTATCGCCCCCCCCCCTGCCCTCATTTTCTGTCCATCCCCTTTTCTATCCTCCTGGACCTTCCCCAAGATGAACCCATCAGCATGTGTAGCTGTGCAAAGCTGATTGACAAATCAGGTTCTACTCACACAAGTTCACCGCTGTGGAGAGCAGTCTATATATCAGAACCTTCATTACCGTTTTAGCTCCTTACATTTAGGCTGTAATTCAATGCAAGTCGGTAAGGAATCTCAATACTGTATTCGCAGAATATCAATGTCGCACAGGGTAGCCTATATCAGTGGCTCTGAAAAGAAAATGAAACGGTGGGGAGATGTTTGGGGAGTCAAAACACTCCGACTTCCGCGTAACAGAGCAGTGACTTAATAACAGCAGAAATCAAACTTATCAATAGTAGAAAATTCACAGGTAAATAAATATAAGCAGTTTAACCAATAATGAGCTGTGGCTGCTCTATGGATAGTGACCCTTGCTCTCTGTTTTGAGTTTTGATCCTTGGTTGTGACTCGAGTGCGACGTGGCGCGCTCCGAGAGAAAGGAAAGGGGTCACTGCGGAGAGGTGAGAGCAGTTTTAGTTTAGCAAGTATCTCGCGAAGTGCTCGTCGATTTGGCTGGAGTCGGTAATACTTGCGGTGTATTGTTGACTAGCCAGAGTGGCTGGAGGCTTAGGGATCGTTGACCGCTGTTGCTACGTGGACTTGGTTCACTTATCTGCCAATTGAAAAATTTATGATGTCAGCCGCTCTTGGAATGTTTTAGATCATTTTCCTGTGCTTATTTGGTTTAATTTGAAAATGTTTTCTGGCCTCTATAATTACAGGTGTTTTTACCCTTAAGTTATTTTAAGTGCAGTTTGTCGTTTTCTCCTGCTCTATAATCCATAGTCATGATTTATTGCGCAAGTCAGTTTTACAGCTAATTAAGTTCAGATTGGTGCTGAATAGTATCTTAAGTTATTGCGCCTGGTTTGAGTCGTTTCCCTCATACCTTTACCTTGAAAATCTGTTGTTTTACCCTCTTTCATTAGCGATATTTCGTCTGTTCCAGGCATCACTGTGCGTAGTTGATCAGAGATCATATTCGACAGCCTGGTTTTCCCTAATATTGTCAGTGGAGTTTTGGGTGTTGTCCCTGCATTGGATAAACAATGACAAAGGCAGATTTATAACTGGGTATTTCGTGAATACTTTTATGAGAAATTTGACGTGGGTTTGATCCGACCGTTTTATAATTGTAATGTCTAGTCAATATAATTTAGCTGTAGCTCGCTCCCCCCCCCCCCCCCCCCCCCCTGTGTGTTCTTAATTATATTTCGTACACTCTGTTGAAATTGTGTCAAAGCCTAGGGGTTCCTTGGTATTGTGGGGTTAGTTGTTTTAATATGATTTGTCATGCACGCGACTGGGGTGTCCGCGATTTAATGTTTACTAGTGAGTGTTCTGTACTCCAGGTACCTACGGTAAACTTAATAACTTTTGTGCCTTCTACAACTACGCGCAGTCATTCGTGTTCCAGTCTGTTCTGGTACGTACCACACACGTACCGGATGAATTGAACACTATTCTGGTTAAAATTAAAAACAATGCGTAAAATAAGTCTGACAAGCACTGAAACCATTAAACGTCGAAATAACAAAATAAAGCGAATTGGCCAAGCACTAAGCCCCAATCAGACTTCTAATGAAATTCCAAAACCCTCTAAAGTAAAATGAATACTGAATAAACATTGTTTTCATAAAACTTCAAACACTAGTTAATATGCGAGGCAGGTAGATTGTCGTAATTCTTAATAGTAAGTGCCTTGAACACTGATGTAATAAAATATATAACACCTAAAAGAGAACTGGAAATCATGACACAAAGGACTGAGTAGCTTATCTGCGATATAATATTACAGAAAGCACTACATGTGTCCACAGCAAGCCATTCACGCTGGTGGCTGATGTGACAAGTAGGCAACAAAATTTTTAATGTGTAGCACGCTCGTCAAAAATTGGGAATACGTGCCTCGCAGTAACACAGAAACGAGAATTGTTAGTGGACAACACTAAACCAGTATAATGACAAAGTAGGCGTCGTAGGATCGCGGATGTAGTTGTCCCCCCCCCCCCCCTCCCTCAACCGTTCTACTACTAGTGAAGTTTGCTGTTTGTGTGTAAAATTTCGTTTCAGTGTCTTTCTTGGTTGCGTTGCTGGCCAGTGCTGCTTGCTTGCTTGTTTGTTGGGTGGTCATACACTAGTAAGACACAGTGATCTTGTCTCCCTTACTGGTTGCTGTGGTTGAATGTGCATGATAATATTTCGTGTGAATGGGACCCTGATTTTTAATTACTGATGAGCCACTAGTGCATGCAGCAGGTAACAAGACACACACACACACACACACACACACACACACACACACACACACACACACTCAATAACGAAGGGTATAACCGCTAGCAATTTTTCAGGCCTACGCCTATATTCATACTGGGCTATAAAAAGGGGGAATGCTGATTTAATTGGCGTAATTTCCTAGGGTAGGAAGGCGGTTTTTATTCTTATATTTACGAATTTGAGCTTTGGGAGACGAGAGATAATCGTGTGAATATTCCAAATGTGGGTTTTTTTTTTGGGTGACTGAAAGTACATTAAAATTTAGGATTTTACAGTTGAACATAATCTGGAATCAGTTGTCCGTACTATTATCGGTGCTTACAAGTACTGAAATAGGTAATTGGTCTCTTATTATCAGACGATCAATGATTACACTATAGAGAGGCTGAGGGGGAACTCATTTTCACACACCACGGCACAACCATTGCACCCGTCGCTACATAGAAGCACACCGCGAAGCACTACGTGAAATGCCGCTACAACATAAATTAATGTACAAGTGTGAGAGCACAGAGCTGGGAAGATACCCACAGAGATGCTTGAGCACATAATTTTCAAGTACTCTCGTGAGAAGAGCCAAAGAGTGGCATTTGGTTTGGCGAACTGTATCTACTGTGATATACTGCAATACACATTTTACCACCTTCAGAACAGAGTGCGTCCACACTTCGTCCTCTCCGCTACCAGTCTCCGCCACTGTTCCGACCACCCACCCCGGCCGTTGTTCGAACTGCCACCTTACTATTGGCCGAAGGCCAACCTACGTCCTCTACACCTCTCAGAACCCATGTTTCCGAAATGCCTCAAGGAATCTGTCTGTTTAGCTTGCTTAGTTTCTCTTTTGAGAAGCCTACCACATCTACTGACAATCCTTTTGCAACAGCCCGTTCACCCAACACATGCACCAATCATGCCCTCATACAAACTGGAAAGCTACAGAGAGGACAAGGAAGTGTGACACATTGAGGAAGTAATCGAAATAAAAAGCTTAGTTGCCTTCTACATGTCCATTAGTAGGGTTATTCTGGAGAACACTCTCTCATACACACAAACACACACACACACACACACACACACACACACACACACTATCCCTCTTTGGTGAACCGTTGCCTGCTCATATTATGGCTGTGGTGAGGCATTTTGATGACTCATTAATTTTCTTTTTAAGTTATTTGTGATCAACTACATCCGCGATTCTTCCGCGTCTACTTTATGTCATTACAGTGTTTTGATGTTGCCAGCTACAGGCGCTCGTTTATTTTTTGCTGTGAGGAACGTATTCCCGATCTGTGACGAAAGTGCATTGCGTTTCAAAGTTGGTTGTCTACTCGTCACATCACAGAACAGTAAGACTCGACTGCAGGGTGCACATGTGCTTTCAGTTTTATCATTTCGTAGATTACCGACTCTTGTCTCCTATGTCATGTTTTCAGGTTGCTTTGAGGTTTTTTACCTTTTATGAAAGCAATTTTCAAGGTACTTACTGTTAACTATAATCAAACTGGCTAATAAAAGTTTGTGGATGATGCTGGAGCTGTCGTCCCATGACGTTCCGTGTGTGATGGATTAGAGACAGTTCTTGCAATCGAGAAGGCCAAGGAAAAATGTCAACACTTCGCAATGCAGGTTTACTCTTTGAATAAACGTCCTATAAATTTTTTTCAACGATGTTTCGCGAGAACTACTAAAGCAGAAGAGAACATAAGCACCGCTCCAGCAAGCCTTGGCCTGACAGTATTCGGACAGTACTAGGACAGCCCTACGACAGCAGTGACGTGTGATCCATGTCACTGGCTAACATGGACCTTGTATACAGCAAAGGACTTTTAATTGCTTGCATGGTCCAAGTGGCTCTGAGCGCTATGGACGTAACATCTGAGGTCATCAGTCCCCGGGAACTTAAAACTAATGAAACGTAACTAACCTAAGGATATCACACACATCCATGCCCCAGGCAGAATTCAAACCTGAGACCGTAGCGGCCGTGCGGTTCCAGACTGAAGCGCCTAGAACCGCTCGGCCACACGGGCCAGCTTTCTGGCAAGTCGCCCTCGCTTGCGACACTGCTCTAAACTGAACGTTAAATACTGTCGATCTTCTTATTTGTAAATGTGCAAATGTGTGTGAATTCGATAGGAACCAAACTGCTTAGGTCATCGATCCCTAGACTAACACAATACTGACACTAACTTAAACTACCTTATAGTAAATAACACACACACGCACACATACATACACACACACACACACACACACACACACACACACACACACACACACACACACACACACACACACACACGCACAAACACACGCACAAACCTGCCCCAGGGAGGACTCGAATATCTGGCGGGATGAGTCGCGCAGTCCGTGACATGATGCCTCAAACCGCGCAGCCACTCCACACGGCTCTTATTTGTAATAAAAGCTATTAATGTGATTTGCTTCAATTGCTGTATAACATTCCAAAATAGCATCGTCCTTTAAAGCACCCTACACGAGATTTGTGGGCAGGACCCCACATTTGACGACATGTAACCGTCGACCCCAGCGCCTGACGGCAACGGAACTTTTTTGCTGGTGCCTTAATTTTCTCTTGTCTTTCCTTTACAGGGGTGTTCAATTTATTTAACAGTTACTTGTCGTTTTTGCTAATCCGTGTTTTCAGGTGGGCGTTGCCAAAAATTTCTTTGTACATACTTTGC
Organism: Schistocerca gregaria; assembly: GCF_023897955.1. Taxonomy (NCBI): domain Eukaryota; kingdom Metazoa; phylum Arthropoda; class Insecta; order Orthoptera; family Acrididae; genus Schistocerca; species Schistocerca gregaria. The sequence continues at coordinate 336,441,941 of NC_064927.1, forward strand.
TTGCTTGCCCCTGTTTGTTGCAATACCTAGAAATTACAATTATGAACAACTTAAATTGAAAGGAAAACATCGAAAATGTGGTGGAGAAGGCTTACAAAAGGCTGCGTTTTATTGGAAAGACACTTAGAAAATGTAACAGATCTACATCTACATCTACATCTACATGTACATGACTACTCTGCAATTCACATTTAAGTGCTTTGTAGAGGGTTCATCGAATCACAATCATACTATCTCTCTTCCATTCCACTGCCTAACAGCGCGCGGGAAAAACGAACCCCCAAACCTTTCTGTTCGAGCTCTCATTTCTCGTATTTTATTTTTATGATAAATCCTACCTATGTAGGTTGGGCTCAACAAAATATTTTCGCATTCGGAAGAGAAAGATGGTGACTGAAATTTCGTAAAATGATCTCGCCGCGACGAAAAACTTCTTTGCTGTAATGACTTCCATCCCAATTCGCGTATCATGTCTGCCACACTCTCTCCCCTATTACGTGATAATACAAAACGAGTTTCCATTTTTTGCACCCTTTCGATGTCCTCCGTCAATCCCACCTGGTAAGGATCACATACCGCGCAGCAATATTCTAACAGAGGACGAACGAGTGTAGTGTAAGCTGTCTCTTTAGTGGACTTGTTGCATCTTCTAAGTGTCCTGCCAATGAAACGCAACCTTCGGCTCGCCTTCTCCTACTAAGGAGACTTACTACACTACGACTGTCCGTCCTATTTAAGAACACTGCTGCGCGGTGTGGGCCCTTACCAGGTGGGATTGACAGAGTACGTCGAAAAAGTTCACCAAAGACAACACTTTTTGTATTATCCCGAATTAGGGGATACAGTGTCACTGAAATGAGACAGGATATGGGATGGATGTCATTAAAGCAAAGGTATGTTTCGTTGCGGCGGAATCTTCTCAGGGAATTTCAATCACCAACTTTCTCCTCTGATGCGAAAATATTTTCTTGACGCCGACCTACATAGGGAGAAACGATCACCATGATGAAACAGGGGAAATCAGCTCGTACCGAAAGATACAGGTGTTCGTTCTTTCCGCACGCTATACGAAATTGGAACAACAGAGGATTGTGAAGTTGGTTCGATGATCCCTCTGCCAGACTCGTAAATTTGATTTGGAGGGTATCCATGTAGATGTAGATGTGTCTTCAGACCTGACCACCCCACCTGTCCCGCCCCGTGTTTGGGAGCCACAGCCACAAACGTTAGATGCCACACAGCTAATGCAGGTGTTTCAGTTCCAGATGCAACAGATCTCCACGTTACTCCACACAGTGCAGGGGCTACTGGCCAACGCTGCACTCCCGACGGAACCAGCACCACCTTCTACAGCTGATGTAGCACCTTTTTGACGGTTTAGTGGACAAGAAGAGGAATGGCTCGATTGGTTGTCCAAGTTTGAAGCACATCTCCTCGCTCACAATGTCCCAGGTACTGTCAAACTTCCATATTTATTATCAATGGTAGTAAGTGCAGTGCTCTGCCTAATCACAAAACTATTTCCTAACCCCACTCCGAGTGAACTTAGTTATGAACAGGTGGCTAACTAACTACTATGTCTAACTGGTGAATGTGGTAGCACTAAGTATCAATTCTACAGTTTCAAGAAACGGTCAGAACAAACTTATCGCGAGTGGGTAACAGATTTCCAGGGCATGACAAAGAAATGCAAATTAAAATGTGCTTACGGTGATTTACATTCACATATTATCTTGCGTGTCGCGATCGTGCATAATGTACCTGATGTGAAACTCGGAGAGCAAATTTTGAAACACTCTGATCCATCATCACAGCAGGTACTGCAAATACTAGATCAGTACGATTCCAGTGCCTTGTCGGCTCATACCTTTGAGTAGCCAGCTATTTGTCAGGTTGAGTCCCTTGCTTGCTTGCTATCGCCCCATTCCGCAGTGGCTGCTTGCGCTAGCCACACCAAGTAAACAACTCTGCACGCCGTGTAAGCAGTTTGCTAAACAGGCGGCCACACAGGCGAACAGAATTATGTCTTGCCCTCGGTGTTATTCATGCCACAAACCTCAAGACTGCCCCTCGCGACAAGCTCAGCACCACGCTTGTGGTAGGAAACAACATGTACAATCTTTATGTTTGCAACAGACAAGCATAAGAATTGGGCCCACTCACAAAAATCTAGTCACAAGGCCCATGTCATTAAGGAAGTATATTCAAAGTCTTCAACAGGGATTAGATCAGCTGTTTCATCAGCGATATGCCAGACGAACAAACTTTTTGTTCATTTACTTATTTGTGGGAAACGTGTGAAATTCCAGTTGGACGCAGATGCCTCTGTCAAAATGTTAAATCGTCACACATATGAACGGTTAGGCTCCTCTAGCCTGTCTAAGACTATAACGCAACCGAGGACTTACAATCGACAAGACATTCCCATTCTCAGAAAGTGCACTTTGCCTGCCATGTATCGCTCGCATATGCAAACACTGACTTTTACAGTGCTACAATCACAAGAATGTCAGAACATATTTGGTCTTGATTCTATTGATTTGTTTGGCTTAAACTATCAGGACAATGTGCGGGACTGCTACGATCGCGGGTTCGAATCCTGCCTCGAGCATGGATGTGTGTGATGTCCTTAGGTTGTTAGTTAGGTTTAAGTAGTTCTAAGTTCTAGGGGACTGATGCCCTAAGATGTTAAGTCCCATAGTGCTCAGAGCCATTTGAACCAATGTGTTGTCAGTGGCTGAATTCCACGAATAAGAGTGTAGATAACTTGGTAAAAGAATTCCCGCAACTCTTTATGAAAGGTTTAGGCTAAGCTAACAATTTTATCGCACCTATTACACTCAAAGACAATGCTCTGCCATAAATGTTGCCGGTCCAGAACTGTTTCCATTGCAATACGCACGAAGTCGCTGCCAAACCCAAAGAATTACAAGATAGTTATTACGTCCATATCAGCTAGTCAATGGGCATGTCCACTGGTTCTCGCCCCAAACCTTCAGGTCTCGTTCGCCTCTGTGTCGACTAAGTTTACAGTCAACCCACAAACTGTAATTGATACTTATCCATTGCCATGCCCATCTCACGGACAAATTAGGCGCTGGACGCTGCTTTACAAAAATTGATTTGCGCGACGCATATCTTCAAATACCTCTCGATGAAGAAACTCAAAAAGTATGTGTAGTAAATACTAATTTGGGCTAGTTTAAATATTTGCGTCTGCATTTTGGCAGTGCTTCTGCACCCGCCATTTTACAACGGTATTTGGAACAGCTGACTGCAGAAGTACCAAACTGTTCAAACTATTTGGATGATTTTCTCGTAGCATGTCATACACCTTGAGACGTGGCCGGCTCGCGTTGATGCCGTTTCTTCTTTGACATTTTCTAACAATCGAGTGGCGTCTTATTGCCCCCTGAGTTACTATTATAACGAGTGGCTCACTTTCCTCCGTCAGTGGCAGCAGCAGCGTTTATCGATATTAGCACTGCTCTACCATCCTTGATGTGACCGCTGTATTTCCGTGTGGTGGTGTGTATTAGGCAGTCGGTCGTTTGCGTCAGAGCAGCGATGAAGTCTCTGTGGCGCAAGGTCAGGCTGGGGCCGCTGGCGGCGTGCACGCGTGGTCGGATTTGTGAGGCACTAGCTGTGAGAGTTGCAAAGTTCGTCGCCCGCCGAACCTGGATACTGGAGTTGAGTAATCAGTTAACCTGTTATGAAACCTCAACTGCTGTGACATCTCTTCTTTCATTGCCAGTTGTTGCTTCTTGGGCCATTGCCACAAGCAACAATGTATGGTGTGCTGGAATCATCAAAATTTTGCAGCCGTGTTGCTGTATGGTGTTTAATTATTGAATTGATTGTTAACTTATTAGTGGAGTGCACCAGTGGTATCTAATTGGTTCAAATGGCACTGAGCGCTATGGGACTCAACATCTGTGGTCATAAGTCCCCTAGAACTTAGAACTACTTAAACCTAACTAACCTAAGGACATCACACACATCGATGCCCGAGGCAGGATTCGAACCTGCGACCGCAGCAGTCGCGCGGTTCCAGACTGAGCGCCTAGAACCGCTAGACCACCGCGGCCGGCAGTGGTATCTAATGCCTTGTGGCTGTTAACGTTCCGGTTACCTGCCTGGTCATTAGCGTAGTTTTCCGGTAGTGTGTTTTCCTCGCCGTGTTGGTGCTGTCTGGCACGGCATGTAGTTCAATAGCCGTGTTTTTCATATTTTTTTAGTGCCTATTGTGCCTTGACTGTATTTAGACGTCAATTGTCAGGACATAGTGCTGCTGGTATCTTCGTCCTCGCTGATATTTTCGGTTGTCTAGCTATAGGTCGGATGGAAGGGAATTTATTAGGTTGTTGGTTGGTTCTTCAGCCGTCCCTAGGTCCTGTTGCCATCCGATTCTTTAGTATTACACTTGGCTGCTTGTCTCACCTAAACGTATATTAGAATTTCCGCCCCTGGCCGACCCTTGGAACAATTCTGAGCAACATTGTTCTATTGTTTTGGATTGTGATTTTCTTTAGGTGTCACTTACTATGTGTGGCCTTCAGCTGTGTATTAACTAAGTTTGTTTTTAATGCTCAGTATGTGGTCTTTACCTGGAGCTCTGCGTGAAATATTTTAAGATAAGACCTTCAAACATCTTAAATTAAAATTTGGAAAATAATTCAAAAATCGAGAATTTTCCTCTTTGTCTTAATTTTGCTATCCAGGCCTTAAGCCTTGAGTTGCTCTATGTTAAGTGTATGGCCTTTAGCCGAAACTTATGTGAACTATTTTAAGATAAGGCCTTCGGCCATATTAAATTACACTACTGGCCATTAAAATTGCTACACCAAGAAGAAATGCAAACGATAAACGGGTATTCATTGGACAAATATGTTATACTAGAACTGACATATGATTACAATTTCACTCAATTTTGATTCATAGATCCTGAGAAATCAGTATCCAGACCCACAACCTCTGGCCGTAATAAAGGCCTAGATACGCCTGGGCATTGATTCAAACAGAGCTTGGATGGCGCGTACAGGTACAGCTGCCCATACAGCTTCAACACGATACCACAGTTCATCAAGAGTAGCGACTGGCGTATTGTCACGAGCCAGTTGCTCGGTCACCATTGACCATTGGCGAGAGATCGGGAGAATGTGCTGGCCAGCATAGCAGTAGAAAATTTCTGTATCCCGAAAAGCCCGTACAGGACCTGCAACATGTGGCCGTGGATTATCCTACTGAAAAGTAGGGTTTCGCACGGATCGAATGGACGGTAGAGCCACTGGTCGAAACACATCTGAAATCTAACGTCCACTGTTCAAAGTGCCGTCAGTGCGAACAACAGGTGACCGAGACGATTAACCAATGGCACCCCATACCATCACGCAGGGTGATACGTCAGTATGGCGACAATGAATAGACGCTTCCAATGTGTGTTCACCATATGTTGCCAAACACGGATGCGACCATCATGATACTGTAAACAGAACCTTGATTCATCCGAAGAGAATATCATTTTGCCATTCGTGCACCCAGGGTCGTCGTTGAATACACCATCGCAGGCGCTCCCGTCTGTGATGCAGCGTCAAGGGTAACCGCAGCAATGGTATCCGAGCTGATAGTCCTTGCTGCTGCAAACGTCGTAGAACTGTTCGTGCAGATGGTTGTTGTTTATCAAACGTTCCCATCTGTTGACTCAGGGGTCGAGACGTAGCTGCACGATCCGTTACAGCCATGCGGATAAAATGCTTGTCGTCTTGACTGTTAGTGATACGAGGCCGCTGGGATTACCCTCCAGAACACACCGATTCAATATTCTGCTAACAGTCGTTGGATCTCGACCAACGCGAGCAGCAATGTCGCGATACGATGAACCAGAATCGCGATAGGCTACAATCGGACCTTTATCAAAGTCAACGCATTTCTCCTCCTTACAAGAGGCATCACAATGACGTTCCACCAGGGAACGCCAGGCAACTGCTGTTTGTGTATGAGAAATCGGTTGGAAACGTTCCTCACGTCAGCGCGTTGTAAGTGTCGCCACCGGCCCCATCACTGTGTGAAAGCTCTGAAAAGCTAGTCATCTGCATATCACGGCATCTTCTTCCTTTCGCATAAATTTCGCGTCTTTAGCCAGTCATCTTCGTGGTGTAGCAATTGTAATGGAAAGAAGTGTAAAATTTGAAAGTTCACTGGTTCAAAACATTTTAAAATTTTCTTAGTGAAATCCTTGTTATCCAGGCTCTAAGCCCTCTGTTCTTCTATTTTGTAACTAAGGCCTTCATCCATGTGTATTCCTTAACGCAATTGTAATAACTTGTGTACTGGCCTTCTGCCGTATTCTTCCTGAATTCTCTTAAGATCATGTGTGATTGTTTTAGCAAATAAAGATTGTATGTTTGTGTAACTAGCAGCAGCTTCTGATTTGGTCCCCTTTCCACATCCCGATCCTGCGTAACCAGATTTCACACCTGAAGAGCATATTGCAAATTTACGTGCTTTGTCTTGTGTGTTATCTGAGGCGGGACTCAAGTGTAGAGTTGACAAGTGCGATTTTTTTTTAAACCTGAGTTGCAGTATCTTGGTCATGTCATAAACATTCAATGTGTTCATCCTCTTCAGTCGCATTCTTAGACATATGAGATTCGCACACAATTGGTGGTAAACACAGGGCTACTACTTTCGCATCAAAAGTGTTGTCCGAAGCTCAGTGTAACTATTCACAAATTGAAAAAGGGCTTTGCCTACTATGTATGGTGTCACTAATTTCCAACTCTATTTGTATGGCAGAAAACTATACTTAGTCTTTTTTGATTCGACGAAACCGGTTCCTGACCGATCTCTCCAAATATTGCAAAGATGGGCTTTGTTACCTAAATGCCAGTACGAGATTGTTTATCAACCGACAGCTCAACATGGTAATGAGGACGGACTTTCACATCTTCCGATTGGCCCTGATAAAGACTTTCACGCTTCTGCTGTATCTTGTTGTCACATCGATTCTCAGGATTTTGCTAACATGAAATCGAACGTCTTGGCCCCGTTCCTTGCAAAGCATAAGGAGGTCTGTAGTGCCCCAATACTTCGCCCGTCGGCATAGCCTAACTGTTCAAAAGCGTGTGATTCTTGTTCAAAATGACACTGGACAGTCACGTGTGTTGATCCCTAAACTTTTGGAAAAAGAAGTGTTTCAGTTGCTTCATCAAAGACACTGTGGAATTTTTTAAAAAATGTAATCCATATTTTGCAGCCTGAAACTTGAATGTACTCAATACACTCGAGGTATGAATTAAAAAAACGCCTTCAGCCACAATTTTTCTTGTTTTATTCAGTGCTCGATGCATTTCGGATAGTAAAGCCACATTCGTGCCATCTCACTCTGCATAATATAACTGCGTAGGCATCCACGGCCAGAGTCAGTCGACATAAAAGTTTTTTGAATATAGTACCGCGTCGTAATTTAAAAACTTCTGCTGCTGGAGAAGGCCGCTGCAATCGTGGCTGAAACGTTGGTTTTTCTCCAGCAGCAGTAGTTTTTACATTATGAGGCGGTACTATACCCAGAAAACTCTCATGTCGACTCACTCTGCAGTGTTGCCAAATTTATTCAACATGGCGGCGATGACGTCACGAAAGATGGCGTCATGTAGACTTTGCAACAGCGCATGACGTCATACAAGATGGCGGTTTTTGTCGGGAAAATAGATCACTTGTGCTATGTCCACTTACCTAACCTCCAGAAAAAATAGCGGTAATTTTGAATGTTGGCGGGAAAGTAGACCAATTGCGCTACGTCCACTAACCTAAGCTACGAGAAGAAATAGGCGCAACATTCAAATTGCAAAAGGATAATGCATGCAAAACCTTACTTGTCTTTACTATTATTCATTACCATTCATCATTTATAATTATTTATTACTATTATTGGCCTACCTCCACTAGAAAATTGCGCCAAATTCAATTTCCAACACGATAATGTCTCGAAAACTGTACTTCCATTTATTATTATTTATTATCATTTATTATTTATTCTAGGTGTCTGATTTCGGTGGGAAGAAAGCCATTTGCGTTACATCCACAGAAAAAAACCTGTCACAAGTTCAAATTCCAACACCATAATCCATCTCACGTACGAACTTTCGCCATCAACCTATCAAAATTGCGTCAAATAATAAAGTGTACTTATAGTAACCTAAATCACGTCCCTTGATTTTGCAGGGGGGAAGTTCAAATCGGCGCCATCCCTTGGCCACCCATTGCCGACTCCTGTCACGTGAGGCGGCCGCTCGCGCTGGACGGACGGCGCGCTCCAGCGGCTGGTGCGCTGGCGGCGCTTTTTGCTCAAAAACTGTGAATCAGTCAACAAATAACTGGACAAATTTATCTATAGAGGAATTGCAGGTCGGGATTGGAATGGGTGTGGTTTAGGTAATAGATAGGTTAGATGAGCGATGTGATAGTTAGCATATTTACAGAAGACTGTCAGTCGCGTGTATGGAGGTTGTGTGACGTAAGTGAAGCAGCGGCGCGGCGAATGTCCTGTTATAATGCGCGCGCGAGAGAGAGTCAATTAGCGAGCGTTCTCGTGGCAACTCAACGTGCTGTTATACGCTCATGGCGTATTCCACTGCCGAGCAAACTTTCGCGCCAAAAGTGTGACAGAGCGTTCTTTGTGGAACGGCCGACCGTTGTGAGATTCAGCTCCGAGGCAAACAATTTCGGCGCGTAACGTGCGGAGGCGACGAATACACGTGGTGAACGGACAAGGGACCGGTGTGACATCGAAGTCGGAAAGTTCCAGCGTGTCCAGCGGAAACATGTTTACGACGTGGGAGGGATCCCTGAGCCCGCGGCTAGCACTGGCCGCCCCCCCAGAGCACCAGCATGTGACAGGAGTCGGCAGTGGGTCCGTCAACCGGCCGGCGGGGCCAGGGGGGTGGCGACGATTTGAACTAATTCAGTTGGAGCGACTGCACTGCGATATCAAAAATGTCTACTGATTGTGTTTGAGAACAAGTGATGACCGTACTGCTTGGAATAGAGACTTCAGTCACTTTCCCCTTACACTTTATTATTTTACGCGATTTTGGTAGGTTACCAGTGCTTAAAGATAAGTGACGGCGAAAGTCTGTACGTGTGATACATTATGCTGTTGGAATTTGAACTTGTGACAGATTTTTTACTATGGATGTAACGCAAATGCCTTTCTTCCCACCGAAATCAGACATCTTGAATAAATAATAAATGATAATAAATAATAATAAATAGAAGTACAGTTTTCGAGATATTATCGTGTTGCAAATTGAATTTGGCGCAATTTTCTAGTGGAGGTACGCCAATAAATAATAATAATAATAATAATAATAATAATAATAATAATAATAAAGAAGAAGAAAAGAATAGGCCTCCGGTATGTTCTGCCAGTCGTAAAAGGCGACGAAAAGAACAAATCACTAATATGGCTGACCACCCTTTTAGTGTGATTAGTTGGTTCAGGACAGAACTAATGAAGCCTCAGACTGTCATGGAACGACGCTTGAACCCTATGCCCGTCCACAATGGTAACGACACTGCTAGCCACACGGAAAATGATTTAAATCCATATAGAGGTGTTTTGCAGGATATGTTTCTTGCAAACACCCTAGAAGGAGAACAAACACAGAGGATGAGATGGCCAGATGAAGTTAACTGACACCTCATGTTCTGTTATTACCAAGCAACAAATTTAGGAACCAACACAACTGGATACAGATCAGAAGTATACAAAACATTTATTAACAGATACCCAGAATTAAAATTTTTAACAGAACAACGACTAGCTGATCAGATCCGTGTAATAATCAAAAATAACAGGATGCCCCAGTCAGAATTATAAAACATCAAACAACGAGTACAACAAATACTGGAACAAAATAATGTGCAATCAGAAGAAGAAGAAGAAAATACAGTAATGGACTTAAACATCCCAGAGCAAAGAAACGAAGAAAAACACGCATCAATTAAACAATCAGAGGAAAATTGAATCTTAAGACTGCCACCAGAACTAGCACAAATAGAACACGAAGTGACACACATGTTAGATATAGAAGAAAAATTTCAGCTGACATATATAGAATACAAAGACACAAATACAGACATTAGATCATTATTGTATATACCGTCAAATAACCCCCAAGTCGAAACAAAAATAACTATCAACACAATCATACACAACAACAAAAAATTAAAATACAACTATGGAAGAGTTACAACTACTGGTTTATATAGGAGCACTCACAACACTAAGGATATTATTGAAGATCCCAATGCCACAACAGATAATACAGACTTTGCAAACAACAAATAGAAACAGTAGACCACATCACAAGCGGATGTACAATACTAGCAATTACAGAATACCCCAGGAAACATGACAATGTAGCAAATATAATACATCAACAACTAGCCATACAACATAAACTAATAAAACAAGACCTTCCCACATGCAATTACGCACCACAAAATGTACTGGAGAATGATGAATACAAATTATACTCGAACAGAACCATTATAACAGATAACACCACATAACACACCTGGCATGATACTCACAAATAAAAAGAAGAAATTCACACAACTAATCGAAATATCCATGCCCAATACAACAAATATACAGAAGAAAACAGGAGAATAAATTGGAAAATACATCCAACTGGCTGAGGAAGTCCAGGACATGTGACATCAGGATAAAGTTGACAATATACCAATTATACTATCAACTACAGGAGTCATACCACACAATATCCACAAGTACAACAACGCAATACAGCTACGTCCAAACGTATATATACAACTACAGAAATCTCGAAAGTTCCTAAATGCAATGTAACATATACCGATCAATTAAAAGGAAGTCACGCTCGATCAAGGTCTGCGTCACATTCCATTTTAACCAGACATAACGTCTGAGAAAGGAAAAAATAATAATAATAAATGGTAATGAATAATAATAATTGATAATGAATGTTAATAAATAATCATGAATAATAATAAAGACAAGTAAGGTTTTGCATGCATTATCTTGTTAGCAATTTGAATGTCACGCCTATTTCTTCTAGAGGCTTAGATTAGTGGACATAGTCCAACTGGTCTGTTTTCCCACCAAAATTCAAAATTCCCGCCATTTTTTCTTGAGTTTAGGTTAGTGCACATAGCACAAGTGACCTATTTTCACTCCAAAAACCGCTATCTTGGGTGAAGTCATCGCCGCCATCTTGGATAAATTTGCCAACAACGCAGAGTGAGCTGGCACGAAGGTTGGTCTACTACACTTGTGGGTCCATCCTCAGGTGTAACTCGTCTCTATACATGTTTCATTTGGTTCGAAATGCATCCAGTATTTAATAAAACACGAAAAATTGTTACTGAAGGCGTTTTTTAAATTCATACCTCTAGTGCACTGTGGGATTGTTGGTGCGTGACAGTTAGCGCGTCGACACTGTACTTGGCAGGGTATGAACACTCGAATAGCACACATGACGTCACAATGTCACGCCTGTCCGGAAAATCAGTCCGCTCCGCCACAATCTCTGCTTGACCAAAGTCGCAGTCTCCATGGCAACATGTGCACATCGACTTGGTGGGACCTTTTAGGAACACCCTTTGGTTGATTGTGGTTGACATATAGCAAGTTTGCTTTGGCTGTGCAAATGAACTCGACAATGACACGTAGCACAATTCAGATGTTGTCATCAATTTTTTACCTCGAAGATTTACTTGAAGTCATAGTTTCAGACAATGGCCCTCAGTTCACGTTAATTGAATTTGAAACATTCTGTGAACGCAATGGCTTACAGCATCTAACTAGTTCACCGACCCATTCACAGTCAAACGGCGAAGCGGTGCGTTTTGTCAGAACGTTCAAGCGGGAGATGGCGAAACTTCGCTCCTCACACATAAAGGATCGAGCATTGCAATTGTTTCTCGCCTGACATCGATCGCACGCACAAGATGGACCACCACCGGCGGAATTTCTTCACGGCCGCCACCATCACACACTGCTACACCTGCTCCACCCTCCTCAGCATCCAGCACCGTAGGAAGGCCGCTAGCGTCGCTTCACGGCGAATGATGTCTTTTACAAGGTTTTCAGCAGTAGCAGACGGTGGGTGCGAGGCGAGATCGTCCGTCGACTTGGCGCTTGCATTTATCTTCTTTCAGGTCCAGATGGCTCGCAGCGCCTCCATCGAAATCAACTTCGCCTCTGTCATGTACACTATAATCTTTCAGTGTCTCCTCCCTCAGATTCACGGATCCAGAGGACAGCGCGGCCACAGCGGCTGCCAGAGGATATGATGACGACACCGCGGGGCGATCCCATGGAGCCTTCGCCTCTTCCGCCTTGTCTTGCCAATGGAGCGGGACCTGCCCCACCGTGATCGCACTTCGCACTCCGTAGCTTGGCACTGGAGGGAGGGGTGGAAGGGGAGGAATGTTCCGGTATATCAACAAGCGCCGGTACGAAGACGAAGATCGCAAGAGCAAAGTAGGCGGTGAGACGTCAGCCTGTAGCCCGCTAGCAAGCACCACACCACGACAGAAGCACCTTCTAGCTAAAGAATATAGGCGCCGCTCCTGCTAACCTCAGGCGGACAGCATTCGGACAGTTCTAGGAGAGCACTATTGCAGCAGTGGCGTGTCATCCATATCAGTTGCTTACATGGACCTTGGAAACAGCAAAGGACTTTGAATTGCTTGCATGTCACCCCTCGCTTGCGACTCTGTTGTAAATTCTAAGTTACGTATTGTCAATCTTCTTACTTGTAACAAAAACTACACTACTGGCCATTAAAATTGCTACATCAAGAAAAAATGCAAATGATAAACGGGTATTCATTGCACAAATATATTAAACTAGAACTGACATGTGATTACATTTTCACGCAATTTGGGTGCATAGATCCTGAGAAATCAGTACCCAGAACAGCCACCTCTAGCCGTAATAACGGCCTTGATACGCCCGGAAATTGAGTCAGAGCTACGATGGCGTGTACAGGTACAGCTGCCCATGCACCTTCAACACGATACCACACTTCATCAAAAGTAGTGACTGGCGTACTGTGACGAGCCAGTTGCTCGGTCACCATTCACCAGACGTTTTCAGTTGGTGAGAGATCTGGAGAATGTGCTCGCCAGTGCACAGTCGATTATTTTCGGTGTCCAGAAAGGCATGTACGGGACCTGCAACATGCCGTCGTGCATTATCCTGTAAGGTGTCAGGCAAATCCAACACCTTCCATGAATACCCTGACATGATAAGCAAATCCAGTAGCATGTCACAGAGCTCCGAATAAATCGTGACATTAAATTAACCAAAGTAATACGAGTAACGAGTGAGCAAATGGAATACCACAGACTAACACAACAATGCCTAAATGCATGTTGTACCTTCCCACCTTGAGACCGACGCAGTTCCAGGGGGAGAAACGAGAATAGAAGCTGAGAGCAGAACCGTGTTAAGCTAGAAGGCCCTACGATAAGGGACGGACTGGACACCCACGCCGCCAGCCTACCTGTAGGACTACCACCCGCACGTTTTAGCGTGAGACTTTTTCGTGTCTGTTACGTCAAGGACCACCCCCCAGCCCATGTTAAAAGATAGAGCACTCCAGAAGAACAGTATAGATCTTACGATAACTCTAAAAGGACCACACCAGCTGCAGGTTTTAGCGTGATACTTTTTAGCGTCCCTGTTACGTTGCAAACCTTAAAAACATTGCCCCACCACGAAAATTATAACGTTTCTCATTGGATAGACAGACGTTTTGTAGGCGGAGCTCAAGATTAACATTGAGACCCTGATTGGTCAGATGAAAACCCAGCCAGATAGTTTTTTTTAAACCAACTTCGGTAAATTGTGGTAAGGAGAAGAGAGCTGCTTCCGAGATGGCGAGGTGAGCGGAGCTGTGCTGCCCGCCGCTGCCCTGACGCTGCCTAAACACCGACAAGGTAATGAACGCACTCGATGCCGCATTTTCGAGCGCATAAGGCTTCACTCAGAACTGCAGAAGTCTCATCTGTTACACCCCCTTTTTGCCTAATACTAGTGTCGATCGTTAATTAAAACACATGGTGTTCACATTTGATTTTTCTTTTGTATAGTTATCGAGGAGCCACATCAGCCACTGTAATTGACGACAAGTTAGATAAGTAATTAAAGATAATTGAGGGTCGCTGTAGACCATTGTGATAGTTTTCTCTTTTGTGAAACTTAATTTAAACCTAGATTATAGATGTGATATGGCATAGGTCAACCTTCGATCCATTGTAGAACTTGGAAACCCATACAGGGAATATTCGTTCACATTTTTGTTGAACTCCGTTGGTTTTTACCATCCTGTATTAAAACACTTTCTTTTATCAATAGTGCAATTTATAAACAATGTTTTGTGAGTAGAATAAAATTTCCAATGGTAAACTTAACTGCTTTTTCGACGTTATTTTACCAGCTAACTAAAAATAGGAAAGCCTTGAACCCCTTCCACTAAATTTAGTTACTATTAAGATTCTTTTACTGGGTGTGCAGTGGAGCTGACGCTGATATCATTTAGTATTTTGTTATATCATCGCTAGTCTCACTGAAATCTTCTGAATTCTACATGTCATGTGTGGTCTGGTGTCTCCTTACCAGCAACAGGTCCCAGGTTCAAACTAGTCAATTCCCTAAAAAACACGGTCAGAGCGTCGTTGCGCGAAAGTGGTAGGAAGACACGATATAGAACAGACACCACCATGAATGTTTAGAATCCTGCTGAAATGTAGGATTTCGCAGGGATCGCATGAAGGGTATAGCCATGGGTCGTAACACAATTGAAATGTAAATGTCCATTGTTCAAAGTGCCGTCAATGTGAACAGGAGGTGACCGAGACGTCTAATCAATGCGACTCCATACCATCACGCCGGGTGATTCTCCATTATGGCGATGATGAATACACACATCCAATGTGCGTTCACCGAGATGTCGCCAAACATGAATGCGACCATCATGATGCTGTAAACAGAACCTGGATTCATCTGAAAAAATGACGTTTTGCCACTCGTGCACCCAGGTTCGTCATTGAGTACACCACTGCAGGCGCTCCCGCCTGTGGTGCAGCGTCAAGGGTAAACGCAGCGATGGTTACCGAGCTGATAGTCCATGCTGCTGCGAACGTCGTCGAAGTGTTCGTGCAGATTGTTGTTGTCTTGCAAACTTCCCCATCTGTTGACTCAGATTGCACGAGCCGTTACTGCCATGCGGATAAGATGCCTGTCATGTCGACTGCTAGTAATACGAGGCCGTTGGGATCGAGCACGACGTTACGTATTACCCTCCTGAACCCACCGATTCCATATTCTGCTAACAGTCATTGAATCTCGACCAATGCGAGCAGCAATGCCGTGATACGATAAACCGCAATAGCGAAAGGCTACAATCCGACCTTTATCAAATTCGGACACGTGATGGTATGCATTTCTCCTCCTTATACGAGGTATCACAACAACGTTCCACCAGGCAACGCCGGTGAACCGCTGTTTTTGTATGAGAAATTGGTTAGAAACTATCCTCATGTCAACACGTTGTAGGTGTCCCCATCGGCCAACCTTGTGTGAATGCTCTGAAAAGGTAGTCATTTGCTTATTACAGCATCTTCTTTCTGTCGGTTAAATTTCGAGTCTGTAGCTACGCGTCTTCGTGGTGTAGCAATTTTAATGGCCAGTAGTGTATTAATGTGACTTGCTCGAATTGTTGTGTATCATACCGAGAACGCAGTTTCCTTTAAGGCACCCAGTAAGAGCCGATATTTCAGGACCCCACACTACGTGACATCCTCATCGCCACACAATACGACATCTGTTCAGAGAACAGAGCGGCAGTGTGGGAAACTCGATATTGCGCACATGTGAGGTAACATAAACGTAGTACATCTACGTATCTACATACATACACCGCAAGTCACCATACCGTGCTTTGTGGAGGGTAGTCGGCACCACTTCTAGTCATTGTCCTTCCTGTTCCTCTCGCAAATACCTCGAGTGGAAAAAGTTTGTCTATATGCCTCCGAATGAGCCCCAATTCGTCTTATTTAGTGGTCCTCACGCGAAATGTACTTAGGCGGCAGCAATTTTCTCAATATTGTTCCTCGAAACGAACGTTTCCTTCCCTCCAGGGATTCTCATTTTATGTTCCTCAGCCTTCCGTAATTCTTGCGTGTTGTTCGAACGTACCTGTAACAAATCTAGTAGTGCACCTCTGAACTGATTCGAAGCCTTTTTGTAATTCTACCTTTTGCTGATCCTAAACAATCGAGCATACTCAACAACATTCTGCATTAGCGTCCTATATGCCGTGCCTTTGCAGGTGAACGACACCTTCCCACAATTCTCACAAAACGCCAAAGTCGACCAATCGGTATGCCTACAAAAGTCCTCACACACTCGTTCCTTTTCATATCGGTCCGACCAGACTTTGCTGTGTCCAGCAGAACACTACTAATGATGTATCCGAAAATTACAGGCTTGTTTTTCCTATTCATCTGTATTAAGTTGATTTTTTTCCGTATTTAGAACTAGCTGCTATTCGTTACACCAACTAGAAATTTTGGCTCAGTTATCTTGTATCATCCTACAGTCACTCATCTTCGATACCTTCAGGTACACCGCAGCATTATCAACAGATATTCGCAGGTTGCTGCCCATGATGTCTGCCAGATCATTTGTGTCTACGGAAAATAACAGCATTCTTGTCAAACATTCCCGACGATAACCTTGTCTCTCATTAACACTCGCCGTCAAGGACATCGTGCTGCGTTCTGTTAATTTACATGTCTTAAAACCACTCACGTATCTGCGAACCTATACCATATGTTGACACTTTTCCTAACAGCCTGAGATGAGGTTCGGTGTGAAATACGTTTCGGAAACCTAGGAAAATGGTATCGTCTATGGCCCTTCATCCGTAGTTCGGGAGATATCATGTGACAAAAGGGCAACTTGAGTTTCCCCACAGGTGATGCTTTCTAAAACGTGCAGATTGGTGGAGACAAGATGGAAACGTGCAGAGAACCAAAACATCATTTCGAGGCAACCCTACGTACTGTAATAAGATAAGTAGAAATGGGAACAAAGCGAAAGTACTCTGTGACAGGATGCGTTGCACAATGACATTCAGAGCTTCACTAAATTTACTTCCGCGTCGTTGAAACATCTGAATCAGTCGATCTTTATTTTACCGTAGGTTGCCTGACACTGGATGATTTTGAGGAAGTAGGAGGATAGTGCCCGTCGTCCAGGGGTAGTGTCTTTCATTACTAATCAGAAAGTCTTTGGCCTAGAGTTTGAACCCCACCACCGCAAAATTATCAGCGATGGTGACCGAAGACGTCCGGCATAAGAAGTCACCATCATTCAGTCAACGGCCTTGTTAAAGAGGGCGAAGGAGAAGACAGAGGTTCAGGGCACACTCTTGCAATTGGGTGGAAAACTGCCGCTAAAACTCGAAGAATCAGCATTCATCAACGGCATGAGGATCCAGAAGGCAAGGGAAACCTCAGCAATCCGCAGGACATGTAGCCTGTACCTGGAAGAGTGTCATGATGTGCTCTTCATTGGCAGAAGATTCCGGGCTCGTTCCCCATTTACATCTCTGGTAAGGAGCTGTCTAGGGAAACGTGACCAAGATAAAAAGATTGAATAACCAACCAAAGGCTGACGGCCTTCGAGTAGGGGGCAAAGAATGCCAGAAGTTTGAATGTGGTAGGGAAACTGTAAAATCTTAAAATCGAAATGCTACGGCTCAATATGGATATAGTAGAAGAACACAAGGATTTCTGGTCAACCGAGCATAGGGTAATGTCAAAAGCAAGAGAAAGTGGTATAACGGGAGTAGGTTTCGTTATGAATAGGGTGGTAAGACAGGAAGTCAGTTACTGTGAACAGTTCAGTGAGTGGGTTGTTCTCTTTGCAAGTGACAGCAAACCAACACTTACTACGATAGCTCAGTTATACATGCCGACGTCACAAGCCGAAGACGAAGAACAGAGGAGTATCTGATGATACTGAACGGGTATTGCAGTAAGTAAAGAGAGATGAAAATATAAGAGTCATAAGGAAATGGAATACTATTTGTAGGGTAAGGATTAGAAGACACGATTAAGGGGGAATATGGGCCTGGTACTAGAAATTAATGGAGTAAAAGACTGAGTCATGCAACAAATGTCAGCTAGTATTGGGAAATATGCCGTTAGAGAATCACAGATGGAGGAGGTATACTTCAAAAAGGCCGGGAGATACAGGAAGGTCTCAGTTACATGAAATCGTGGTCAAGCAGAGATTCCGAAATTATATACTGGAGTATATGGCGTACCCAGGAGCAGATATACACTCAGAGCACCGTTCAGTAATTATGAAGAGTAGGCTCAACTTTAAAAGACTAGTGAGGGAGAATCAGTGCATCATGAAGTGGGTTACGGAAGTACTAAGAAATGAGGAGATATGCTTGAAGCTCTCTGAGGCAAAAATACTGCGAAAAGGAATAGTTTAGTACGCATTTACGTTGAAGTTGTATGTACGATCGTGGTACCACGAGAAATCGAAGAAACCGCAGCACCAGCCATAAAGGGCAAAAAATTCTGAAGATGGCTTGTACATACGACGAAACCGGTTAATGAATAAATATTATTGCGATCTCATCTGTTCATTCTAACTAAAATGAGGAGGAACTGATGTCTCAGAAAAGGACAGACAAAGATGTTGGAAAGAGGGCGATGGGTGCAAGGAAGGTAACTGCGAAGGAACCATGGGTAACAGAAAAAGTACTGAAGCTGATCGATGGAATAAGAAATTACAAAAATCATCATGAAAATACATAAACGCAACTAACCTAGAAATGAAGTAAATTGGAAGTGCATTGAAGCAAAGGGGAAATGTAAAGGAATCGGAAAAGTAATGATTGTCGAAAGGACTGACTCAGGAAATAAAGTCAAAACAACTCTGGGTGAAATTACAGTGAAGAGTGGTAACCTTAAGAGTGTAACGGGAATTGTATTGTTAAATGCAGTGGAGAGAGAACGAACAGGTGGAAAGAGTACACTGAAGGCCGCTATAAGAGGAAGGACTTGTTTCATAACGTGACGAAAATGAAACATGAGTCGATGTAGAAGGAGAAGGGACACTTTAGATCAAATAAGGCAAAAGGGATAGATAACAAGCCATCACATTTTCTAAAATCATTGGTTTGTACAACGTATGAGTCAGCAAAAGTACCACCTGAGTTTTTTTAATCAACATCATTTGTACAATCCAAGAGTCGACAAGTGCAAGAATTATTGTATAATCAGCTTGAGAGCCCTTGCATCCAAATTGTTGACAAGAATAATATACAGAAGAATGGAAAAGAAAAGTGAGGATACGACGATCAGTTCGGCTCTGGGAAAGGTGAAGGCTGCAGAGAGGCAGTTGCGTCTGTTAATGGAAGCAAGACTAAGCAAAAATCAAGAAACGTTCATAGGATTTATCGACATAGATATACCGTTTGACAGTGTAAAATGTTGCAAGATGTTCGAAATATAGGGGTAACCTATAGGGAAAGACGGATGATGTAAAATATGTAAAAGAGCCAGGAGTGAACAATAAAAGTCAAAGACCAAGAAAGAAATGCAAGGATTACAAAGGGTGTAAGACATGGTTGTAGTCTTTTGCTTTTACTGTTCAATATACACATTGTTCAATATACACATCCTGTCCCTTCTTCTTGTCAGTGTGTTCCATAGATTCCTCTCCTCGCCGATTCTGCGGAGAATCTTCTCCTTCCATACTTTATAAATCCATCTAATTTTCAACATTCTTCTGTAGGAACATAACTCAAATGCTTCAATTCTCTTCTTTTCTTTCCCAAGTCCATGTTTCACTACCATACAATGGTATGCCTCAAACGAACATTGCTAGAAATGTATTCCTCTAATTAAGGTCCACGTGCCATACTAGTAGATTTCTCGTAGCTACGAATGCCCTCTTCGACAGTACTAGACTGCTGTTTATGTCGCCCTTGCTCCGTCCGTCATGAGTTATTTTGTTACGTAGACAGCAGAATTCCTTAACTTCATCTACTTCGTCATCATGATGTTTAGTTTGTCACTGCTCTCATTTCTACTTCTTTTCATTATTTTGGTCTTTCTTTTATTTGCTCTCAATCCATATTTTGTAGTCATTAGACTCTATACTCCATTCAGTGAGTCATGTAATTCTTCTTCATATTCACTGAAGACAGCAACGTCATCAACGAATCTTACCATTTATAGTCTTCACCCTGAATTTTTATACAAATCTTGAATCTTTATTTTCTTTCTATCATTGCTTGTTCGATGCAATGATTGAACATTAGGGGTGAAAGACGACGATACTGTCATACACCCTTTTTAAATCGAGAAATGTATGGGACTAATATCAGGGTCGACTAAAAGGATAGATCGCGCATTCACAAATAAGAGGTGAGCGAACTGTCACAGTGTAGCCTGTGTCCTGTCTCTTAGTTGCCCAAATAGAAAAACACGTCGACTACCTTCAGTGTCACGTATGCTACTATAATTTCTTCAGCATCAACCGATTTGAATGCACTCTATTACACTCGTTATACTTTTGTTGATGTTCACTTTCTCAGTTTTATCCAAGACACCTCCAATTCCGACCAACTGCTTTTCCAAGTCCTTTATCGCCGCTTACATAAATACTATGACATTCTCGTGTTTTATTTCGTCTCCCTGAATTTTAATTTCGTTTTGAAAATTCTCCTAGTTTTCCTTCACTATTTTTTTAATTCACAAATTAAATAACTCAGAAATAGGCTACAAACTTGTTCCATTCCCTCCTCAATTATTATTTCTCTTTAGTTCCTTTCGACTCTTGTAACTGCAGTGCGGTTTGCGCATAGGTTGTGAATAACATCTCGCATAGGTTGTGAATAACATCTCGCTCTCTCTACTTAGTCCTTCCTCTCTTCAGCATTTCTCCATTCAACACTGCTTAAGATTTCTTGATGTCTTCGAATGCTGTAAATGTATGTTTTCCCTTCTTAAGCTTACCATCTTATCTAAGTTGTACTTTCAGTACATTCTCACGTGCTCGTATATTTCTGCGAAACCCGAACTCACCATCCCCCAAATGGCTTCTACTAATTTTTTCAATTTTTTCTGTTAATAACAGTATAGTGTAAACTGACGTATTACACAGACAGTACCGTTGTGTTCACACCTGTTGGTCCCTGTCTTCTTTGGATTATGTATTGTGGCATTCCTCTAGGTTTCTGCGGTCACTCGACCTGTTTCATATATCCCGGGTGGAACAGTTTTGTCGCAACTGTCTCTTCCAAGGATCTTAGGAATTTTGTGGGATCGTTCTGTACTCCAAGAGCCTTGTTTTGACTTTGGTCTCTCAGTACACTCTCAAATTCATCTCATGGTGTTGTATCGAGTGTCTCTTCTTCAACTACTTCCTTTCGGTTTCTAAGCATGGTCTTCGAATTAGTGAAATGGTTGGAACAGGCAGTTTTCAGTTGGATATTTATAAGGGGCCAAGTCTCGTTGTAGATTTTAAATAATATAACTTAATGAATTCATAATCGCCATAGAGGAGTAGAATGTTAGGTAATAGCCGGCCGGAGTGACCGAGCGGTTCTAGGCGATACAGTCTGGAACCGAGCGACCGCTACGGTCGCAGGTTCGAATCCAGCCTCGGGCATGGATGTGTGTGATGTCCTTAGGTTAGTTATGTTTAATTAGTTCTAAGTTCTAGGGGACTGATGACCTCAGCAGTTAAGTCCGATTGTGCTCAGAGCCATTTGAACTATTTTTTTTTGTTAGGTAATAACGTTGTATATAATGGTGGTTGTAAATCTATCTGATCTGAAGTATTACGTGTGATACATCGAAGCAAATAACTCCTATTGGGGTGAACAACTTGGTTAATTTTTCCCGCGAGTAGTGTAACCACTTTCCAGGATAGCTCACCACGTCGGCATTAGTGGTTCACACATGACACTATCACACCGAAACAAGCAACAACGAACATCATTTGTGGGCTCAAAGACGCTGCTTAAACACCGATATGATAAATAATAATTACACTACATAAAAGTGAGGCAACAACAATATAATAAAAACTTAGGTCAGAAGACTGAAAATGAGAAAACTTTGTACTGCAAAACAATGGAAGAGGCTTTCTCTGTCAAACTCACTGACAAAACTGAAGGTGTATATTAATACTAATGTCAGCACTTGTCGACAGACAGCAGCACTGTGCAGCGCAAAAAATAAGCAGTGACCACATTTGTAGCCCTAAATACTTTACCCAACCTTCCCCTACCAACAGATAGACAGTAACGCACAAACAACAGCAAACCACTCTTTATGACTTTAGAGGAACGGTATCTAAGGTGATTTGTCACCATATTTGTACTAAACGGTACAATGCTTTCACCGACAAAATACTTTTATACTGCACCGTATTCCTTTTAACATCGTGGATTATAAAGTACATTGCGCAACAGAATTAAAGTCTGACTTTTTCGAATCCCCTCTATTACCTCCTATTGCGACGCGTAAGTTTGAAGTTTTGTTCAAAGGTGCCTACAATCATATTCTGTAAGGTTTCAAATGTGTCGCAACCTGTCACGTCACCCTCTCGTTCGACGATGCTAGAACCAACAATGAGTGGAAACATATGATAAAAAGGCCACAGCTCTGAAGTTAGCGTGACGTATTAAGAGAGAGAGTAAAGTCGGCTTGGCAACAAACTGATCCACAGTTCTGTCCAGCGTCACCGTGCACGTCTCACACGATGGTAACTTTACCACCTCCCCTCTTACCGACATTTGACCCTGATTTTGAAGCCTCTGCGACGGATATCAGAACCGCTATGCCCATCGTTGAAATCATGCGGTTCACTTATGGGTGGCCGAGGAGAACATAACAGATATATCGCCGCTCAGAAATAACACGAAATGACAGCAAGGAGTGGCCTAAATGGCGTCAATGAAACCATCCTGTCATTGGGACGTTAATTTACACACATTTCGTGGTCCAAAACAACACTTTGCTGTGAGATGTGCAGCACGAAGGCATTGTTAGTATTCTTTGATGCTGCTGATATCTCCCTTACGCTTCACCCCTTTTCTAATGTCATTCTGGCATGACAACTGCCTTGAACAAGATCTCACCTCTTGCGACTGTAGTTTTTGTTCTGGTGTACAGGATGGAATAACTAGGGATACTTCAACATCCTTCGACGAAATCTGAACGTGTTCCGAAACAAAAACGGGTCCCTAAGCTCTTTCAACCTACTTGTAGCCCTCAGTGTAGCGTTATCACAGAGGGGTGCGGTATTGACACATGCGTGAATACAATCGCAGAAGATCCCTCTAAGGCTGCCCCAATTCGGCAGTACCATTGATTTCACCGTCCCACTTTTATTGAGAATTTTAAAAACGTGCATTGAGAGAGGAAACCTGTGAAGAAGTCCTATGTGCCTGCAGGCAGGCAATTGACGTCGGAAGTGTCTCAAGTCTAGCTACTGGCACAAAGAGACTTCCTATGTTTCCTCTGTAAAGGCACATTTTTAAAATTCTCAATAAATGTGGGTGGCACCAACAGTGTTTTTGAACTGGAGTGCTTTTGCCGCTTTATTCATGCATCAATGGCGCACCCCTCCGTGATCACGCCACAGGTGGCATGAAACGGGAGAACTGAAAAAGCATAAGGATCCTCTGATGCCTTGGATCACGATCAAATTTGTCGAATAGTTTGAACTGACGCTAGTAGTTCCAACCGGTACATCAGTGAACAGACTGTGGTCGCACGGCACTCCAAAGAGACGCGATCTCGTTTCAAGGGATTGCTAGACCCCGATTTCCATAGAGGAGTATAGAAGCATCAGGGAGTTGTTAGCAGTATGAAAGATTTTCCTGACCTTCTTCCTGTAGCTCAGCGCGCTGCAAACTGTGGAGTGGCTTCACTGACGTCCTCTATGCTATCTCGTGAGCGCTTTTCGTGTGAATTCTGAGAGGCGCCGTGTTTGCCTCGGGCACTCATAAGAAAACCGCGTGATGTCAAAGCTGGGAGTAGCGGTTGTTACCTACATCGCAGTGGCGTCAAAAGAAGGGGTGAAATGTGGGTAACAGGGGTGTGAGGCGACATTCCCATTGTGTGACGTATGCAAGGTAGCGCTGGGCAGAACTGTGGTGTAGTTTGGTGTCAAACTGACATTACTGAAATGGATCAAATGGCTCTGAACACTATGACACTCAACATCTAAGGTCATCAGTCCCTAGACTTAGAACCACTTAAAACTGACTAACCTAAGGACATCACACACATCCATGCCAGAGACTGGATTCGAAGCTGCGACCATAGCAGCAACGAGGTTCCTTATTGAACCGCCTAGAATCGCTCGGCTACAGCGGCCGGTCTATTTACACGTCACAAGAACTTCTGAGCTCTAGCCTTTTTTTTTTTTTTTTGAATGTTTTTGAAGCGTCATCGAGCCGCAGTATGACGTCAAAGGGTGCCATGCATTTGCGCCATTGCTGAGGACGTTTCTCGGCACCTTCGAGCCAAATTTCCAACTTATGCAACGTAGTGAGAGATATTTAAGGAGTTTTGAATAAGTGGTGCTTCACCTCTGTTGCGCTGTTAATGTTTCTTCCACAAATCCAATGGTGAAGTCCACACGAAACGTATCTTTCCGTGACAAAACATATTTAATTATACTACTGGCCATTAAAATTGCTACACAAGGAAGGTGACGTGCTAGAGACTGAAAATTTAACCGACATTCAGAAGGTGCCATGATATGCGAACGATAAGCTTTTCAGAGCATTCACACAAGGTTGGCACCGGTGGCGACACCTACAACGTGCTAATATGAGGAAAGTTTCCGACCGGTGTTGCATGGTGAAACGTTGTTGTGATGCCTCGCGTAAGGAGAAGAAATGCGTACCATCACGTTTCCGACTTTGATAAAGGTCGGATTGTAGCCTATCACGATTGCGGTTTCTCGTATCCCGACATTGCTGCTCGCGTTGGTCGAGATATGACTTTTAGCAGAATATGGAATCAGTGGGTTCAGGAGGGTAATACGGAACGCCGTGATCGATCCCAACGGCCTCGTATCACTAGCAGTCGAGATGACAGGCATCTTGTCCGCATGGCTGTAACGGATCGTACAGCCACGTGTCACTCCCTGAGTCAACAGATGGGGACGTTTGCAAGATAACAACCATCTGCACGAACACTTCGACTACGTTTGCAGCAGCAAGGACTATCAGCTTCGAGAGCATGGCTGCGGTTACCCTTGACGCTGCTTCACAGACAAAAAAATGGTTCAAATGTCTCTAAGCACTATCCGACTTAACTTCTGAGGTCATCAGTCACCTAGAACTTAGAAATAATTCAACATAACCAACCTAAGGACATCACAGACATCCATGCCCGAGGCAGGATTCGAAGCTGCGACCGTTGTGCCCAGAGCCGCACGGCCACTCCTTCCGGCGCATCACAGACAGGAGCGCCTGCGACGGTGTACTCAGCGATGAACCTGGGTGCACGAATGTCAAAACGTCATTTGTTCGGATGAATCAAGGTTCTGTTTACAGCATCTTGATGGTCGCATCCGTGTTTAGCGACACCGCGGTGAACGCACATTGGAAGCGCGTATTCGTCATCGCCATACTGGCGTATCACCCGGCCTGATGGTATCGGGTGCCATTGGTTACAAGTCTCTGTCACCTCTTAGTCGCATTGACGGCACTTTGAACAGTGGACGTTACATTTCAGATGTGTTACGCCATGTGGCTCTACTCTTCGTTTGATCCCTGCGAAACCATACATTTTAGCAGCATAATGCACGACCGCATGTTGCAGGTCCCGTACAGGCCTTTGTGGATACAGAAAATGATCGACTGCTGCCCTGGCCAGCACATTCTCCAGAGCTCTCACCAATTAAAAACGTCTAGTCAATGCTGGCCGAACATTTGGTTCGGCACTATACGCCAGTCACTACTCTTCATGAATTGTGGTATCGTGTTGAAGCTGCATGGGCAGCTGTACCTGTACACGCCATCTTAGCTCTGACTCAATAGACGGGCGTATCAAGGCCGTTATTATGGCGAGAGGTGGTTGTTCTGGGTACTGATTTCTCAGGAACTACACTCCCAAATAGCGTGGAAATGTAATCACATGTCAGTTCTAGTGGAATAAATTTTTCCAATGAATACCCGTTTGTTGTTGTAGCCTTCAGTCCTGAGACTGGTTTTATGCAGCTCTCAGTAAAGCTGCATGCCCTCAGGAAAAATTGTGGCTGTAGTTTCCCTTGCTTTAAGCCGTTCGCAGTACCAGAAAAGCAAGACCACTTTGGTTAATGTTACAATGTGCATTTCTTCTTGGTGTAGTAATTTTAATGGCCAGTAGTTTACTTTGGTCCAACGACAAAAAGGAAGTGAATAAATCTAGGTGTCGAGGCAATTGTAGCAACTAGAAATGTGTGATCGCCCGAGATCCTAGTTCTTTTTGTCATGAAGAAATTTGTTTCACGTTAAATATAAAATTTTCGCGACTACTGTGTCACTTAGTGTTAACCTATTTTTCATGTTATGCGTTTTTCGCTGTACTTATCCCTGTGTCTATTCTAAGAAAAAGGGGCATAGACAATTTTTCATTTCGTTTCTGGGAACTTTACAGAAGACTGCATCGGAGGCAGGAATCGATCGTCAATGAAATTTAGCCCAGGGGCGCTAGCGGCGCAGCGTGAAGGAAGATGATAACCGCAAGTCAAGTGGCTGAGGCAAAGAAAAACGAGACAGCCGCCAGCGAGGGCAGGGGCAGAACGGGGGTGATTAATTGGCCGCGGAGCCGCTCCGGCGAACGAGCGATGATGCCGGCGCTCGGCCCGGCGTCTTCACCGGCCGGGCTCCGGGGTATTGCCGGCAGCAGCCGCCTGCCACGCGCAGCGCAAATATTGTCGCTGACGCCGGCCCAGGCGGCGCTCACATCATCGCTTCACGGTGGAGCAGGGGGGATGCGGGTGGGGGTGGGAGAGAGGCTGCGGCGAGGAGGCTGGTAGGAGGGCGTAATGCGGCTCCCGTGTCCTAGGGCGACACGGGAACTGGACCGGCGGATCGCTTTCCTTGTGTGGTCGGAGCTGCGAGGTGGAAGACGCTACCAGAGACC
Source organism: Schistocerca gregaria (assembly GCF_023897955.1). NCBI lineage: Eukaryota > Metazoa > Arthropoda > Insecta > Orthoptera > Acrididae > Schistocerca > Schistocerca gregaria. The sequence goes on from NC_064927.1 coordinate 336,469,181, forward strand.
GGCTCCCTAGCTCCTCCTGCTGCTGCTGCTGCTGGTGCCTGCAACGCCATCACGTTGCCACAAATCGCTGCCCAGAGACAGGCAAACAAGGTGTGAAAGACCGGATTAGATTTCGGTGTTGTGGTCAATTACTTTTATGGAAACACACTATACAGTGGGGCCAGCAAAAAAGTTCCAGTGTTTACAAAGGATGGAAAAAAGTTCTTCAAATGAGATGACACACTTTCTGAGACTTTAATGGTCTCAAACAGATTTTAAGTGTATACACTGAAGAGCGAGTGCAAAATCACGTCTGTATGAGACCACAATAGTCTCATAAATGGTGCCATTTCATTGACTTAAGTACCTGCACCTGGGCTTCATGCTGAATTCGATGCTGAGGCGCTATTCCAGAACATGGTGAGCCTTGGCAATTATGTTCGTTTGTACGGGGGAATTTAAAGTTCACTGGGCCGGCAGTGGGTATTTGAATCTAAAAGGGAGGCGTGCCTGGATAATCCGTGCAGATATGTGAACCTCCGTGCGAAGGTGGCTTAGTAGTTAGGGCACCTGCCTGTTGAGCAGGAGACCTGAGTTCGATTTCCGTAAACATCACAAATTTTCATTCGCAGCTACAGTCAAATTACATAAAAAGTTTGTTATAAGCACTGGTCGTGACTCTCGTACCTTTGGAGCTATGGTGATTAGTTGATTAGATTAGTTTTTCGTTCCATAGATCCGTGCTGAGTAGATCCTCGTGGATGTGGAACATGTCAATTTTTTGTAAAGCTGAAATAACAATACTAATAGTATGAGTATATACAATACATCATTTGCTTCTATTAAAAAATTCGTCAATGGAGTAGAAGGAGTTGGCTACTAGTAAGTCTTTCAGGCTCCTTTTAAACTGACCTTTATTTGTAACAATTTTTTTTATGTTTGCTAGCAAATTATTGAAGATGAGTGTTCCCGAGTAGTGGACCCCTTTTTGAACTAAAGTAAGCGCATTGAAGTCCTTGTGCAGATCATTTTTGTTCCTGGTATTGTATGTATGAACTGTGCTGTGTTTTGGAAAAGAGATATATTATTTAGGACAAACTTCATTAACGAGTAAATATACTGAGAGGCAATAGTAAGTATACCCAGGTCTTTGAAGAGGTTTCTACAGCACGTCCGTGAATTTACTCCACAAATAATTCGTATTACACGATTTTGGACTCTGAAAACTTTTGTTTGACTTGAAGAGTTACTCCAAAATATTATATCATATGACATTATGGAATGAAAGTAGGCAATGTATGCAAGCTTTTTCGTTTTTATGTCGCCTGTGTCTGCTAACACTCGAATTGCATATACGTATTTGTTATGGCGTTTCATCAGTTCTGTGGTGTGCTCCTCGCAACTGAATTTAATATCAAGTAGTAATCCCAGGAATTTAAGACTGTCAACCTCTTCTATCTGCTCTTCTTCATACTTTAAGCATATGCTGGGTGGAAACAGGTTCTGAATTGCATACAGCTAGTCTTTTCGAAGTTTCCTGTCAGTGAATTGGCTTTAAACCATATATTAATATCTATGAAAATATCATTAGCAGATCTTTCTAGAACTACACAATACTTGTGTCATCTGCAAACAAAACGAACTCTGCTTCTGGCAGTGTAACTGATGAGACATCATTAATGTATACAAGAAAAAGCAATGGCCCTAAGATGGATCCTTGTGGGCCACCATATGTAATTTCTTCCCATTCGGATGATGCCTGATGACTTAATTCATTAGTCCCTTGCACTGACACCCTTTGTTTCCTGTTAGTGAGGTATAACTGGAACCATTTTGCTGCACTGCCCATGACACCATAGAATTGTAATTTATTTAAAAGGATGTTGTAGTTCATACAATCAAATGTCTTTGACAAATCACAGAAAATACCTGCTCCTTGTAATTCTTTATTTAATGAATTAAGTAAATTTTCACTGTAGGTGTACACTGAGGTGACTAAAGTCACGTGACACCTCCAAACACCGTGTTGTACCCTCTTTTGGGTGGCTAGTACGAACTCAATAAGTTGTCGGAAGTCTCCTGCAGAAATATTAAGCCATGTTGCCTCTACAGCCGTCCATAGCTTCGAAAGTATGTGCAGCATTTTGTGCACGAACTGACCTGCTGATTATGTTCCATTAACCTTCTATGCGATTCATACTGAGCGATGTAGGTGGCCAAATCATCCGCTCGAAATGTCCAGAAAGTTCTTCAAACCAATCGCAAACTTTGTGGCCTGCTAACACCTTTTGATATTATTCCACTTGAGGGAATGGTATGACTGTGAGTGGCTCATATCCCTTGCTAAAAAAAATTGTTTTATTTAAGCAGTTTCTGAATATTTACTTTCTCATGCAATCAACTCAATTTTGTAGATTTAAAATACAAAAATATTACAGTATGGGCGAACAGATCAGCTTTATAGCTACTCAGCAAGAAAATGAAAAGAACTGATAGTATGCCGTTGCCTGCCGGGAGACCCCATCCGGGGAAATTCGGCCACCGAGTGCGAGTCTTATTACAGTCGACGTCACATTGGGCGACTAGAGTGCCGGCAGTAAAAATGAGATGATGATGAGAACAACACCCACTCCACGAGCGGAGAAAATCTCCAACCCGATATGGAATCAAACCGGGGCACGCTGTATGGTAGGCAAGCACGTAACCACCCAGCTAAGCAGGCGGACACTCGTCAAGAAGAATCAATTCAACACCAAAATACTGACGTAACAGTATGAAATTCTACTGCAGTGGATTCACACGACTTGTTAAAGTTTAGTAATAGGAAACTGATTCAAATTACATACATATTAATTCCACGTCAAATCAACGTCACAGTTACGTAAGGAGCAAGCTGATTGCAAAGAACATAACGAAAAACCAAACAACATAAAATATAGTGGCCCGAATAGTATGCATCTGAAAAACTTTAGGAATCGAGAACTGAGAGATATGAAGTAGAATTAGAAATTATGTACCGGTTTCATACTGTGTGCTTGTCAGGCTGAATTCGCGCAGGACATGCAGCAGAGCACACCACTTAACAACACATGCAGACCTCGAACACAAGAGAACAGCTCTGTCTAGTAACACACTCAAACAATAAATTCCACTGTCTCCAGGGTCTGCTTCGGTAACAGCACATAAGCAGCTTCTACCTACGCCTCGCCGTATCGAAGGTCCCTGGCGAACCCCCTCTTCTTTATTGTTGCTGTCCACGACGGCCGCCAAGGCGTGCAGTTAAATCTAACAGCCGCTACCACTCATGAGCCCTGGCGTTGTAGATACTTGTTCACCGTCCAAAACCGGATTCCCCGTTCTGCTACTGCGAACATTCACTCGGTGAGACCTGTGACGCGATGCATACACCGCAGCGCCGCAACCGAGCTGTTGAAGCATATACACAGCTCAACGGCTCGGGTTTTAACGTCTGGCGGCTAGGTGACGTGACGGCACAGGTAACTGAAAGTAACTGAACGGCTACAATTGGTCTATAAGCAGCGAAACATTCAGGAGGTGTGTGCCACGCTCTAATCTCATCATCAGCTCTTGCCAACTGAGATCGGGGTTTATCTGACCGCGCCAAGCTTTTACGATCGTGTACGGTCCAGTGGATATGGTCACGAACCCGAGAGAGGTGCTGCAGATGATGTCGTGCTATTCACAAAGACACTCGGGTTAGTCGTCTGCTACCATAGGCCATTAACGCCAAATTTCGCTGTAGTATCCTAACGGATAGTTTCATCATTCTTCTCATACTGATTTCTGCGGCTGTTTCACGCAGTATTGCTTGTGTGTTAGCTCTGGCAACCCTATGCAAACGCAGCTACTCTCGATCGTTAAGTGAAGGTCGTCGGCCACTGCATTGTCCGTGGTGATAGTAATGCGTTAAATCTGTTATTCTCAGCTTGCACATGGCACTTTGGGTCTCTAAATATTGAATTTCCGGATAAATTCCGAAATGGAATGTCAATAATGGTTCAAATGGCTCTGAGCACTATGGGACTTAACTTCTGTGGTCATCAGTCCCCTTGAACTTAGAACTATTTAAACCTAACTAACCTAAGGACATCACACACAGGCCCGAGACAGGATTCGAACCTGCGACCGTAGCGAACTTTCGGTTCCAGGCTGTAGTCCCTAGAACTGCTCGGCCACAACGGCAGGCAGAGTTTTGATTCCGTACACATGGTAGGGATAGAGCAACTGTTCATGGTGGACTGTCCAAACAATGTCAACAGACTTCACAACATTTTCCGCTGCAGCTGTTGTTAGGACACGTTCAAGGGTTGTCTTCCACATGTTCTAATATCCTTAGCTCTATATCAGTTGTTGGGGTGTTGGAGGTGTGTCACAATACTGGGTTCGTGATGCAAAGGATCCCATTTCCGAACGTCACTGGTAAAGGATACTAAACGCCCTAATGTACGGTGTACGGCGTCTTGAACATTTGTACTTGGTCTAATGGTGGGTGTGTCCTTGATTCCAATGCAAATACCGTCAGCTGCATAAACATCTGGTCTAGTTTCCTCATTGTCACATTCCAAACTGCTTGGTGTACAAGATATAGCCCACGTACACGCACAGACCATAAATTCCAAGATACGAGGTTAACTGCCAATGTTTACAGTATCTTTTTCTTCCCTTGTAGGGTATAACGTTGTAAATTTTGGAAGGTATTTTTCCGGGCACCTTGCATTGTGGTTGTGGTCCTTAGTCCAATCTATACTGTGGTAGGGTTATAGTATCTGCATAACCACTGCAACCAATATTCGTGTTCACTTGCTTGCTATACTGATACCATCGTCCCCACCTACAAATTGTATCCACTATACTTCCCTCTACGACCAAACCGACCTCTCCGTGATGTCTCTAGATGAGTCCTATCGAGTGATGGAACTATTTTCCACCATTTCGATTCAGTATTTCTGCATTAGGAATCCAGTCTACCCATCTAATCATAAGTACTCTTGTGTAACGCCACATTTCAAAAGCTTGTGTCGACTTCTTGTTTCAACTTTTAATAAACAGTTTGTGATCCACGTTTTAGTGTTGAAAAGACAACATATCAGACAAACCGAGTGACTCAAGACTAGCACATACAGGTAGATTAGTATCTGACGTTACCAAACTTCTCATTTTAAGAAACGCTTTGCTTCCTATTGCCAGTCTTTATTTTTTATCCTATATTCTTCAGTCTCCCCCAGTCTTTTAACTGACAAAAAAAACTATGTAATAGAAGTTAAAATCTTCTGGGTTGTTAGGCCACGTCACATTTCTAGTAAAATGATCGACGTTTCGAGCCCTCTTCTGGGATCTTCCTCAGGATCCTCTGGTGTCCACTACTGCTAGAACACTGGGGGACATCCCAGCAGAAAGGTCGAAACTTCGATCATTTTAGTAGAAATATGAAGCGGCCTAATAACCCAGAAGATTTTAACTTCAGTAACAACGGCCACGAAAGCCTTCAGAATTAGATAACTGACGTAATAGTTTCAATGTCTTACTTCTTAACCCAACGCCCGATTTATTTCGACTATATTTCGTTAGTCTTGTTTTACTTACGTTGATGTTAATCTAATATCCTCATTCCGAGACACTACCCATTCCGTTCAACTGATTTTCCCAGTCCTTTTTCGTCTTTGATACAGTCACAATGTTATCGGCAAACCTCATCATCATCATCATCATCATCAGTGTTCTGCCTAAAGGCAGGTTTTCACATGGTAGTTCTCCAGGCTGTCTGGTCTTCTGCCATCCTCTTCAGGTCTGCATAATTTCCTTTTCCCTTTATGTCATCTATCATCTTGTACCTCCTTCTTCACCTCAGTCTTCTCCCACAAACCAATCCTTCCAAAGCATCTACTAGTAAGCACTCTGTTCTCAATGAATGTCCCAACCACTTCTTTTTCCTTTGTCTTACAACCTTCAGCTGACATCTTCTTTCACCAACCTTTTCCAATACTCTTTCATTACTCACTCTTTCCATCCAGCTTATTCTGTCCATTCACCTCCACATCCACATCTCAAACTCTTCTAACCTCTTTCATCTTCTCGTCTCAGTGTCCATGTTTCTGCCCCATATAGTGCCACACTCCAGACAAAACATTTGCCAAGCCTTTTCCTTAGTCCTTTATCTAATTTGCCACATAAAAGTCTCCTCTTTCTGTTTCATGTCTCCTTCGCTATGGCAATTCGAGTTTTCATCCCCTGGTGACATCTCAGGTCTTCAGTTACTGTGGTTCCGAGATATTTAAATTCAGTTATTTGGCTAATGGTAGATTGTCCTATTTTTATATTGGACAGTCTGCGTCTTGTACTGATGACCATACTCTTTTATTTTTGCTGTATTTATTTGCATCCCGTATTCCACACAAGCCTCATTCAGGTCTTTGAGTATGTTATTCACTGTCCGTTCACTTTCTGCCACTAATACCATGTCATCAGCAAATATTATACATTCTATCCCCTTTTAACCAATACATATTCCTCTTGTTCCATCTAAGCTATTCGCAATACTCTCTTCAAGGTATACGTTAAACAACAGTGGGGAAAGGCAACAACCTTCTCTCACGCCTCGTTCAATGCTGCTCCCTTCTGACATTTCATTTCCAATCCTTATCCTTACTTTCTGGTGTAATTATAGATTCTGTATCAGTCGTCTCTCATTCCAATCTACTCCTTTCCTCTTCAAGATATCCATCACCTTGTTCCACTGAACTGTGTCAAAAGCCTTTTCTAAATCTATAAAAAACGCAAATATGTCTCTATCCTTTTTCATATATCTTTCCCCTATAATTCTTAACAGGCCAATAGCACCTGTTCTTCCTTTTCCTCTTCGAAATCCGAACTGCTCCTCTGCAATTCCTCTGTCCAGCTTGCCATATAACCTTCTATTCAACACTCTCAGCGACACTTTAGCTGCCTGAGAAATTAGATTGATGGTCCGATGCTCTTAACATTTTTTAGTGTTTCTCTTTTTCTCTATTGGTTTCATAACTGTTGCAACGAAGTCCTCAGGCCATTCCCCTTTGTCATATATCTTGTTACAGAGGTAGACTATTTCTTTTCTTGCCTTGTTTCCCAGACTCTTCAACAGTTCTGCCTTCAAATCATCCATTCCACATGGCTTCCTATTCTTCATCTCCTTCAGCGCATACGAGTCTGGTCGGTTAAGCAACGCTGAGCTTAAATATTCTGTTAACGAATGTGTGGCATTGGCCGTCTCATTCGCTCTTGATTCGTACCGCTTTTACCTCGAACATGGAGTATTTCAGCAACAAGATGGCAAATCTTCTTCCAACTTCCGGCACATATTGCTCCTCTTCAACCTTAATTCCGCTTTGCATTTCATCCCCCTTATACAGACATTCTATGTATTCTGGCCATCAAAACCGCCTGTGGTTCTTCTGCTAGAGTACTATCCCCGCTTTCTATTTCCATGTTATTCCTCTTCCTTTTACGTTCAAAAATTATTTCACTAGTCAGTCTATACATCATTTCATACTTTCCCTCTCTCTCCATTTTCTCTATTTTCTGTTTCATCCATTCTTCTCTTGCTTCTTCAGTTTCTCTTCTTAATTCATTATTCAGTTTCCTGTACCTCTTTTTGCCTTCTTCAGTTTTTACACTTTTCCACTTTCTGCGCTCTTCCATCGTTTTCAACATGTTTTCTCTTACCCATTCTTTCCTGGTGCTTTGGGATACTCTAATTCCTAGTACTTCTCTGGCAGAGTCCATGAGTCCTTCCCTCATTTTTACCCACTTGTCATTAACACTTTCATCAACACTACCTTTTTGACATTTTTCCATAAATCAGTTCTCCAAATCTGACGCCTTTCCTACCTCTTTGAGTCTTTCTGTGTTTAGTGTTTCCTTTGCTTTACCTCTCCATACTTTTTTCAACTTCACTTGTATTTCTCCCATCACTAGGTTGTGGTCTGAATTTATATCCGCTCCTGGATAAGCTTTAGCATTCTTCAAACGTTTCCTAAACCTTTTTTGTATCAGGATGTAGTCCAGCTGATATATTTCCCTATTCAGATTCGATATTCATGTGTAATGTCTCCTTTTGTGGTGTTCAAATAATATGTTACCCACTCCTAGTGAATTTTCTTAACAAAAACTAATTAGTCATTCATCTCTCTCATTTCTTATTCCTAATCCAAATTTTCGTACTGTATATTCATCTCTTCCTTCACCCACCACTGCATTCCAGTCCCCCTTGATGATAAAGCAGGCATTTCTATTTCCTTTCTCGATTAGTTATTGTGTTTTCTCATAATATTCTTCCACTTCCTTATCTCTGTGCAGGCCTGTTGGTATATATACCTGTATTAATACCAGATCTTTTGAGGTACCCTTCAGTCGTATCATCATCAGGCTTCCGTCAATGTATTGTACCTTCATTACTTTATTTTTCAACTTTTGCCCTATCAATATTCCTACTCAGTTTTCACCATTCCTGATTTCCCCTGAGTAAAAGAGTTTAGTATCTCCACTTTCTATCTCCCCATTCTCTCTCCATCTCATTTCACACAAACCGAGGGCATCTAATCTATTCCTTTTCATCTCCTGTTTTGCATTCTCTAGCTTTCCTGCTTGCAGAAGTGTTATCACATTCCATGTTCCAGTCCGTATCTTTCCTCCTTTCACTGTCCCTTTCTTCCTTTCAAATATGTCTACTCACAATTAGTTCCCCTCCCGGAGATCCAAATGAGAGGAAGTTTTAACTCCGGAATGTTAGTTTATCCCTACTACTTTCACTCTTTCAAACAGTATATTCCAGCAGCCTTGGTCGATAGATTTCAATAAATGTAGGTCTCTATTGCCTTGCGCGTTTCCTCGTTTTTCCGAAAGCGTAACTGATTTTCACCGAGGTCGACATCTACCAGTGTTTCCACTCTCCTGTAAAAATTTCGTGGAGGTATTATTAAACTGATGGGGCTGCAATATTTATACATTTCAGTCCCTGCCGACTTTGGCATTTGTATGAATACGATCTTCTTGAAATCTGAGGGTATTTCTCCTATCTCACGTATCTTGCATTCCAGGTGGAATAGATTTGTCGTGGTATGTTCTCCAAAGAACGGCAGTTATTATGAGGGTGTATCATCCGTTCCAGGTGCTTTGATTCGACAAAAATTTTACCTCTGTGTCAAATTTCTCTCGCAGTATCATATTGGCGATCTCATCTTCATCTGCTTTCCTCTTTCATTTCCACAATAATATCTTCAACTTTGTTTCCTTTGTACAAGTCTTCTATATGTTTCCTCTACCAATGAACCTCCCTCTCCTTGTTTCTTCGTATCTATACAGGTTTTTACCTTCTCTCCCATAGGCGGTACACACTTTACTGTGTTGTCTGACATTTTTGCTTAGAGATTTGGCACTTTCTGTGAACAATGTTATTTTTTACAGTATATTTGCATCTCAGTCACTCATTTGATAAATTTTGATAATTTCTGCTTTCCTCAGTCTGAATCGATTAGAAATGTATTATCCAAAAATCTATATTTCCGCTGTTTTTTGCCTTTTGATCTTCTGTTGTCTTATTTAATCTTTCCACTTTTGAATAGTGGTTAATTTGAGAGTCCGATCGCATGTCGATTTTTGTTAAAAAATTTCCATTTACGTGTCTTTAATGTAATAAGTTACAGTAGTGTCTTGCAGTTTGAAATCTGGTTTCGAAATCTAAGTCGTATCATTACATAATTCATCTGAAAATATCCAGTTTGCCCTGTTGTGCTAAACGTTGTCAAATTTCTTTCATGATTGTCAATTCAAATATTTGGAATGACTAAAATACGCTCTGTATTCTACCAGGAGGCTTAACTTTTCTTTGATTTCCCCCTGTCCATGTTATTCCATCATATTTACTTCCCTTCCGTGGACTTAAAACTTTAATTTATTTTATCAATAGCAATTCTGAGGGTACCATCGTCGGTCATTTGGCATCTGCTTCTGGATAAAGGCCTACGTTCTCCTCTATACATTTCCATGCACTACCTTTTCATGATACACACCCTTTCAGCTCCATTAATATTTAGGAATGTCCTCTTCGACTGGTTCATTAGGTCTTCTCGATTACGTCTTGTATTATCGCCCAACAGAACTTCCTTGGTCATGATTGCGTCATGCACTACAAACTGTACCATATACTCATAACCTCCCCCCTCAGGGGGGGGGGGGTGTCCCAGTTCTTTCGTGAGTTAGTGCATGGCGCTCACGGGGCCCCAAGCTATTGCGGCCCATTCTTCATTCCGTGCCTGCCATTCCTTCACCCTGCCCCCTCTCTCCCTATCTCCTCTCCTTTCCCGTTGCCACGTCCTTACCCCCTCTCTCGGTGTACTGATTTATGTCGACCTGGCTATCCACCTGGTTTCATGTATTTGTTGCAATTCGGTTTCTTCTGCCTGGTCTTTTATCCTTTCTGGCGTTTAGGTCCTCACTTGAGATCTGATCTTCACTTGCTGTGTCTGGGTGGCGCCCATGGGGGAAATGTGGTCCCAATGCGTGGTATAAGGGCGGATGCTTGGCGCATTAAGCATATCAGCCTGCAAAAATCTGGCTGTTCTCAAATGGCCGTGTCTTCGAATTGTGAAGAATCCTTGAATGGTGCTTCGTATGACCTGGCAACCTTCCCTTCCCTGGCTACAACAAGGGCTGAACCCTTTCCCCTTTACCTCGTCTGTACTAAGAAGGACGGGTACATATTCACCGCCACAAAGTCATAGTTTTTCGTGGAAAATATCGAGGACAAGCTTGGTGGAGTCTTTTAGTAAGACGCGGTCGGCCTCCTGTTGGTGAAAGCTTCTTCTGCTACCCAATGCGGGGCTCTTCGTGCCTGTGATCGTCTTGGCCATGTTCTGGTGTCTGTCACTCATCTCTGAATATGATCCTTGGAGTAATATTTTATAGAAACCTCATCCTGCAAAATGATGAACTGAAGGCTAACCTGGAGCGGCGTGGCATTCATTTTGTTCGGCGTGAGCGGAAGGGTCGCAAAGACAACTGCACCGATAGTGGCGCTTTCATTGTGGCTTCCGATTGGAATACGCTCCTGGGGAAGGTCACTGTTTTCGCTACAGATGTGACGTGAAGCTGTACATCCCTCCACCTATGCGGTGCTGTCAGTGCTTGCGGTTTGGGCATATGTTTTCCAGCTGCACCGCGGACCCTTTGTGTGGTGACTGTGGCCACCCCAAGGTGGGGAAAGCCACTGCGTTCCGCCGTCTGTGTGTGTGTTAACTGTGCTGACCGCCACCCACCTCGCTCGCCGGATTGCCCAGGTCGCCTGTCTCATGCTGAGGCTCGCCAAAAGCTTGAGAGACTACATCCAGTGTCACTGTCCTCAACTTTTGCCTCTGTTACTTCCAAACCTCCCCCTCCTCCCAGGTCCTTACCCCATCCCTGTCCCGCTCTACCCTCCCCACCCCTGCTGAAACCTGTCAGTCAAGGGAAGTAAGGATTCGGTTACGATTGTGGACGGGGCCATAGTCAGTTACTATTGGTTGCCTTTTACACTTATACACAATTTATTTTAAACCAGTAATTCCTGACTCAACAATAAATAAACATACCTCACGTTATTAATGAAGGAATAAAGAATTGTGTAAATAATAGCCTTTTCAGTTAGTTGCAATTTAGCAAATCACCCTTATATACAGATACAGCAGATAATTTTTTAAAAGCAAGCCACCTGTGATCTGGGCAGAAGGCCTTACACGCCAGGAATGGCATAAATTAAGAATTGTTTGAAACTCGCTGCACCGAGCAAGGTGGCGCAGTGGTTAGCACACTGGACTCGTATTCGGAAGGACGACGGATCAATCCCGCGTCCGGGCATCCTGATTTAGGCTTTCCGTGATTTCCTTAAATCGCTCCAGGCAAATGCCGGGATGGTTCCTTTGAAAGCGCACTGCCGACTTCCTTCCGCATCCTTCCCTAATCCTTTTTTTTTTAGTCATCAGTCTACTGACTGGTTTGATGCGGCCCGCCACGAATTCCTTTCCTGTGCTAACCCCTTCATCTCAGAGTAGCACTTACAACCTACGTCCTCAATTATTTGCTTGACGTATTCCAATCTCTGTCTTTCTCTACAGTTTTTGCCTTCTACAGCTTCCTCTAGTACCATGGAAGTCATTCCCTCATGTCTTAGCAGATGTCCTATCATCCTGTCCCTTCACCTTATCAGTATTTTCCACATATTCCTTTCCTCTCCGATTCTGCGTAGAGCCTCCTCATCCCTTACCTTATCAGTCCACATAATTTTCAACATTCGTCTATAGCACCACATCTCAAATGCTTCGATTCTCTTCTGTTCCGGTTTGCCCACAGTCCATGTTTCACTACCATGCAATGCTGTACACCAGGCGTACATCCTCAGAAACTTCTTCCTCAAATTAAGGCCGGTATTTGATATTAGTAGACTTCTCTTGGCCAGAAATGCCTTTTTTGCCATAGCGAGTCTGCTTTTGACGTCCTCCTTGCTCCGTCCGTCATTGGTTATTTTACTGCCTAGGTAGCAGAATTCTGTAGCTTCATTGACTTCGTGACCATCAATCCTGATGTTAAGTTTCTCGCTGTTCTCATTTCTACTACTTCTCATTACTTTCGTCTTTCTCCGATTTACTCTCAAACCATACTGTGTACTCATTAGACTGTTCATTCCGTTCAGCAGATCATTTAATTCTTCTTCACTTTCACTCAGTATAGCAATGTCATCAGCGAATCGTACATTGATATCCTTTCACCTTGTATTTTAATTCCACTCCTGAACCTTTCTTTTATTTCCATCATTGCTTCCTCTATGTACAGATTGAAGAGTAGGGGCGAAAGGCTACAGCTTTATCTTACTCCCTTCTTAATACGAGCACTTCGTTCTTGATCGTCCACTCTTATTATTCCCTCTTGGTTGTTGTACATATTGTATATTTAGTATATTTTATTATAGAATTATTAAGTTACCATCATTTGTCTCACTTGTTCTGTTATCTGTTTGTCTTTTTAAAATTAACTTTTGCTGTGCCATTCGCTGCTTCACAGTACATTTGTTAAATTTTTATAATTGCCATTTTGGCATTAAAGGCCTACAGTCGTGATTGTGGTTACTTACCTTGAAATTCTGATTGCGACCACATTGGGTTGTCTTAAAAAATTATTTTCCGTTTGTATTTTCTGTATGATTGTTAATTTTTTTAAAATAAATCCTATTTCGGGCGTTAAAGGCCTTCAGCCGTTATTGTGGTTACGTCCCTTAAAAATCTTATTGCGACCTCATTGGCTTATTTTCAAAAGTTACTTACTAAAGTAAATCATTCAAATTGCAAATCAAACGAAAAGTAATTGATTCGAGCCCCATCCACAATCCTTAATTACAAGACTTCATTAAAAAATTGTAACAGGTTGAGTGAAGTAAATAGTAATAAGAAGGCGAGGAAAATTAATCAGATCCGTCTTCCCAAAACACTCCACTCGGTGATCTTCGCCTCGGCGACCCTACGAGCAGCAACACGAACCAAAGTCACTGGAGAATCGCGAGATTACACAATGGTGGAGATTTCTCTAATTACACTCATCTTACAGCTTGCTGGATCCGGCTTACGACGAGGTCGTATACCCTCGTGACCACAGCCATTCCATCCGGCAGTGCACGCATGCCGCAAGTGGTCCCGCCGTCCTCAGCACTGCGCGGACCTGGGTCCTCCTGACTCCCCAACCGAATTGGCCCACTCACATCCGGAAAAACCACGACGTCGCCCCAAAGATAGGGCAACAGTTACTATATATAGATAACCGCCGCTGCTGCCACTAGCGGACAGACAACGCTTGCGAACCTGAGTGGCACCAGTCAATACGAAAGAAGACAAACAACCGCAACCATGCGAACTTAACGATACTGTCTGGCCTCCAACAGCCTACAAACAGCATCAATGCGGGCCGCAGCAAGGCTCATCTGCAGTTTCCACGACCTCCTGTCAAGGAACATCGTCCACAGCCGAAGACGTGTCCCCCTTCTTCGCCATTCGCCTGTGATCAGGCTTCATTCTGGGACCCTTCTCTCTGGCGTCACTCAGGCTAGTGGACTGTTACCACCACTCGCCCACAAGGCTGTCTGAGCGCCCCACTGTCGCCCACTCTTGCTCTGCACGATCTTGCAGAAGCCTGTAGTCCACCTTTGCTCTGCCCTCCTTCACCTCAGAAAGAGAAGAAGAAGGAACAGAAATCCAAAAACAATGCGCACCCTGTGCCCCCGGAGGTGCCATCATTTCCCTCACAACCTGGCAACTTATTTATGGGTGTCTCCCCATCGTTGTCAGTGACAACTTCTGGCCAAGTGACCTGACCTCCTCACAGGCTTCTTCATGCCTGCCTTGGACCCACGCCACATGATCATCCAGTGGAATTACAATGGATGCTATCGTCACCTACTGAAAATTCCAAGTCTTTTCTCCTCTTACTCTGCATCCTGTCTCTTTTTTCAAGAAACACATTTCTGTGATGACCTCCCTCAACTGTTCGTGGTTATCAGGCGATCTGTCAGAATCGTGCTGGCCCTGAGGTAGCATCTGGCTTGCTCTGATGTCATTAGTGACTGGATCCCCCTACGTACCACCATGGAAGCAATAACGGCTCGTGTGAAAACGATTCTAGCAATCACCAGTTCCAATGCCCTCCCTGTAGGTAGGCCAGTTAATCCATCAACTTCCGGCCCCAGTTCTCCTCTTTGGAGAATTCAATGCCCACTGTCCTCTGTGGGGGTGTCACTTCAATGGGCAAACCAACTTATCATGGACCTGGATTTGTATCTCCTCATTGATGCTTCCCTTACCCACTTCAGTGCTGCTCATGGCACCTTCTCTTCTATCGATCTGCTGCCATCCTGGCTTCCCTACATTTGTCATTCCATGATGACCTTTGTGACAGTGACCACTTTCCTGCAATTCTATAGTTGCCCTGCTATCGCGAGGCGGACAGGCCACCACGCTGGGCATTCCACAGGGCCAGATGGCATTATGTACGTCTGCTTTCCACTTTGACACCCCCCCCCCCCTCCCTCTCTCAGTTGATGTCGTGCAAGTCATCTCCACCACTATTCTTCATGCTGCTGGAAATGCTGTCCTCCTGTACGCTGGTCCTCCTCGTCGTCGGCTGGTACCGTGATGGACAGAGGATGTCGCACTCATGCCCAGGACCGCTGACAGGCGTTGCATTGATTTAAGTGACACTCTTCACAGACCAGCCTCCTCACTTATAAGCGTTTCCACGCTAAGGCTCTTTACCTTATTCGCGGTCTCCTTTGACTTTGGCACCATCACATTTTAGTTACTCTCCAGGAGTGGGGCTTCCATGGTCCCCTTCCGACTTTTATCCACGAGCTTTTATCGTACCGGTTCTTCCAGGTTCGAGTTGGCATTTCACTCAGGGCCCCTGTGGGTTCTGTGCTGAGAGTGATACTATTTCTCATTTCCATCAATGGATTTGCAACCTATTTTGGGCGTCTTGTTACCCTGGCATTATACGTCGATGATTTTAGTATCTGGAGCAACATCCACTAGGTAGCGTCAGCTGAGCTCCAGTTACAAGGCGCAATGCCACTGTCTTGTGCGTGGGCCACCACCCAAGGCTACCAGTTATCGCTCTCAAAAACGCAGGCTATGCATTTTTGTCATCGAGCCACAATACACCCCGACCCAGAACTTTAATTAGGCAATCAACTCCTCGTTGCTGTAGCACAGTCGCGTTTCTTGGACCTTACTTTTGAGAAGAAGCTGACATAGCTACCCCACATTCGCCACCTAAAGACTACATGTATGTGAAAGCTTAATGCTCTCAGCCTCCTGGAACACATATCTTTGGGTGCAGACTGTTCCACCATCCTCCATCTTTACCGTGCTCTGGACTTGTCCTGCCTGGATTACTGTAGTCAGGTTTATGGCTCAGCAGCTCCTTCCACTTTGAAACTCCTCGATAATATCCCTCATTGTGGGGTGCGCCTGGCTGTTGGTGACTTTCGCACTAGTCCTGTTATTAGTCTCCTCACAGAAGCGATGATTCCCCATCTACACATCTGATATAGATTGTTTCTTATGCTATCACGATTCGCCAACTCCCTGACGATCCTGTGTACCCTGTGCACTTTGGCAGTGATGGATGTTTCAGTCCTAACAACCCCCCCCCCCCCCCCTATCCATTTCATGTCTTGATATCAGATATGCGGATCTACGCAAATCTGTCTTTGCCCAACAGTCGATTGCCATCTGGAGCGCTACTCCTCATAGTAATAAACTCTGCACAATGAAGGAGTCTACAGCAGTTTGGCGTACTCCTTTCTGCTCCTCTCGGAATGAGTCCACTGTTTTATGCCGTTTACTCGTTGGTCATACGTGGTTCATCATTTGTTTCATCCTATGTAACGACCCACCACATAAAGTGGTTGTGGAGCCAGACCGACTATATCTCACACAAAGGTGGAATGCCCCCTTTGTGTTGAGTATAGTCTTCCCGTTTCCTTAAATTTAATATTAGCAGACAATCCATGGATGGCTCAACTGGTCCTCAGTTTCCTCCTTGAAACTGGTTTTTATTTCCAGATATAATGCTCTCCTTCAGTCTTAGAGCAGGGGCAGGTTGGTTGTGGTTGGGTTCCAATGACTACCTACCTTTTCTCCAGTTTTTAAATTTGGTCTCACCTTTCATTCCTTTACTGTGTATGTTTAACGTGCATTATTTTATAATTTGACTACCCTGGCTGGATACGTCCACTTTCAGCAGATCTTTTCCCTGTAGTCGCGGGACTGATGACCTCGCTGTTTGGTCCCATAACACCTCCCAATTAATCAATCCATCAATCAACCATTATACTCATAAGTATTGATTGTAACGTATATTGACTGTACAATATTTGTTTTTAAAATCATTATAGCTTAATCTCTTGACCTATTTCCAAGTGCATGACCATATCTAGTCACCTTTCTGTACTAAACGACTGACCATTTTGCTTCAACTTCGCAGAAATCTGAGAAGATGAGAAGCGTGTTGTTCATCAGTGTCTTTTACTTTAGCAAAATATGCTACGCAAATAATAAATTAACAACATGTAACACGTGGTATTATACTACTACCAACTGCTTCATGGCAGTGTCAACGCCCATTCACGGTCATGACCAAATTCATTCCTTTTTCTGTGGGGTATCACATCCTGATGTTTGTAGCCTTTCTTACTACTCACCCTGTGCGCCAATAGTAAAGTGTGTTCTTTCGTTAGTCTCATAAAACTAGAGAAATGAGCACACCGTAACGCAAGTAGTTTTCCATAACTCATTAAACTTAACAGTGTAAAGAGTATTGGCCTTTATTGTTAAGGCATTGGTGAACAGATGTTTGGAACCAAATACGCAATAAACACTTTCTAACATATATCTCAACAATATCGGGATAAGTTTTCATACGAAGCAGTAGAGATATAAAAAAGTTCGTTTCCTGAAAAATAGCATTTAATTTTACTTTTACTATGCTCTGAAGGCTGTAAACTTCTTTAATTCTTCCCAGGATTCCTAATGGGCTTGTACATTTGCAGAGACACTTAACGAATCAGCTACAACTGGAAACTGTTATACGATTATGCGTGCTGGATTGCGCATGTGTATGCACCAGCAGCTACAATGCATGCCAAAGTAATTTATCAGTTCATTAATTATTGAAATAGCGCAAAGGAAATTAATTATTAAACAATAGTAAATTATTCAGTATCAATAAATAACGCAGCAGTGTACCAAAACATTTAAAATGGCGCTTTGTTTTTATCATTATCGTGCGGACATTCCAATCCACTTAGCCAATTGTGAGCATATATACAGACAGAGCGTAAAACTGTCGGTTATGGCTAATGGTCGGTTTGACATCATTAGTGACACTACTTCATATCGAAGAACTAGACTGCTAATTATAACGGCTGTCTCGTCTGTATGTTATTAAGATTGTTATCAGCAGGCACTCTGACAGCCGACTTCAACGTCATATTTTAAAGGAGACTCTGAAGGGAATGAAAGGACGGGAGATTAGAGATAAGGTCTCTCTGACACCGAAATAGTTACAACCGGTGTGAGTGATTGGATCGGACAGATATATGAAAGGAAACTGACTCAATCGTTTCTAGCGTGATAGTTTCAAAATTAGACTTAATTCATTTAGAGAAACCATGGAAAACGTATTTCGGAATTGCCGTGAACCCTACTCCTCCTTAATGGTAGTTCAGTGCACAGCTTCTTTCAGTGATAGATCAACAAATATTTGGCGTAAATGTTTCAACTGATTTAATGACAACTAATTAAACAGACCTGTGCGAGATTTTAACGCAATACGAAACCTATAAATTTATCAAAGTATTGCATGAAAGAAGTGTTTAACACTATTAAGAGAAATCTTCAATGAGTCTGAAAGAAGATCGCTAAGTAAGTAATTTGTACACACACATACACACACACACACACACACGCCCGCCCGCGCCTATGAAGTCGCAGGAGCACATTTGTACACCTGTGTAAAATGTTCATCAACATTTTATTTCGCAAAATCCATCATCAAGTAAATTTATTTCGCTAGTTACTTTCCTTATGTATATTCATGTGAACTGTGTTGTATTATTTTTCTAATTTTATTTTTCATTTTTGTAAAGTAACAGAGGTTGCTTGTAAGCAATACTAGTAGTTTCAGGTCAATACCCATACTAATGCAAAGCGGTATTCTAGTCTCTTTTCTCATCGTAATACAAAAACAATACTGCTCAAATTAGTTACTATTTGTATTAATAGTAGAGTCAAAAAGTACTAGAGGTGTCTCGTTGACTCAGTCTAATAAGGGAATCTGTTAATAAGATTGAAGAAATTTCTTCCGTTATCTACTTCTACACTTTGGATGGATTGATCTACTGTATGTTAATTTTTCCATAATTGTATGTAATAGGTAAAGTACGATTAGTTTCTTCAAAATCAACTGTCAGTTCTTGATTCTGAATCTGATAATTGTATCACCATACCACATTTCCTTGGGAAAATACCTTCCTGTAGTCAGGATCATGTTTGCTGTTACCAGTCACAGTTTCAGACACAGAGCCTCTTTCATGAGGACCATCAAACCAATAGGAAACATTGGAGTTTACCGTTGTTCGCTGGTGTCGAACAGGGATCGTCCATTTCCTCCTGTAAAAACTCACCTTGGGTTGGTAATGCTGCATATAAGAAACATTATTTTTTCGAACAATTTTATATACCCTAGACTGTAGATCCATAGATATTTAGCACTACAGCTCACCTTTAGACTTCCTGCTGCTAACGAAATGCAAGGATTGTTGTGGATCAGAAAACGCTCAGAGTAAAAAAGAAGTACGATCACAGATACGTGGTACCACCTATTCAGACCGCCATGGATGGTTTTGCTGACAATTTTGGCAGCTATGGACACTTAATATGTGCGCACTCAGAGAGCGAATGTTCATTATTTGCGCCAATGTCAAAGAAAGGGTTTTAGAGGGTATTCACTTCTCTACACTACCCTTATGTGTATGTTGCTCAGAGCAGTATTCCCAGATAAATGGATAATTCAGTCACGTATTTGAAGCGTAAACTACTGAACTCTGGTGCTTTACTAAAATGTATTTTCTCTGATAAATGCGTCTAAATTCTGTCACACGTCTAACCAAAAATGTTCAAATGTGTGTGCAATCTTACGGGACTTAACTGCTAACGTCGTCAGTCCCTAAGCTTACACACTGCTTAACCTAAATTATCCTAAGGACAAACACACACACCCATGCCCGCGGGAGGACTCGAACCTCCGCCGTGACCAGCCGCAGAGTTCATGACTGCAGAGCCCTACACCGCTCGGCTAATCCCGCGCGGCATACGTCTAACATTTTATTTCTTTCAAGCGCTATAGCACATAATTACTTCAGGGTGCAATACGACTTTCATTTTTGTGCAAATTTATGACATTAATGGGTGGAATAACTCTAACATTTTATGTAGTAAGTGATTAGTTATGGCCTTACATTTGAAATTAACTGATTTTAATTTTGATTGTCAACTATGGAATAACTGCACATCAGAATGACATTCGTAATTTATTGTAATTAAAATTATTTTCTGTATCAATTCGAGGAATGTGAACTGGGACAACTCAATGGTTTTATTCATATCGTCAAACTAACTATCGCTCAGGTCTACAACAAGTTTATTTCAATTACATTTTACAAAATACAATTATCAAATAATTAATAGTTTTGTATTATAAATTACAATTGAAGAAAGCAGACAAAATAACGCCCTGTATATTAATGGTAACTGCAAGGGTCACATTTTGTGGATTTTTGTTATTGCCCTGAGCTAACGAAAAAATGAAAAAATGAGCTGTTACTGGAGAAGATAAGTGCTTAATGACTACCAGATGGTATTTGCGGGACGTTAACGATGTGGATCTTTATGTGGACCATAGTGTGATCAGCATCATGACAGCAACTGCAGAGCCTCATCGTGCCATTCATGATCGACCCCTCAGCTTACGTCGAAGTGTCTCACACCAGGCCTGACGGAGAAGTGGCTCTTACTAGCGTACTGGTCAATATTCATTATGAAGTAGATCTTCTGAAGCAGTTTTCTGTGGAGAACTCTGTTTGGGCACCTACGATTGCTCATCTCACAAATCGCACTGAACAGTGACTAATTATGTTGCTGTTCTGTATCAACTTTTTCCAAAGCTAAAGGACACGCACATGTAAAGAAAATTCTGCCCAAGAAGAATTTCTGCATTTTTTTCCACTCATGTTAAGTTTTTCTGCGCGATCCACGAGTTCTACTGGACATAAATCAGTCAACTGCCTCGTGTTGTGTCACTTGGAGGGAAAAACTGGCATGAGTTAGGCCCTGCGGCGTCCCTCTGGAAGAAGCCTACAGTGAAATTTGTGTGCTAGAGGTGCTGTCATCCACTGACCATATCTGCTTCGGTTCTCCTCGACTACAGGTCCAAGAGGCTACACGGTGGAGTACTCCAGCCCCATCTACCCAATGATTAATGCATCACAGTTTTTATTGGCAGGATATAATATAGTTTCCATGTTTCCATCTGTAGATTACCTTTTCTATACCTACCACATTATATTTTCAGTGCATTACAGTTTCTTATGAGCAAGTTGCTATCATTCAACCCTACTTTAAAAGCAACATTCATCTGGTTACTACCGCGTGGGTTAGCAGCGTTGTCTTGGGCGCCTTGCCACAGTTCGCGCGGCTCCCGCAGTTGGATGCTCGAGTCCTCCCTCGGGCATGGGTCTATGTGTTGTCCTTAGCATAAGTTAGTTCAAGTTAGATGAAGTAGAGTGTAAATCTAGGGACCGATGTCTCAGCAGTTTCGTCCCATAGTAACTTACCACCGAAAACATTGATGTTGCACTACGGCGACATATACTAATACAAACACTTCATGTCGAGATGAAAGAAAATTTAGACGTTATCTTAAATGTTTTCAATTTTTGTTCTACCCCGTGTCGTTTCCATACATAATGTCCTTTTGATCTAACATCTCGAATTCATTTTCTTTTCATTCTCATCAATTTTTCTTATACGAGTTTGGGATCCTTCCTAAGTATTTTTCGACAGTAGCTTCATACCACACATGCTATACAAGTATCTTCGGTGCTACAAAAAGGTGTGATAAATTAATGAAGGCATTATTTCATACAGTTTATTAATCACGAAAATAATTAAATTGTAATAAGATGCACTATATTCTCACTGTTTTGACAAGAAATGAATTTTATTGAAGGCCTTCGCTTAATAAATGGACACAAGTAAGTTAAAATTATTTTCGCCTTTCAGTTAGCAATCGTTAACAGCCATCACCATCATCTTCATCGTCATCCAGAGCCTTACACTTTAATTAATACCGATTAGCATAAACACAGACATTCTGTAATAAAGCATCGGTTGTCTTCACTATGACAACACAAGGGGAGAGTCAGTTGGGCGAGCAGAAGTGTTTCACTTCCACAGTTAATCTTAACCTAGTTTTAGTACGTTATCTAAAAGTCGAGATGGTTTTGAGCGGAATCTGTAGAGAAACTACGAGGAACATTTGTATAGACGTTACGAACAACAATTGAAAGAATCATTCTACAAGATATTTCGAAGGAGAAATATTTAATTTCCTTGTAGTGGCTGTTTCCGTTCAGTTTCAACTAAGAGACAAATGTAAATGATAATTTTACGAGTTGAAGCACAGCAGGGGCTTTCCTACAATTGAAGACATCGACTAAGGGATGAAAGAATAATATTTTGATAACTGGAGCATAGAACATAAAAGGCTCCAAAAATGAAGATCAAAACCTTATGCAAGAACTTAAACATCACTAAATCTTAACATGTAGTAAGCACGACACAAAAAGAATGGCAACAAGCAGAGGACATATAACCATTTATAGCGTGGTTGAGAGGGAGACGAGGGCTGGAGCAGGAAATGGCATGTTTATCTTCAAGAAACATAAAAATTTTATCGCAGAGTGCAGGTATATCTCTGAAAGTATAGTTTTACTGAAGCTGCAACTGGCCCGTCGCGAACATTATATCCTTGTACAGCCCAGAGGATTGTAAACCTAGAGCAGAAAGAGAGGCTTTCTTATGAGGAGTTACAAGAAGTTATCAGTCTGATACTTTCCACAATAAAAGGGGATTTTAACGATCTTGTAGAAAATAATGTCATCCCTGGAGCTAATAAAATTTAATAAAGAATTTTTAAATGGTAATGGCGAGAATATGATCAACGTATCCTCAAACAATTAACTGGGAATAAATACTTTCTATGACCACAAGGAGCAATACAAATATACTTAACAGAGTCATAAATCTAC
Organism: Schistocerca gregaria; assembly: GCF_023897955.1. Classification (NCBI taxonomy): domain Eukaryota; kingdom Metazoa; phylum Arthropoda; class Insecta; order Orthoptera; family Acrididae; genus Schistocerca; species Schistocerca gregaria. Next base: position 336,492,099 of record NC_064927.1, read on the forward strand.
AATAGAGTACAGTTCAAACACTTGTTCGCAATCAGTCCTACATGCCACGACTTTAAATTCTGCCAGTATAGGGAGTGATCTTAGCCAACTAATGGCAAAAATCCGATCGCAGGTAGGAAGGAACGGGGCTGGTAACGAACCAGCCTTCAAAGAAGAGAGGTTGAATGTAGAGAATCAACAAAAATTGTATATCAGAAACGGTTAGCAGAGATGATAAAAGAGGATAACGTAGATCAGGCTTGGGAGAAAATCAGAGAAGCTGCTGAAGCAGCAGCTCATGAAGAACAAGTTACACGGGTTATGAAGGAAGGAAGAGAGGAGACACAACAGATCACCACGTTTTCGCGAAGAGGTTAAGGAAACGTGTAAAAGAAAGAGATGTGCCTATTTTAAATATAAAACACAACAGTCTGAGAAAGATTACAGAAGATCTCGCAATGAGACAAAATCACTAGTGAATCGTTTTAAACATGAACACTGAGAAATCTTTTCTAAATGTTTAGAATGTGACTTCTACGGGTTGCGGAAACTAAATTGGGCAATGAGACGGCATCAGAGGAAAAAATTTAAAGAAATTTTGAAATTGAACAGCATAAATGAGGAATCATGGGTTAAATATTTAACAGAGTTCTATAATGGTAAAAATATCACAAGAAAACGAAGTCAGGTCAGGGATCAGTACACAAGTAAATGATAATGTAACCATTTCGTATGCAGAGGTAGAGGAAGCTGTTAGTCTGATAAAAAATCTGGAAGCCTCCTGGGAAAGATAGGCTCAACAATGAACTGTTGAAGTGTGGAGGATGTGCACTAACTCAACATTTAACCAAGTTTGTTATCAATGTCATATCTGGTAATAAAATTCCAAACCAATAGAAAATTAATATTACGGTTCTCATATACAAAAAATGAGTTATGAAAGGCTGTAACAACTATAGAGGGATGAATGTAGTGAGTTCAGTTCTTAAGCACATATCAAAAATAACAGTATATAAAATAAAACGCATTACAGCTCTTGCAGAGGATCAGAATGGTTTTAGATACGGTAGGTCATGCACAGATGCAATATTCGTAGAGAAGGTCGTATAGAAGTCCACTGAATACATCAAATGAACTTATCTTTATTTTATAGGATTACAGAAACTTTTCGATAGATTTCACTTAAGAGCGGGTGGTAAACTTGCTCTACAATTGGATGATTAATTAGAAGAGTTGCGGACATATATTCCAAGAACTATATCCAGGCTTACATTGGTCCACGTTAAGTAACTGCCTAGCAGTTAATAATGGTATTAGATAAGGTGACACCCCGAGCACGCTACTTTTTAATACAGTCATGGGCTGTTGGCTGATAGTGGTAACAGAATGCGGGACTAAGAAATAAAAATCATTTGTTATTCGGATGGAGTTCTGCTGGTAGACATTGTAAAAAATTCTACATGTATTTAACATGGCAGCCAAAACCTATATATCGTCATACCTACTCAAAAACTAAATATATGACCGCATATGTAGACCAATTAGATGCAAACTGGAAGGGGTTGCAAAAATATTCAACAGGTAATGACATTCAAATATCCTGGTATTTAAATCCGAACAGTGGAAACGTTTAAAAGAAAGTCGGAGAACAAGTAGCAAAACAAAAAAATTTGACAATATGTTTGAATGATACTATTTTGGAAAACTAGTATACAGTAAAAGATGAAAAGGCAAGAACACACAAAAAAAAATGTGAGAGAAATTATGACATACATAGATGAAACAAGACCGGAAACGCAAAAAATAAAGAGTTTTGCCAACCACCGAAATAAAAGTTTTGTGAAAGCTTACAGGGAAGACAGAGAATTGAATGCGTTAGAAAGTAACGTAATGTGGACTCCATTTGAGTGGATACATAAGAGGAAGCACGAATGGAACAGAAACATAGACCGGATGGGTGAGCAAAAGACTGTGAAAATTGTAAGAAATAAATTATCAGCTTGTCATCGAAGGAAGAGATAGCGCGACAATGTCAAGGTAGACTGAGGTGTACTGAAGGAAACAGGCTTTAGCCTAGGACGAAAGGAAGAAGAAGAAGACACGGCAATAAGGGACAAATTTTTTCTTTCTTTTATTTTTATTTATTTGAGAAAGAGCGTAGTAAAGATTCTAAAATACATCCATTTGTTTTAACAGGTAAGTCATCTTTTCAAATATTTGTACGTTTTTGACCTATTTTAAAATAGTTTGAACCTGAAATTATGGATAAAAGTGCATATTTTCTGTTTATCGTGTAACTATCAAGTAATATTAATAAAGCGTAGGACCTAGGCCCCTACTATAATTACATTCTATAACTTTCTTCAAAAATATGTTCAAACGTGTGTGGAATCCTATAGGACTTAACTGTTAAGGTCATCAGACTCTACGCTTTTTTTTTTTTTTTCTTTCATCTGTCTACTGACTGGTTTGATGCAGCCCGCCACGAAATCCTGTCCTGTGCTAACCTCTTCATCTCAGAGTAGCACTTGCAACATACGTCCTCAATTATTTGCTTGACGTATTCCAATCTCTGTCTTCCTCTACAGTTTTTGCCCTCTACAGCTCCCTCTGGTACCATGGAAGTCATTCATTCATGTCTCAGCAGATGTCCTATCATCCTGTCCCTTCTCCTTATCAGTGTTTTCCACATATTCCTTTCCTCTCCGATTCTGCGTAGAACCTCCTCATTCCTTACCTTATCAGTCCACCTAATTTTCAACATTCGTCTATAGCACCACATCTCAAGTGCTTCGATTCTCTTCTGTTCCGGTTTTCCCACAGTCCATGTTTCACTACCATACAATGCACTACTCCAGACGTACATCCTCAGAAATTTCTTCCTCCAATTAAGGCCGTTATTTGATATTAGTAGACTTCACTTGGCCAGAAATGCCTTTTCTGCCATAGCGAGTCTGCTTTTGATGTCCTCCTTGCTCCGTCCGTCATTGGTTATTTTACTGCCTAGTTAGCAGAATAACTTAACTTCATTGACTTCGTGACCATCAATCCTGATGTTAAGTTTCTCGCTGTTCTCATTACCTTCGTCTTTCTCCGATTTACTCTCAAACCATACTGTGTACTCATTAGACTGATCATGCCGTTCAGCAGATCATTTAATTCTTCTTCACTTTCACTCAGGATAGCAATGTGATCAGCGACTGGTATCATTGATATCCTTTCACCATGTACTTTAATTCCACTCCTGAACCTTTCTTTTATTTCCATCATTGCTTCCTCGATGTACAGACTGAAGAGCAGGGGCGAAAGGCTACAGCCTTGTCTTATTCTCTTCTTAATATGAGCAATTCGTTCTTGATCGTCCACTCTTATTATTCCCTGTTGGTTGTTGTACAAATTGTATATGACCCGTCTCTCCCTATAGCGTACCCTTACGTTTTTCAGAATTTTGAACAGCTTGCACCATTTTATATTGTCGAACGCTTTTTCCAGGTCGACAAATCCTATGAACATGTCTTGATTTTTCTTTAGCCTTGCTTCCATTATTAGCCGTAACGTCAGAATTGCCTCTCTCATGGCTTACTCAATTATCTTTTCCATTCTTCTGTAAATTATTCTTGTAAGCAGCTTCGATGAATGAGCTGTTAATCTGATTGTGCAATAATTCTTTCACTTCTCAGCTCTTGCTGTCTTCGGAATTGTGTGGATTATGCTTTTCCGAAAGTCAGATGGTATGTCGCCAGACTCATATAATCTACACACCAAAGTGAATATTGGTTTTGTTGCCACTTCCCCTAATGATTTCAGAAATTCTGATGGAATGTTATCAATCCATTCTGCCTTATTTGACCGTAAGTCCTCCAAAACTCTTTTAAATTCATATTCTAATACTGGATCCGCTATATCTTCTAATTCGACTCCTGTTTCTTCTTCTATCACATCAGACAAATCTTTACCCTCATAGAGGCTTCCAATGTATTCTGTCCACCTATCTGCTCTCTCCTCAGCATTTAACAGTGGAATTCCCGTTGCACTCTTAATGTTACCACCGTTGCTTTTAATGTCTCCAAAGATTGATTTGACTTACCTGTATGCTGAGTCTGTCCTTCCGACAATCATAACTTTTTCGATGTCTTCACATTTTCCCTGCAGCCATTACGTCTTAGCTTCCCTGCACTTCCTATTTATTTTATTTCTCAGCGACTTGTATTACTGTATTTCTGATTTTCCCGGAACATGTTTGTACTTCCTCCTTTCATCAATCAACTGAAATATTTTCTCTGTTACCCATGGTTTCTTAGCAGTTATCTTCTTTTTACCTATGTTTTCCTTCCCAACTTCTGTGACGGCCCTTTTTAGAGATGTCCATTCCTCTTCAACTGTGTTGCCTACTGCACTATTCCTTATTGCTGTATCTATAGCGTTAGAGATCTTCAAACGTATCCCGTTATTCATTAGAACTTCCGTATCCCACTTTTTAGCGTATAGATTCTTCCTGACTAATGTCTGGAACTTCAGCCTACTCTTCATCACTACTATACTGTGATCTGAGTCTATATCTGCTCCTGGAAACGCCTTACAATCCAGTATCTGATTTCGGAATATCTGTCTGACCATGATATAATCTAATTGAAATCTTCCCGTATGTCCCGGCCTTTTCCAAGTATTCCTCCTCCTCTTGTGATTCTTCAACAGGTTATTCGCTATTACTAGCGAAACTTGTTACAGAACTCAATTAGTGGTTCTCCTGTTTCATTCCTTGTCCCAAGCCCATATCCTCCTAACCTTTTCTTCTACTCCTTCCCCTACAACTGCATTCCAGTCGCCCATGACTATTAGATTTTCGTCCCCCTTTACATACTGCATTACCCTTTGAATATCCTCATACACTTTCTCTATCTGTTCATCTTCAGCTTGCGACGTCGGCATGTATACCTGGAATATCGTTGTCGGTGTTGGTCTGCTGTCCATTCTGATTAGAACAACCCGTTCACTGAACTGTACACAGTAACACACTCTTTGCCCTACCTTCCTATTCATAACAAATCTTACACCTGTTATACCATTTTCTGCTGCTGTTGATATTACCCGATACTCATTTGACCAGAAATCCTTGTCTTCCTTCCACTTCACTGACCCCTACTATATCTACATTGAGCCTTTGCATTTCCCTTTTCAGATTTTCTAGTTTCCCTACCACGTTCAAGCTTCTGACATTCCACGCCCCGACTCGTAGAACATTATCCTTTCGTTGATTATTCAATCTTTTTCTCATGGTAACGTCCCCCTTGGCAGTCCCCTCCCTGAGATCCGAATGGGGGACTATTCCGGAATCTTTTGCCAATGGAGAGATCATCATGACACTTCTTCAACTACAGGCCACATGCCCCGTTGATACACGTTACGTGTCTTTAATGCAGTGGTTTCCATTGCCATCTGCATCCTCATGTTGTTGATCATTGCTGATTCTTCCGCCTTTAGGGGCAATTTCCCACCCCTAGGACAAGAGAGTACCGTAAACCTCTATCCGCTCCTCCGCCCTCTTTGACAAGGCCGTTGGCAGAATGAGGCTGACTTCTTATGCCGGAAGACTTCGGCCGCCAATGCCGATTATTTATCAAAATTTAGGCAGTGGCGTGGATTCAACCCGTGACCGAAAATGTTTTTGACTGTGAATCAAAGACGCTACCCCTAGACCACGGGCACCATCTACTGTACCCGGAGACAATAAAGAAGTTATAACACCACAGGAAGGAAGTGCTCTACCTACAGGGTGCTAGAGCAGAGGCTCATTTCCAGAAATGATTATGGCTGAGCCCATACCAGGTTACAGGAAGCCTAAAAGGGAGTCCCCTCTGCAATCGGAATACTACGTGAGTGGTTATTCAAACTCAGAAATATTCGGTTCTAAAACAACAGGTCACCAAAGTTTAATTCTAAGCAGATAAACAGTATAGCAGACAAAGGATACGAACAAACAAACGTAATTTATTCAGTTTTATGTATTACTTTGATCGTGTTGAAGTCATTGGTTTTCCTTCAATTAAACAAAGTTGAGAGATTTCAGCAAAACTGATGAAGCGGTTTTATTTCATTGCCGCTTTTGCTGTCTGGCAGTTATTCCAGTCATGAGATACCTCAACAGCTTTTTTACATGGTCATCATTTTTAGAAACTTGTCTGGTGCTGCAATGTGGTCCAATTACCGGCGTTTCATTCGTCCGTGCGTGAATGTCGGTCAAGAAATAGGAGCCATTTCTCCCTCTGGAGCAGATGTTGAACGGCGAGCTCTAGGGTGAAATCGACGTTGTCAGTCATCACAAAGTTGTTGTATTAGCGTAGGCTAGGCATATCAGGAATGTTACTGTTCGCATATCATTGAATCAGATGCTGTTCTATGACAGGGTGTATAGTCGTGCTGATACAGTCACCGTCTCCTAACTGTTCCTTCACTGAACAGTCGGCACAATACTGAAACACCAAGTCACATCGTTTATCTTTCAGCGTTTTCTTAAGCGCAATTAGGAGATCACATCCTAATCACAAAAATCCCCCCCCCTTACCGTAGACTCATATCCTCCACACTTCACTGTTGGCACTATAGATCGGAACTGACCTTATCCAGCCCCCCCCCCCCCCCCCTCGACCAGATTGCCACAGGGTATAGAGTGATTCACCACTTCAAACCATTTATTTCCAGGAAAACTATGTGATGGAAAGTATCCGAACACCTGGCTGAAAATGACTCACAAGTTCGTGGCGCCCTCCATCGGTAATGGTGGAATTCGGAATTCAGTATGGTGTAGGCCCACCCTTAGCGTTGATGACAGCTTCCACTCTCGCAGGCATACGTTTAATCAGGTGTAGGAACGTTTCCTGAGGAATGGCAGTCGAGTCTTCACGCAGTGCTGCACTGGGGAGAGGTATCGATGTCGGCCGCTGAGATCTAGCACCAAGTCGGCGTTCCAAAACATCCCAAATATGTTCTACAGGATTCAGCTCAGGACTCTGTGCACATCAATCCACTACAGGGATGTTATTGTCGTGTAACCACTCCGCCACAGGCCGTGCATTATGAACAGGTGCTCGATCGTGTTGAAAGATGCAATCACCATCCCCGAATTGCTCTTGAGCTGTGGGAAGCCACAAGGTGCTTAAAACATCAATGTAGACCTACCATGGGATAGTGCCACGCCAAAAAACAAGGAGTGCAAGCTCTCTCCATGAAAAACAAGACCACACCATAACACCACCGACTCCGAATTTTACTATTGGCGCTACACACGCTGGCAGATGATGTTCACCGGGCATTCGCCATACCCACTGTTGAGTGGTTCCTAAGATAGGTAAATAAATTAGTGAAATCAATGTGAAGTGAAGTAGAAATTAGAAAATAAAAGAAAAACTTAGTTTAGTTTAGAAAAGTACACACTGAGTGGGCAAAGCAGCAGTGGCAACGGCCGGTGCTTGCAAGTCAGCACGTTCAAGAGAAGCCATCGCCCTCCCCACATAAGCGGAAGCTGTAGATTATGCCGTCAGGGCATCACCAGACCGGTTCACGTGTTCCTCAATTGTCACATGTGATCAAAGGCCCTCGCCTAAAGAGCCAATGAACGACGCTAAGAAGATTCTTCGAGAAGCTTTTCAACATGACGGAATAGGCAATGACTGTGAAGTCGTTCACCTCCAGTGAACTGAAGTAAATAAATACGCGAGACGCAGCGGGGCCGACAGTAGTAGTTTTCAGTTCAGTTTCGGTGCTGAAGACCGTCATCAAGGAAGAGACTACATCGTACGCAGAAGCAAGTAGCAGCCTCGCCGACAGAAGTCGGAAGGTATTTGAAGACTGATTTTTACGTACCCGGGTGACTCGTGAGGATGGGAAGGAAACGGCCTCACATCAGCAGTCACCTGTGAGCTGGGATGAAGATCTGAGAGTCAAAGACTGGCAAACTGGAGTCCGTTGTTGGAGTCAGGGACACTAGCCTTCCCCCGCTGCGCCGCTCCGCGGGCCGACGCACAACACTGACACACGGGGCCGCATAGAGAAGAGAAACACTGGGACGCCACATCCAAGGTATCACCATCCGATTCACGATTTCATTCTCAATAATTAAAAGGGCCGCTTCACGATGCTCGTCTCCAGTCAATTGAGCGAGACGGCGACACAAGATACACACCGCCAGGCGTAATCAGACGCCGACGCTGCCGCAGCAGAAGGCTTCGCAAACGACACAGCTGCCGCTCTCCCAGCCAGAAAAATCCAGTAAGGAAACCATTGTACAAATCTTCAATAAAAGTTGTCTTTTGTAAAAATGCTGTTTCACTCTACCTCATATCCGAGCCAAGGATAAACCAACCCAGCCCCCATGTTGTTAGAGAGAAAAAAGTAATTTATTTAGTATCTTTCACCCTGACATAATGCTTTAGGATCAAATGCCCTTTGCTGTAATGCTCATCCTGACAGTTGACTAGTATCATCCTGTCATCGTATCGCCACATTGTGTACCATCATCGTCACTCCACACAACTTTTTTCCACTATTCAATCGTCCAATGTTTACGCTCCTTACGCCAAGCGAGGCGTCAGTTCTCATTTAACGGCCTGATGTGTGGCGTATGAGCAGCCGCTCGACCATGAAAGCAATGTTTTCTTATCTCCCGCCCAACTGTCGTAGTACTTTCAGTGGATACTGGTGCAGTCTGGAATTTCTGTGTGATGGTCTGGATAGACGTCTGCCTATTAGACATTACGAACTTCCTCAACTGTCGGCGGTCTCTGTCAGTCAACAGACAAGGTCGGCCTATACGCTTTTGTGCTGTGCGTGTCCCTAGACGTCTCCCATTTAGTGTCTCATCGGAAACGGTCGACCTACGGATCTTTCGGAGTGTGAAAATCTCGCTTACAGACAGTTGACACAAGTGACACCCAACCACCTGGCCACGTTCGAAGTCCGTGAGTTCCGTGGAGAACCTCATTCTGCTCTCTCACGATATCTAATGACTACAGAGGTCGCTGATATGGCGTACCTGGCAGTAAGTGGCAGCACAATGCACCAAATATGAAAAACGTATTTTTTTGGGGTTGTTAAAAAATGGCTCTGTGCACTATGTAACTTAACTGCTGTCGTCATCAGTCCCCTAGAACTTAGAACTACTTAAACCTAACACGCATCCATTCCCGAGGCAGGATTCGAACCTGCGAGCGTAGCGGACACTAGGCTCCAGACTGTAGCGCCTAAAACCGCTCGGCCACCCCGGCCGGCTTTTGGGGTTGTCCGTATACTGTTGATCACATAGTGTACCTACTGTCCAATGGCGTCACTCTTTGTGCTAAGTCGATCACCGCTTGGCAGTGACTACTGAAAAGTGTGCCTTATGAAGAGCTGATCGACCCCTTGTACCACATTCTATTTGACTCCATACGCACAGACATTGTACTTATTGGACTGTCGGTAGCACTTAGAAACTAAAAATTTACTGCTTCCGCTGATTTCATTCCACATTTACAACGACTCACCGAAATGTTTTCTGGTCACTGTCTGTCACTACAAGAGGTCTGTCAGGACTTGGTTAATGGTGGTCGATCCGTCACTTTCTCAGTCACATCGATTGGGCAGGTTAGGAGTTAGAATATCTCTGCCCGAATTACCACACAGATGAGATCCACTTACTAGTTAAGTGGAAAATCATTGAGCTCATTCTGTTTCTTCTGCATCGCTATTGACAACACAGTTCCCTCGCTTCGCTGTATACCAGGGCCTGGCTTATTGCGACACGTAGTGGTTAATGGTAAGCTATCGTCGATGCTGCAATACATTGCATGAGGGCTTAATTAAAAAGAAAGGACTAATATTAATGAATAAATGCAATAAATTTACTATCTGTATGACCGGTTACGAAGTCTCGTAACCGGTTGGCCCCGACTATTATTAGCACGCAATATGACTGCATGAAATCAAAATTAAAGAATGACAAGGATTTTCTATTACCACAATTGATTAATTAAGTCCCCTGCAACTATAAAAGCTACGTAACAACAAAGCACAAGTGCAACTGTTCTGTGTGTGGCAGTGTGACTCAACGTACACGTATCTGGCTTGGTTCTTTCTTATCGCTGAAGACGACACGTCTCCATCCGTCCCTCCATTCACGCCTGTCGCGACACCACTGGAGGCGGGCTGCACGATATTGGGGCGTGAGCGGTAGACGGCCTAACGGTGTGCGGGACCGTAGCCCAGCTTCATGGAGACGGTTGCGAATGGTCCTCGCCGATACCCCAGGAGCAACAGTGTCCCTAATTTGCTGGGAAGCGGCGGTGCGGTCCCCTACGGCACTGCGTAGGATCCTGCTATCTTGGCGTGCATCCGTGCGTCGCTGCGGTCCGCTCCCAGGTCGACGGGCACGTGCACCTTCCGCCGACCACTGGCGACAACATCGATACACTGTGGAGACCTCACGCCCCACGTGTTGAGAAATTCGGCGGTACGTCCACCCGGCCTCCCGCATGCCCACTATACGCCCTCGCTCAAAGTTGGTCAACTGCACATACGGTTCACGTCCACGCTGTGGCGGCATGCTACCAGTGTTAAAGACTGCGATGGAGCTCCGTATGCCACGGCAAACTGGCTGAAACTGACGGCGGCGGTGCACAAATGCTGCGCAGCTAGCGCCATTCGACGGCCAACACCGCGGTTCCTGGTGTGTCCGCTGTGCCGTGCGTGTGATCATTGCTTGTACAGCCCTCTCGCAGTGTCCGGAGCAAGTATGGTGGGTCTGACACACCGGTGTCAATGTGTTCTTTTTTCCATTTCCAGGAGTGTATATTGACGAAAATATTCCATTACACCAGTCCAGCAACATAGATCAAAAGCCCATCTCTTTTCTCAAATATATTCTGACAATTGCATCTTCTTCCATCTATACATTACACCAACCGAATAGTACAACATTTCAGTTAACACTCAGATCGTCTACTCTCTCGCCCAACAGAACAACTACTCTTGACATCATCTGAACTACTACTGCGCCCAGTGGAGGCTGTCGAATAATAATCTTTGGCACAATCTCTGGTGCTTTGACTCAGTGTAGCCACCTTTCAACATAGAGGTGCCCGGAAGCATCTGAACAGATAGTGTATTTCTCACTACAGTTACAGAATTAGGTGTGTGGTTTTCCATCTACGGCCGGCCGAAGTGGCCGAACGGTTCTAGGCGCTCCACTCCGGAACCTCGTGACCGCTACAGTTGCAGGTTCGAATCCTGCCTCGGACATGGATGTGTGTGCTGTCCTTAGTTTAGTTAGGTTTAAAAGTAGTTCCAAGTTGTAGGGGACTGATGACCTCAGATGTTAAGTCCCATAGTGCCCACAGCCATTACCACCTACGTTTTCGTATACAATCGAACGCTATTCATTTGCAGTTGTGAACTGCACTATGAGGATTAAAATATCGGTGAGTGGAGTACAAAGCAATGGCATACATGTTCCTGAAGACACTCACGATGTAATGAAATATATGCAGCCAACTGATGGCCACACATCCAAAGCAAGAGAGTAAGAAGTTGCATTCGTCAGCTGACATGCAGAATTTAGAAGGTCCGAGACTGTTTACTTACGAGAGTGATGAAGTATCTGATGTCAAAAAAGACACAGCTAACCGTACCGCACTTCACGTCTAAAGTGCTTCTTGCCCTCACTTCAGTTTTTATCTGAGAGAGGACCGGAGGCTCGTCGAACACAGGAGTTTGCTGTATCCATCCAGCTTCCTTTGATAGCTGCCACTCAGCCACCTGAAGACGTCGAAGGAACTTGGCGCTGCCTGGAGGGTGCAGATGCGGGGGAAAGGGGGGGGGGGGGGGGCTACAGATGGGAAGGTATAGCAGCCGCGGATGGGATTTGCGAGCAAGAATCGCGCCAGGTCTGAGGGCTTAGCGGGGGCTTTAATCCGGGCCACTCCCGGGGATCGAGAGCGCAAAACCACTTCTGGCGGGAGTGCCGGAGTGCCGGCTTAGCCCGCGCGGATCTCGGCTCGTATTTCGCCGGCTACCGCCGCACAGGTACACCGTACTGCGAGGTAACGCGGCGCCCGCGGCCGCTATATCCAAGCAGAGGCGCTGCCGCTCCGGCGGCGCTGGGCGTTTTAACACAGCTGCTGCTACTGGGAGCACCTGCCGTAAATCGGTCTCTAATAATTACTCTGCATGCTAAATGAGAATAGCGGACTGCCACACTTTTGTGGGCCACTGAAGTTCTTGGAAGAAGCCACAGGTGCATCTACACCTGCATATTTCTAGAAGTCTTTTTGCAGTGCATGGCCTAGATGTCACTTCAATAATGAATGTCTGATAAAACCGAAAGCTATGCCCAGTATTAGGGTCAAGTGGCTATATTTAGGGTGGTTGCCTAATTCTGGGTACCGAATACCTCTCTTGCTTGGTGCTGCAACGTCAGCTCTCTTTAGGAGCAGAAGTGAGGGTCATTGAGAGTTTGGTGTCGGTGATATTAACGTTTCGCTGACCAGATATTTTTGCATTGTGGTTAAGATAAGATATTTTCTACACAGTTCAGTAGGAACTTTTTCCTCAAGCCAGCTAAGACGTACTTCCACAGCATTTCATATTAGCCGGTAGCTTCAGGCATGCTATTTCATATCTATTCGATAATATTGTCGTCCATCGTTCACTGAATGGTTAGGTCGTGCTTAAAAAGAGGTAAGGCATAGACCATTATTGCGGGTAGTAATATGTTTCACTATTTCGGGTGCCGGAAATTTAGGGTCAGTGAACACAAACAGACGATCTGAATTCAAGGTGCAACCCATCCAGTGTTTTAGAGACCAATACGATGGACCATTGATGGGCAGGTCATACTACAGAGTCGTGACAGTGGAAGTGACTGCAATTAGTTTCAAAGTATTGGATATCTACCCTTATTAACCTCTAGTTATCTCATTTATGTGTTTTTTTCCTGCGTAATCTGCAGGGAACACTGCTAAGGCCTCAGAAACTACAACAGCGCCGAATTACCGACTGCAAGTACTGGAATGGCAGAAACAACGGCTTCTACCATTTAAATCAGCTCGCCTCCTCTACTGCAGCCATCACACCCAACACCAAGACCAAGGCAAGGCGCTAGTGTTGACGTCATCTGTCTTGAAACAAAGTTTTGGAACAGCTCCCAGCTACACGGTAAAAAGAAAGAGAGCAGCAAGGCTACAGGAAAGACACCACTTTCAACAAAACGTACTCCAACATCTTCACGTGATGCTTCAGATAGACCTTCAACAGCTGGGGTTACCGAAGGTAATCTTTTCGTACGAAAAGGCTAGAGAGCATGAAACGGCAGGATCATGTCATGGAAACTCTGATTCAAGGCGTGAAGGAAACATCTTGAGTGACGCATGAGCTGAAAAATGGTTCAAATGGCTCTGAGCACTATGGGACTTAACAGCTGAGCATCAATCCCCTAGAACTTAGAACTACTTAAACCTAACTAACCTAAGGACATCACACACATCCATGCCCGAGGCAGGATTCGAACCTACGACCGTAGCGATGGCGCGGTTCCAGACTGTAGCGCCTAGAACCGCACGGCCACCGCGGCCGGCGCACGAGCTGAACATGAACAGGGCGAGTTGCAGTGAGAATTCTCCTACTCTACCACCTATGGTCAAGTGATACAAGGAGACCTGGATTAAGTGCATCGGTTGCTATCGGTAGTGTTAGGAGATCTGTCCAGTTGTCGACAGTGATACTTGGAAAGACTTTTGTACCAAAGACCGCAAAGACAACTTTTCTCTTTAAGTGGCTGTGGAGTATCCGACAATTATGCGGCAGTCTTGACTTTGAACAAACTGTTGGTGCGAATAATTAATGTGTTAATCATTCATTAACCTTTAGGATTTATTTACACCCTGCAATTAGGTAATCCGAAAATCTAAAATTAGGAGTCATATTTACTAGTGGTAAAAATTACACCTTTTAATTTCTTGTCCTGCCATTACCGAGTAAAAAAATAATCGGAAGAGTTTGTTGAGAGGGTAGTATTTACATAATCCCAAGTAAACGCAGCACATATTTCATTATTTAAATACTGCTAATATACTGGTAATCTCAAATTTAAAAACAGTACCCGATAATAGGACACTTTCCCGGATAACTCATAGTTCTGTTACTTAGCTCTGTTGCAGGCCTCGTTATCATCTTTCCAATGGTGTGACGGCCTTGGATGTTTCCTACGTGAGATAATCAAAACTTTCTAGGGTTGTACATGTTCGTTGGGTCACTAATTACGAAATTCAAAAGAAAATACCGACCTTTAACTTTTTTGAGCTGAAACTTTTTAACCAATTGATTGGCAAAATTTACATCTCTAGGCTTCCGAACTCTAACTCCATAAAAAAGACGACTACTCTTTACAAATGGCACCACATGACGTCTTCTGCGACGTATGAAACGTAACTGTTCTAAACAGCTTTTCACCGTTCTCCCCGCAAAGTGCAAGGAAGGAGAATAGAGATTTCATATAAAAGAAAAAAAAAAGCTTTTCTGTTTACGACTCTGGTAAGGACTTCATTTAAATTGATGATGTACTATTAACGAAACTTACACAAAATAAATTTTGCATATTTTAATGCTAAAGATTCTAAATTAACGTAATCACCTAAAATACAAGCACCAATGTGTGATGCATGGAATTATGGTGAACACTGCTTTAAATAAGATTCTTCAGTTACAATTTAAAATATCGATGCCCACTGGTATGAGACTTCATAACGTCCCAGTGACGAAGAGTACTCAGAACAGTGTGTCGGAGAAGTTGCCGTATCCCTACACTATGTTGTGCTCTAGAGTTTTAAGCCCGCATCTCGTGGTCGTGCGGTAGCGTCCTCGCTTCCCGTGCCCGGGTTCCCGGGTTCGATTCCCGGCGGGGTCAGGGATTTTCTCTGCCTCGTGATGGCTGGGTGTTGTGTGCTGTCCTTAGGTTTGTTAGGTTTAAGTAGTTTTAAGTTGTAGGGGGCTGACGACCATAGATGTTAAGTCCCATAGTGCTCAGAGCCATTTGAAGTATTAAGAAATAAAAAGTACTCAGCGGATCGTTACGGCCACACTCTCATCACAGAAAATTATCTATGCATCTTACCGTCTTCCACATCTTCTGTAATATTTCAGGAGTTATGCTTCGAATACCTTCCACAGTTCTTCAATAGTCTTGCACCACAAAGGACTTGGTCATTCCGTTTGATGGATTGACATGCGTGGTAGAGTCCAGGTTGCCAGATAGCCATAACAATGGGGCTGGTGAAGCTGCAGCACTATACACAATACAGCGACATCTAAATTGTTCATCTAGTTCTCAAGTTCTCTAGAACTTGAATAGCACAGTTTCCTCTTCGTTCGCTATTGCCTTGTCTTCGAGATGAGACATTTAGCACGTTTCGTAAATGTTAACATTAGAATTTCCAAATATGCAATCTCAAAACTATAAACATTGATTAAGATAAGGCGTTTACTTCAAGTGTTTCTGTTCAATTAAGTAATTCCGTTCAATTCCTTTTTAATTTTTAATTCTGGTTTTTCCCAGACGAAATGTGAGAAACTCATCCCATAACGACACAGTCTCCTTTCATAGCTGTAATATCGCAGAGAAATCGATATCTAATTGTGCTTTTTCATCTGGAATTACGTTACGCCTAATACCTGCTGCTACTGTCGTAGTTCTAAAAGAGACGAATTCAACGGATTTACAGGTTTGCAATTCCGATTACTACCTCGGCAGTAATTACGATATTTACGACTTAAGATTTCTTTTCTGTTTTGAACATGAAACCGATTGTTGTGTTATGCGGAAGGTCACGTTGTTGCGTCAAGTAGATGTGGCGTTCGAACCAAGTACGGATATACGTGAAGGAGGTTAATGAGGAAAAATAGCGGTATGAATGGGGCACACAGATGAAATGCCTCATTCGTTCTGTCTGTGTGTTCACACATGTCGAGTGTTGCTTAGTTTGAAAAAAATGAACACCTTTCACGAAGTAAGAAAACCTGGACATTCTACTTATTTGCGGAGTGTGCAGGAGGAACACGAAGAAAGCTGTTGAGTTGTAAACACTGAGCTATGTCGACAATGTCATACAAGAATGACAATTGAGCGAATTTTCACAAATTTTTCATTAGAGCCTCACTGGTATAGGCCTGCTATGCAGCGTGCCTACATCGAACGGAAGGAATGAAACGCTGTTCTGACAGCTGTTGCTCACAATGCGTATGTTAGCTCCAAATGTATTGCGCTTGCATCAGGAATAAGTCACATCAGCGTTGCTCCCAAAGATATTTGTACTTTTGGAGCCCTGTGGAAACACTCGTGGCCGATCGTTTGCTTCGAGCGAAGGGAGGTGCGCCTGGGTGAGCAATCTTGGTTCCACATGCAACCCTTCCCATGAAAATATTGGCTCACAGTATCAATAGCTATTGCGATTCCTTTCGGAATAATAGTTTGCTTAGTATTCAGGGTTTTGTACCTCAATCGATAAAAACGGATCCCTTATAAGATAACGTTGATGCCAGCCTGACTGTCAGTGTATCAAACTGTTAAAAGCCCCTTTCTTGAGTTACAGGTTAACGTAGCCGTCAATGAGGTCGTTGTGCACATAAAGTCAAACGGTCCGTCATACACGGTGTCGCCGCACATGTGCTTCCTTTGGTCTCCTAAAGCCAATCCAGAGAGTTATATTGGGCATGGAAAGGTAGTAGGGATGAGGCGCCTCGTGGCCTATCATCCACGCTATGACAAAGGTTGACGAAATGAAAAATGATCGTATGGCATTGTTGGCTGAGAGGCCCCTTGTGTGTGACGAAATGCTTGTTTTTGATTGCACAACCACCTGCGAGAATGGCACATCGTATCACATTTCTTCATGATTATTTCTCAGTGTGACCTTATTTCTCAGCGTGACCCACGCTATGACAAAGGTTGACAATTGGGTGTGACGTAATGCTTGTTTTTGATCACACCACCACCTGATTGGTGGCGAGAATGGTTCATGATTATTTCTCAGCGTGACCTTATTTCTCAGCATGACCCATGCTATTACAAAGGTCGACAATTGGGTGTGACGTAATGCTTGTTTTAGATCGCACCACCGCGTGATTGGCGGCAAGAATGGCACATCGTATCACATTTCTTCATGTTTATTTCTCAGCATGACCTACCCTGCGACACCCTTGGGTTTTCTGTCGCATGGAATAAATACCCGGCTATCGTAGTTAAAACTGACTGCGAGAGAGAAAACTACGCCGCACATTTTCACAGTAACGCATTTCCTTTCCTGCGGTTTTGTTTTAATAGAGAACATCCGCATTCTTGTTCAGGTAAATATAGCCTATATCTGTCCATATTTTCGATAGATTGTCGTGTAAAAATATGAAGTAAATCGATTAAGAACTTCTAGACTTTTTATTAACAACAGAAGAAGCATGTAGCCTGTCTGTCCCAACGTCCATTTGACTGTAGTGTATAAGTATGAAGTAAATTGAACAAGAACTTCTCTGTATTTTCGGTAACAACGTTTATACAGTGTGTCCGACCTAATCTTTTCATAGCCTATATCCCTCGAACCACAATAGGTACCGACATACGGATTTCACGTGTGTCAATGTACGGTGGGGTACTCACGAAAGTATATACTATGAGACACCCTAAATCGTGTGCAAATATTGGTTTCAACAGAAACTTATGTACTTTTTGTTAAATTGATACCTCACATTATTTAATACTCCATCAATAACATGAGAAATCACAATAACAATGGCGTTGGCTGTATCGCAAGACGTCAGTCACATCCCGAGAAACTGGAACACGAAGTTGACCGATGAATAAAAGACAGGCACCTCAGTTGCACCGCTCGCGATGCAAGCATGATCAGGACACTGCTCGAAATCCGATTTAATTTGCAAACGACGATACGACAACCGCTATCCTGCATAATACTATGTAAACTGTTAGTACGTAGTATGGGAAAGAAACGGACGTCCAATCACCCACCAAGAACACATGATTTACTCGTATGTGCAATTCCGTCACAGCTAACAACGCAAGGCACCCTCACACATGTTAGGGAATGTGATATGTTTTTGGACACCACAATCGTTTTCTTAGAGTGATCAGGGTTAGAGTTAATTACACAATCGTAAACAACCGCAATGATCAATGAGGCTATTCCGCAAATCGCCATTCTGAAAATTGACGTACTGTTATCCTTTGAAATATAGATAATCGGTACAGAACGAATAACCGTTACATTTCTTCGAAGCATAACAGATCTCTGGAACTCACTCCTCAGGAAGAAACTAAACTTCTAGTAAAAGACGCAGAGATATTTGCATATAACATAATTTAAATGTTGGAGTCTTTTTACAACATATGTTACAGGCCTCATTTATTATTGTATTTTCTTAGAACTAGATGCCGTATGTTGAAGGAAAACAATATATAGTGATTATGAGCTCATATGTGTGGGGACGTTTTCAAACGCAGCTTCCATGATGAGTCCTGTGTGTATTTACTTCATCATTTCAGAAAATAGGTATTGTATGTTTCTGTATTTGTTCAGACTTGATGGCGAGCCTTTCAATAAAGCAACAACTTACAGTGCATCCTACAAAGAATAATAATGTTGAAAGTCGGATGTAACGTGTTTCATATCAACATTAATTACTGTATTACAAAATCCACATAATTGTTTTTATAAAACGCTAATAAATGGAGTTTCTCGTAGCCATAGTGAGTAAATTCACAAAGTGAACTGTGTTTCAAGAAAATCCCGTCTGAACCGCAACATCCTGTGGATTTCAGCTGGAGCGCGCCGGGGACTACCGTATCAGTGCAACACACAGGTGGCAGATACAAGTGCAACTGTCAGCTGGAGAATATATAGTCACACAACTCGCCAGAGGGGGACCTCCCGCGGGAGACATAAAAATATTTCTCCCGAGTTTATGGGAAGTGGAGTTGCTCTGAGGGAGAAAATGGATCAAAAGGTCTTCTCCGATTCATCTGAAAAGCAGCACACCTGAGACCACTGCGTACTACACTGTCTCTTGTCCACGTGCAGTTGTCATTTGCATGAACTTACATACTTAACTTTCATTCAAATTAGTACGTGTTGTGATGTCCTAACACCGGAATACTGACGTATGCTTGGAAAAATAACAGAATATCTCTTTCACGTAAGTCTTCTGAGAAATTATTTATTGCCTGATACTATAAAAAGAAAACTTTGGTAGGAGAATCACAATTGTTATTGACCCAGACCGAGAGGTGACATTTCCTTTATAAGTAAAAATTCATTCACGAAATTAAATATTTACGAAGTATCGTATTACTTTTAAACCATGTCATCTTGTTTATCTAAGCAATTATTCCCTCTATAAACCAATCTGACGAAAGCGAAAGTTAATGACCGAGTCCCGGAGACACTGAAGAACAGGCTGCTGAATGTCTGCTTCGTTTCTAAGGTGACGAGCGATCAGGTGCGTCGTTAACGGTGCCAAGAGATTCGGGTCATACGGTGAGTATTGCAATAGAGTCCACCAAATGGTTACAGTGGCAGTACGGCAACATGTGTTTCCTGGACGTTTCTGTTGAAGAGCACCTAACAACTTATTTCTCCGCACTACGTCACTTTATAGCCTATGTTTTCTCCTTACACTCTTTGTTAGGTGAGTATTCTACAAAAAAAAGTTTTGAGGTTATTCGAGATCGGGATCTTAGAAATGTTGTTGTTTTTGTGGTCTTCAGTCCTGACAATGGTTTCATGCAGCTCTCCATGATAATCTATCCTGTGCAAGCTTCTTCATCTTCCAGTACTTACTGCAACCTACATCCTTCTGATTCTGCCTCGTGTATTCATCTTTTGGTCTCCCTCTACGATTTTTACCCTCCACGCTGCCCTCCAGTACTAAATTTGTGATCCCTTGATGCCTCAGAATATGTCCTACCAACCGGTCCCTTTTCTTGTCAAGTTGTGCCACAAACTCCTATTCTCCCCAATTCTATTCAATACCTCCTCATTGGTAATGTGATATACCCATCAAATATTCAGCATTCTTCTGTAGCACCACATTCTAAAAGCTTCTATTCTCTTCTTGTCCAAACTATTTATCGTCCATGTTTCACTTCCATTCATGGCTACACTCCATACAAATACTTGCAGAAACGACTTCCTCACACTTAAATCCATACTCGATGTTTACAAATTTCTCTTCTTCAGAAACGCTTTCCTTTCCATTGCCAGTCTACATTTTATATCCTCCCTACTTCGACCATCATCAGTTATTTTGCTCTCCTAATAGCAAAAATCATTTACTGCTTTAAGCGTTTCATTTCCTAATCACCTGACTTAATTCGACTAGATACCATTATCCTCGTTTTGCTTTTGTTGATGTTCATCTTATATCCTCCTTTCAAGAGTCTGTCCATTCCGTTCAACTGCTCTTCCAAGTCCTTTGCTGTCTCTGACAGAATTACAATGTCTCGGCGAACCTCAAAGGTTTTATTTCTTTTCCATGGATTTTAATACCTACTCCGAATTTTTCTTTTGTTTCCTTTACTGCTTGCTCAATATACAGATTGAATAACATCGGGGAGAGGCTACAACCCTGTCTTACTCCCTTTCCAACCACTGCTTCCCTTTCATGTCCCTCGACTCTTATAACTGCCATCTGGTCTCTATGTAGAAATTGTATATAGCCTTCGCTCCCTGTGTTTTACCCCTGCCACCTTTAGATTTTGAAAGAGAGTATTCCAGTCAACATAGTCAAAAGCTTTCTCTAAGTCTACAAATGCTAGAAACGTAGGTTTGCCTTTCCTTAATTTTTCTTCTAAGATAAGTCGTAAGGTCAGTATTGCGTCGCGTGTTCCAGTATTTCTACGGAATCCAAACTAATCCTCCCCAAGGTCGTCTTCTACTAGTTTTTCCATTCGTCTGTAAAGAATTCGCGTTAGTATTTTGCAGCTGTGGCTTATTAAACTGATTGTTCGGTAATTTTCACATCAGTCAACACCTGCTTTCTTTGGGATTGGAATTATTATGTTCTTCTTGAAGTATGAGGGTATTTCGCCTGATTCAGACATCTTGCTCACCAGATGGTAGAGTAGGACCTGTATTAAAATGTCACTTTTTTCTACGTCTTTAAACCATCACGAGGAAGACGTTAAGTTTTGTTCTATCCAGTCTTTAACAGTTCCTACTTTGTGCAGTTCTGCGTCAGTATCTGTGACATACGTAGATTTGGGTGATAACGTTGATTGTGTACCAAATCTGTTACACTGAACCTTCGTCACTTGGGTACAGATATAGTTCAAGAAACGAAAACTCCGCTTCTTTCGAAAACATTGGTATACACCTGATAGTTTTATTTGCCTTAACAAATTGTGTTAATTATCTCTTGTCATATGACGTTTCTACAAACACTTGTGAGTAGTTGCTCCTTTCTTGAACGCTGTTAATGTAGCAGAGGTTGTGAATCAAATAACTTCTTATCGGAGTCTAATGTTAACAATGCACTTACAAACGATACTACTGACTTGAAGTACAACTACGACTCCATAAAAGGAAATTTCGGACGTATTGTTCCTGCAACCACTCGCCTGGATAGCCACGAATGTTAAAATACCGCGTCCAGGCCGGGGAAGTGAGCTCCTGAAAGAAACTGCACACCAGATACCATCAGCCTAATCTGTCAGTGAGCAAACCAAACTGAATAACTGGCTAAGGAGGTGACACCGTCATGTGTACGCTCGAGGAACTGTGAGAAGCACAGTAACATTGTACTCTCAATTATTCTTAGAACTAGAATGCTGTTATGCGTTGCACTTTACACGCGAATATCGCAGCAATTACACATTGCCAGGCACATTGGTTTGTCACTGGACCTCACCCACAACCACTAGGGAAATATTTATTAACAGGATTATGTGCATGAATTCACGTTTTGTCATAATAAGCAGCTGCCCACTTCACTGCTGATGGTTTATGTTTCGTGAGAATATATTGTAATAACCAACGACCGGTTTATATGCATTTTTTAATGCTGCATACGCATTAGCATTTTTGGCTGCTTTTCACCGGTTACTGCATATTTTAAATAAAAACTATTTTCGCTTTATGTTTACAATATTTTAAAAATTTAGACGGGCGGTCTCTACCTCGATCTAGTTTTGATGTCGCACAACTAACCACGAACTAGAACTGCTTGAAATCGCCAACCGAGATGCCACTGCCTAGCGAAATCATTATAGAAGAGGAGCAGTAACAAGTAGACAGAGTCAATGCTCCTGCGCCCTGACCCCCGGTTAATCCCATCCGTTGTCATATCGTACGTGTCGGTAACAAATTCAACTACGCAAGCTTTTCGTAACACGTCCACTGCTTCAGTTTAGTTTTCTATTTACTTGTACACATTTGAACGTGGTTTTCGACGTGTAATGTATATCGTGTTGTGCACCTTGCGCCCGAAAGACAGAAACGTTTCGTGGATAGCTGACACTCCTCAAACACTCACATATGACGCAGTTGTCTTATATTGTTGAGTCTGAGAGAAAAACGTTTCGTTCAGAAGAAAGTTTCAAATACACCAGCATGTCGAGATAAGTCTGCAATTCGCAGAAATGCAGAAAAAAGGACCAGGACAACAACTTCTGACAACAGTTAGTTGCAGTAGCAGAGATTTGTCGAAAGGTAACCAAAAAAGTCGGTTTAACATGGATCTATATGAAGCATTTATGGCAACCAATATTCATCTTCACAAACTGACAACAGTCCTCAAAGGCTTCCTAAGCAAATACTGCTTAAATCAATTTATACCAGGTGGATCAACATTGTGTAAAAATTACATACCGACAAATTACATAAATGCTCTGGAAGAAATACTAAATGAACTCAAGGACAGCATTACCCAGGTTTCAGTTGTGTAAACTACAAACACTTGTGGCCGTTACAGTCCTAATTTAATTGGGCGTGCTTTAAATGAAGAGTCTTCTTCTTTCTGTTTAGCGGCCTGCAAAGAACTTATTTATTTTATTTACACGTTAGGTCCCGTAAGACCAAATTGAGGAGCAAATCTCCAAGGTCGTGGAACGTGTCAGGACATGAAATTACAACATAAAAGTAATAACAGATAAAAAGAAAATGTTTATGAACCCCAGAACAGTCAAACCGTAAGTTTAAGAAAACGCAATCAACAATACAATAAGAACCA
Organism: Schistocerca gregaria; assembly: GCF_023897955.1. NCBI lineage: Eukaryota > Metazoa > Arthropoda > Insecta > Orthoptera > Acrididae > Schistocerca > Schistocerca gregaria. The sequence goes on from NC_064927.1 coordinate 336,515,334, forward strand.
GCTTTATTTTTCAAGGAACTCCTGGACAGAACAGAAGGAGCGGCCCATGAGGAAACTCTGCCGTTTCGATTTGAGAGCGCGTGGACTACTGCTAAGATTTATGAATTCGAGTAGCAGCGTACTGAAAATGGATACTGCACACCTTTCTACACAAGAGTTAAGGAAGTCCGATCCTCATATATGCTTGAATTCTGTCGAGTATTGACTGAGTGACCCGTGGTATAGGTGTAGCGTCTTTGATCCATAATCAAAATGTATTCGGTCCCGGGTTCGATCCCCGCCACTGCCTAAATTTTGATAAATAATCAGCATTGGCGGCCGAAGACTTCCGGCATAAGAAGTCAGCCTCATTCTGCCAACGGCCTTGTCAAAGAGGGCGGAGGAGCGGATAGAGGTTCAGGGCACTCTCTGGTCCTAGGGGTGAGAAATTGCCCCTAAAGGCGGAAGAATCAGCAATGATCAACCACCTGAGGATGCAGAAGGCAATGGAAACCACTGCATTAAAGACACGTAATTTGTATCCACAGGACATGTGGCCTGTAGTTGAAGAAGTGTCATGATTATCTCTCCATTGGCAAAAGAGTCCGGAATAGTCCCCCATTCGGATCTCTGGGAGGGGACTGCCAAGGGGGACGTTACCATGAGAAAAAGATTGAATAATCAACGAAAGGATAATGTTCTACGAGTCGGGGCGTGGAATGTCAGAAGCTTGAACGTGGTAGGGAAACTAGAAAATCTGAAAAGGGAAATGCAAAGGCTCAATGTAGATATAGTAGGGGTCAGTGAAGTGGAAGGAAGACAAGGATTTCTGGTCAGATGAGTATCGGGTAATATCAACAGCAGCAGAAAATGGTATAACAGGTGTAGGATTCGTTATGAATAGGAAGGTGGAGCAGAGGGTGTGTTACTGTGAACAGTTTAGTGACCTGGTTGTTGTAATCAGAATCGACAGCAGACCAACACCGACAACGATATTCCAGGTATACATGCCGACGTCGCAAGCTGAAGATGAACAGATAGAGAAAGTGTATGTGGATAATGAAAGGTTAATGCAGTATGTAAAGGGGGACGAAAATCTAATAGTCATGGGCGACTGGAATGCAGTTGTAGGGGAAGGAGTAGAAGAAAAGGTTACAGGAGAATATGGGCTTGGGACAAGGAATGAAACAGGAGAACCACTAATTGAGTTCTGTAACAAGTTTCACTAGTAATAGCGAATAACCTGTTGAAGAATCACAAGAGGAGGAGGAATACTTGGAAAAGGCCGGGACATACGGGAAGATTTCAATTAGATTACATCATGGTCAGACAGATATTCCGAAATCAGATACTGGATTGTAAGGCGTTTCCAGGAGCAGATATAGACTCAGATCACAGTATAGTAGTGATGAAGAGAAGGCTGAAGTTCCAGACATTAGTCAGGAAGAATCTATACGCTAAAAAGTGGGATACGGAAGTTCTAATGAATAACGAGATACGTTTGAAGATCTCTAACGCTATAGATACAGCAATAAGGAATACTGCAGTAAGCAACACAGTTGAAGAGGAATGGACGTCTCTAAAAAGGGCCATCACAGAAGTTGGGAAGGAAAACATAGGTAAAAAGAAGGTAACTGCAAAGAAACCATGGGTAACAGAGAAAATATTTCAGTTGATTGATGAAAGGAGGAAGTACAAACATGTTCCGGGAAAATCAGAAATACAGTAATACAAGTCGCTGAGAAATAAAATAAATAGGAAGTGCAGGGAAGCTAAGACGTAATGGCTGCAGGGAAAATGTGAAGACTTCGAAAAAGATATGGTTGTCGGAAGGACAGACTCAGCATACAGGAAAGTCAAAACTACCTTTGGTGATATTAAAAGCAACGGTGGTAACATTAAGAGTGCAACGGTAATTCCTCTGTTAAATGCAGAGGACAGAGGAGATAGGTGGAAAGAATACATTGAAAGCCTCTATGAGGGTGAAGATTTGTCTGATGTGATAGAAGAAGAAACAGGAGTCGATTTAGAAGAGATAGGGGATCCAGTATTAGAATCGGAATTTAAATTAGCTTTGGAGGACTTACGGTCAAATACGGCAGAATGGATAGGTAACATTCCATCAGAATTTCTAAAATCATTAGGTGAAGTGGCAACAAAACGACTATTCACGTTGGTGTGTAGAATATATGAGTCTGGCGACATACCATCTGACTTTCGGAAAAGCATCATCCACAGAATTCCGAAGACAGCAAGAGCTGACAAGTGCGAGAATTATCGCACAATAAGCTTAACAGCTCATGCATCGAAGCTGCTTACAAGAATAATATACAGAAGAAAGGAAAAGAAAATTGAGAATGCGCTAGGTGACGATCAGTTCGGCTTTAGGAAATGTAAAGGCACGAGAGAGGCAATTCAGACATGGCGGTTGATAATGGAAGCAAGGCTAAAGAAAAATCAAGACACGTTCATAGGATTGACGACCTGGGAAAAGCGTTCGACAATATAAAATGGTGCAAGCTGTTCGAGATTCTGAAAAAAGTAGGGGTAAGCTATAGGGAGAGACGGGTCATATACAAGGGGGAATAATAAGAGTGGACGATCAAGAACGAAGTGCTCGTATTGACAAGGGAGTTAGACAAGGCTGTAGCCTTTCGCCCCTGCTCTTCAATCTGTACATCGAGGAAGCAATGATGGAAATAAAAGAAAGGTTCAGGAGTGGAATTAATATACAAGGTGAAAGGATATCAAAGATACGATTCGCTGAAGACATTGCTATCCTGAGTGAAAGTGTAGAAGAATTAAATGATCTGCTGAACGGAATGAACAGTCTAATGAGTACACAGTATGGTTTGAGAGTAAATCGGAGAAAGGCGAAGGTAATGAGAAGTAGTAGAAATGAGAACAGCGAGAAACTTAACATCAGGATTGATGGCCACGAGGTCAATGAAGTGAAGGCAGTAAAATAACCAATGAAGGACGGAGCAAGGAGGACATCAAAAGCAGGCTCGGTATGGCAAAAAAGGCATCTCTGGCCAAGAGATGTCTACTAATATGAAATACCGGCCTTAATTTGAGGAAGAAATTTCTGAGGATGTACGTCTGGAGTACTGCATTGTATGGTAGTGAAACATCAACTGTCGGAAAACCGGAACAGAAGAGAATCGAAGCATTTGAGATGTGGTGCTATAGACGAATGTTGAAAATTAGGTGGACTGATAACGTAAGGAACGAGGAGGTTCTACGCAGAATCGGAGAGGAAAGGAATATGTGGAAAATACTGATAAGGTGAAGGGACAGGATGATAGGACATCTGCTAAGACATGAGGGAATGACTTCCATGGTACTAGAGGGAGGTGTAGAGGGCAAAAACTGTAGAGGAAGACAGAGAACGGAATACGTGAAGCAAATAATTGAGGACGTAGGTTGCAAGTGCTACTCTGAGATGAAGAGGTTAGCACAGGAAAGGAATTCGTGGCGGGCCGCATCAAACCAATCAGTAGACTTATGACAAAAAAAAAAAAAACTGAGTGCAAACTGCTTTGTCTTGGGAAAGAGCTAATATTGTTAACAGGAAATTACAGTAAGGAATATACTGAGAGTCCAATGTCAAAATGCCGAGACTCTTGAACTGGAGTCGACTAGAGGTTCGTAAACTTACACCACTTATTGTGCGATCCGCCCGTTTATGCCATACGATATAAACGAATGAAAATAAGTAAAGTGTCGAACAAACACTTACTTCAGATATCGTTCGAATAGTAAAAATGGTAGCATTAAGTCTTTGAAGAAGATCCTGAACGTGGGCTGTCTGACAATTTACTATCTATCTCAACACGTAGAAGTTTGAACTGTTGACTTTCACTAATAAAATTCCCATTGTGTGAAATTAAAACATCGGGTTTTGTTGAATTGTGTGTTAGAAACTGTAAAAAACTGAGTCTTGACTGTGATTTAGCGTTTGTTTATTCCCTACAAGCCATGAACTTAGATCATGAACTACACTATTTCAAACAGAGCCAACGTTGCACACAATGTCCTTTGCTACCAACCTAGTGTCACCAGCAAACAGAAATATCTTTGAGTTACCCGTAATACTAGAGGGCATATCATTTATATAAACAAGGAACAGGAGTGACTCCAACAGTGATCCCTGGGCACCCCAAATTTGCTTGTACCCCACTGGGACCCACATCACAGCCATTGTCAACACTGTGAATAATGAATTTTTGCTGTCTGTTGTTAAAGTAAGACGTGAACCAGTTGTGAGCTACACCCCGTATTCCGTAATGGCCCAGCTTCTGGAGCAATATTTTGTGATCAACACAATCAAATGCCTTAGTTGAATCAAAAAATATGCCTAACGTTAGAAACCTTTTGTTTTACCCATTCAGTACCCCACTGAGAAAAGATAATATAGCATTTTTAGTTCTTAAGCGACTTCTAAAGCCGAACTCTACATTAGGTAGGTTTGTGAATGAGGGTATTAGAAAAATATTTCCAGAGTCTTCTGCAGATGAAAGGGTGTTTGTGTTTATTTCATATGCTGCTTCCTATATGATCAAGGCAGGAAAAACCCTCCGAGAATTTTATTCCAATTTCATTCATGTGACGTGCTTTACTCATGGTGTACATCGCCTTGCTGAAGAAGTACGTTCCACGTTAATGAATGTTAATAAATTGATTTCATCGACGGAGAAATTGTTTCTAAAAGTAAATGCTCGCATGAAGACCTACAAAGAGAAACTACCAAATGTGTCATTATGTCCAGAAACAGAGATAACTCGTTGGGGTACGTGGGTCAATGATGCGTTGTTTTACATTGAACATTTCGAGGCCATTACAGGGGTAGTAAACGACTTCGTAGTGCAGAAGCTTTGGCAGTTTGCTAGTGCAAGGGAGCTTTGAATGATTCCGGAATTAAAAGAGACATTGCTGTGAGTAGCACTAATTTTTCCCATACATCTGCAAGTATTAAAAAACTTGAAACTCAAGGTTTGGCGTTAAATGAATCTATTCAGTTAATGAAGAAAATAGTTATAGTTAATTCGCAAGTAAACTTAAACAAAAGTATGAAACACTTTTAAAAAATAACACAGGCTTTGAACCCTTGTGCCAAATCGGTAGTTTTATTAATGGGACGGATGAACTTTTACCAGAAACGATAAGCGCCAACATAGCACCCTAATTCAAATACTGCCTAGTTACCTCCATTTGATGTAGGGCAGTCCCTTTCTGCGTATAAAATTGTTTTCAGTGATCAAAGAAACCATCTTACTACCGAACATTTGGAACAATGCTTGGTTGCTTATGTTTACAATATTAGAAAAATGTAAAGTAAATTTTATCCTGTTAAAAAAATTCATGACTATATTTTGCTTTTTGAATAAAACATTACGGGGTTTTTGAGCTTGCCGTTCTGCGTGCGATGTAGCTCGAAGTTGGTCCCTGGCATATCGATTGTTTCCTTGCGACTCACTCTCATCGCATCCGTTTGTTACCATGAACAATAGCAAAGAAGGAACAATTCTTGAAACACGATATGCGTCCCCATTTTGCCAATTTTTAGAAAACAGTCCCAGAGTGGTCCCTTCCTTACCTCTACCAGAAGGTATTCAGAAAATGATATAGCGCTCTAAATCTACTAATTTTTCGCGCGGCCGGCGGTCTTCCTCGTAATTGACACATAATGGACGCAGTAACTACTGTGATTTTTACTATATGATCTTGCATATTTTGACACTTCATGCATTTTTAAACATTTTTGATGCTTATTTACATGCATATTTTTAACTCGCCAGGGTAGCCGAGAGCGCTAACGCGCTGCTTCCTGTACTAGGGTAGGTGCGCCGGCCCCGGATCGAACCCGTCCGGAGGATTAACGACGACGGCCGGTGTGCCCGCCAGCCTGGATGTGGTTTTTAGGCGGTTTTCCACATCCTACTAAGTGAATACCGGGTTGGTCCCCATGTACCTCCTCAGTTACACGACTCACAGACATCTGAAACACATTCACGCCGTTGCACAATTTACGCTACATGCAGACAGCTGGGGGACACTAATTTCCTCCTGGGGGTATGAGGTAGCGGCGGGAAGAGCATCCAGCCACCTCTTAACATTAACACGCCAAATCCGTTTAACCATGGCCGACCCTGCGTCACCGAGGGACAAGGCGCAAGCGATAGCGATAGAATTTACATGCCTATTTTAAGGTTTTAATGATGCATATACTCCGGTCTCTAGTAATAATCTTTCTTTTAGACAATGTCGTCTTGTTCGAAGGTGATGACTCTTCTAATCCGGCACAATTTAAAAGGCAAATCCAGAAGACATAAAATGTTTCTGTATGGGACTGCTAGTTGTTACTAAAGCTGTAACGTTCTCACAGAGTTGCTATTTCTTTGTATTGTTTTTAACATCGGAGAAAATGCTGCCTAAAAACATGTCCACATCGTCAGAGAAATATTAATTATGAGCAGTTTGTTCCTTCTTCTTTTGGGTAGATTCCTAAATGCCATTCCGCTACGCTTCCTCTCCATCCTGACGTTACTTCCCTATCATCGGTTAACTCAAATATTAACATTTCCGCATTTTGTGTGCACAATCCGTTTCCTTCCATTGGCACTGCCACTCATTTTTCCCTCTTGAAGTTAATAATTTTAATAAAGTTAACAGTATACCGTCGCGGACTCCCGGGAAGATTACGCTATCCGAGGAAATGCATCTCTACACAACTATGTGATGCGGAATCGACCACATACGTCACGACCGTCTGAATATACGATGTTAAAGAAGGCAGACAGTATCACGCTACCATTAAAATAAATTAAAAATGATAAGTGTTCATTGTCTTGCCGACAGCGAGGCCTTTAGAGACAGTGCTCGGATTAAGGAAGGATGGGTAAGGACATCGGTCGTGCCTTTTCGTAGGACCCATGATGGCATTTACCTTAGGCGATTTACGTAAATCGATGTACACTTGGGTGACAAATCATGGAATAACAATGAGCTTATATACAGGTGGCTGTAGCAGAGCATTACCAGGGCTGTCCTTTCTACTCAGGTGATTCATGTAAATAGGTTTCTGACGTGATTATGGCCAGAGGGCGGAAATTAACAGTTTCTAAACGCGAACTGGTAGCTGGAGCTAGACGCATGGGAATTCAATATTTCGAGACCCACAATGTCGAGAGAGTGCCGATAACACCAAATTTCAGGCAGTACGTCTCACCACGGACAACTTAGTGACCGATGAGCAGCGGCGTTTGAGTAGAGTTGTCAGTGTTAACAGATAAGCAGCGTAGCGTGAAGTAACCGCAGTATCAATATGGGATGTACGACGAACATATCCGTTAGTTCAGGGCGTCGAAATTCTGTGTTAATGAGCTGCGGCAGCATACGGCCGATGCGAGTGCCTTTCCTAACAGATCTACATCGCCTGCAGCGCCTCTCCTGAGCTTCTAGGCTTTTGACCATATCGGTTGTACCCTACAAGAACGGTAAACCGTGTCCTGGTCAGATGAAGTTCGATTTGAATTGGAAAGAGCTCATGGGAGGGTTGTAATGTGGTGCAGACCTCCAGAAACAATGGAACCAACTTGATAACTAGGCATTGTGCAAACTGTTGATGACTCCATAATTGTGTGGAATTTGTTTACATTGTGTAGGCTGTGTCTTCTGGTCCAACTGAACTAATTATTAACTGCTAGTGGTTACGTTCGGCTACTTCGAGACAAACTGCAGCCAATCAAGGACTTTTTGTTCCCAAGCAACGAAGGCATTTTTGTTGATGGCAGTGCACCATATCACCGACTTGGACATTCTGGACAGTACGAGCTAATGATTTAGCCACCCAGATCGCCCGACATGATTTCCATCGAACGTTTGTGGGACACAATCCAGAGATCATTTGGTGCACATAATACTGCACAAGTACACTACTGGCCATTAAAGTTGCTACACAAAGGAGAACTGCAGATGACAAACGGGTATTCATTGGACAAATATATTATACTAGAACTGACATGTGGTCACACATTCACGCAGTTTGCGTGCATAGACCCTGAGAAAACACTACCCACAACAACCATCTCTGATACGCCTGGGGATTGAGTCGAACATGGCTTGCCGTGTACAGGTACAGCTACCCATGCAGCTTCAACACGGTACCACAGTTTATCAAGAGTAGTGACTGGCGTATTGTGACAAGCCAGTTGCTTGCCTACCATTGACCAGACGTTTTCAATTGGTGAGAGATCTGGAGAATATGCTGGCCAGGGCAGCAGTCGAACATTATCTCTTTCCAGAAAGGTTCGTACAGGACCGGCAACATGGTGTCTTGCATAATCCTGCTGAAATGTAGGGTTTCGCAGGGATCGAATGAAGGTTAGAGCCACATGGCGTAACACATCTGAAATGTAACGTCGACTGTTCAAAGTGCCGTCAATGCGAACAAGAGGTGATCGAAATGTGTAACCAATGGCACCCCATACCATCACGCCGGGTGATACGCCGATATGGCGACGATGAATACGTGCTTCCAATGTGTGTTCAGCGCGATGTCGCCAAACACGGATGCGACCATCATGATGCTGTCAACAGAACCTGGATTCATCCGACAAAAGGACGTTTTGCCATTGGTGCACCCAGGTTCGTCGTTGAGTACACCATCGCAGGCGCTCACCAGGCTACGCCGGTCAACTGCTGTTTATGTATGAGAAATCGGTTGGCAAGTTTCCTCATGTCAGCACGTTGTAGGTGTCCCCACCGGCGCCAACCTTGTGTCAATGCTCATAAAAAGGTTGTCATTTGCTTATTACAGCATTTTCTTTCTGTCGGTTAAATTTCGAGTCTGTAGCACGTCATCTTTGTGGTGTAGCAATTCTAATGGCCAGTAGTTGAATAGCGCACCGGCAACACTTACTCTATTATGGACAGCTATAGAGGTAGCACAGCTCACTATTCCTGCACCGGACTTCCAAAGACTTGTCTAGTCCATGCCACCTCAAGTTGCAGCACCGCCCCGTGCAAAAGTAGAACCGACACAAGTCTAGGAGGTACGCCAAGGCATTTGTTATTCGGTGTATATCTTGATGGGTGGACGGGGAAATGTCGTCCTCCGAAATGTGAGTTCAGCGTGCTACCCTGGGCGCCGCCCCACTTTGTATTGTCACCAGAGAAGATGTAACTCCAGACTGGTCAGTCAGGACAGAGCAGAGTGTAGACAAGTTTTCGGTTGTCACCTGATTAGCAAATGCGTTAGTTATGTTAAACCCTCACACTGCATCCCCGGCCGACCATTGGTAATTTGACTGAAGTGGACACAAGAAGGAACAACCACAGGTAAATCAAGGGCAGGCAGACCTAGTGCAGCGACGGCCAGCGGAATCGACTGAGTGACTGTAAAAAAAAAGTGAAAGGAATCACTCTTGAGTGCACAAATGCTACCAGCATTTCCGCTAACGTGTTGCGTAGGCATTGAAAAATAATGGTGTGCAGTGGTCAAGCAGCTTCTCATGAATCACACATTTGTCGTTGTATAATCATCGCCGCCACTGGACAATGGATCACTGCAGACAAGTGATTTGGAGTGATCGATGACGCTATACCTTGAGGGAATCTGATGGAAGAGTTAGGATTTGACAACTACCTCAAGAACATTTCCAGCCATCAGGTATAGTGCCAGCAGTGAAGTATGGAGGAGGAGGATGAGGAGGAGGTGGTGTTATGGTATGGGATCGTTTTTTGTGGTTGTAGTGGGGTGCCCTCATTGAGCTTATCCGCCCCCGGTAACTGAGTGGTCAGCGTGACGGAATGTCAATCCTAAGGGCCCGGGTTCGATTCCCGGCTGGGTCGGAGATTTTCTCCGCTCAGGGACTGGGTGTTGTGTTATCCTAATCATCATCATTCCATCCCCATCGAAGCGTAGGTCGCCGAAGTGGAGTCAACTCGAAAGACCTGCACTAGGCGAACGTTCTACCCGATGGGGAGGCCTAGCCACATGACATTTCATTTCATTTCATTGAGCTTAAGAGAATTTTAAATGCATGCATTAGAGAAATATTCGCTGTTTGTTTGCATCAACATTATGTACCCTGTTATAATGGAGCATCTGTGCGTCGATGGTTCGTGGAAAATAACTTCATTCAAATGAGTTCACCTGCCAATACTCATCATCTGAACCCCATGAGACATCTGTGGGATGAGTTGAAACGTCGACTATATTCCAGTCCCCAGCGTCCAATACCATTACCCTCTTTGGTGTCGGCTCGTTTGGAAGAATGGGCAGCCATTCCTCCACGAACAGTTAGGTGTCCTTAGCAGAGCGCAAGCTGTGAAAAAGGCTAAATATCGCTACCAATGTCCACTAATAGGTGTCCAGATACGCTTGGTGGGGTAGTGTATATTCCGCCATCACTTGCGCGCCTGTTCTGCTAGGTGACAGCGCGTACTAAGTGAACTCGAACATGGCTACACTTCGGCCAATGTCGGTTATACAGTTCGAATTATCGAGTAATGCTTCGCCTTAACAATCAGAGGAAAGCATGTTCAGTGCGTCTATGTACACGAAGATTAGCGTTAAGCTTGGAGTTGAAGACTACACAAAAATTTCATATAATCCAGCAAGAAATATTTCAAATGTCGAACCTCCTGGAAGACAGACTATGTGCCCGACCGAGGTTCCAACTCGGGATGTTTTGTTTTCATGGGCAAGTGCTCTACCGACTCAGTCTTGCAGGGTGTTTCACATCAGTCCGCTGCAGAGTGGAAATTTCATTCTGCTTTATATTTATAGGTGTCTTCAATGAGGACACTCTTCACACGTTAGAAAAAAACTAATTCTGTTAGCGAGCGGAGTTATTTATCTGTTTGAAATCAGATATCGCCTTACAGCTTCTACTAAACCAGGGACTCCGTCAACCTCCGAGTGAAGATTTTTGGAATTAAAGAGTAATAGCTTCTTATTTCCCCCCCCATGAACCATGGACCTTGCCGTTGGTGGGGAGGCTTGCGTGCCTCAGCGATACAGATGGCCGCACTGTAGGTGCAACCACAACGGAGGGGTATCTGTTGAGAGGCCAGACAAACGTGTGATTCCTGAAGAGGGGCAGCAGCCTTTTCAGTAGTTGCAGCGGCAACAGTCTGGATGATTGACTGATCTGGCCTTGTAATAATAACCAAAACGGCCTTGCTGTGCTGGTACTGCTAACGGCTGAAAGCCAGGGGAAACTACAGCCGTAATTTTTCCCAAGTACATGCAGCTTTACTGTATGATTAAATGATGATGGCGTCCTCTTGAGTAAAATATTCCTGAGGTAAAATAGTCCCCCATTCGGATCTCCGGGCGGGGACTACTCAAGAGGATGTCGTTATCAGGAGAAAGAAAACTGGCGTTCTACGGATCGGAGCGTGGAATGTCAGATCCCTTAATCGGGCAGGTAGGTTAGAAAATTTAAAAAGGGAAATGGATAGGTTAAAGTAAGATATAGTGGGAATTAGTGACGTTCGGTGGCAGGACGAACAAGACTTCTGGTCAGGTGACTACAGGGTTATAAACTCTAAATCAAATAGGGGTAATGCAGGAGTAGGTTTAATAATGAATAGGAAAATAGGAATGCGGGTAAGCTACTACAAACAGCATAGTGAACGCATTATTGTGGCCAAGATAGATGCGAAACCCACACCTACTACAGTAGTACAAGTTTATATGCCAACTAGCTCTGCAGATGACGAAGGAATTGAAGAAATTTACGATGAAATAAAAGAAATTATTCACATAGTGAAGGGAGACGAAAATTTAATAGTAATGGGTGACTGGAATTTGAGTGTAGGAAAAGAGAGAGAAGGAAACATACTAGGTGAATATGGATTGGGGCTAACAAATGAAAGAGGAAACCGCCTAGTAGAATTTTGCACAGAGCACAACTTAATCATAGCTAACACTTGGTTTAGGAATTATGAAAGAAGGTTGTATACATGGAAGAACCCTGGAGATACTAAAAGGTATCAGATAGATTATATAATGGTAAGACAGAGATTTAGGAACCAGGTTTTAAGTTTTAAGACATTTCCAGGGGCAGATGTGGACTCTGACCACAATCTATTGGTTATGACCTGTAGATTAAAACTGAAGAAACTGCAAAAATGTGGGAAATTAAGGAGATGGGACCTGGATAAACTGAAAGAACCAGAGGTTGTACAGAGTTTCAGGGAGAGCATAAGGGAACAATTGACAGGAATAGGGTAAAGAAATACAGTAGAAGAAGAATGGGTAGCTCTGAGGGATGAAGTAGTGAAGGCAGCAGAGGATCAAGTAGGTAAAAGGATGAGGGCTGATAGAAATCCTTGGGTAACAGAAGAAATATTGAATTTAATTGATGAGAGGAGAAAATATAAAAATGCAGTGAATGAAGCAGGCAAAAAGAAATAAAACGTCTCAAAAATGAGATCGACAGGAAGTGCAAAATGGCTAAGCAGCTATGGCTAGAGGACAAATGTAAGGATGTAGAAGCTTATCTCACTAGGGGTAAGATACACTCCTGGAAATTGAAATAAGAACACCGTGAATTCATTGTCCCAGGAAGGGGAAACTTTATTGACACATTCCTGGGGTCAGATACATCACATGATCACACTGACAGAACCACAGGCACATAGACACAGGCAACAGAGCATGCATAATGTCGGCACTAGTACAGTGTATATCCACCTTTCGCAGCAATGCAGGCTGCTATTCGTCCATGGAGACGATCGTAGACATGCTGGATGTAGTCCTGTGGAACGGCTTGCCATGCCATTTCCACCTGGCGCCTCAGTTGGACCAGCGTTCGTGAGGGACGTACAGACCGCGTGAGACGACGCTTTATCCAGTCCCAAACATGCTCAATGGGGGACAGATCCGGAGATCTTGCTGGCCAGCGTAGTTGACTTACACCTTCTAGAGCACGTTGGGTGGCACGGGATACATGCGGACGTGCATTGTCCTGTTGGAACAGCAAGTTCCCTTGCCGGTCTAGGAATGGTAGAACGATGGGTTCGATGACGGTTTGGATGTACCGTGCACTATTCAGTGTCCCCTCGACGATCACCAGAGTGTACGGCCAGTGTAGGAGATCGCTCCCCACACCATGATGCCGGGTGTTGGCCCTGTGTGCCTCGGTCGTATGCAGTCCTCATCGTGGCGCTCACCTGCACGGCGCCAAACACGCATACGGCCATCATTGGCACCAAGGCAGAAGCGACTCTCATCGCTGAAGACGACACGTCTCCATTCGTCCCTCCATTCACGCCTGTCGCGACACCACTGGAGGCGGGCTGCACGATGTTGGGGCGTGAGCGGAAGACGGCCTAACGGTGAGCGGGACCGTAGCCCAGCTTCATGGAGACGGTTGCGAATGGTCCTCGCCGATTCCCCAGGAGCAACAGTGTCCCTAATTTGCTGGGAAGTGGCGGTGCGGTCCCCTACGGAACTGCGTAGGATCCTACGGTCTTGGCGTGCATCCGTGCGTTGCTGCGGTCCGGTCCCAGGTCGACGGGCACGTGCACCTTCCGCCGACCACTGCCGACAACATCGATGTACTGTGGAGACCTCACGCCCCACGTGTTGAGCAATTCGACGGTACGTCCACCCGGCCTCCCGCATGCCCACTATACGCCCTCGCTCAAAGTCCGTCAACTGCACATACGGTTCACGTCCACGCTGTCGCGGCATGCTACCAGTGTTAAAGACTGCGATGGAGCTCCGTATGCCACGGCAAACTGGCTGACACTGACGGCGGCGGTGCACAAATGCTGCGCAGCTAGCGCCATTCGACGGCCAACACCGCGGTTCCTGTTGTGTCCGCTGTACCGTGCGTGTGATCATTGCTTGTACAGCCCTCTCGCAGTGTCCGGAGCAAGTATGGTGGGTCTGACACACCGGTGTCGATGTGTTCTTTTTTCCATTTCAAGGAGTGTAGATAGTGCCTACAGGAAAATTAAAGAGACCTTTGGAGAGGAGAGAACCACGTGTATGAATATCAAGAGCTCAGATGGCAACCCAGTTCTAAACAAAGAAGGGAAGGCAGAAAGATGGAAGGAGTATATAGAAGGTTTATACAAGAGCGATGTACTTGAGGACAATATTATGGAAATGGAAGAGGATGTAGATGAAGACGAAATGGGAGATTCGATACTGCGTGAAGAGTTTGACAGAGCACTGAAAGACCTGAGTCGAAACAAGGCCCCCGGAGTAGCAACATTCCATTTGATCTACTGACGCCCTGGGAGAGCCAGTCCTGACAAAACTCAACCATCTGGTGAGCAAGATGTATGAAACATCCGAAATACCCTCAGACTTCAAGAAGAATATAATAATTCCAATCCCAAAGAAAGCAGGTGCTGACAGATGTGAAAATTACCGAACTATCAGTTTAATAAGTCACAGCAGCAAAATACTAACGCAAATTCTTTACAGACGAATGGAAAAACTGGTAGATGCGGACCTCGGGGAGGATCAGTTTGGATTCCGTAGAAATGTTGGAACACGTGAGGCAATACTGACCTTACGACTTATCTTAGAAGAAAGGGGGAGCCAGTCCTGACAAAACTCAACCATCTGGTGAGCAAGATGTATGAAACATCCGAAATACCCTCAGACTTCAAGAAGAATATAATAATTCCAATCCCAAAGAAAGCAGGTGCTGACAGATGTGAAAATTACCGAACTATCAGTTTAATAAGTCACAGCAGCAAAATACTAACGCAAATTCTTTACAGACGAATGGAAAAACTGGTAGATGCGGACCTCGGGGAGGATCAGTTTGGATTCCGTAGAAATGTTGGAACACGTGAGGCAATACTGACCTTACGACTTATCTTAGAAGAAAGATTAAGAAAAGGCAGACCTACGTTTCTAGCATTTGTAGGCTTAGAGAAAACATTTGACAATGTTGACTGGAATACTCTCTTTCAAATTCTAAAGGTGGCAGGGGTAAAATACAGGGAGCGAAAGGCTATTTACAATTTGTACAGAAACCAGATGGCAGTTATACGGGTCGAGGGGTATGAAAGGGAAGCAGTGGTTGGGAAATAAGTGGGACAGGGTTGTAGCCTCTCCCCGATGTTATTCAATCTGTATATTGAGCAAGCAGTAAAGGAAACAAAAGAAAATTTTGGAGTAGGTATTAAAATTCATTTAGAAGAAATAAAAACTTTGAGGTTCGCCGATGACAATGTAATTCTGTCAGAGACGGTAAAGGACTTGTAAGAGCAGTTGAACGGAATGGACAGTGTCTTGAAAGGAGGATATAAGATGAACATCAACAAAAGCAAAACGAGGATAATGGAATGTTGTCAAATTAAATCGGGTGATGCCGAGGGAATTAGATTAGGAAATGAGACACTTAAAGTAGTAAAGGAATTTTGCTATTTAGGAAGTATAATAACTGATTATGGTCGAAGTAGTGAGGATATAAAATGTAGACTGGCAATGGCAAGGAAAGCGTTTCTGAAGAAGAGAAATTTGTTAACATCGAATATAGATTTATGTATCAGGAAGTCGTTTCTGAAATTATTTGTTTGGAGTGTAGCCATGTATGGAAGTGAAACATGGACGACAACTAGTTTGGACAAGAAGAGAATAGAAGCTTTCGAAATGTGGTGCTACAGAAGAATGCTGAAGATAAGGTGGATAGATCACGTAACTAATGAGGAGGTATTGATTAGGATTGGGGAGAAGAGAAGTTTGTGGCACAACTTGACTAGAAGAAGGGATCGGTTGGTAGGACATGTTTTGAGGCATCAAGGGATCACAAATTTAGCATTGGAGGGCAGTGTGGAGGGTAAAAATCGTTGAGGGAGACCGAGAGATGAGTACACTAAGCAGATTGAGAAGGATGTAGGTTGCAGTAGGTACTGGGAGATGAAGAAGCTTGCACAGGATAGAGTAGCATGGAGAGCTGCATCAAACCAGTCTTAGGACTGAGGACCACAACAAGAACAACAGATTCTTATTTCAATACTCATTAATATAACACTACGCCTGCCAGGTCCAAAAATACGAGGGCTATTCGGAAGGTAAGGAACGATAGGTTGCGGAATAGAAACCACAGTGAAAATCAAAGCTGTTTTATTTGCAACAGTTACCGACAACTTCCAGCTAGTTATCCCCATGATCGCCGATCCGACTTAGACGTTTGTCGTAGCGTTGTAGCAATTTTACAATACCCTCGTTATAGAAAGCAGCCGCCAGTGCTTTCCGCCAATTCTCTACGCTGGCCTACAGCTCGTTGTCTGTTCCAACATATTGTCTCCATAGCCAGCCGTTCATTTCAGCAGAGATTAAACTCAAAGGGAGGCAATTACGAGCTGTATTTTGAGTAATCAAACATTTCCAAATGAAAACGATGCAGGAGCATCTTCATTGCCCCTGCAGAATGCGGATGAGAATTTTCTTGAAGAAAACGCTCGACAGTTATGTAATGTTGGCTGCATACCTTCAGGCAAAATTGCTCATGAGACACTCGTACTTGGCTTGAGACACTATTGTTCTAGGTATCTTTATGTCGTCCCTGGGTGCTCCGAACTAAAAAAAACGACGCGATCGACAGGCCTACTGGAGACACTGCTCAACACATCTGTGCAAAACGTCATAGGTTTTCACTGTGTTTTCTATGTCGCGACCGATCGTTCCTTACTTTCCGAATAATCCTCGTAGGAGAGGACTCTGCGTTGTATTTAGCCCTTCATTATGTCCTTAAAGCCAGATTACATATTTTGAGGTTAAATAAAGTCTGTTGTACATTTTCAGTAGTTTATTAGTAAAATATTAATAAATTACAGTTTTTTGCGAGGTCATCCTTAAACATGTGTCATCTAAGAAACAACAGTCATTTCGAAATTAAGATAGTAACTAGACCTTAAATGCCTTAGGTGCTCAGTTTTCGTATTCGGAAGATAATCTTATGTCAAAATAAACCAAAGGTCCTTAATAGAACTGAATAAAAAATTGCTTATTCTTGTGGAACAGAAAAAACCTACTTATACATGCAAAAAATCCTGTCATTTCAGTTAGCCTTATTTAAAACACAGGACACTGACATAAGAATATTATTGGATGGCATAGCTACAAATCGTGATGGTAAATCTTATACCTCCTTTATTCCTTGTGCTTGCATCGTGAGCTTGGAACGGGCCATTTTTTTGCGTTCCTTACTTTACCGCTAGAAAGCCTAATAAAAGCAGTACAGCTCTGACTTTAATATATTTCACAGAATTCGACGGTGAAAGGCGGACGGTCCTGCTAAAGTCGGACATACGGCAGACTTAGAAGCACCTGGAAGTGACAGCAGAATCTTCGCGTCAGAATCTTGTGTTAAAAATGAATTTTTAATCGACAATGTCGGCTGCACAGAGTTAAGTATACAGGATTTATCATAAGCAATGGCGTAAACGCATACAGTTGAAATACACGATACTAGAAGTTAAAAAAGTCTCAGTACACACAGGTTCGAAAATGCATGCCTTAAGAGTTTGAACAATTTTTCATCTTCGATACTCTGAATCAAACCTCTTCTACTGCTAGCTCTCTGCTTTCCATATTTTGAGAAGTGATAATATCGACCAAAACAAGGAAAAAATGTCGAGTAAACATGTGCTCTGAAATGACCTTAAGAGTTGTGAGCACTTGTTCATTAGAAGAGCTGTGTTCCAAAGTACCGCAGATGAACACGTTCTCATGGCACTTAAGGTATGCATTTTACAGCACATGTTTACTGGACATTGTTTTCTTGTTTTGGTCCATATTATCACTTCCCACAATATGGAAAGCAAAGAGTTTGCAGTACAATAGATTTTCTTCACAGTATCGAAGATGAAAGATTGCTCGTAGCTCTTAAGGTATGCATTTCCCACCCTTTGTTTACTGAGAATTTCTTGCCTCTAGTATCGTGTACTTTCAATTGTGTGCGTGTCTGGCATTAGTTATGATACACCCTCTATGCGTAAATGATGTTGTTGTTGTGGTCGTCAGTCCTGAGACTGGTTTGATGCAGCTCTCCATGCTACTCTATCCTGTGCAAGCTTCATCATCTCCCAGTACCTACTGCAACCTACATCCTTCTGAATCTGCTTAGTATATTCATCTCTTGGCTTCCCTCTACGATTTTTACCATCCACGCTGCCCTCCAATACTGAAATGGTGATCCCTTGATGCCTCCGAACATGTCCTACCGACCGATCCCTTCTTCTGGTCAAGTTGTGCCACAAACTTCTCTTCTCCCCAATCCTATTCAATACTTCCTCATTAGTTATGTGATCTACCCGTCTGATCTTCAGCATTCTTCTGTAGCAGCGTAAATGATATACATAATATTTTTATATAGTGAAATGGATGTAACTCACGGGATCCTTTTGTCGGGGGAAAACTTCCCTGATAATGTGGCATAAAGTAACATACATCATAAGACAAAAATGGATGACGTACCATGAAGGAATTATTGGAATGGGACGAAATATGTAGGTGCGACGTACATGTACAGAGAAACAGATAATAACAATTCCAGAAAAATTGAATGATTTATTCAAGAGGAAGAGCTGCATATATTGAGCATGTCAACATCGCGCTGATCCATTTCTGGTCCTTATGCAACCCATTAATCGGGTTAGCATTTATATACGGGGTAGCTGTGTCTTCTTAAGGGATATAGTGCCAAATTCTGGCCTATTTGAGCTTTAAATTGTGAAAATTACGAGATGGTTGGAGCGCTGTACCTGTAATTCTTCAAACATTTTCAATTGGGAAGGATCCGACGACGTTGCTGTCCAAGGGTGTCTTCGGTAAGCACCAAGACAAGCAGTAGAAACTCTCACCATGTGCGGGCGGGCATTATCTTGTTGAAATGTAAGGCGAGGATGGCTTGCCATGACGGCAACAAAAGGTGGCTTAGGATATCGTCGACGAACAGCTGTTCTGCTATCAAAAGAAGTGATACCCCCGAACATCACGCGTGGCTGCAGGACCGTATGCTGGGCGACAGTCGGGATAGTATCCAACTCCATTAACGATTGTCAGTTACCTCCTGCGCCGTGAAGACCGCTTCAGTGTCGATGCGGTGCCCTGTTGACAGTTGCCCATATTCCGGTGTACTGTTCGATTCAGACTGCCGAGTGACAAATCTTCGGTTACCGGAATCGTTGCTGCTAATTTTATCTGACAACGCCTCATTGGTTGATATAGGTTTACGTTTTATTCCTCAGGGAGGGTTTTATAATTTGATCTAAATTTTAGCGCATGTCCTTTTTGTCTCTGTGTCCTCCACTGTAGAGCCTTTGGGGTGGAAGTTTTAATGTGTTGCAGAATGGCTGGTTTCTCTTTCTTATTCTCATGGTCAGCCAGCCATGGTAATCTGTTTTGTCGTTTTTAATCTCTTCTACTTGTTTCTTTTCTTTTCTGTGGGTTTCTTCTTCCTTTTTTCCTATTTTAGTGTTTGTTGCCCCTCCGTTGTTCCTGTGGTTTTTCCTTTCTCTCCATTTTGTGTTGTCAGTCTTGCTTGTTTTATTCTCATCCTTGTGGCATTGCTTTATTCGGAATAAGGGACAAATGACCTAGCTATTTGGTACCTTCTCCCCTCTTTTAAATCAACGAACCAAACAATTTTCCATTTTAAACAATTCTTAAATACATAACAATTTCAACGTCTTAATACTGCACCAAAGAGTCTGTCATTGCACTGCAATTGGAACAAAAAGTCTTTACTCATGGAATCACAGAGTCTAGATTTTACTCAGCATCGGGATACTGCTCGTTTCACAATAATTCACGCAAACGAGACGTCGTTTTGACGTCACGTGCAATATCGACAACCACATGATAGGGTATCGACTTTGTGACAAGGGAGAATATGCATATTATTGGTTCTCGACTTCGAGTGAACTCGCTGCAATTTAAGCTATCCTCTGTGGTTACTGCCAAACTACACACTCTGAAGTCGCTACAAATTCAGAAATAAAGAGAGAAACATTTGTTAGATTAAAAAATAAATATTTTATTTTAGCTCGTTTTAATCACAGCATTCAAAGCTGTAGTCTTAATTTCCAGCTAAACCACACACTTGTAAATCGCCACATATTCAGAAACAAAAAGCCAAATATTAGTGAAAAGGCAAAACATCAGTTTTACTTTTGATCGTTTCAGCCGCACCAGTTATAGCTGTACTAAGAGGTTGTTGCCTAACTACACTCTTGGAAAACGGCACACATTCGTAAATAAACAGCGAAATATTTGTGAGAAGGAAGAATATGAATGTTAATGATCTTCGTTTCATTCGTAGCAATCTAAGCTGTCATTATAGGTTTCTGCCTAATCACATAGTCGGAAATCGCTAAATATTTATGTCGTCCTTCGTTCTCAGATCAGGCAATGTAGATATCATTCAGTATTGCAAAACATACTTGTGTGATATTCATACGAAGTAGCAGAACGTGTTAAGAACGCTAACATGAAAAAAAATTGCGTGCTATAGGATGTAAACTAACAAGTTTCCACTCCAGGAGCCACGACGTTATCATTACGCTACTACTTAAGCATATGATGTAAAATTCCTGTCTTGGTCATCATATTGTATCTTGAAAGCTTGTGTATTTGATGCGTATTAAGTACATTTAATAAATATGGTGATGTGTTTGTGATAAATTTTTAGTGCTTCGTTACATTGAAACGGCATACTGCAAATTATAAAAGTGTTTTTCATTCTCAGTTTGTAAATATTGACGATAATCATTCATTCCTAAGAGAGCACTCCTATATGTTGGCAATAACCACCGATAAATCACTACGTTTCATTTTATTATAGCCGTAATTATAATGGATCATTCCTAAATTGACGTGTTTTTGTAAATCATCGTTACGTCCGCATGAAACCTTGTGAAGGGCCCACATCGAATACTAGCGAAAGTCGATAGACGATCATGCGGTTGTAAACAGCGTGTGACGTCAAAATGACGTAACGTTTGCGGGAATTTTGAAACGAGCATTACGCCTGCGTCGTTACCGGTTCTTATACGAGTTATAACTCATTTAAATTAAAAATATATTTAAAGGAGTGAGAAAGTATACTGCGTTTAAGATGAAATCGAACAGAACATTTTAAAATGATATTTAAAATATTTGTGCATGTATATGTTGTTATCCCATTTACACTGGTTATAGATTTATAGGCAGGTGTGTTGTCATACTCATACAGAAGCTGTGCGGTTTGTATGTTTCATTAAAGCATGGGGAAAAGGCTGAAGTACATAATGTTTGTGGCGTGTGTATGTGGTCTTTCGTTTTATTTAGTTGGTTATCCAAAACTAATGGTCCAGTTCTTACACAAAATTCCATTTTTGTCTGTGGCACAACATACGGCAGCCATTGTGTAGCTCCATTTCCATTCACATGATACCCATTTTACGAATTAGGAAACATTACACCGTAAAATTACTTCCATTGTCTCATAAATCTTTGGTGATAACTCACCTGTAGACTGTTCTATAGGAACCCCGTTGACCTTCAACTGACTTTACTGTCACGGCCTTTTGTATAGTTCGTCTGAGCTATTTTCACTGGTGGTAGAAACATAAAGGTAATCGCACGATTTGTCAGTTGCCGATGATAACTGGAATAAAGAGCCGACTAGCGAATAGTAGGTATACTTTGCTACTGAATATTGTAGTTGTTGTTTATATATATTGATGATGGCTGTTCCACTTTTCTTAAACTGTTATGTAATCGCTGTGCAGTAAACTCCTAAGTTTTGCAAGCTATGGAAACATTAGTGTTCCGCTGCAATAACCTCCTGCCCTTGCTCGTACACAAGGTACTGTAACAACTACCTATTTTTGATGCGACTACTTTAACAAGTTGCTTTCCACAAATAATCAAAGAAATAGACGATGTACCAAGAAGGAATTAGAACGGAAATCTATAGATCTGAGGTACATGTGCATAGAAACAAATGACCGCAGTGTCAGAAAAACTGGATGATTTATTCTAGAGAAAAAGCTTCACAAACTGAGAAAGTCAGAAACGCGCTGGTCCACCTCTGGCCCTTACGCAAGCGGCTATTCGGTATAGCATTGATCGATATAATTGTTGGATGTATTCCTGAGGATTTGGTGCCAAATTCTGTCCAAATGGCGCGTTAGATCGTGAAAATTCTGAGATTGTTATAGAGGGCCCCTGCCTACAATGCTCCGAACTTTCTGAAGTGCGAAGAGATCCGGCGATCTTTGCTGCCCAAGGTGAGGTTTGGCATGCACGAAGGCCGACAGTAGAAGTGGCCGCTTTGTGCTGGCAGGCATTATCTTGCTGAATGGGGCGTAGAATATCTTCGACGAACTGCTGTACTGTAAGAGTTCCGCGGATGTCAACCAAAAGGGTCTTGCTATGAAAAGAAATGACACTTCATACCATCACTTACTATTGTAGGGCTGTACGGCGGGTGGCAGCCAGGTTGGTATCTCACTGCTGTTTGAGGCGTCTTCAGACACGTCTTCTCTGCTCATCGGGGCTCAGCTCGGGGCGGGACTCATCACTGAAGACAATTCTACTCCATTCAATAAGATTCCAGGCTGAAGGCATGTCTGTAGATGCACTATGTGACTTAACATCTATGGTCATCAGTCCCCTAGAACTTAGAACAACTTTTTTTTTTCACAGGCAGGCCGCCACACCGGACCTCGACAATAATCCGCCAGGCGGATTCGTGCTGGGGAACGGCACGCCTTCCCGCTCGAGAAGCAGCGCGTTTTTTTTAATAAAAATGAAAACGCGGTTCCTCCGCTTTATGGTCCAACAACGCGACCGCTACCTTTTTGGTAACAGGAAGGCAGGTTAAACGAACAATCTTTATTCGTACAATTGTGCTGTCCTAGGGGAAAGTATCGAGACATCAAAAACAATTTGGAAACCATAAAATATAAAATCAACGTAAAGGCCGCCCTCTTATTTTTTTTTAGCATGACTAAAGCAAAAGACGACCCTAGTCAAGGGTGGGAGTGAAAATGAAGTTATCATCTGCATCACAATCCCTGCAGCACGCGGTGTCACATCATAAATCTGGCAGAAAGCCACATTTCTGCCTGTGTGGACGGCATGTATTTCGCCTGCGTCGACCATTCGAAGGGCCATTATCTGAGGCGGTTTCGGTGTTTACCATCGTTGTTTTTTTTCCTCACTTGAACATAATCCAGTCATAACTGGCGCCAACAGGTAGTGGCCAGTTTTCTTCTCAGTGTGCCATGTGCCAATTTAATTGAACCGCACAGTACTCTCTCTAGTCGTTCTGCTGCAGGAGTCTTCTCAGTTCTGGGACACCCCAGCTGTCGGGCGAATTGTGAAAAACACTTCCTAAAAAATTGGAAAAGTAAGTCCTGTATTTCGTATGACTCCGTATGAGCTCCTGTTGTTCCTGTAAATATATCCAATAATCCATCACGGACTTAATGTCGTACGAATACAAATATTTCGTCGCATGTCCAGCGATCCAATTGACCGCATACATCTTTTTGTTTGGGAAAAAAGGTATTGTCTCGTAGAAAAAGTACATCCGATGTGATTTCTGTGTAGGTAGTGCGCCGAAGGAAGTCCAGTATTCGACGTGTCAGCGTCCAGACGTCCCTCGCTGCGCCACACACTGAACCATGTTCTTCCGTTGCTAACAGTCCACAGTTTATGCCAAGAGGAGAATAGACCATATGAATTGTATGTAATCGACTCCTGGTCACAAGTTTATGGTTTATAAGAATATACCACATCGGTCTCGCCGCTGTTGACAGTAATGGATTATGCACTGCACACCAAATGTGGTTCCACGTTATCGACGGATATTTGAATTCCATTATGTTGCGGCCATGTTGATCCATCAAGCACCTATAGATCTCCCGAGTCGTGGGTATTCTCGTCGAAGGTGCTTTCAGACAAACATAACTGTAATCAACAAGAAATGAGCCAATGTGTGCAAGAGAAGGCGAAATATTGCCCAAAAGGGGGTTCGTACGAAGGTGGAACAGAGCTGACGTTATGGTATGCTTTCGTTGTTGCCAATTTCGTATCATCGCTCGCTTGTAAAGCGCCAGTGCTTTGTTTCGCACGTTTGTGAGGTTGAGGCCACCGTTCCGGAACTGTAGCGTTAACGTGTCATATTTGATCTTAAATAACATCCCAGGTGTTCCCCAGGGAAGCGTCCTGGGACCTCTACTGTTCCTGATCTATATAAATGACCTGGGTGACAATCTGAGCAGTTCTCTTAGACTGTTCGCAGATGATGCTGTAATTTACCGTCTAGTAAGGTCATCCGAAGACCAGTATCAGCTGCAAAGCGATTTAGAAAAGATTGCTGTATGGTGTGTCAGGTGGCAGTTGACGCTAAATAACGAAAAGTGTGAGATGATCCACATGAGTTCCAAAACAAATCCGTTGGAATTCGATTACTCGATAAATAGTACAATTCTCAAGGCTGTCAATTCAGCTAAGTACCTGGGTGTTAAAATTACGAACAACTTCAGTTGGAAGGACCACTTAGATAATATTGTCGGGAAGGCGAGCCAAAGGTTGCGTTTCATTGGCAGGACACTTAGAAGATGCAACAAGTCCACTAAAGAGACAGCTTACACTACACTCGTTCGTCCTCTGTTAGAATATTGCTGCGCGGTGTGGGATCCTTACCAGGTGGGATTGACGGAGGACATCGAGAGGGTACAAAGAAGGGCAGCTCGTTTTGTATTATCGCGTTATAGGGGAGAGAGTGTGGCAGATATGATACACGAGTTGGGATGGAAGTCATTACAGCATATACGTTTTTCGTCGCGGCGAGACCTTTTTACGAAATTTCAGTCACCAACTTTCTCTTCCGAATGCGAAAATATTTTGTTGCGCCCAACCTACATAGGTAGGAATGATCATCAAAATAAAATAAGAGAAATCAGAGCTCGAACAGAAAGGTTTAGGTGTTCGTTTTTCCCGCTCGCTGTTCGGGAGTGGAATAGTAGAGAGATAGTATGATTGTGGTTCGATGAACCCTCTGCCAAGCACTTAAATGTGAATTGCAGAGTAGTCATGTAGATGTAGATGTAGTGCTAACATAGTAACCAAAGGTAGCCATGAGGCGGTCACCCAGTCGTCGTCGCGTGAGCGATACGATTTGTGTCTTGACACGATGAACTTCCGTATGATGTTCTGCAGACGGCACCTGGAATGACAGCTCACGAAGTATGGTGTAATAATAGTCAAGAGTGTCTCTTTGCCATCTCGTCCTATCCCGACCATACTGTATTAGAGCTCTTCTTATTGCCGGCTTAGTACACTCGAGCCACCATTGAAGCACTGAGGTATATGTTGGTACACGGCGTTGACATGTGGTCCATACCTCCTCGACTCTCTGACGACATTCGGGGTCCGCCAAAAGTGACGAATTGAGCTTCCATGTCCCGCGGCTACTCCACACACTTTGCCTACGGAGTGATATGGTACAAATGTAAGCCAGATGATCAGTGAATGCCGCAGGCCATCGTTCCGCGTCGACCACCTTATCCTGTAGGCCAACCGAAACATATATTCGATCGAGTCTGCTCGCCGAGTGACTGGTAAAAAAAGTATATCCTTCACGGTTCCTATGCATCAAGTCCCAGGTGTTGCTTAACTCCACATCCCGGCGTAGCAGATGCAACTCACGACAGGTATTGTAATGTGGAATCTGGTCTTTTTGGGCTAAAACACAATTGAAGTCACCACCTCAATCTATTGGTTATGACCTGTAGATTAAAACTGAAGAAACTGCAAAAATGTGGGAAATTAAGGAGATGGGACCTGGATAAACTGAAAGAACAAGAGGTTGTGCAGAGTTTCAGGGAGAGCATAAGGGAACAATTGACAGGAATAGGGGAAAGAAATACAGTAGAAGAAGAATGGGTAGCTCTGAGGGATGTAGTAGTGAAGGCAGCAGAGGATAAAGTAGGTACAAAGACGAGGGCTGCTAGAAGTCCTTGGGTAACAGAAGAAATATTGAAATTAATTGATGAAAGGAGAAAATATAAAAATGCAGTAAATGAAGCAGGCAAAAAGGAATACAAACGTCTCAAAAATGAGATCGACAGGAAGTGCAAAATGGCTAAACAGGGATGGCTAGAGGACAAATGTAAGGATGTAGAAGCTTCTTTCACTAGGGGTAAGATAGATACTGCCTACAGGAAAATTAAAGAGACCTTTGGAGAGAGGAGAACCACGTGTATGAATATCAAGAGCTCAGATGGCAGCCCAGTTCTAAGCAAAGAAGGGAAGGCAGAAAGGTGGAAGGAGTATATAGAAGGTTTATACAAGGGCGATGTACTTGAGGACAATATTATGGAAATGGAAGAGGATGTAGATGAAGACGAAATGGGAGATACGATACTGCGTGAAGAGTTTGACAGAGCACTGAAAGACCTGAGTCGTAACAAGGCCCCCGGAGTAGACAACATTCCATTAGAACTACTGACGGCCTTGGGACAACCAGTCCTGACAAAACTCTACCAGCTGGTGAGCAAGATGTATGAGACAGGCGAAATACCCTCAGACTTCAAGAAGAATATAATAATTCCAATCCCAAAGAAAGCAGGTGCTGACAGATGTGATAATTACCGAACTATCAGTTTAATAAGCCATGGCTGCAAAATACTAACGCGAATTCTTTACAGACGAATGGAAAAACTCGTAGATGCAGACCTCGGGGAGGATCAGTTTGGATTCCGTCGAAATGTTGGAACACGTGAGGCAATACTGACCTTACGACTTATCTTAGAAGAAAGATTAAGAAAAGGCAAACCTACGTTTCTAGCATTTGTAGACCTAGAGAAAGCTTTTGACAATGTTGACTGGAATACTCTTTTTCAAATTCTAAAGGTGGCAGGGGTAAAATACAGGGAGCGAAAGGCTATTTATAATTTGTACAGAAACCAGATGGCAGTCATAAGAGTCGAGGGGCATGAAAGGGAAGCAGTGGTTGGGAAAGGAGTGAGACAGGGTTGTAGCCTCTCCCCGATGTTATTCAATCTGTATATTGAGCAAGCAGTAAAGGAAACAAAAGAAAAATTTGGAGTAGGTATTAAAATTCATGGAGACGAAGTAAAAACTTTGAGGTTCGCCGATGACATTGTAATTCTGTCAGAGACGGCAAAGGACTTGGAAGAGCAGTTGAACGGAATGGACAGTGTCTTGAAAGGAGGATACAAGATGAACATTAACAAAAGCAAAACGAGGATAATGGAATGTAGTCAAATTAAATCGGGTGATGCTGAGGGAATTAGATTAGGAAATGAGACACTTCAAGTAGTAAAGGAGTTTTGCTATTTAGGAAGTAAAATAACTGATGATGGTCGAAGTAGAGAGGATATAAAATGTAGACTGGCAATGGCAAGGAAAGCGTTTCTGAAGAAGAGAAATTTGTTAACATCGAATATAGATTTATGTATTAGGAAGTCGTTTCTGAAAGTATTTGTTTGAAGTGTAGCCATGTATGGAAGTGAAACATGGACGATAACTAGTTTGGACAAGAAGAGAATAGAAGCTTTCGAAATGTGGTGCTACAGAAGAATACTGAAGATAAGGTGGATAGAGCACGTAACTAATGAGGAGGTATTGAATAGGATTGGGGAGAAGAGAAGTTTGTGGCACAACTTGACTAGAAGAAGGGATCGGTTGGTAGGACATGTTTTGAGGCATCAAGGGATCACAAATTTAGCATTGGAGGGCAGCGTGGAGGGTAAAAATCGTAGAGGGAGACCGAGAGATGAGTACACTAAGCAGATTCAGAAGGATGTAGGTTGCAGTAGGTACTGGGAGATGAAGCAGCTTGCACAGGATAGAGTAGCATGGAGAGCTGCATCAAACCAGTCTCAGGACTGAAGACAACAACAACAACCTATAATGAAATGATCGAATCTGCCGCTAAATAAGGGCACAATCTCCTCCGAATAATATCTCGCACGCGCCCGTCTGTTGATTGTGCCGGAAGGAGCATAAACACTGAGAATGCGAATTCCATTAACAGTTATCGCCAGTCCTCGTGCCGAAGGTAGATAAGCCAGGTCGCGAACCGGAATCCCGTCGCGGACCAATATCACCGTTCCACTGTCGTTGTTCGAGTGCGGCCAGGTGTAGGAGATGCATCCATGTACTTCCTGGAACTCAGGAATGTAAATTTCCTGCACCATCAGTTTATCCACACCCGACGCGTGTATCATTTCCCTAAACAGCTGCTGTTTCACAGGCGATCTAATGGTTTTTACATTCACTGTCCCTATTCTGTATGCCTGGGGTCGAGTAGCTGTCATCTCCACATGATGTTAAAATGGCATAGTTTCACCGTGTGGATAGTCCCTTTGCATATCCGCAGAGGATCGCCCGATGACGTGTCCCTGCGGCATTAGGTGTCTTCAGATGCGGACGGCTGCAAGTTCCCACCAATAGAATGGTCCGCATCGGTGATTTCGTCGTCCTGCTCATACCAGCTGATATTATTGCGGTGCTCGAAATTTTCCAGTGCGGCATTGATGTGTGACATCTGTTATTCTTTCGCAGCATTAGACTCCGCCTCAGAAGTGGTATCAGACTCCTGAGCGGATGCGTCGTCTGAACGACACGACATCTTTTCACCTCCCGAAGTCATATGGTCTGTGACATCCGAAGCTTGTGGTTCCAAGTCAGACAGGTCCATAGAGTTAGACTCATCTGGGCTCCCAAGAAGAGAAGGGAGCATCTCCGCAGAGTTTAGTCGGCACTTCTTGCGGCGCTTTGGCGAGCGTTGTTTGCGGGCCCTAACCTCGGCGAATCTTGTATCTCCTGCTGTCTCGCCACCGCCACAACACCCTGGGGCCGTTCCACTTCAGCTTCCATGCCTACTGTGATGCTGTCATCCTCTTTCTGCACCACCTGTAGTGTCTGAGATTGGAGGTTGGTCGGAGCCATTCCTTCTTCAGTGGGGTCCTAAGGCGCCTCAATCAACTGCGGCGTCGGTTCGATAGGGCTTTCCGATCTCGGCGTCACCTCCCCGCGAAGCGCCGTCACGTAAGTCATCGGCAGTGACGTTGGTGGAGTCGGATTCTGGAAGTCTCCGCTGGGGAGTTGCACGAGTCTCCTCTGCATACACGCAGATCGCAGATGTCCTTCACCACCACACCTGGAGCATGTCCGGGGCTGTCCATCATAGATGACAAGAGCTCTACAGCCGCCTATGTTTATGTACAATGGCACATGTTTCGTAAGGGCAATTCGCACCTGTCGGACACCATTGAGCACTGGATACGTGCTAAAACTTGCCCAACGGTCGGCAGTATGACTAATAACTCTGCATATGGCTGGAGTGATTCAGTGACCAATGATTCGGGTACCTCGAAAGGCAGCTCGAAGACTCGAATCGTACGCACTCCCAGGCCCGAATGAGCAACTAAAGCTTCGCCAATATGACCATTGGAGTGTCGGAACTGGAATCCTCGTTTGGCGGCTTCTATGATCCTATCGCATGCTGCGTCGTCAATCATCTTTACGTAAAGAGTGCTCCTCACGATTGGTAAATGAATTCCAATAATCTCAGTGTAATTAAGATGCACTTCGTCCCTCAAGAAACGTTTGATTTCGAAAGCCTTCGGTCTGGCGTACTCGTTACAGAACGTGAACTGTATCGTGGTTTTTCGGAAATTGTGTGCCATTGCGTTCGATTCAAACAGTAACACACGCGAGTGACGACGGTGTAAACATCGCTTCTTCCGCGAACGTTCGCAGCCGGGATGTAAACAAGTCCGAGCTGCTCCGCAGCTAAAGGCGGACTGTGACTTAAACTTAACTAACCTAAGGACATCACACAACACCCAGTTATCACGAGGCAGAGAAAATCCCCGACCCTGCGGGAATCGAACCCGGGAACCCGGGCGTGGGAAGCGAGAACGCTACCGCAAAACCACGAGCTGCGGACCTGGCGTTCCACACTGCATCTAAGTCAGCCTAGTTGATTTTCGTATCTACATCTACATCCATACTCCGCAAGCCACCTGACGGTGTGTGGCAGAGGGTAGTCTGAGTACCTCACTTGGCTTTGCTTATATGCATGCATTCTGTCTATTGTTTGCGTATAAAATCGTGTTTGTCAGCTTCCTCTCCCGTTTCCCAGTACTAACTCATGACATTCTAATGTAATGCTAATGATGCAGCATAAAGTATTAGTTTTTGTGGAAGTCTGGGTGATATAGCTTATTCCTGTTATGAATTTTACCACCTTTACGATGGATCCCGAATGTAAGTTACAGCCTAAAATTTGTAATTTTAAGATCTTGGAAGATCATTGTGTGTTCCGTCCGTTAGTGCGAACGAGTCATCCTGATAATGATGCAGCCCCATTTAGATACGATTAAGTTTCGTACACACACCTGAAGTAATTGTGCTGTAATGTGAGTTATAGTATTGCCATCAGCTCGTTTGTTTCAGGCTTGATTAATTTGTTATAATTAAACCGTTCTCTATGATGTCTAGAGTTTCTATAGTTGGAATACTTCTGTAGAAATTGGCACTATCAAATGATACAAATTTACCGTTTGTAGATAAGCGAATGTCTTAAATTCAATTAGCTTACGCCAGCACATTGGGTTCAAAATCGCTCTGAGCACTATGGGACTCAACTTCTGAGGTCATTAGTCCCCTAGAACTTAGAACTAGTGAAACCTAACTAACCTATGGACATAACACACATCCATGCCCGTGGCAGGATCCGAACCTGCGACCAGAGCGGTCTCTCGGT
This sequence comes from Schistocerca gregaria, assembly GCF_023897955.1. NCBI lineage: Eukaryota > Metazoa > Arthropoda > Insecta > Orthoptera > Acrididae > Schistocerca > Schistocerca gregaria. The sequence continues at coordinate 336,546,095 of NC_064927.1, forward strand.
TCCAGACTGCAACATCTAGAACCGCATGGCCACTTCGGCCGGCTTGCACATTCGGAACAGTGTATATTGTCTCATAAGTATAAAATTCTTCGAATACGATGTTTATATTTCTTGCCCAGTGTTTACTCCAGGGTATCAATACAATTTACAATTTCCCGGACGGTCATTCACTCTCTGGGCTGTGCCCAGAGTACTGGGTCCCCAGGATTCATTATTGTACACTGTCTGTATGAGACAAAATAAGACTGCATTTCTTAAAAGTTTCTTAGATTGAATCCTTTAATTTATTAGATTTGGTTTCATTTTCGTGATTTTACTTTTGGTAAGGAACTCTAGCACTATTGTTGCTGGCGTGGCGCTTTGTTTACTATTGAGTTAAGTTCGAAAGCGATTCTTAATGTCACTGGTCACGACTGTTTTATTCTTGTCTTTTGCAGACATTTGTGTTTGAGTTAATACTGCTATGGTTATCCGCTGTCGTTACTGAGTGACACCGTGTAAACGAACTTATTTCTTTCCTGGCTCCGATATTATTCTTTTCAAGGTAACTACAATGACCAACGTAACTTTTAAGTTCCTCACTCATGACTGTTTTCTTTGAAGAAATTCAATTACTTATCACATTTGTATTATATGGATCTTTAATTATAACAGGGAAACAGAAAAATGTACAGAGACTAAAATCCATTGTAAGTCGGAGACAAAGGAGAAGGTAGGGGAGGAGGTCGCCGAAAAATATCCATCCTAGGAATTTTCCGTCTGTAATCCATAGCCATACCCCATACGACTAATTGAACAGCGGAAATCTCACAGTATTGCCCTCAAGCTTCCCGTCGGAACTGACTTCTAAGAATCTGGAACCCAACGAGAGTCTTCCCCGTTTTAATTTGTCACATTATTGAGCATCCCAACTGGACAGCGTGTGGTGCTGTGCTGCAGATTATTGAGTCGAGAAAAAAAAAGACCTCGAGATTTCAAGGGTTCTTCCAAAATAGTAAGCTCTGCCCTGTTACTGTAAATGTTGAGTCAGCAAGTCACCACGGATATTCTTTACCTACGGACAAATTTTAGACACTGTTGCGATTCCGTTGTGCAGCAAGTGGTGGGACTGTTTTTGTGGGAATTTGGAACGGCTAACGGGCATGTATGCTCCTGTTCTATGCTTTGCTGAAAATTAGTGCTAGGGTTTGGGGCGGCGTGTTCGAGAAAGCGACACAGGAGAAAAATGGGAATTTTATTTCGGCGCTGTTACTTGGAGGTTCTCATTGAGTGCGGCACTGCGTCATGTGACGCAGCATACGAAGGTTGCTATGTGTCGATGGGTTATTCCTGTAGCCGAAATTGCAAATCTGAAGATGGTTCTAGAGGAACCGAAATCGGTCATGTGAATAAACATTTTGCAATCAAGACGGATTATAAGAGACATTATATCACAACGTTTTATCGAGTTACTATGTCGTACTATACTCTGTTTGTTGTCTGTTAATCGTACTGCCACGACCAGTTGCAATTTCACTTTCTTCTTACATTGATTTTTCTTTTTATTTTATTTAGTTAACTAACATTTATATTGTAAGGTAACTTTACACAGGAGAGAATAATTTACGTTTCTTGACTTTGGTTATCGAGACGGAGATGGAGCAACAATTTTTATGGACGCGGAAAACTACCCTGGATAACACATCAAGACTTTTTCAGTATAGCAGAAGAACGGGTTGCTAACCTCGAGCTCTAATGATGTAAGAGTCTGCTTCGCATATATTACAAATCCACAGCAGATGCTATTAGATAGGTCATGGCTACGGTATCAATAAATTGCACACGGTTAAGCCACAGCAGCAAGTAGCCCACAGCAAAATCGTATGCCTTTGTTGAACGATATTACAACTTACCAACGTCATGCGGTAGCTTGAAATATTATGAGAACTTGCGACGCATGCGAATACAAAGATTCAATACCGCTAGTTGCTAGTTTGTTCTAATTCAAAATTATTAACACACAAATAATTCCTAATCTCACCCACTGGTGATGAAATTTGTCTGGCGTAGGCAGCTGGACATAAATTTCCGCAGTTAGGTCAGGTACCGTCTAGCAGAGCAATTTGCGTGCCAAGCGGGGAAGCCGGCGTGTCGCTGACTTTTACAGGCGTGCGCAGCTATAAAGGATTCCGGATCTTATTGACTTTACATCGAAAATCTGTCAGACTTTTAAAAGTTTTCGCAGAGTTCAGGGGGAGCGCGAGGGCGAGCGTAAGAGGTTTGACACTTCTGCGACAGGGAGGTGCGAAATACTTCTGCTACTTATCTCTGCCGCCGAAGCGACCGGGGCTGCTAGGTGGGGGAGATAGGTGGAAAACAGAAAAAAAAGCGGAATGTGAGGAGCAGAGGAGGAAAAATACGTGCGAGAAGAATCAGGGAGAAGGGGGCCGCTTAAACTTTCTCGAACTGCGTTTGGCAGGCTATCCTATATAGCCAGCAGAGCTGGGGAGAAATCCCAACGGCTTCCGGACAAAGGGCCTGTTTTACAATCCATTGTATTACGGGCAGATTAGGAAGGAAAATTACCTCTTGGTCCCTCGCGACCGGCCACAAAGTTCGAGCTCGTTCTATTTAAAAAATGTAATCCGGTACGAGGTGAAAACGAGGATTCCTTGGACGTTCGACGTTCTACCTAAAATGTAAGTGTAAAAGTTAAGAGACGTGAGATAAACGACCAAAGGCCTAATAATTCGACATTGTAACATGGTTTTAGACATTTTTTAAACATTGTAACACGTCTCTTCTTCACTGATTCTGAAAGACGAAACAAGATGCGGTGCGAAAAGTGATGAAAGACAAAAGTAAACTGAATTCCGGTAAGCAGTTTTATTCTGATTACTGGTGGATTAATTATTTTTAAATGTGTTTCAATATGTGGTAACCATCGTAAACAGAAGTAGCCGTAAGCTAATTTTTAAGAGAATGGTAAGGTTCTGCTGTTGGACAGGATAAAGAACAGGTTGTCTCTCCTCTTTCTGAACGTAGCTGTTCAACATCGTTGTACTTCACTGTAGGCATCATGCTGTTTGTGGAATACAAATTAGCGTTTTCCACACTAGGAAATTATTACTAAAATCCAAAAGAGCGGGAAATTACGGGAAGGGAGACCATTGGGGATCAAACGCCACACGTTTAAATTTGTAATCTGCCACATATCCACTGAGCCATGGAGCCGCACCAAAGAAATATTAAAATTCTTCGTATGTATGTCAAATGTGTATTTCAAAACACACCATACAAGTAAATTTTTTTTTTATTTTATTTTAAAATAGGCAGAGAAGCAAGAGGAGGCGCTGGATCCTCGTTTACCCATGTAGGGATTATGATAAACTTTTACTGACAATAGCTACTTTAGGAGTATGTTCTGAGGAAGTGATCGAAAGATAATTTTGTTTTCTTTATCTCTAAATATTTCTTGGATAGTCACACGATGAATGAATGAACCGTAGTTTTCTTAGGAATATTAAAAAACAATCTTGCAGTTACTTGTAAATATATTTGTCTGGTGGTGGCGCTAACAGAGGAAATTCTCTTCCGTGACAAAAATAAAAACAGTATTTCTTAGTTTGAAAACAGAATAATATACTTCCTTTCCTTCCCAAATTTATTCCTTACTTTTACCTCACTCAACTGCAAAAAGTTGTCAGTTTTGTTCTTCTTGCAGTCAAACTGGAATTACCACAGGAGCACGTTTCTACAACGCCCTGGAATGTCACCAAAGCCTAGTCGTCACATAATCTTGTTCTGAAAGCATCACGCGAAAACGAGATCAGTCTTCATTTCTTGGAAAAGCGTATTTCCTGGACTGTACCTTGCAGCCTGTTCTATGCTAGTGTTACAATTGAAGCACAGGCACAGGAATTTATCGATCTAAAAAAGCAGGTCTTTTGTTCTTCCTTAATTTTTTGGCTTTCGCGAAGCATCCATTCAGCCGTCTCATTAGTGCAAATCCAATACTGATGATACGAACGTAAGGACAACAGAATACGTAGTCCCCCAAATGGTAACATCTCCGATCCGGCCGGGAACGGAACACGTGTTCCTTTACTTAGCAACCAGCCGTACTTACCATGCCGCTGACGAGGCGGTCACCTAACAATGCCCTGAAGACCTTAGGGTGTAGAGGGTAGTATTTCCACGGCAAAGCACAGCAATCTGATCATCCGAAACCTTTGTAGTTTACTGTTACACCGTCTAGTGCCTTCCATTGCTACGAAATGATACAGGCATTTTATTAAAACTGACTAGACTACGATAAAAATTATCGCTCTCAAACCAGTAAGAAAAACAAATTTGTTACTATCCTGTAGAGTAATTTTCTTCTTTTGCCTGGGTTCGGCGAAATAGTTTAATTTGACGCTTCACTACGTCACATGCAGATGTCAAGGTATAAAAGAAACCAATTGAAGTAATTGTCTAGCCTCGGAAAATTTTCCTATTTGTGCTAAAACATCATGTGCCACTGAAAATGAGACGGTCACTTTTTGACCATTCCAAATCTCAACCATACCAAATCTCGACTGTCTCATCTATATACTTTAGTAAGGTGTCATATCAGATACTCTTTCAGTTTTGGGGCTCTGTGACGAAAGATAAAAGTTGACATTTATCAAAAATGTGAGGAACGGAACCTTAGTCCCATCGACGTAACTTAAAATATACAAAATGAGACGTTTGTTTGATCAAAGCTCTCAGTTATCTAAAATATACTGAGTCCTGGTTAGACACCAAAATGATGTTCCTTGCATTTCAAATAATTACGTCATAGCTCAACGAGAAATTACCAGCGGTTATATCTCCGAGTGTACAGAAACCACTGCTAGAAGCTTTCATCGTTCCATCCCCGTGTATATACTTGCAGAGCTTGTGACCTACGGCGATCGCAAATAACGGAAAAGTAGAACCGGAGAAGCTGAAATGCGCAGGTATCATGTATAGACGCTGAACAGTTAAACGTCACTACCGTTAGCCCAATCTAGTATGTTTTACAGCGTACAGTCCGCCACCGCGTATCTACGATTGATTGTTGACGATACAGAGCAATGTCCCATATGCTTGTGGCACATGAGTTTCGTTCAGATGAATTTTGCTTGCTTCACAAGCAATTTACACATATGAAACTTCTCTTTAATACCCCCAGATAAGTTATTTTTGAGTCTCCTGTAAAATTTGGCTTTTGTGGCGTACACATTACTTTCTCCCACGTAAATGCCTTAATTTTACTTCTTTGCCAGAAAATATAGTTATGTTCTGGATTTTACGAAATATTGGTGAAGGGGGCAATAAATAATGAAAGTATCCGTGGAGTGTAATGTACCGTAACATCAAAACTGAGTATAGTAAACATTTACGTCAATAAAATGGGTAAAATATGTAAGAACATATTTAATAGCATGAAAATATATAATATATATTTTATTAAATATTTCATGCAAGAAAATTTGGAGTGATATCATCTTGTGGATTAAACCATAGCTTACTAAGCTCTTAAGTCTGCAGCTCGCGGTCGTGCGGTAGCATTCTCGCTTCCCGCTCCCGGGTTCCCGGGTTCGATTCCCGGTGGGGTCAGGGATTTTCTCTGCCTCGTGATGAGTGGGTGTTGTTTGATGTCCTTAGGTTAGTTAGGTTTAAGTACTTTTAAGTTCTAGGGGACTGATGTATATAGATAAGTCCCACAGTGCTCAGAGCCATACTATGCTCTTAAACATACCGGAAACCACAAAAGTACATTAGGCAGGTACGTTTTGCGTTACTTTTTTTCTTTTGAAAGTCAGCACTGCGCTAGAGAAAGAAATCGGTTTTTTAAAATGTCGATCATCACTGAAGTTAGAGGTGTAGCTTTCCATTGTGAAGCACAGTGAGCAGCCTGAAACTTCTCAAAATTCTCTGCATTCATAATATATCTCCAGTCAGAAAGAATGATTTTATAGGAGGTTGGTGCAAAATTTAGGAAATGAAATATTCGTGGAGAGATGTTCGATGATGTTGCAGACAGCAGAAAAGTCGAGTGACCTAGACTCATTGTCAAAATAGCGTTAAACTTATTCACTTACCTCTGTCCAATATCACCTCTAGTGTGAGTGTCCGCTTGCATTTGATATTGTTAACAATTTCTAAAGATTTTAGCAAAGACAACCATATAGGTCCTAATTTATCAACGCTACTGGCAAGGAATTTAAAGTAGCTGTAGGTTTATCGCAGAGAATTTGCAATTTAACGGTTAGTGGAAGCATTTTAGGTCTCTCAGTCTGAAAATACCTAGGAATGGAATCAGTTACAGGTTTCGCGGCTTGAAAATATTCATTATGAAAACCAACGGCTTCAATCCATGTAACGAACCTCGTTACGACAGCCCGGGTGGCAGTGCTAGATTATTCAGCCGTTCCCTTCCACTAACACACAACGCGGGGATTTGGGAAACACTTTCTTTGTGTAGGAAATTAATTTATTTCCATCTGTGGGGCAGCCGCGTCCTTCTTCGGCGAAACGTTACATTGCGTACGGAAAAGGGAAAGATATTGAAATGCTGGTAGAATATGGGTAGGGTAGGTGTCGCTTTCAGCACATCCGCTGCAGCATCCAAATACATAAAAAGGTGGTTTTCTTTTTCAATTCCCTTAGGTCTTAGTACTTTAAGATAGCTATTCACAAATCGTGCTGCTGTTTAATGATTTAACTTTAAAGGAAATCAGTTACAGCTTTTAAGATTATTCTATACGGCCAACAATGAGATTGCCAATGAAACGTCAACGCACGTCCATTGTTTCGTCGACGATATGCGGTCGTTACTTACGTCGCTCTGCGTCTGTATAATCTGCTTTTTAGCCGACTACTTTGTGTGCACAAAACTAGTATACGTTGCTGAAGCGGGGACTTCTTATAACACCCTATCTGCTCGCTGCTCGCTCGCAATAGAACAACCTGTCAGCAGGAAAGCGACGTCCATCATAATCCAAGATCTTAATTCAGATGAGAATTTTGATGTAACAGAATGCATCATGAAAACTAACACTGATGAACTCTTCAGAAGTAATATTCGGCAAAATTTTCTTGGCGCAGTCCTTCTCTAGTTCTGAAACGGTGCCAGTCGCTACTAGTCTTGTTTGTCCCACTGCTAATCTCGACAGCACACGAAGCCTCTTTGTATGCGCGAAAATGACCTCTACAGTGCTATATAGAGTATTATTGTTGCATCAGTTTTCTTTTGAGAACTGCAGTTTCGAAATTAAGAAAACCTAACGGAGGTATGTCGTTCATAATCCTACACAACATCCAATTAACCAAGTTTTAATGCATTAGAATGCAAATTTTTCCTGTCTTCAGCTTTGACGGTGGGTCTGATTTGAATATTAGCAATTAAAGCAGCACGATGATTTTACGGGTAAAAATGAAGTGGGGTTAAAAAAGCAATAAATTTAATTCTATCCAGCATGAAACTGATATATGTAAACATATGAAATTATAGTGAACTACGTGGAAATATGTAATGATAAAATGATGTATGTAAACGCTGCTCAGGTAATTCGTGAACTTTTACACTTTTCGCGTGTGTAGTTGCAAAAGAAGAAAAAGCAGTTACATAGCAATTTTGGCTCTAGTTACCATGTATATAATCGGTTCTGTAATGCTCACTTCAGCAAAGTTCCCTGAGTGACTTAAATATCGTCTTTACGAATTATCTGCAGCAGTTTATTTCTAGAAACAGATTTATGTCAGTGGCTTAGTTTTCACAAATCAATTTTCTTCGTATCCTCCCCTGGCTGAAATTAAACATCTCATATAGAGAAATCACATTTCTAAAACGTGTCTTATATCCGCCATTACCATCTCCTATAATTGCCTCCTAAATCGTTTTAGCAATCAAGTGAAGACAGTTTGTAAATAATGTATAGTGACGAAGCCAGTATTATGTAAGTTTCCTGGGAAAATTTACTAGAGTCATCTGTTTCTCCTTTATGAGGAAATGATCAGGAGAACATTGGTGCAGAGAGAACGACATATCAGTAGCAAATATGCACCCTGTTATCGACTTAGCCTCTTCCTATCGATGTAGCAACAATGATTACTAAAGTAGAATGGACAGCTGAAACGAGTAGTTATATGCTTAGCAATATAGACGTGCAGATGTTTGAGAAAGAGAAACTCAAAACATTTCGCTTATAGCGATATCAGGTAGAGGACTGTAGCTCAGACTTGTAAAACCAAGCAAGGGTCTACAGATGGAGAAACGCAGAATGGCACGCAATAGGCTATCAAGAGCGCAAAGTGTGTAGCCTTTAACGACTACCATAGCAGAATCTTGGTGAAAGGTTTCTCACAAAACCGAAAGAAAATGTAGGTATACTTAAAGTTTTACAGTGGTGCCAAAATTTGTGTCCATACACTCATGGGTGACACAGGAACTTTAATTGAGGGTGGTAAAGCAAAATCAGAAATGCAGAACTCCGTTTTCAAATTATCCTTCACTAAGGAAGATATGTCCTCACTAAAGACGACAGTCTCAACCATAGGTAAAGTTACTCATTCGCACAGTCTCAGAGATATTGACGAACCAGTGAGGTATGCAAACAATATTACGAAGGGTTTAGATGCACCTCGGCAAACTACGGATCATTTGTACTGCTTCGGACTCCTTCGACGACAGTACGCTGGCTTCCAATAACGTAACAGCAAAATTACTGAAAGGAGAGTAGCCTTTGGAGATGACTGAAGACACAGCAACTGTATTAGCTACTGTTACGGATAATCACAGAGAGGATAAAATTCATTGTTCGCAGACCTATTCAAGCAAACATTCTGTGAACAAGAAGAGTGTTTCGTGATACTTCCGTCAGAACAAAAGTCAATTTAAGCCTGAGTGTGAAAAAAGACTCTTTAAACTGTCAAAATAAACTCAAGCTAGTAAGCAGCAAGTTCTGAGGGTAGAAATGAGAAACTTCTGGCTACTAATTGTGATGTGCCTGGCAATTGCGCCTGAGTCGGCGCCAGCAATATTAATGCTGTAGAGTGGTAGGACTGGACCTTGGGTGCTTTAAAACATCATTCACCACTAAAAGAAACAACACCTTTATTTCACACTCTCAATTTAAAAGGGGTGATAACAACCATTTAGAAATTTAACTAAGTTAATATATTTCTTTTAAGTTTACTGCCCAAGAATGCAATGAATGGACTTGCTTTTTAGCAGCTTGTGATTACATGAGCAATCTTTTAACCGTCCAAGAGAGCATTAGATGACCTTACATTTATAACACGTCGAATAATTACTGCGTCCAAGGTAAAGGCACTGTAAAGTAAATTAACAGTATTACACAGTATATAAGGAATGAAGCCTTTAAGATTCACTTCAATGAAAGAATCAGAGAAATAGTCGTAAAATGACAAGAGCTTTAGAATTAGAAAAACACTGAACTCCTTTTGTTGTGACAACAGGGCAGCCAAAAATATTAGTTTTCAGACTATGTGGAGCCCAAACTGCTTGAAATGGTTGTTAATGATTGTAATACATTTGCTGCCTGTTCCGAAACGTAAATGTACTGGTATAAACTGGTCGGTCTCATTGTACGCATATCGTGATAGCAAAACAAAATCCAGTGTTGAGATAGGTGGAAATACACCAGTAGTATAACCTTTATCTAGCCTCTAAATAATAAATGTTTACCCAGTTGATCCTCTAGTTCAGACAAAAGACTATTAGTTAACAAATACAGCTAGACGCGACATGAAATAGAGGGTAGAACTGACATATTTCAAGACAGTTAAAGCAAGTCACAAGTAACGGAAATAAAGCAGTTTTAAAATTTACTCCCTAACTTTAGTCATTATTGTACAAAAGTTCATAAAAATCCTTTATGGTTAAATTAGGACAAAATGTAGCAATCAAGATTGGTCTGAGTACAAGCTGTGCATTGACACTCAGCAGCAGATGTGCACATAACAGCAGTGCTATTTAAAACTTTGTTTCCTTAACTACAAAATTAACCAGTGAGATTGATGTAAAGTAACTGATAATTATACAGTCTATGACGGCTTACTCATCAAAGGTCAGATACTCAAAACTACCACCTTCAGTAATATTTGCGCTACGAACTATCATTAGCATTCAAATGATCTCAAACTGAAACAAGCAGACTATAAATAGCCAAAGGCCCACAGAGGCGTGCCACTTTTAATACAATCCTACTTTTGATCAAACAGTACAAGGGCGGATTTTAACAAAATCACGGACAAATCGTCAGACGCCGTAAGCGGATCGCGCCCCAGCAGACAATGTCTCTTAGCGGCGCTCGAAGAAAATCAATTGAAACCCACTACAGTGATAATATTAGAAAAAGGCAAAAGTGGTAGCACACTGTGTACTCTATCATGGGATGAGCTGATTTGTTATCAGAATCAAGTTCACTCCAATTAAACATGCAGTTTAAATAACTTTTCTAACGAAATCAGCTGCTTTTCCTCTTTTCTTTATTTTTTTCTAAAAACAAATGTAATTAAAATAAAAAAGTTAACATTCAATATATTGAGACTCGGACCTCAAGTAGCAGCTTAAAATTCACTTTATAGGTTACACAGTGAACAGTGCCACAAGTGAAAGCAAAATCAATTGCAAAGTGAGTGGTTACACACATATAAAATGCCAGCTTTGCAGTACACACCCTTGGCTTTCCAGTTAGACATGAAGTAAATGGTTGACCAAGGCGAAGGTGGAACCAAAACGTCTTCCACAACATGGCAGCGCTCAAAAAGGCGCAAGGGCAGGACCCTTACGGACCCGGGTACATCATAATGCACATTCACTGCGCGTCCATGTTCTCACAAGCCGCCCGTACTCACCACAACACTTCTGCCGCCGCCACACGCAACCTAGCCAACTCGAAAAGTCGGAAACCAAAGAGTAGGACTCCTATCGAAAATTGAATCGATACGAGCTGCCACGTTTCAGTCACAATGTTTAGTTTGCTTATACAGAGTGAGTCACTAACTATTGCCACCAAGAATAACACTGAAAGTATGATAGGAGCTGAGACGTTTGTGGGACAAAAGTTGGATGGGACAACGGCGGCCATAAATGACATCGGTTTTTAGTTGATATGTGGGGTCGCTTCAGGGATATTTCATTAAATGGGATTCTATATTTTGGTACTTATTCCCTGGTAGCGGGTATGGAGACGAATCCAATTATGTATAACAATAAAGTCTTTGAAGGTCAAAGAAGGTCACAAAGGTGACATGAACGTCCATTTATAGAAGGTGTTCGAAGTGATGACCATAGGTATCAATGCAGTGCTACAATCTTCTTATCGTGGGTTGGGTGGTATTCCTTATCACATCGGCAATCATCGAAGCAAATGCTCTGATATTTCTCTCTCGCTTCTCTTCAAGTGTAATTGGAATGCATTTATAAACAATGTCTTTTATGAATCCCCACAAGTAATTTTCCAGATGCGTCAAGTCTGGACGATAGCCGGTCACAACACGTCTCCTCTGCGTCCAATCCAACGATTTGGGAACTGTCCCTGCAACTCATTTCGAGCCAGCAGCGACAAATATGCCGAACACCCATCGGTTTGAAACAACATTCTGTTCCTTGTTCCTAAAGGTATTTCTTCCAATAACAGACCTAATCTTTCTTTCAGGAATGTGGTGTACTTCTTACCATTAAGATTTCCTTCGATAAAATAGGGGCCTATAATTCTTTCCTCCATAATGCCACACCATAGAGTCACGACCACGGCTTTTGGTATGCAACTTGCCGCAGCCAATATGGATTTTCAGTTGCCCAGTAATGCATGTTATGCAGATTAACATTTCCATTGTTCGTGAATATAGCCTCGTCAGTAAATAAAATCAAATTAATAAATGTATCATCCCTCTGAATCTGAAGACGAGCTCATCGGCAGAATTCAGTTCTACGCAAACAACCCGTACCAATTAATTCGAGATGTAGACTGATATGGTAGGTATGATATCAATGGCGGTGCTGAACACGAGGAACACTGCTCTGGCTCACGCCAGCTTCCCTTGCGTGTTGAACCGAACTAATACAAGGATCTCAAACCACAGTGGGAAGACTACCAATTTCCGTTTCCTCGTTAGTAACTTTCACGCTTCCCTGGCGTTTTGAACAGAACTAATACAATGATCTCAAACCACAATGGGAAGACTACCAATTTCCGTTTCCTCGTTAGTAACTTTCCTTTGCTGAATATTTTTCCGATGCCTTAAAGCTCCAGTTGCTCTCAATTTATCATACACATATTTAAATGTGCGACGTGTAGGGTGAGTAAGTTGAGGATATGTTTCAGCCTATAAGTATCTACTTCTCACTGAATTTTGTTGGCATTGTCCGTAAATGAGAAGCATGTCGACTTGTTCTTCAAGGGAATACATCATTCATATTCGGCTGATTCGACGATACTAGTTTTGCCGTTTCTACTAGTGTTGTATTGCGAAACCGGTGAATGGTGTTTACATGTCAGTGGCACGCTAGATGGATACGCCGTTTTCTGTGAATATTTACTATTTGTACGATATAAGAGAAAGAATTGTCAAAGAATGTGCTTAGATAAGTGCCGAACTGATAACGAATACCACTCAATCCACTATAAGAAGATTGCAGCACTGCATAGACACAATGGTCATCACTTCAAACATCTTCTGTAAAGGGACGTTCATGCCATCTTTTTTATCTTCGTTGACCATCAAATACCTTACACATCACTGGATTCTTCTCCATAGCCGATATCAGAAAATACGTACCAAACTGTAGCACCCCATTTAAAAAACGAAGTTGACTTTCATATCTCCGATGTGACCTCACCTAGCAACAAAAAACCAAAGTCATATTATGCCCCCCATTGTCCCAGGAAACTTTTGTCCCAAAAACGCTTCGGATACCATCATACATTCGGGGTTATTCTAGGTGGCAATAGTTAGTGACTCACTCTGTACAGCTGTGATAAAAACGCATGACTTCACACAAGAAATGGTTTCAAACATGTAAACTCCCTAGGTAAATTCGAAGCTGATGTCCAGATGGAAACTCCATAAATTGTAGACTACATTATATGGCTCATGTGTGAAGAAAACTAATTTTTTAGTGGGAGGAACAGGTAGCAAATATTTAAGAATAATATTCAATAACAAGATTGATAGTTAATTTAGACAACATTTACGGGTCTCAAATTCTGAAGAAAGATTTAACATAACCAGTAACCGGTAAATAAACAAATATTATTGCGACCTCGACTGTCGATTTTAACCTAAACGGGACTGAAATACGTAGTGAGAAACCAGTGGCTGTCGGTATAGATGCTGATAATACTGCCTTGATTGAAATACATTACTTGCTTTAAAAGGGTTCGCTACCAAAAATATCCTGTCAAAATTAATAAGAGCAGTTTCTACTCGCATCAGCTTTTGCAGGATTACTTGATGGTAGCTAGTAGATAATTTCTTACAGTCAAACCAAATATGAAAACTTGATCTACACAAAATGCAAGAAAAGATAAAAAAATAAATTTATACGGAAAGGGAAGTATACTTTCAAGTAATATTATATTTTGGCTGAAGATGTCTGTTATGTTGCATCATAACCCACTTCTTTGGTCTAGGGTTTAGGTTATGACGAACCAAACAGTTTCATCTTAAGCAGTCGATTTGGAATAAATCGATTGGTCGCAATCTAAATCGAATTTCTGGAAACAGAATTGTATGTCAATAGTCCTCCAGAACTATACTTGTATTTATTAATTATGTGTAGAATTTTTCCATTATACTAATGTAATTCTATGAACCCAGAGATACAATGGGTGTTCCATTGTTATGACAGAGTCCAGTCACAGAAAATTACTCGTTGTTGCAGTTCACATTAAACTAAACGAAAACAATATACTGAATCTTTAAATAATAGGACAGGGTATGAGTAGGTACAGAACGCTTATCACAAAATATAAGCAAAACATAAGACAATTTTAAACCAGTGGTATAGGAGGAGCGTCTTTGAGTCATAATCAAAATGTTTTCGGTTCCGAGTTCGAATCCTGCCTCTGATTAAACTTTGATTAATAATCAGCATTGGCAGCTGAAGACTTCCGCCACAAGAAGTCACACTCATTCTGCCAATGGCCGTATCAAAGAGGGCGGAGGAGCGGACGGAAGTTCAGGGCACTCTCTTGTCCTAAAGCTGGAGTACTGGCCCTGAAGGCGGAAGAATCAGTAACGATCAACGACATGAGGATGCGGAGAGCAACAGAAACCACTGCGCTAATGAAACGTAACGTGTATCCACAGGACATGTGGCCTGTAATTGAAGAAGTGTCGTAATTATTTATCCATTGGCAAAAGATTCGGATCTCCGGGAGGGGACTGCCAAGAGAGAGGTTACCATGAGAGAAATATTGAATAGTCGACAAATGCATAACTTTCTACGATTCGTGCGTGGAATGTCAGAAACTTGAACGTGGTCGGGAAACTAGGAAATCAGAGAAAGGGTAGGCAAAGGCTCAATATAGACATAGTAGGAGACAGTGAAGTGGAAAGAAGACAATGATTTCTGGTCAGATCAGTACATGGTAATATCAACAGCAGCAGAAATTGGCATAACGGGACTAAGATTCGTTATGAATAGGAATGTACAGCAGAGGGTGTGTTACAGTGAACAATTCAGTGACAGAGTTGTTCTTATGAGAATCGACAACAAACCACACAGACAACGATAGCTCTAGTATATACGCCGACGTCGTTACCTGAAGATGAAGAGATAGGGAAAGTATATGAGGATACTGAAAGGGTAATACAATATGTAAAGGGGAATGAAAATATAACAGTCATGGTGGACGGGATTGTAGATGTAGGGGAAGGAGTAGAAGAAAAGGTTAAAGAAATTGTGGGCCTGGGACAAGGAATGAGAGAGGAGAAAGATTAATTGAGTTCTGTAACAAGCTTAAGCCAGTAATAGCCAATACTCTCTTCAAGAATCACAAGAGGAAAGGCTGGGTGAAACAGGATGATTTCAGTTAGATTACATCATGATCAGACAAAGATTCCGAAATTCGATACTGGATTGTTAGATTTACCCAGGAGTAGATATAGACTCAGATCACAATATAGTAGTGATGAAGAGTAGGCTGAAGTTTAAGACATTAGTCAGGAAGAATCATTACGCAAAGTACTGGTATACGGTAGTACTAAGAAATGACGAGATGAAGTTCTCTAAGGCTGTAGATACAGCAACGAGGAATAGCTCAGTATGCAGTACAGTTGAAGACGAACGGACGTCTATAAAAGGGGGCCACGGTGGAAGTTGCAAAGGCAAATATAGGTACAAAGATGGTAGCTGCGAAGAAACCATGGGTAACAGTAGAAATACTTCAATTAATCCATGAAAGGAGGAAGTACAAAAATGTTCCGGGAAACTCCAGGATACAGAAATACAAATAGCTGAAGAATGAAATAAATAGTAAGAGCAGGGAAGCTAAGACGATATGGCTGCAGGAAAAATGGGAAGGCATCGAAAAAGAAATGACTGTCGGAAGGAGAGTCGCAACATACAGAAAAGTCAAAACTACCTTCATGACATTAAAAGCAAGGGTGGTAACGTTAAGAGTGTTACGGCAATTTCACTGCTAAATGCAGAGGAGAGAACGGATAGGTAGAAATAATACATTGATAGCCTGCATGAGGGGGAAGATTTATATGACGTTATAGAAGAAGAAACAGGAGTCGATTTAGAAGAGATAGAGGACCCAGTATTAGAATCAGAATTTAAAAGAGCTATGGAGGACTTAAGATCAAATAAGGCAGAAGGGATAGATAACATTCCATCAGAATATCTAAAATAATTGGGGGAAGTGGCAAAAAAACGACTGTTAACGTTGGTGTGTAGATTATACTAGTCTGACAACATATCTGACTTTCGGAAAAATATCATCCACACAATTCCGAAGACGACAAGAACTGACAAGTGCGCAATTAACACACAGTCAGTTTAACTGCTCATGCATCCAAGTTGCTTACAAGAATAATATACAGAAGAATGGAAAGAAAAATTGAGGATGTAATTGATGACGATCTGTTAGGCTTTAGAAAAAGGAAAGGCAAGAGAGAGACAGTTCTGACACGGCGTTTGATAATGCAAGCAACACTAAAGAAAAATCAAGACACGTTCATAGGTTTTGTCGACCTGGAAAAAGCTGTCGACGATGTAAATGGCGAAAGACGTTCGAAATTCTGAAAAAAAGCAAGAGTAAGCTCTAGGGCGAGCCGGGTCATATACAATATGTCTGGTAGTAGAGAGAGAGATAGAGAGGGCAAAAACTGTAGAGTGGGACAGAGGGTGGAATACATCCAGCAAATAAATGAGGAAGTAGGTGGCCAGTGCTGTTCTCATACGAAGAGGTTATCACAGGAGAGGAATTCGTAGTGGACCGCATCAAACCAGTCAGAAGACTGATGACAAAAAAAAAGTTAGGCACTGGATGACATTATTGAACTACAGGCATAAAACGTAAATTAGTTTCAAACTACGGCGTGCACATACTTTCTTCAACATGTAAACGTCTCTACAGGTATTCGGATTTAGATGATGGCACCTTCTCAATAATTGGCGATGACGTGGCCCATACGAATAGCGAAATTCTGTATGGCCCACTGAATGTCGGAACATCGATACAGTCGATGACCTCCTGATTGGCTGTTTTCAGGTGATCAATAGTTTTTGGTTATTGCTTTACACCTTGTCTTTAATGCAGCCCCACAAAAAGGGTAATATGGCCGCCAATCGATGCCCTTGCCAGAGGCCTCTCAGTACCCAGAACCGGAATTCCATCCCCAAAAGTGTTCCTCGATGATATCAAACGCTCTCGTGCATTAATGCGGTTCAGCTCCGTCTTGCATGAACCATATGTTGTCAAAAGCAGGGTCACTTTTGATAATGGAGTGGAATCATCTTCTAACACCTTCACGTACCGTTCGGTAGCCGCCGTGCAATCTACAAATATCGCACCGATTATTTCGTGAGTGGACATTGCACATCGCAGTTACCCGTTGAGGGCGAATAGACTTTTCAATCGCGTAATACGGATTCTCATTCCTCCAAATGCGCCAGTTTTGCTTATTGACAAACCTGTCCAAATGAAAGTGGACTTTGTCTCTAAGGCAAACATGCATGCGCACACTAATCCCCTTCGTGTCTCGCGGCCAACCGTGCAGTTTGAACGTCCTAAGGCAAACCTTTTAGAAGTAATGACGGTTTTATTTCATATAGTTCAATACTTCTCACCCGCATCTGCCTTTGCGTATATAAGTTATTTTAGTAACACTATATAACCATGAAGATGATCCAAAAATATATCATATTGTGGGCATGGTATTAAAGTTACTGTGCAAATAGTAACAGTTACTTGAATTGAATGACTCACAGTAATGTCTTGATAACAAATTGCTGTAACACTAATTTCTTACCAAATCAATCTAACAAACAGTATCTCTGTATAACAAGTTTACTGACATTTGTGAATAATGAATAACGTAAAAGATATGTAAAAAGTGTTACATCATGTCACTGCTCTCCACTGGTATGCACACCGTCCATGTAGTGGGTTTTCATTTAACATGCCCTTAGCAGATGTCACTCCCTATAGAATCGAATGCATCCCTTCAAATCTTGGCAGGTTATTAGCTGACATTAACGTCACGACATAAGACCCTGGCAGTGAACAAAATGGCCTAAGCAAGAAACAAAATTAGGAATACTACAATTTGAAAATTTTTGTTTCAGTGTCAGTGAACGTTGCACTCAGCGACAATGCAATGAAGGAAAAGCAGTACTTCATATATAGCACATGTAACACAAAACACACATAAGTTTCAAGAGAATACAGAGAAGTAACAGCAAAACAATTACGAAGCATCAGTTTTAATTCAACAGGTAAATTTTTCAATACTTCATCCACGTTACCTTATCTGACTGTAAATTTTGAATACAACGAAAGATTTATTTTTCATATGCACTGATTTGTCACATGATTTTGAACTAAACTAAGACAAGCAATAGCATCAAATCCCAAAGTATATACAGGGTACGTTCCGAAAGTAATGCAATTGAATTTCCCGCGCCGCTCCTAGTAGTCGGAGTGGGAGCGGGCCACATGGAGTAGGTGGGGGGGACGCTAAGCTTTACCGCGAAACCGGTTTCGGTGCTCTCCGAGCTGTGGAAGCGGCAGGATGTCTGTTATTGTAAACCTCTGCGCGCCGACCGTGTCACGGAAAAAATGGAATCGACGATCGAGCAACGTTACGCGATTAAGTTTTGTGCTAAACTGAACAAATCTTTTGAGGAGACTAACAAAATGATTCGTGAGGCTTACGGGGACTCTGCTCTGTCCTACTCACAAGTTTCGAGGTGGTTAAAGGCCTTTAAGTCCAAAAAGGCAAGAAAGAGCAAATCAAAAGTGAAAACTATGCTCATTGTCTTTTTCGACAGCAAAGGAGTGGTCCATAAGGAGTTTGTTCCTCAAGGACAAACAGTTAACGCTGCCTACTACGTGGATGTGCTGGAAAGACTCTGCAAAAGGGTCGTCAGGACGAGAAAGGACATCTCCGCTACCTGGCAACTCCATCACGACAACGCGCCTTGCCACAACGCGCTACGAGTCCGCGAGTTCCTGGCCAAACACCAGGTGCCAACGCTGCCCCCCCCCCCCCCCTATAGTCCTGACCTCGCCCCAGCTGACTTCTTTTTGTTTCCTAGGATTAAGTCACCCCTGAAAGGAACCCGTTTTTCGTCCATAGACGAGATCCAATCCGCCGTGACGAAGACCTTGCGAGAGGTCCCAGAAGACGCCTTCCAGGGCGCGTACCGGTCATGGCAGAGTCGCTGGAAAAAATGTGTAGACGCCCAACGACAGTACTTTGAAGAATTTTAAGTGTTTGTGCAAATCTGTTCAATAAATTACTTTAAAAAAAATAATTGCATTTTTTTCGGAACGCACCCTGTGTATCGTCTGTCCCACAGCCAGCGGAGAATTCCTTACCTGGGGAGCGACTACAATTGGTGCTTAAAATGTACCACAAAACTTCCCTGTAAGCAAATGAAACTTCCAAGATATAGTTAAATAAATTGAACTTTCATATACTTAAATTTTAAAGTGAAAGAATGCCCTTGCACACACCTCACTTATTCTGACTCCATAATATTCCAAAACAATAATGCTGTCGGGATCAGGTAGTAGTAAGTCAGGCTATGGTAACTCCCCATCGAATCAAGATTGGACCAATTATAGTAATCCAAGGCGTATTTAAGTAGTGATTCTCCCAGCACTCCATGCGTCTGTGTGAACAAGCAGATCTAATTGCAAATGAAAATTTGTAAACCACCGATTTGTTCTTCAGAGATATCAGAGAAGAAAATCACATCTAGTTCAGGGAACACTATGATAGGAGCCCTTCAAATATCTCGAAGAGCACTTACTGAGAACGTTGAATTTATTTTCAAAATAATGCAAATTACTTTCGAACAACACTGCCATTTTCCTTAGCTAGTTGCTCTGTGTTCTGAAACTCCTTTCCACGTTTGTCAGACATCAGCAAAAACACTCTGTGAGTACGTTAGCGTCCCTAGAGTCAGTGACTGGGATTAGGAGTGGACCCTTATTCTAGGACAGAGCACACTGGTGTCTAGCTGTACACAATTTGTTTAGTTTCAGACTTATTGTCAAATAAGTACACGTATTTACATAGGGTGTGGTATGAAAATGTCAGCACTGTTGTGACAGTAACGCATTACATCCTGTCTAGCTGAAATAACACTAAACACAACGATATCAAATTTAAATAGAAGGTTCTCTACAAGATTGGCCAATTTCGACTAATCATCCGATTCAGGTTCTACGTTCTGTACTCTTTAGAAGGCCAATCAAGTTTACAGAGGATGGTTAGCTTTTGTGACAAGATGAGCAAAAGATTACTCCATGGTGCTCGATTTCACAGCGGACGTAGGTTGGTAAACCACCAAGTTTTCACCTCTGCTTGCGCAATTTACCGTAGCTGCGATGAGCTGTCCGCTGCAGTGCTGCTCGCCCTCTGTAAATCCCATAAAAAAGATAATAAAAATCTTCTTTGTTTTTATCAGTAGAAACTCTCCTATGTTTCTCATTAGATCAGAAAAGCAGCACTCATCCCTAGTCTGGAAATATGACGATATCCACGTTCATAGATGGAGCAGTATGTATACTACAATGCCCTCTCAGTTCTCGCATAAACATTTAACTACATGGCTGTTTCATTTCTCCACTGTAGGAGCTCAACGACTCTTCAGCTAATTTCTAGCTCAATGTCTGCCGAAGTGAACGCAGTGTTCAGACAAAATTTCTCTTTTGGCGTCGTACAGAGCGTGATGCGCCCTGTTCTACACTTGACACTGGTTCAGAGTAGAGTCCTCGAAGTTTTCCGTCTTACCTGTTTTTTTTTGTTTATTTAATATGTGTGAAATCTTATGGGAATTAACTGCTAAGGTCATCAGTCCCTAAGCTTACACACTACTTAACCTAAATTATCCTAAGGACAAACACACACACCCATGCCCGAGGGAGGACTCGAACCTCCGCCGAGACCAGCGGCACAGTCCATGACTGTAGCCCCCTAGACCGCTCGGATAATCACGCGCAGATCCGTCTTGTGTCTTTTGTAGCAAACTGTCGCCCATCTGCATCCTTTTGTGTGCCACATAAAGGCTTTTTCAGAATAATGGGAGCATTCCTTTAATCTTGCGGAAACTACCTCTGCCACTTGCAAAGAGCCTACCTTCCAACTGCGTCGAAATTTCACCCCTTCCTACTCCTTTCAAGTCTATTCCAGCCAATCAGACGTTTTTTGCCCGCTCCGGACGCCTAAAAGTTACATGTGGACATCATGAGCACACGTGATCAACTGCGTCACTGGTCTGTATCCATTTGGATATTCCCCGACGCAGTTTTCTAAAGAATTCCTCCATAGAAAGCAGTTTTGGCCTGCTACCTGCTCCCCTCGATGCATCGCCCAGTGTGTTCATTGTCCCTTTCGCCACAGGCCAACAACGACTTTTTAAAAGCATTCCATTGTACTCGGGCCGTGACAGTGCTATGAGCTACGGGTTAACATTGGCCGGCCACGGTGACCGAGCTGTTCTAAGCGCTTCAGTCCGGAACCGTGCGACTGCTACGGTCGCAGGATCGAATCCTGCTTTGGGCATGGATGTGTGTGATGTGCTTAGGGTAGTTAGGTTTAAGTAGCTCTAAGCTCTAGGGGACTGATGACCTCAGAAGTCTCATAGTGCTCAGAGCCATTTGAACCATTTGAACAAGACCTCGTTCCAACTCTTGTGATGTGTTGAAATGGCGCCTTTGTCGCCTTAAAGGCAATTTTGACTAACATCACCTCACCATGTCCACTCTCAAAGGTCACTTACGCTCACAACCGTAGCAGTCTGTATTTAAATGAAACCTGATTTGCATCCTCTTACTGGCGCTACTACACTAATGGCCATTAAAATTGGTACACCACGAAGATGACGTGCTACAGACGCGAAATTTAGCTGACAGGAAGGAGATGCTGTGATATGCAAATGATTAGCGTTTCAGAGCACACTAGATTGGCGCCGGCGACGACACCTACAACGTGCTGACATGAGGAAAGTTTCCAACCGATTTCTCATACACAAACAGCAGTTAACCGGCGTTGCCTGGTGAAATGTTGTTGTGATGCCTCGTGTAAGGAGGAGAAATGATAACAATCACGTTTCCGACTTTGATAAAGGTCGGATTGTAGCCTATCGCGATTGCGGTTTATCGTATCGCGACATTCTACATCTACATCTACATCCATACTCCGCAAGCCACCTGACAGTGTGTGGCGGAGGGTACCCTGAGTACCTCTATCGGTTCTCCCTTCTATTCCAGTCTCGTATCGTTCGTGGAAAGAAGGACTGTCGGAATGCTTCTGTGTGGGCTCTAATCTCTCTGATTCTATCCTCATGGTCTCTTCGCGAGATATACGTAGGAGGGAGCAATATACTGCTTGACTCTTAGGTGAAGGTATGTACTCGAAACTTTAACAAAAGTGCGTACCCTATCAATGCTGTTCGCATTGGTCGAGATCCATTGACTTTTAGCAGAATATGGAATCGGTGGGTTCAGGAGGGTAATACGGAACGCTGTGTTGGACCCCAACGGCCTCTTATCGCTAGCAGTCGAGATGAAAGGCATCTTATCCGCATGGCTGTAACGGGTCGTGCAGCGACGTCTCGATCCCTGAGTCAACAGATGGGGACGTTTGCAAGACAACAACCATCTGCACGAACAGATCGACGATGTTTGCAGCAGCATGGACCATCAGCTCTGAGACCTTGGCTGCGGTTACCCTTAACACTGCATCACAGACAGGAATGCCTGCGATGGTGTACTCAACGACGAACCTGGGTGGACGAATGGCAAAACATCATTTTTTCGGACGAATCCAAGTTCTGTTTACAGCATCATGATGGTCGCATCCATCTTTGGTGACATCGCGATGAACGCACATTGGAAGCGTGTATTCGTCATCGCCATACTGGAGTATCACCCGGCGTGATGTTGTGGGGTGCCATTGGTTACACGTCTCGGTCACCTCTTTTTCGCATTGACGGCACTTTGATCAGTGGACGATACCTTTCAGATGTGTTTCGACCCGTGGCTCTACCCTTCATTCGATCCCTGCGAAACCGTACATTTCAGCACTATATTGCACGACCGCATGTTGCAGGTCCTGTAAGGGCCTTTCTGGATTCAGAAAATGTTCGACTGCTGCCCTGGCCAGCACATTTTCCAGATCTCCCAACAACTGAAAACGTCTGGTCAATGGTGGCCGAGCAACTGGCTCGTCACAATACGCCAGTCACTACAGTTGATGAACTGTGGTATCGTGTTGAAGTTGCATGGGCAGCTGTACGTGTACACGCCATCCAAGCTCTGTTTGACTCAATGCCCAGGCGTATCAAGGCCGTTATTACGGCCACAGGTGGTTGTTCTGGGTACTGATTTATCAGGATCTATGCACCCAAATTGCGTGAAAATGTAATCACATGTCAGTTCTAGTATAATATATGTGTCCAATGAATACCCGTTTATCATCTGCATTTGTTCTTGGTGTAGCATTTTTAATGGCCAGTAGTGTAGTTCCACTTTTATGCGACGGGAGCGGAACTTGAGTATATGTCATCTGTCTGGTGTCGATGCACGCCTACCAACTTTCGTTTATGTCGCACAACTCCTTGGTGTTACAGCTTCTGTCAGTACTTGACTGTAGCATCAACTTTAGTGTGAATGTCGTCCGCAGTACAATCATTAGTCAAAGGAAAACCAAACTTCCAATAGCAGAAGTATGGCGAACTCTTTGCATGGTGTTTACAGCTCTGAAGGTAAGTGGTGTCTCCTGACTACGAGATAGCGTGCTTTTTCATATCTATATAGACAAACTTTAGGATGACAGTGTGTCATTCACATCCTCGTTGCACCTGGTACGCCTATTAGTTTGAACACAAATTCACTCACCATATATGATGAGAATCTTTTACAAGTAATCGTGATTTTGAATTCGTTCAAATATAATCATTCATTCCCACGTATCTTCCATTGCACATTGAAAGTACCTACTTCTCTTGAATATATACACAAAACTGGTGTGGGAGAGAATTAACAATTGCTTTTGGATCAACACTTTTCATAAAAAGGGGTTTAATAATCATCTAATTTTGCAAAAGACTCATGTTCTCATCCAGCCAGTCAGTATAAAAACTATGGAGGCTTTCATGTGTTCGCATCTACATACAGATTCCACAAGCAGCTGTATGGTGAGAGGCTTTGGGCACCCCGTGCCACTACTGATAGTCATACGCTTTCCTGTTTCACTTGAAAATTCGGCGACGGAAAAGCGTCTGCTTGTCTCAGTAATGCTCCTGGAAAAAAAAGTCGTCTTCCTGCCAGTGATTCCTATTTACGTTTGCGAAGCATCTCCGCAATACCTGCGTGACAAATCCAGCAGCCCGCCTCTGAATTTCTTTGACGCCCTCCTTTAATCGCACCTGTTTCGGATCCCCAACACTCGAGCAGTATTCAACAGGAGGTTGCACTAGCGTCCAATATGCGATATCCCTTACAGATGAAACACACTTTCCTCAAAGTCTTCCAATAAACCGAAGTCAGCCATTCACGTACCCCACTACAGTCCAAACATGCTCATTCCATTTCATACTCTTTTGGAACTTTACGCCTATATATTTAATCGTCGTAACTGTGTCAAGCAAGAAACAGTTAATAATGATTTTAGCATTATTAACTTTCATTTTTCTACATTTACAGCTACCTGCCATTCCCCACACCAACTAGAAAATTTTCAAATTGTCATGTAGCTTCCTACAGTAAATCAATCACAAAGCCTTCCCACACACCACAGCATAATCAGCAAACCCTGTCCGAGAGTTAATTTTCGTATATATAAAATAACAGAGGTCGTATCACACTTGCCTGGCGCACTCCAGACAATACCTTTGTCTCTGATTAACACTCGCCGTCGAGAACATCATCCATGGTTCTGTTCCATAATAAGAGTGAGCTAAGAAGAGATAGAAGGATGCGTTTAAATCTGTGTGCCTTACGGCTAGTCACGGTGCGGCTGTGCTTGCCCCACACATAAGTGGAAGCGCGTCTCTCCCTCTCTGGTATGGCGACATACCTGCGCCCTTGCGCGCACATTCCAGAACCATGCGCTACTTTGTACCGGTGCACGCACCTTCTTGTCTGTCCTTGCAACGGGTGCACACGGCTAGTGCACACGGAGAATCGCACAGGTGTAAACGCACCTTTGGGCATACATATATATGGCTCTGAGAGCTAAGGGTCTTAATTTCTGAGGTCATCAGGCCCCTAGAACTTAGAACTACTTAAACCTAACTAAGCTAAGGACATGAGACACATCAATGTCCGAGGCAGGATTCGAACCTGCGACCGTAGTGGTTGCGCGGTTCCAGACTGTAGCGCCTAGAACCGCTCGGCCATCACGGCCGGCTTTAAGCATACAGCTCAGATAGCACGCAATCAGTGTAAGTCAAAAAAATCATTATTTTCCCCACTATTATGTCATTGGATTCCGCATTTAACGCAATTTAAAATAGTTTCATGAGAAAGAAGAGTCTCTGTTATTACTACACATAGTGGATCAACATGTCTGAAAATTACAGCATAGAAGAAATGATGCCATGCCTTCAAATTTTATGTGGATGATATTTGACAGATATTACGGATACCGACTGTCTCACATTCTGTGTTGATGTTTGTATATACGACAGTGTATGTGCAACTATCTGCGGACACGCAAATGCAGACCATACGTCTTCTCCGGTTTCACTAGAACGCTACCCTTATGCTACTACGACTCGTAGGAGAAACGAACTTTAAAAACCGCAATATGAATGATGAAAATCATTTTTAATAGAAGTTTTGGTTAGCTGATCACAGTTTTAAAAGAATACATTAGACTAAAAAAACCATTATTTTACCAAAAATCATTGAGGAAAGAGGAGGTGACTATATTTAGATGCCATGTTTATGTTGTGCCGGGAACCAGAGCGTAAAAGTGTTGGATCGGTTCCTCCCTCAGTTCAATAAGAGGTGAGCAAGGAAACGACAGAGAAAAGATATAGCGCCTGATTTCTGTACTATACTGTAGCGTTTCGCATTCTTCGTGAGTGCAAAATATCGCCAAATCCTCCACCGCATCAAAGAGTCTGGATAATTTACCACAAACAGGGCAGAAAAATTTTATGTGTATATATTGAAAAAGTCTAACACAGTACTTTTCGTCGCACTTGTCAATATTAAATCCACAGTTCTGTTGAGTTACAGATAATCATTCTAGAAATTCCGAATACAATGAAAAGGCTGTATCCTGATTCCAGGAGCGTGAAGTGTCCGCTTGCGTACGCCGGTGGCAGCGTCGGTTAATTTTGGGCCCTCTAACGATGTGCTACGACAGTGATTACCCGAAGACCTCACGATATTATGTGGTAGCAGGCACCAGAATATCTACTAGCTCTTTCCTAGCGTTTACCTCGTCCACCGAGATCCCTAGGTTTTCCTAACAGGGCAGATAACTACGTTGTCGGATGTCCTTCCTGTCAGCACAGCAGTCACTTAACCTAAGAAAGGGAGGCCATGTGCGCCATCGGGATTCGTCTGCGAAGCGTGTAACCGTTGATAAGTATGTTACCGTACTTTCTGAGGCGCAGAGTGGCAACAGGCCTAGCATTTGTAAAAACGAGCGCGGAAAACCGCTTAAAAGCTACACTTCTGGTGGCCATTGTATCAAACCACGGTGGGGCCGTATTAGGTAACATAGCGTCGAACTTGTGGGGATATACTTCTGATTATTCACCCCTTGCTCTTCTGAGCTTATGCTCTGCAGAATACCGCCGTTAAAATTTTTATTAGTACTTTGTTTTGATCTAGAAATTCCTTGCCTCAAATATACCCACTTCAGTTGCGGCACAACGGAATCACAACAGTACTCGATTATTTCTCTGTGGCCAAAGAACGTCAAAGACTACTTCGGTAATTCTAGTTTAAGCTTCAAAGGTACTGTAGTAGACCTTTTACAACAAAGTTATTTGGATATGGACACATATTCTCAAAATTAATTAGACAACAATACTGGATTTCAAAACACATTTACATTGGTTGGACTGTATGATGACACTTATGTCTAACACCATAGTTTGAAAATGGAAGCCGTCCGTGGCGGCCGAGTGGTTCTAGGCGCTACAGTTTGGAACGTGACCGCTACGTCGCAGGTTCGAATCCTGCCTCGGGAATGGATGTGTGTGATGTCCTTAGGTTAGTTAGGTTTACGTAGTTGTAAGTTCTAGGGGACTGATGACCTCAGAAGTTAAGTCCCACAGTGCTCAGAGCCATTTTTTGAAATAGATCTACTTCGTGACCATCGGTCTCGATATTTAGATTCCCGCTGTTCTCATTTCTGCTATTCCTCATTACTCTTTCTTCGACTTACTCTCAATCCATATACTGTACACACTATGCTGTTCATTCCATTCAGCATATCATGGAATTCGTCTTCACTCTCACTCAGCAAAGCAATGTTGTCAGCAAATAGTATCATTGATATCCTTTCATCATAAATTTTAGTCACACTCTTGAACCTTCCTTTTATTTCCATCTTTGCTTCTTCGTTGTACAGATTAATAAGTTGGGGCGAAAGGCTCTATCCGTCTCTGACACCATTTTTAATCGTAGCACTTCGTTCTTGCTAGTCCACTCTTATTATTCCCTCTTGGCTCTTGCACATATAGTATATTACCTGTGTCTTTCTACAGCTTACATCTATTATTCCCAGAATGTCGAACATCTTGCGCCATTTTACATTGTCGAACATTTTTTCCAGGTCAACAATCCTATGAACGCGCCTTAATTTTTCTTTAGTCTTGCTCCCATTATCAGCCGCCATGTCAGAATTGCCCCTCCCGTGCCTTTACCTTTCTTAAAGCCAAACTGATCGTCATCTAGTACATCCTCAAATTTCTTCTCCGTTCTTATGAATGTTATTCTTGTAAGCAACTTCGATGCATGAGCTTTTACGCTGACTGTGCGATAATCCTCGCACTTGTCAGCTCTTTCAGTCTTTGGAATTGTCTGGATGACATTTTTCCGATAGTCAGATTCATACATTCAACACACCAACGTGAATAGTCGTGTTGTTCCCATTTCCGCCAACAACTTTCGAAATTGTCATTAAATTTTATCTATCCCTTGTGCTTTATCTGATCTTGAGTCCTCCGAGTCTCTCTTACATTCTGATTCTAATATTGGGTCCCCTATCTCTTCTAAGACGACTCCTGTTTGTTCTTCTATAACATCAGACAAATCTTCCACTTCGTAGAAGCCTTCAATGTACTCTTTCCACCTATCCGCTCTCTCCTCTGCTTTCCGCAGGGCAATTCCCGTTGCATTGTTAGAGGTACCATACCTGCTGAAGGTTGTTTTTACTTTTCTATATGCTGAATCAGTCTTTCCGACACGCATTCGGGAGGACGACGGTTCAATCCCACGTCCGGTCATTATGATATAGGTTGTAACTTCCCCACAAAATAATTTCCGTAACCTCCCAACAGTAAGAAATATAATTATTTATAGCATTCAGTGTAACCTCCCCACAAAATAAAATAATATGAATAATATTCACATTAAGTGTAACCTCCCCACAAAATAAAATAATATGAATGATATTCTCATATAGTGTAACCTCAAAACAGAAAAATTCCTAAACCTTTCAACAGTAAAAAATATAATTAGGTCGTTCACATTCAGTATAACCTACCAAGAAGAAAATTGCGTAAAGTATCAATAATAAAATGTGACTAATCTCTCAACAATAAAAAATGTGACTCACTTATAACCTTTCAATAGTCACTGTGAATTTAAACTGATAAATTTAGGACGTAAGCAGTGCTGCGTCATGGCCCTGGTACATCATTCTGAATAAACTGAAAAATCATACCTTCATTAGGTCGCCGGATAACGCGTATATATCTGCTCCAATAAGAAATTTTCCTGGCGCAGCTAAGTGCAATGCTGGCCGATAGATTTGTCTTATATAAAAGGAAAGAACTGATTTTTCTTTTCAATAACCGTGATGACCAAGGATCTGAGAAATTAGTAAATTCTTTAAATTGAAATGAATGATTGTCAAAAGTTACTTTATATGAGAAAGATTCTTATTAAGCGATTTTTTTTAAAAACATTTACATGGGACTTGATATAACAATACTACATATGCGCGAGGCTGCTTTTACCTTATCCTACAACGCTCAGGCTCTGCCATCGCTCCCCAGCACCGGCCCAGCCAACTCCGTACACACGACCGCTCGCTAGTAACAACTTACTCCTACTGCCACACAGTTCCTACTGCAGTCAACACTGCTCTTTGGTCTCAGATTCTCTTATAGCTTACATGTCGCAGGCAGCGCGTGAGCAATACATCAAAATTACACTGCTCGAGTGCGCTAGCAACAAATTTTTTAGTCATGGACCTCTTACAAGGTTTTCCGTGATTTCCCTAAATCGCTTCAGGCAAATGCCGGGAATGTTCCTTTGAAAGGGCACGGCCGTCCTTCACTAATCCGATGAGACCGATGACCTCGCTGTCTGCTCTTCTCCTCCAAACGACCCAACCCAACCCACCCCTCTTACCGACGATCATTTCTATTTTAATTTCTTCAGATTTTTCATGAAGACATTTCGTCTTAAGTTCCTTTGCTTCCTATTTATTTCGTTCATCAGCGACTTGTATTTCTGTATTCGTGTATTTCCATGACAGTTTTGTACTTTCTTCTTTCAGCGACCAACTCAAGTATTTTTTCTGTTAACCCATGGTTTCTTCGCAGTTACCTTCTTTGTACCTATATTTTCCTTTACAGCTTCTGTGATTGCCCTTTTTAGAGAAGTCGAGTCTTCTTCAACTGTACTACCGCCTAAGCTAATCCTTACTGCGGCATCTATAGCCTTAGAGAACTCCAAGCGTATCTCGTCATTCCTTACTGCTTCCGTATCAGATCTCTTTGGGTATTGATTCTTCGTTACCAAACTGTTAAACTTCAGCCTTCTTTTCATCACTACTAAGTAGTGATCTGAGGGTATACCTGCCCCTCGGTATGTTTTACAATCCGTTATTTGATTTCGGAATCTATCTGACAATGTAATCTACCTGAAATCTGCTCTTTTCACCTGACCTTGACCAAGTTATCCTCCTCCTCTTCTGATTCTTGAACAGAGTATTCGCTGTTACTAGCTGAATTTTATCACAAAACTCAATTAGTCTTTCTCCTCTCTCATTCCTTCTCCCAAGTCCATATTCTGCTGCAACCTTTTCTTCTACTCCTTCCCCTACAACTGCATTTCAGTCTTCCCTGACTACCAGTTTTTCATCTATCTTTGCGTTTTGTATCACCCTTTCAGTATCCTCATCACCTCTCCCTATCACTTTATCTTCAGCTTGTGACGTCAGCATATTTACCTGAACTGTCGTCGTCGGTGTTAGTTTGACGTCAGTCCTGACAAGAACTATCCTATCACTGAACTTTCCACTGTAACACTTTCTCTGCCCTTCCTTCCTATTCATAACGAATCCTACACCCAGGTTTCCATTTTCTACTACTGTTGATACTATGCTCTACTTATCTGACCATAAATCCTTGTCTTATTTCCGTTTAACTTCACTGATCCCTACTATATCTAGATTTAGCCATTGCATTTCCCTAGCTTCCATACCACATTCAAGTTTCTGACATTCCATTCCCAGACTCGTGAACGTTATTCTGTCGTTGATTATTCAATGTTTTTCTCATGGTCACCTCCCCTTTGTCAGTCTCCTCCCTGAGATACGAATGGGGGACTAACCTGGAATCTTTTGCCAATGGAGAGATCATCATGACTGTTTTTCAACTACATACCACATGTTCCGTGGAGACACGTTGTGTGTCTTTAATGCAGTGGTTTCCATTGCCTTCTGCATCCTAATGCCGTTGATCACTGGTGATGCTTCCGCCTTTAGGGACAGTTTCCCACCCCAACGACAAGAGTGTGCCATGAAACTCTGACCGCTCCACCACCCTGTTTGGCAAGTCCATTGGCTGAATGAGGGTGACTTCTTACTCCGGAAGTCTTCGACCGCCAATCCTGATTATTAATAAAAATTTAAACGGGCAGGGGTTTCGAAACAGAGACCGATGAAGTTTTGATTAGCAATAGGAGACGCCAGTCCTTTTTTCGATTTCATTTTGTTCGCTACTGTTCGTTGCATTTTTTCGGGGTGGACGTCCCCTGACACCCGTTGAAGTTCGTTGTTGATCCACTCAGTCAGTTTTTTTTTTTTTAATCACAGAGTGCAACAAATTCTCTGACCGCAAAAGCAGAGGTACCCTGCTGGCAATCCTCGACAGTGGGGTCATATGGACTATGGCGACGTTATTATCAAAAGCGTCCAGACAGGTCGACCGTACTATTATATTCGTTTGGTGGTTGTCGAAGGGCAAACAGCGCAAAGAGCATCACTTGAAAGATAGTAAACATAAAACTATGATTCGTTCGAAAAAAAGTATTTATGTGTACTTCTCGTCTACTATTGTTTTTGGGCGTCTCAAACTCGCTGGCTCATTTGCGTCAAAACTGATAACATTTCAGTCTTTCCATCTCTTGGAAAGATCTCAGAGGATGGCCGTGGGCACAGTCCACTGGTAACAGAATATGGTCTGGGCCATTTCTTGTCTCTGGGATCTCTAGCGGGCTTGCATGATTGATTTGGTCCGGGATTTATGTGCTTACTAAGGTTTCAAACATATACGATCAAGCAAACCAATAACTTATTAAATTTCTTTCAGGTACTAATAAAGCATTACGACAACTCCCTGTAGTATTATTTCTTCGAAGAGTGTTTCCTATTACCGAGAAAAATGCGATGTCCAGTGTTAATTTTAGAAAGCTGCACAGTGGCCTGACGGCAGCCTCCTTGCTGGACACTCCTGGAAAATGCTAGTCTTGATATCTGTCTCGATTTGGTGGTTAGGTCTGACTTTTCTCATTTAAAAGCTAATTGAGAAGCATCTGTAAGTTCATATTCATACGAGATGATTGTGGCACCTCGCCTGTTCAACATAAAATGTCAAACCTTCAGCCGTCTAAATTTCCAGTTTTACTTTATTTGCGCAACCAGTTTCAGCGCTACAGTACGCCATCTTCCGCCCCCTGACTGACGTTTGGGAAATATCGCACCTCTGGTCCTGGAGGGTAGGACGTCAAAACTTGCCGACCTGGAGCAGTAGAGTCACCACAGGACATTTTTATTTCTACTGTCTATACATTTACAAATAAATTAATAAAACTTTGTCACCATGACCACAAAGGATTGAGGACTCACACTCATCGCAGTGAAAGTTCATAAACGTCGCAAAATATATTTTTTTTACATGTGAAATTTCATCATTTTTCACTTATTACTGGCTGCATTTGTTGCTATAGGTGCACTTTTCTTCCTTAGTAAGAGAGATTCTTGGATTAATTTTTCATACTATACAAACAGTAGTTACAGTTGTATGAAACTCTAGAATTTTCCAAATCTATTAAAAAACTGTGGAAAAAATTGAGAGAGTTAACTACAAAATTTGAATTTTTTTTAAACATGAAGTTTAAAATGTAACAATTCATTCATTTTTACATAAATTAAATAACTTCTAGGGTTTCATACACCTGTAGATATGGTTTGTATGTTGTGCAAAAGTCATCGAAGAATTTCTTTTACTTACGAAGAAAAGTGTACCTATAGCAACAAATGCAGCTAGTAATAAGTGAGAAAATGATGAAATTTCACATGTTAAAGAAAATGTGTTTTGTTACGTTTCTGAGCTTTTACTGTTATGAGTATGAATCCTGAATCCTTCCTGGTCATGCTGTTAAAGTTTTATGAATTTATTTGTAAAAGTATAGACAGTGGAAATTAAAATGTCCTGTGGTGCCTCTCCTGCTGCAAGTCGTCCCGTTTGACGTCCTACCCCCCTTAACACAGCGTTCCCATCGATCATCACTTGCCCACTGGTGTTAAGAAGGAATCTACGGATACCAGTCACCGAATGTTGGTGTCGCTATTTTGACTGGGCCAGTGTTGGCATTCATTCTTCCCGCTCGTTTTTAAAGGGGCCTGAAGGTGGCGTAATGTAGCGCTGAAACTGGTTGCACAAATACAGTAAAACTGCAAATTTAGAGGGCTGAAGGTGTTTTAATCTGAAATTTTAATTAAAAAGTCCCCCAGAAGCGTGTAGAATACTCACATCACGTGCTGTTCCACTTGTAAGTAACTGAGCGTATCTGCCGAGATAGCGGCTCCTGCCTGGTCTGGCAGCTGTGGTTAGCAAAGCATCAGATAGGCGCCCTCCTTGATCCTCCGCAGGACTGGGCCACGCTGGGCGGCGCCTGTACTTTATCGACTGGGACCCCGGCCGCAGGAGCAGAGTAGGAGAGAGAGGAGGAAAGGGTGTGCAGGCGCCGGCACTGTGCCAGTTACGTGTCCGCATTACGGGCCTCGCTGATTACCTCGGCGGCCGCGCCGCCGCCTTCGCCGGCGGTCCTCGGCCCGGACCGGAGTGGTCCATCCGGCCCCATCGTCCACGGCCCGCTGCGCCGTGATCGAACGCCCATTAGCACTCCTGGGCGCCGCAAATCAGAGCTAGCGCCGCGCCGCGGCCGCCGGATTAATTAGAGGGGAGACGACGCAACGGGTAATAGAGTGTGGCGCTCGGTACCCAAGGAGCAGGTAGCAGACGCGCGAGCGGACAATAGGCTACTACGATCGGCCAGTGACCTGCTTGTAGCACACTTCCACATTTTTACTAACGTGACAAAAGTGTTGTGACAGCTACATGGACAAATACAGATGACGGTAGTGCAGCGTACCGCCGGGCGTAGTGGCCCATCGGTTCTAGGCGCGTCAGTCTGGAACCGCGCGACCGCTACGGTTGCAGGTTCGACTCGTGGCTCGGGCATCCATGTGTGTGGTGTCGTTAGGTTAGTTAGTTTTAAGTAGTTCTAAGTTTTGGGTGACTGATGATCTCAGATGTTAAGTCCTATAGTGCTCAGAGTAATTTTTTTGAACCAGTGTAGCGTACCAAGGGCTGTGTATTGGCGGAGCTGTCATTTGTACTAGAACGATTCGTGTTATGGACACACGTCTGGAATTAACAAGCTCTGAACGCGGAATGGAAGCTGGAGGTAGACGAATAGGAATCTCCATTTCGGAAATCGTCAGGGAATTTAGTAGTTTGAGATCAACAGTGCCAAAAGTGTTCGGAGAATACGGAATTTCGTGCATTAGCTCTCACCACGGACAATAGAGTAGCCGACGGCCTCACTTAACACCAGAGAGCAGCGGCGCTTGCGTAGAAATGTCAGTGCGAGCAGACAAGGAACATAGGATGAAATAACCGCAGAAACCAGTGTGGGATGTACGACGAACGTAACCGTCAGGGTATTGCGGTGAAAATTGGCGTTAAGGACTACGGCAGCCGACGAGAGACGCAACTGCCTTTGCTAACAGCGCGACGTCGCCTGCAGCAACATTCCTAGGCTCGTGGCAGTACCAGTTGGACTCTGTACGATTGGAGAACCATGGTCTGGTGGCATGACTCCCGATTTCAACTGAAAAGAGCTGATGGTAGCGTTCCAGTGTGGCACAGACCACACGAAACCATGGCCCCATGTTGTCAACAAGGCACTGTACAAGATACTGGCCGCTCCGTAATGGTGTGGGCTGTGTACACAGAATGGACTCGCTCCTCTGGTCCAACTGAAGCGATCATTGACTGGAAATGTTTATGTTCGGCCACTTGAAGACCATTTGTAGCCATTCATCGACTTCAATCCGAAAGTTCCAGCGAGTGCTTTGGCAGCTCGTCGAACATTCATGGGATATAATCGAGAGGTCCGTTCATACACGAAATTCCGGCACTGGCAACACTTTCGCTGTTACGGACGGCTATAGAGGCAGCATGGTTTTATATTTCTGCATGGGGGGGGGGGGCAAGGTAGACACACCATTAGGAGGTGCATGGCGCAGTCTACCTTGTACCACTAGTAGCCTTTTTGTTCCCTGTTCCACTCTCAAATGCAGTGAAGGAAAGTAGATCTTTATGTCTCCATACGAGTCCTAATTTTCTTACATTTTGTTCGTGCTCCTTCCGTGAATTGTAAATTGGCGGCATTAGAATGGTTCTACAGTCAGCCTCAAATGCCTAGTCTCTATGAACACCGTGTCCCATCTAGGAATCACAATTTATATTTAAGAATCATCTCTACAATAATTGCGTACTCATCCAATCTACTGAAAAGAAATCTAGGATCACGTCTCTGAATTCCTTCCATGTCTTCCTTTAATCTAACATGGTGGGAATCTCAAACACTCAGATACAATTCTACTGAAGAATGAATCACACCAGCGTTCTGTACTCTGTCTGTTTTGTTCACTGACGTGTCAAAAGTCATGGGATACCTACAAATAAGGTGCTTGACCTCCTTTTTCCTTGCGTATTGCATCTACTTAATGTGGCATGGATTGAACAAACCGCTAGAAATCCCCTGCAGAAATATTGAGCCTTGCTGCGTCTACAACCGTTCATCATTGCAAAAGTGCACGATTTTGTGCACGAAGTGAGCTGTCGATTGCGCTGCATAAATGTTAGGTGGTTGGCCAAATCATTCACTCGAAATGTCTGCAATGTTCTTCAAACCAGTCGCGAACAAATGTAGCCCGGTAAGAAGGGGGCACTTTGGTTCGTAAAAATTTCATCATTGTTTGTCTGCTAAATGTCTCCAAGTATCCGAACATAAAAATGTCCGGTCAATTATCGGTTTAGTTAGACAACAGGTCCCACTCTATTCAGTGTAAACACATCACAGTCTTGCGCAGTGCCTTATTTACAACTTAGGTTCTTCGCTTGCGGGGTCTGCATCACGCTCGAACCCTACCCTTAGCGCTTACCAACTGAAATCGGGACTCATCTGACCACGTCACTATATTCCAATCGTCTACGCTCCAACCAATATGGTCAAGAGCACAGGAGAGGAGCTACAGGTGATGCCATACTGTTAGCAGACGCACTCGCTTCAGTCGTCCGGTGTAGCATCTCTTATGGTCAAATTTCTCCGTATTAGCAGAACAGATACGTCATCGTGCGTCCTACATTGATTTCAGCGGTTATTTCACGCACAGCTGCTTTTTTGTTTTGACAGTGATTATTCCCATTGAAATTGAATTTTTTGTTTCAATTCGATCAATGAGTTCCTCAGTTTCGTCCATCATCGTTCCTCTCTGGCAATCTGGTAAGTTATAGTAACTATTTATACTTCTTTCCCACAAGTTGTGAAATTCATTAACGTACTCGAGTTCACACAGTGCACTCTCGAAATTTTCGGCTGAATCTCAGGATCTAACGATGAGCAGTTGCTGGTAATGTTAAGGGAATTTAACGTAGCAGTCAGTGCCTTATAATTTCCTTGGGACTGTACAGTTGATCCAAGAATCGGTTCTTCATGACCAGGGATTTGAAGAGTTTGACAGGACTGCGGAATCCTGATGCTTCTAACATGATCCTAACAACCCTTGAAAATTCTGGATGGTCAAGAAAATTTTCAGGTCGAAAGGTTTAATGAATCCGCCATACGAGTTTCTCCTCTCGTTGTAGCGCGTGATTCCATGTATCCGTGCCAAAATAACCCTCGTGCACTGTTATGGATTCCCTTCGTGTTGTCAGATTCACGTAATAACCTTTCTGACCACTGTAGATGTGTATAATTGTTTTCCGGCTTGGTCTCTGACGTACTGCATGTTACCAACAGAGCGTGTTCTATTAAGCGTTTTGCTGTGGCAGGAGCATATTCCTGCTGCATTGGCCCATGTGCAGGAGGTGTGATCTCATATAACGGTTTGGGGAGTCGCAAAACATTTTCTTCACTTCTGTGATGCTCTCGAGGGCGCTCTACTGAACGAGATTGTGTTTTCAATTTCGCGACCCACTCATCTGCCTGCCGAACGTCCAAGCGACACCGCACTCAACCCATTTTGAGCCAATAACAGGACTCTGGAGGCGCTAAATCTCTCCTAATGTCAAACCAGGGAAAAAGTTATGAAACATACGAAGCTGAAAAAAAAAGGAACTGCCAATTACTTCCTTTTTTAAGTTTTCGCAGAGGGGAGGACGATTTTTTCCGACGTGTCTCTTCCCACGGAAACAACCGAACAGATACAATCTCAAAGATCTTTTCTAAATCTCCAAACGTTTCTCAGACGCCAGATTTTTCTTATACAAATGAGGCAGCCAAGGGAAGTGGTTCACTGGCCCATTTTCACTATTGTCGAACACGAAAACATGTAAAAATGAAATGAGCTTGTAGCATCGTTGCCGAGAGTCCCCATCTGGGGACGTTCGGCCTCCAAGTGCAAGTTTTACTTCAGTCGACGCCACATTGGGCGACTTGCGCGCCGGTGATGGGGATGAAATGATGAGGAGGACAACACAGCACCCAGTCCCGGAGCAGAGAAAATATCCAACCCAGCCGAAAATCACGCCTTTCCGGCGACGCCAACCAGCCGAATACCGCAGAACTATTCTGTAGTTCTAAATTTTTTCTTACGAACCGAAAACAACCCACTAAAATTTTGAAGATATACTTTCAGTGTAGATGACGTTTTAAATTACGAATTAATAAAAGGAACAGAAAACTGACCAGTAGCTTACATAATTTCAAATTCATAACAACTACAAGCATTAACGAAATGAGATGCAATTCGTCACGAATCTGACGAATGAGGCTGTGAGGAGCCAGAGAATTATTTTTTTTTTTAGCGAACAGTTTTGTTAAAATCTTTGAGAAAGATTGGAAAACAGCCGGCGTGCCTGTGTCGACGTTCCCGTAAAGTAGTCAAAGCGAGTAGACCATGATTCGTTCTTAGTGGACGAATCACGCAACTCAGTAGCCCCTTCGGAACAGAGGATTGCACACGACATCCCCAACTGCAGAGAATGATCTGAACAGTATTTCAGCAGCTGCTGCAATTTTATTTTAAACGCGTCTGCTTTCTGCCCTCGACGCCATTATAAGGGTAGGCTATCTCTAACATCGTGAATTTTTCCAGACGCAAGGCGATATCGGCAGCCATCTGAATGGATTCACAACGTTTGAGGTAGTCACACTTGATTATACCCGAGGTTGTCACAAGGCGTCGTGTTTAAAATGAATGTGCTCAAACTTTTATAAGCCCGTGGTAAATACATTAAAAGGAGCGTCATCAGTAGGGGGCCACTTACAGAAAAAATACAGAATACTGCAGTAAATCAACACAGCTATGGACAATGTGGTCGATGGCAGGCGAGCAACAGAGCAAGCATAACGTGGCAGCAGGCGCAGCGAGCCAACAAGTGACCGACGCCAAGTAAACTCAAACACCCTACCCGGCTTCTGAACAACCCCTCTAGCGCCGTTCCCGCTATGAGACAAATTACAAGACCCGTCGTTTGAAACTCCCATCTTGCACTAATTGCTTCCATCGGCTTAATTATGCTGCCTGTAGGATGCGATTCCTCTGAGAAGGAATTCTACACAGCAACATGTTGTTAGAGCGGAAGAGCAGTAAGAGCCCGAATTTAGGCAGCCGTTAATCTAGTTTCGTGCGTTACTGTTCACAAACTTTTAAAATACTTGCACCAGTACCACTTTTTTCATAGATGTCTTAACAATTTCTATACAAATTTGCTCAAATAGTACACACTTAAGAAATTCATTAACAACAATCTACATCTACATCTACATCTACATCTACATCTACATCTACATCCATACTCCGCAAGCCACCTGACGGTGTGTGGCGGAGGGTACCTTCAGTACCTCTATCGGTTTCTCCTTTCTATTCGAGTCTCGTATTGTTTGTGGAAAGAAGGATTGTCGGTATGCCTCTGTGTGGGCTCTAATCTCTCTGATTTTATCCTCATGGTCTCTTCGCGAGATATACGTAGGAGAGAGCAACACATTGCTTGACTCTTCGGTGAAGGTATGTTCTCGAAACTTCAACAAAAGCCCGTACCGAGCTACTGAGCGTCTCTCCATCAGAGTCTTCCACTGGAGTAACGACTTCGCGGTTACTAAATGATCCTGTAACGAAGCGCGCTGGATCTTCTCTACCTCTTCTATCAACCCTAACTGGTACGGATCCCATACTGCTGAGCAGTATTCAAGCAGTGGGCGAACAAGCTTAGTGTAACCTAGTTCCTCTGTTTTCGGATTGCATTTCCTTAGAATTCTTCCAATTAATGGCAGTCTGCTTTACCAACGATCAGCTTTATATGATAATTCCATTTTAAATCACTCCTAATGCGTACTCCCAAATAATTTACGGAA
This sequence comes from Schistocerca gregaria, assembly GCF_023897955.1. NCBI lineage: Eukaryota > Metazoa > Arthropoda > Insecta > Orthoptera > Acrididae > Schistocerca > Schistocerca gregaria. The sequence goes on from NC_064927.1 coordinate 336,585,148, forward strand.
TTCACTGATCTGCTATTTTGGAGCTAAATGATAAGGGATCTATCTTTCTATGTCTTCGCAGCACATTACACTTGTCGATATTGAGATTCAATTGCCATTCCCTGCACCATGCGTCAATTCGCTGCAGAGCCTCCTGCATTTCAGTACAATTTTCCATTGTTACAACCTCTCGATATACCACAGCATCATCCGCAAAAAGCCTCAGTGAACTTGCGATGTCCTCCACAAGGTCATTTATGTATATTGTGAGTAGCAACGGTCCTATGACACTCCCCTGCGGCACACCTGAAATCACTCTTACTTCGGAAGACTTCTCTCCATTGAGAATGACATGCTGCGTTCTGTTATCTAGGAACTCTTCAATCCAAATCACAATTGGTCTGATAGTTCATATGCTCTTATTTGTTCATTAAACGATTGTGGGGAACTTTATCGAGCGCCTTGCGGAAGCCAAGAAACACGGCGTCTATCTGGGAGCCCGTGTCTATGGCCCTCTGAGTCTCGTGGACGAATAGCGCGAGCTGGTTTCACACGACCGTCTCTTTCGAAACCTATGCTGATTCCTATAGAGCAGATTTCTAGTTTCCAGAAAAGTCATTATACTCGAACATTATAAGTGTTCCAAAATTCTACAACTGATCGACGTGAGAGATATAGGTCTATAGTTTTGCACATCTGTTCGACGTCCGTTCTTGAAAACGGGGATGACCTGTGCCCTTTTCCAATCCTTTGGATCGCTACTCTCTTTTAGAGACCTACAGTACACCGCTGGAAGAAGGGGGGCAAGTTCCTTCGCGTACTCTGTGTAAAATCGAACTGGTATCCCATCAGGTCCAGCGGCCTTTCCTCTTCTGAGCGATTTTAATTGTTTCTCTATCCCTCTGTGGTCTATTTAGAAATCTACCATTTTGTCATCTGTGCGACAATCTAGAGAAGGAACTACAGTGCAATCTTTCTCTGTGAAACGGCTTTGGAAAAAGACATTTAGTATTTCGGCCATTAGTCTGCCAGCCTCTGTTTCAGTACCATTTTGGTCACAGAGTGTCTAGACATTTTGTTTTGATCCACCTACCGCTTTGACATAAGACCAAAATTTCTTAGGATTTTCTGCCAAGACAGTAGATAGAACTTTACTTTCGAATTCATTGAACGCCTCTCGCATAGACCTCCTCACAATACATTTCGCTTCGCTTAATTTTTGTTTGTCTGCAAAGCTTTGGCTATGTTTCTGTTTGCTGTGGAGTTCCCTTTGCTTCCACAGCAGTTTTCCAATTCGGTTGTTGTACCACCTAGTTAGAAAACTGCTACAGTCTCTACAATTTTACTATTGTTGAATCATGCGTAATTTTTTCTGGGAAAAAAATTTTTACAGAGAAGAGTGCGACATATGAGTTAGTGTGAAAAATACCTCGGACAAAATTTAATGTACCCACATTCTTGAATTTCAATTACATCTAATTTTATAAACATTAAAAAAATTTTCTTTCGAACTTTTTATTTCTTATTTGTTTTAGTGCTATAAAAAACAGAAACAAAGTTCGTTTAGGGATAGCCAGGAAGACAGAAAACCGATATCAACATTTCAGTCAACTCTGGTGTGTAGCTTTTGAGAGAACTCCTTCCGTTCAGGCGTCGGAATGGCCAACGGAACCGACCGACCAACATGTCGTCCTGCGACGATGGTTGTCGTTCGGTGCGGATATAGAGGAGCATGTCTCAGCACACCGCTCACCCGGCTGTTGTCAGATTTCGTGGGCAGAGCCGCTGCTTCTCAGTCAATTAGCTCCTCAATTGGCATCACAAGGGCTGACTGCATCGCACTCGCCAACAGCACTCGGCAGATCCGAATGAGCACCCATGAAACAACTAGCCAAGCCCGACGGCGCAAAACTTCGATGAATTGAGATAAGAATGAGAGTTGCTAATGAGACATGGCCGTTGGCCTTTTAAGAGAATCAGCAAAAATTTAGGTTCCAGAAAAATGTAGTTATTAAACGTACACAAACCATGTTCACAAGAATTTGCAGGAGAGTTTTCTCTTGCCTCTATTGCTTCTTTTTCTGCTTAGTCTTCTGTCTTCTCCTCATTCTCGCCATCCCTCATACTGACAATTCGTCGAAGATTAGTATATTTCGAACTAACAAAAGCTCTGCATATTGGACAGACAGTCACTTGAAGTACATTTGAACACGTTTTACCTAAACTATCTTCAGTCGCTAGATTGACAACCGATGCACAATCGGATAGTTTTAAGCCTTGTAGGCAAACTAGTGGCAGTGTAGAGACAAGGATTAGTGATCATGATGTTATCATAGAGACAGTTGTAGCTAAAGTTTATAAATCATAGGAGAATTTTTATGCTACAAGGAACAAGCAGTTGGTATTGTTCCACTTACACTAAGGGCCGACACCATTTATATCCAATATGATGGAAATAGGTAAATTATGAGCAACTCTCAAAATTATTGTAAATCGTGCTGTGCGAAAGTACGTGCAGAATAGGTGAATGAAGGATGGAGAGTAGGTGAATGAAGTCAGCTGATAGGTATTCCTGCTTAAGGGAAGTCTCTCTCACAAAGGGACCACTTTTGACAAAGCTTAGGTATCCGAGTAATGAGGGAATTAGTATATTTTATCAATATATACAAGGTATTAGAGATTAAGTTAGTGAACTGCTTATAGATGTTGACTCTGAAATTATTGGTGTATCTGAACACTTCTTAAATAAGGAGATAATTCAGAGGCTTCCTTTACCAGGATACAGGTTGGCTGGCAGCTTTTCTAGGAGCTGTTTGTGGTATGGGGGAGTAGCCATGTTTGTGAAAAACGGCATCGCATTTGAGTCAATTGATGTTTCGAAGTAGTGTACTGAAAGATGTTTGAATGTTGTGCAGGAGTGGTTAAATTTAATGGAGCTAAACTTCTAACTGTTGTTATTTATAGATCCACAGACTCCGATTTCACAACATTTTTGCTAAAGCTAGAGCAGGTTCTTGGTTCACTTTATAGGAAATACAAAAAGTTAGTTATATGTGGTGACTTCAACATTAATTGTATAAGTGATTGTGCAAGGGAAAGGATGCTCGTAGACCTCCTTAATTCATATAATCTTATGGAAACCGTATTCTTTCCAACGATAGTGCAAGGGAACAATAGAACAACCATAGAAAACATTTTTGTTCATTCCTCATTGCTAGAAAGGCATTCTGTAGCAAAAAGGTGAATGACCTTTCAGATCATGATGAACAAATTTTAACTCTAAAAGATTTTTGTGCTGCAACACAGGTTAAATATAGTTATCAACTGTTTAGGAAAGCTGATCCAGTTGCTGTAGAGACCCTTGTAAACCTTATCAAGGAACAAGAGTGGCAAGATGTTTATAGTGCTGATACAGTAGATGATAAATATAATGCTTTTCTCAAGACTTTTCTCGTGCTCTTTGAAAGTTGCTTTGCGTCAAAACGTTCAAAAAGGGTACAAGCACAAACAGGTAGACTGGGTGGCTGACTAGAGGGATAAGAATATCTTGTATAAAACAGTGGCAATTATATCAAAACGTTAGAAACATTCAAAACCTAAATGCAGCAGCCCATTACAAACAGTATTGTAAGGTCCTTAAAAATGTTATTAGGAAGGCAAAAAGTATGTGGTACTTAGATAGAATAGCTAAGTCTTAGGATAAAATTAAAACCATATGGTCAGTCGTAAAGGAAGTGGCTAGTCTGCAGAGTCAGGTCGAGGATATAGAATCAGTGCATAGTGGGAATGTCCGTGTTACTGATAAGTCGCATATATGTACAGTATTTAATAATCACTTTCTGAATATAGCAGGTGAACTAAACAGAAACCTAGTCCCAACAGGGAATCATATAGCGCTCTTAGAAAAAAGTGTTCCGAGAATGTTACCTGAAATGCTCCTCCATGATACTGACAAGAGAGAGATTAATAATTAAATCACTAAAGACCAAGAACTCTCATGGACATGACGGGATATGTAGCAGAATACTGAACTATTGTTCTATGTATGTTAGCCCAGTACTTAGACATATCTGTAACTTTTCCTTTAGGAGTGGTCGGTTTCCCGACCTATTAAAGTACTCGGTAGTGAAGCCATTTTATAAAAAGGGAGATGGGGATAATGTTGACCATTTTAGACCTATTTCTATGCCATCGGTGTTTGCTAAAGTTATAGAGATGGTTGTATATACAAGGTTACTGGAGCATTTAAATTAACATAATTTGTTGTCAAATGTACACTTTGGTTTTAGAAACGGTTTAACAACTGAAAATGCTATATTCTCTTTTCCCTGTGAGATTTTGGACGGATAAAATAAAAGGTTGCGAACGCTAGGTGTTTTCTTTGAATTAACGAAGGCTCTTGACTGTTTTGACCACAAAATATTACTACAGAAGTTGGACCATTATGGAGTAAGGGGAGTAGCTTACAATTGGTTCGCGTCTTACTTTAAGAACAGAAAGCAGAAGGTAATTCTCCGCAATATTTAGAGTGGCAGTGGTGTTCAGTCTCAATGGGGCACTGTTAAGTGGGGCGTTACCCAAGGGTCGGTGCTGGGCCATTGCTGTTTCTTATTTATATAAATGATCAAAAATACTTCTGTTTGCTGATGACACCAGCTTGGTAGTGAAGGATCTTGTGTGTAATACTGAAAAATTATCAAATAATGTAGTTCATGAAATAAGTTCGTGGCTTGTAGAAAATAATTTGATCCTAAATCACAGTAAGACTCACAATTCAGCAAGAACCGATATTTTGATGAGACAGAATGGGCATATTATAAGCGAGACGGAACAGTTCAAGTTCCTAGGCGTTCGGATAGATAGTAAGCTGTTGTGGAAAACCCATGTCCAGGATCTTGTTCAGAAGCTAAATGCTACTTTATTTACCATTGGAACAGTATCTGAAATAAGTGACACTTCAACACGAAAAGTAGTCTACTTCGCATATTTTCATACGCTTATGTCATATGGTATTATTTTTGGGGGTAATTCTTCTGATTCGAAAAGGTTATTTTTGGCTCAAAAAGGGGATGTTCAAGCTATATGTGGTGTAAGTTCGAGAACCTCTTGTCGACTGCTATTCAATAGTCTGTGAATTCTGACATTGCCCTCACAGTATATATTTTCTTTAATGTCGTTTCTTGTTAGCAATATTAGCCTATTCCCAAGAGTTAGCAGCTTTCATTCAGTTAATACTATGCAGAAATCAAATCTGCATGTGGAATACATTTCCTTGATTCGTGTGCAGAAAGGAGTGCAGTATTCTGCTGCGTCCATTTTCAATAAGCTACCACAAGAACTCAAAAATCTTATCAGTAGCACAAACTCTTTTAAGTCTAAACTGAGGAGTTTCCTCATGGCTCACTCCTATTCTTTAGAGGAGCTCCTGGAAGAGCAAAAAAATTAAGCAAATTCCAGTGTGACATTGTTGACTTTCTCTGTTTAAACTTACGACTAGTCACCTGAATATGTTTTTTATATTTCATTTTATCTGTTTCTACTATCGTGTTATAATTTCATGTATGGACAAGTTCCATGACCATTGAGACGTCTCCTTAATTTGGTCCCACGGAACAATAAATAAATAAATAAGAAGACACACCGCGCGTTTAATAACTAAATTCGGAAAATGCTTAGGAAACAGGGACTGTTACACTCTTGGTTCAAAAACGCATGTGCAAATTTTGACAAACTGAAGTTAGTGGAAGTTTGTGGGTCTATAAAAATATCAAGACGCGAATCATACGAGTATTTGCATTATCGTACTTTAGCAAAAGACCTTGTCCAGAACCCAATAAGATTTGGTACTACGTAAAAGCACTATGCGGGTCGGAGGCTAGTGTCAAGGCAACAGAAGACAGAAAAAGGAATGTGAAGTTTTAAATTTCACGTTTAAGAAATCATTCACGCAAGAGGATCGTACAAGCACTCCTCCATTTAGACAGAGATTGGAGCTCCTCGCATCTTACTTACTCGCTAACTTCAGGTGCGGTACGTGTACACTGACGTTTACTCTGTTCACGGAGGATCCGATCTTCCGTGCATGGTGTTGCTCGGGGTCTTCTACATCGCGAAACACTTGCGCTTGCACTAGTAGCTTGAACTGCTGCAATTTGTACACAACTATAGATTTGGATACACCAACTTTCCCACAAGTACGTGTGTGTGTGAATTCCTAAGGGACCAAACTGCTGAGCTCATCGGGCCCTAGACTTAACACACTACTTAAACTAATTTAAACTAACGGATGCAAAGAACGACACACACACCCATGACCGAGGGAGTGGCCGCGCAATTCGTGACATGGCGCCTGAGACCGCGCGATCACCCCACGCGCCGTCCTACAAGTATAGGTTTCCTGATACAGAACTATAATTGCAACACGTTTTTCATTGCTAGTCTCCTGTTTCAGTCCAGTTAGGAACTAATGTGAAATGAATATTTACTATTAAAAACATTCTTGATCACAATTTATTTATTACGGTAAACAGTAATAAATAAATTGTGATCAAGATTGTTTTTAAACCGGTAAACCGTAGTAAATAAATTGTAATCAGGAACGTTTTTAATAGTAAATATTTATAACACATTCATCACTGTCGCTCCCATAATGTATTCAAAAGTAATGTGGTATGAACTGTATCAGGTATACAAACACGCCGCTCGTTGCAGATAATGTACTGTAAAATGCCAACTGTTTCATGCAGAGGCAGCTGAAGGACAGAGGCCTATTAGGTTGGGACAGTCTTATGTAAAGGCACATAGGTGCTTAGCTTTATCACTTGTTTACACTTGTTTTGTTATTAGACTCAAACGCAACACAGGAGCCTATTTTTCACACGTTTATATTTGATTTATTATCAGAAGGTCGATCTGGTAGAATATCCTTGTTTTAATTACACATCTGTCTTTCTGATGCTACGGTCACAGGTTCGAATGCTGCCTCGGGCATGGGTGTGTTTGATGTCCTTAGATTAGTTAGGTTTAAGCAGTTCTAAGTCTAGGGGACTGACGACCTCAGATGTTAAGTCCCATAGTGCTTACAGCTATTTTAACCATTTCTTTTTCTTTCTGATGGGTGATCGAAATCTTTTGACCCATAGAGTGAGAAATACTTCTGCAATACGACATTGATGGACAGTTTATTTTGTCACTTGTCCCGTCACTCAACTGGGTGACATCACTTGTTTATACTTGTTTTATTATTAGACTCAAACGCAACACAGGCGCCTATTTTTCACACGTTGATATTTGTTTTATTATCAGAAGGTCGATCTGGTAGAATATCCTTGTTTTAACTACGCATCTGTCTTTCTGATGCTACGGTCACAGGTTCGAATCCTGCCTCGGGCATGGGTGTGTGTGATGTCCTTACGTTAGTTAGGTTTAAGTAGTTCTAAGTCTAGGGGACTAATGACCTCAGATGTTAGGTCCCATAGTGCATACAGCTATTTTAACCATTTCTTTTTCTTTCTGATGAGTGATCGAAATCTTTTGACCCATAGAGTGAGAAATACGACTTCTGCAATACGTCATTGATGCACAGTTTATTTTGTCACTTGTCCCGTCACTCAACTGGGTGACATCACCGCAAAACTGTCGTTTCTTCCGAGATTAAGCTAGCAGTATACAACACGTCGTTCGATTTGCATTGAATCGAAACGTTACCATTCGGAATTGAAATTCTCCTGCCTTCTTCCTAAAATACTGAGACCAGCTACACGAACCAGTCCCACCAACGGAACCATCGTCTACGTTCGACGTCAAAGTACAATAACCACTAACAAACAGAGATGACAGCACTAGCTGAGGTGGGAATGTAAAACCTGTCGCGAGGACGCGGAGAAACAGTTCATTAATTGTCGTAACGCGGAGTGTGAGCGATTTACCTGCCGTCCAAAACGCCATTATCATTGACTTTCGGGCCAAAGGTGGAAGCATTCCCTAAAAGGCCGTGGTTAAAGTATAGTATACATGACGAAAAGGTGGGGACCGTTAAAAAATGTTTTCCGGACGTGTAGGCATATGGAACCAGTAGTATGTAAGTAAGCGAATTCAGTTCATTCAGACAGAAGAAATTCAGTTTCTATGCGGTAGGCCGTACTGCTATTTACCGCATCCTACCACCTGAATGCTGGTTAAAGGAGACGTGTCTCACTGGTGTACGGGGTGTCAGTACGAGGCTGTTTTGGAAATATAGGATTCTCGAAATTACAAGAATCTCCACTCAACATGCACCTACGGACACCAACCTTCCCCCGCCTGCGTCTGATGCAGTTGTCTCGCATTCTATGTCTCACGCCACTGGTGGGCACACACCCGGTAGTGTTCTACTGAACCGGACTACATAGTTGCTGAGGACGGAATTTCTGGAGGTATACAGAGCAATGAACCCTCCTTTGTGTGGTCGGCTCCCTTTCAACTGGGGCCTAACACATCTCTTTCTTCCCAGTGTTTGAACCGCCCACCCTCCTGGCGATGGATGTTTTCAGACCTATCGCATAGCCAAGGTCAATGTAAATACCATTCACGTACGTCAAAAACTGGCTTTACTCCATGACATGCTCTAAGGTGAGGAAGTTGTAAGTAAGCTGTTTAGGTTTTTTTATTGGTAACGCCGCAACCACGTAGCGCTCTGTATAAAAATCACTGGCTGTGCCGTGCGCAGTGTGTGTTTAGTCTGCATTGTTGTCTGCCATTGTAGTGTTGAGTAAAGGCAGCTATATGCTAACAGCGCGTAGCGTTGCGCAGTTGGAGGTGAGCCGCCAGCAGTGATGGACGTGGGGAGAGAGATGGCGGAGTTTTGTAATTTGTAAGACTGGATGTCATGAACTATCATATATATTTTGACTATTAAGGTAAATACACTGTTTGTTCTCTATTAAAATCTTTCATTTGCTAACTATACCTATCAGTAGTTAGTGCCTTCCGTAGTTAGAATCTTTTATTTAGCTGGCAGTAGTGGTGCTCGCTGTATTGCAGTAGTTCGAGTAACGAAGATTTTTTGTGAGGTAAGTGATTTGTGAAAGGTATAGGTTAATGTTACTCAGGGCCATTCTTTTGTAGGGATTATTGAAAGTCAGATTGCGTTGCGCTAAAAATATTGTGTGTCAGTTTAAGCACAGTCGTGTATAAATTGTTCTAAGGGGACGTTTCAAAGTTGACGTCGACCTCTTTCAGGAGGTGCACGTAGCAACTTTCTGTGTTCCCCATGGTTTTACAGCTCATTTCTCTCACGCTTCCCCTGCTGGTAATGGGGTGACAATCCTCCTACATGGCTGCATCCTCGTTGATACAATTATCCATCTCCTGATGCCAGATGTATAGCTCTTTCTTATATTGGCGTCAGAAGTATCAACGTCTAGGCACCATCTGGTCTGGGTCGTCACCGCAACACTCACGTTACTTTTCCTGGGTCGGCAGGATGCATTGTTCGTGGGAGCCGATTTTAACTCCACCCAGGAGTCCACAGACCAGCTAACATCTCGCTCACCACTTGCAGTCTCGACATGGTGCGTATCCGTCGCCCTGTCATGGTGGGTACCATGTGCAAAGCCTAACGTCCGTATGGCCTTAACATTGTGGAAGGAAGGACGCGGACGGCTTTGACGAAGCTATGGTTTTTATTTCACCAGTGTACGAGAAAGTACTATGCTTTATCCAGCCAGGTACTGAATCGTGCCAAGGCACAGCTCACGTCCTCACTTCACCGTCACCTTGAAGGGACTGTGGTCATGGTGCGCACACACGACGGATTAGTGCAGGAGCGTGACAGCGGAAGGGCGCAACTGTTGAAGGATATTACACAGTTTTTAAATAAACACACCACCATTTGCCTTTATTGTTTTTTTAATTACGACTCAGCTTTCAGTCTTTCATGCTATTTTCAAGTGACTGATTTTATGTCATTAACAAATATTGCAGGACATTAAGTTCAGTATATGTTAATGACATAAACCCAATGGCTTAAAAGGCCGAAAACTGGGTCGTAATTAAATAAACAACACTACAGTGAAATGGTGATGTGTTCACTCAAAAATTATTGCATGACTCTTGCTCAGCAACGTCAACAGCTATTGACTTTGATTAACATTCTCACCAATGTTGATGGGCGGCGCTTACATACCCTACCCAACATGCACATTATTGTATGCCGTACTCTTAACATTGCCAACCTCCTGCCAACACTACGACTGTCTCCAGACTCTCCTTTGTTGTTGTTTGCTGTCGTCATGGAGAACGATGTCCATGAAATTATCCTAACGACCTCCTCCTGGGGTTTTATCGGACATTTCGTTCTCTAATGTGATTCCTAATGTGACCTTATGTCACCTCTTGCGCAGATCCCAGACGGTTTCCTCGGTGACTTCCTCATCCCATCCACAAGTCTCAGAGTATCTCACGGATATGCGATTACTACCACATCACTATGCTCAACAGCGAAAACGAGGACCTTTACCCTCCTCTTGGTTGCACGGCTTAAGCGGATCGCCTGCTACGTGGCTTCTCCTGATCAGACTCCTTTGGGAGGTGCCAATAACATCTACACTACCCTCTGTCGCTATCGGGACATAATCGCTCTTGCTTATGCCCGTCGTATGCCTGGACCCCTACCAGTTCATGGCTTCAGCCAGGCGTTCGATCACGTCGATCAGGACTTACAGGAGATTGTGCTCCGCAAATTACCATCGACGTCGTGATGTGTCTCCTTCTTCGAGTTAAGTCCCCTGCACTCTACAATGGTCGTCTCACTCCGCCTCTACTTGCCGTTCGGTACGTCAAGGTGGCTCCCTCTCTGCGCCGTTGTATGCATTCACCATTGCTCTGCGGCCTCCGGAAGCGCCTGTCTGCGTTGTCTTTTTCGGTTACCACGTCGTCAGCTGTACTGCTTATGCAGATGATATCGTCATCGTTTATCGTAGCAGTGGTGAGGACAGGGTGTCCTGGCATTGGTTACCGCCTATGGTGAGGCCTCTGGTACATCTACATCTACATCCATACTCCGCAAGCCACCTGGCGGTGTGTGGCGGACGGTACCTTGAGTACCTCTATCGGTTCTCCCTTCTATTCCAGTCTCTTATTGTTCGTGGAAAGAAGGACTGTAGGTATGCCTCTGTGTGGGCTCTAATCTCACTGATTTTATCCTCATAGTCTCTTCGCGAGATATACGTAGGAGGGAGCATTATACTGCTTGACTCTTCGGTGAAGGTATGTCCTCGAAACTTCAACAGAAGCCGTACCGAGCTACTGAGCGTCTCTCCTGCAGAGTCTTCCTCTGAACTTTTTCTATCATCTCCGACTTCGCGATTACTAGATGATTCTGTAACGAAGCGCGCTGTCTCCCTTGGATCTTCTCTATCTCTTCTATCAACTCTATCTGGTAAGGATCCCACACTGCTGAGCAGTATTCAAGCAGTGGGCGAACAAGCGTACTGTAACCTTACTTCCTTTGATTTCGGATTGCATTTCCTTAGGATTCTTCCAATGAATCTCAGTCTGGCATCTGCTTTACCGACGATCAACTTTATATGATCATTCCATTTTAAATCACTTCTAACGCGTATTCCCAGATAATTTATGGCATTAACCGCTTCCAGTTGCTGACCTGCTATATTGTAGCTAAATGATAAAGGATCTTTCTTTCTATGTATTCGCAGCACACTACACTTGTCTGCATTGAGATTCAATTGCCATTCCCTGCACCATGTGTCAATTCTCTGCAGATCCTCCTGCATTTCAGTACAATTTTCCATTGTTACAACCTCTCGATATACCACAGCATCACCCGCAAAAAGCCCCAGTGAATTCCGATGTCATCCACTATGTCGTTTATCTATATTGTGAGTAGCGACGGTCCTACGACACCGCTGCCCTAACGTCCGAAAATGGTGAATTTTTGCTGTAGGCGAGGTGCTTCCTGCGGACAGCGCTTCTCCACTGTGTGTAGTTGCTACTGTCCGATGCTTACGACTTGATTTATCAAGTGATCTGCGAAACACGATTGCTCTCAACTGCCGTCATCTACTGTCCTAACTGAGACCTAGGCTACTAGACCATCGTTTACAAGCCCTTGATCTCCAGCAGTGGACACAATACGTAAATGTATATTTGGCGTCTTGTATACCCCACATAGCACAGACACTTCCTGTTCCGCTGTCCATGGCCCACCGAACACTAGCAGCATTCTGTTCATGTGTTTGTTGCTCAAGATAAGGTACGAGACTCTTACAGTCCCGCAGTGCAGGGACTATTTTAGTCGGCATCAAGTGCCTGACACAGTGAGAGCCCATTTCGTTGCCTCTCACATGGCAATGTGGTGCCATTATCCTACGTGCCTTACTAGCCTACTGCTGGAGGCCTTTTATTTGCGCCACTTTTCCTTCCAATTGAACTATGTGCGTACCCCGATATTGCCAAGGCGCTTGACGTCCACAAAGGTGATATAAGGCGTTCTTCAGCAGCACAAACCACCGAATGTAGTTAAGGGGAAGCATACCTATGTCGGCTAGCGTGTCGTGTGGCGATCGGTGTGCACTCCTTATCTTGACACTGACGTACAGCTTGTATGCTACCTTACTGGGAAGCAAGTAAGCTGGCAACGCCTTCACGGGATTTACCTTGCACACATCCCGTTGCGTGTCACGTGCGATGTTTCGGACACGGACGAGCATCGCCTGGGGCGCAGATCGGCGAGAGGTGTGTACTTATTGGTGCAAAAGATGCTGGCCCTAATTACCTACGACTCCTCATCAAATACCTACTCACCAGCTCCTCTTTCCGGACGCAAGTGATGACGAAGTCCTTGAAATGGATTTGTGGAGACGCAGATCCCTTTTTGTTTACTGACGGCGAGAAAAATATCTATCTATTTTTGTCAATTACTGAATGAACTCCATTGTGCAATTTTCTCCATTGTCCTTTGTAGTTCTTTCCTAACGCACCCCAGAGTTGGGGTGTTACTGCAATGAAGAGTTGATCCACGCCTTTTCGACGCTTAGAACCGGTTATTCTCTGTTCATCGGCATGTCTTTCTCCGAAAAACTATGATTCGATAATGTCAACGAATCTGGCAACCTGCCACTCCCTGCTCCTCACAATGTCGGTCTGCTAGTATTCTTAGTAGTGTTAATAGTAATTTACAAAAGAATGGAATAATAAGTAAACCATTTATGTTGTTTGTATCTCTACTCCACGTTCCCTACACTGTTATTAGTTCCTGGGTGGAGGGAATGGGGCATTGGGGTCTGGCCTCAGGCTGCTACTCCTGCCCACCTTGTCCCCACACCTTCCTTTGGGCGCCAGGAAGGTAAGATTCCTTAAAAAAATAGTAAGTAGTCCGCTCGCAGTAAGCGGATAATCATGGTTCGAGTCCCGATGGGGCAAAAAATTTTCACTGTCGTCATTACATTCTACAGCTCATACTTATCCGTATTCGCAATTTCCAATACATTTAATGATGGTTTAAAGTAGATTTAAATGTAGCACGTAAGATTCTTCCATACGCGAATTGAACGCGCAGAAACGGTTTAAATTTAATGTAAATCATATGAAGAATGAATCCATTCTTACAATAATATTGAAAACTCGCTTTCAAAAATCTATCTTCATCGGATATTAGTTGCAAAAATACACATCGTTTGTATTTTCCGCGCGACGCTGTTGTGTTTTAAACTTGTGGGATTCTGTTCAACTTTTGTAAGTAGGCAGACAAATACATGTAATTAAAGTCGTCCTGTAGTTTGGTGAAAGCTTTATCCGTTGACTAATGACCTTTGCAGTTAAATCCCATATGAATTCACCCACACATTCTTTATCCGTGGCCAAAATATATGCAGCCTGGTTTGAAAGACAATAATGAAATCAGTATTTACTGGAACAGTCTTCATCCGAGTCAACAGAAATGTATATCAGATGAATTCGCATTTGCGAATAATGACTATCATCAGCTGTGAAATGGAATGTCGACAGTGAAAATTTGTGCCGGAACGGGACACGAACCTAGATTTCCCGCTTATCACGAGAAGTCGCCTTGCCATTTTTTTATTATCAGAGATACTTGTAACTATCATGAAACTTCAGTAGACGTCAGCCCCCGGTAGCTGAGTGGTCAGCGAGACACAATGTCAATCCCAAGGGCCCGGGTTCGGCTCCCGGCTGAAAATGGTTCAAATGGCTCTAAGCACTATGGGACTTAACATCTGAGGTCATCAGTCCTCTAGAACGTAGAACTACTCAAACCTAACTAAGGACATCACATCCATCCATGCCCGAGGCCGGATTCGAACCTGCGACAGCAGCAGTCGTGCTGTTACAGACTGAAGCGTCCAGAACTACTCGGCCACACCGGCCTGCGATTCCCGGCTACGTCGGAAATTTTCTCCGCTCAGGTACTGTGTTGTCCTAATCATCATCATCATTTCATCCCCATCGACGCCGAAGTGGCGTCAAATCGAAAGACTTGCACCGAGCGAACGATCTACCCGACAGGAGGTCCTAGTCACACGACATTAATTATTAGACTTCAGTAGACCATAGTCAAATCATCAGGTAAAATAAGCCGCAAATGGGAGAAAAAATTAATTATGATAACAAAATAATAATAGAAGGAGGAAGGAAAAAATCCGAGAACAGAGCCGAGAAATCACCACCAAGCTCTCTTATATATATTTAGGTTATTGTTGAATTTTTGTTCATTGCATATATTAGCTTTTACATATAATCTAAAGACAGAAAGCCAAACGAATCAGATTATATTCTAAAAAGCAAACCAAAATAAATTCCAATATGATTTTAGGCGTGTATACGCTCATGTGTGTGTATATATACTTCACCTAATCACATTGTACAATAGAGCTGGAACGACGTTGAGTCAAAACACCAAACAAAGTGAGCTGGTAAACTAGGACAGAATAAGCCGAAGCAAATTAAATGGGAGACATGCAAAACAAGGAAAACACCTATCATCAGAAAAATGAAATTAACGAATACCTTGCCGACGGAAAACAAGATTCAACATGTTGGCGAAGAGGACTCGATATCAAGGCATTCGCAAGAATGTTCAATAGGCCGTGATCATGTACTGCTTTAAGTTTATGCGATCTTCCCCCTCGCCTTCTGCAACGTAATGAATGCGGTAACCACATAACGGTATGGGTTTCCGGCGGTGGAAAGAAGGAAAAATCTGGTCGCAATTGATGTCCGTACTGTATAAAGCCTGAAAAGATCGAATAAGGAATGCGAAGTGCGTCCTAGTCCAAGACCAATATCCCATATGGCCACCACAAGTAAAGCGATGTCGAATTGTATCTGTAGACGTACAACGACAACATAAATCCGTGTCGCTAAGACTAATACGGGAAAGTCCCTAGTTCGTTGGAATCAAGTTGTTGACTATCTTACACCAAGAGAACGCGATGCGCTAAGGCAAAATTGGAAGACTGATATTGCACCGAACTGTCACCCAGTTTGTTTGCGGCGATCCTCTTTCAGCGAGGTTCTGACAAGCCATTGCTTTCGAACTAGTGTGTAGGAATCTCATGGTAAAGACGGAAATCCATAAAATGTCAGATCCTAAAAGCTCACCGCAAGATAGAAGTGCTTTAGATTATAATTTATGCCACCTAAATCAAGAGGGGGTTTAAGACTACCAGGACTGACACAGAGAAATAAACGAGACGTCAGTGTGTGAGTTTCTTGAGTTATCAAAACAGTACGTCTCATTTATAGCATCTATGTCTTCCTTCATATGTCAGCCAGGTCCAACCCCCAAAGGAACGAGGCTTCGTGACCACTAAATACCGTAAGCGAAAGACATGGCTTTTCCATAAGAAAAGACCAGACAGTTGTTGTGGTGTTTCTTCGCTATCATCGAGGGAAGCGGAGAAACTTTGGCCACGTAATACGCTTTGCATATGACATATGTATCCAGTATTTGGACTTTCTGTTCTAGTATCGCTCCATGTATTTTTTCCGTAACAGGCTTCCAGTTTAGCGTCGCCATTTTGAATGAACAAGATCAAAGATGGTACCCAGAGACGTATGCCGATTCACCACAGTAGCCCATGGAACAACGGCGTCATCAAAACCTCCCAAAGTAAGAAGCATGCATTTACCAGCAATAAGTAGAGCACCTGAACTCCGACAATAATCGTCGATTACAGCCTTCAGACGAGGTAGCTCAGCAGAATTGCGGAGTAGAACCATGACGTCAACCGCGTATGCACGAACAGCTACAGTCCCTGCGGAAAGCGTCCAACCATTCCGCTGGGATGCTAGCATCTGAAGTAGGGGCTCCACAGACAACACAAAGTCATTGACAATGGGATTCCTTGAGGATCTCTTCGACGGACATTTATAGAGGACGTCAGTTGGCCATTAACAACTAAGGAAGCTGACATACCCGTTCATAGATATGAGAGCACTCGCCGTGTGTCAACAGTAAAACCAACTGCCTCCAGAATACGAAGCAAGAAGTCGTGCTTAACACGATCAAATGCCTTATCAAAGTCTAGGAATGCAAGAGCATCAGGGACGGACGTGACAGCAGCAACCAAAACCACGTCACGATACTCGACTGCAGGAGTAAGAATGATACGACCAGGTACGCACCTTTGATGTTTGCCAACAATCGTCTCCATCACGGCAGTCATCCTACTATTAACGGCCCTCGTTACAGTCTTATAATCATAGTTTAACCAAGTGATTGGGTGGAAGTTATCAGGAGAAGCTAGTCTAGGGCGTTTCGGGATTAAAACAGTTTTTCCCACTCTGAACGAGGTCGGCACCACTCTACCCTGCAACACTTCGTTCAAAAGAGTCGTAGCATCCAACAGAGGCCAAAAGTGCAGGTAAAATTCCTTGGGAAGTCCATCATAGCCCGGGTACTTTTCAAAAGGCGATCCCACAATAATTTTGCAAACTTCCTCGGGCTGAAACTCAGCTGATAGCGTTTCATTGTGCACAGGTATAATTTTCGTATCAAAGATGCTGGCTAGAGTGTCACAAGGGGTTGCACTGAACTCACCGACGTCGTAGAGGTCTATATAGTATTGGTGTAAGACACGCACTATATCACCTTGCTCCGATATGGTACGTCAATTATTTGTCACGAGAGATTGTATACAAGCGCGTCGGCGACGGATCTGAAATGATGTGGCTTCGATCACATTTTCAACCCTCCCGTTGTATTCTTTTCAAACTCAACAGTTAGACCTTTACCTGCCTAACATCCGCTATTCGCAGACGGGCGTGATCCGCAGCATCATAAAGTTCACGCAGGATGGAATAGAATTATTCGGAAGTTCTACAAAAGTCTCACGCTTCGGCAGCACAAGAAAGCATCAAAGTTTGACTGAGACTCGGTTTTGCTAGCTGTGTCCACCAGCCAAGGGTGGATGAGAGCTTCCTACTGGACCGTAGATTCACCGAATGTCAAACAATATAAACGGTTGCCGCTCGAGATTAGGGTTGTAGTCACAGCACAGTGATCCGTAAAGGAAGCTGGGACGACTTCAACATTAAGAAAGAAATCACGCAGGACGTCTGATAAGTAAAACCTATCTAACCAGCTACTAGAAGTCGCAGTAAAGTGAGTAAATTTAACTATTGTCGGGTATTTACATATCCAGCCATCTTTCAGGTATAAGGAGCGGACCAATTCATGTAATTCAGGACAGAAATTAAAAATTTTGAGATTAATCTGCAGGACGCACCAAACAGTTAAAATCACCATCCAACAGAATACCCGGAGGGTTCTTAGGCAACTAATAAACTATATGTGTTGTTGTTGTCTTCAGTCCTGAGACTGGTTTGATGCAGCTCTCCATGCTACTCTATCCTGTGCAAGCTGCTTCATCTCCCAGTACCTACTGCAACCTACATCCTTCTGAATCTGCATAGTGTACTCATCTCTCGGTCTCGCTCTACGATTTTTACCCTCCACGCTGCCCTCCAATGCTAAATTTGTGATCCCTTGATGCCTCAAAACATGTCCTACCAACCGATCCCTTCTTCTAGTCAAGTTGTGCCACAAACTTCTCTTCTCCCCAATCCTATTCAATACCTCCTCATTAGTTACGTAATCTATCCACCTTATCTTCAGTATTCTTCTGTAGCACCACATTTCGAAAGCTTCTATTCTCTTCTTGTCCAAACTAGTAATCGTCCATGTTTCACTTCCATACATGGCTACACTCCAAACAAATACTTTCAGAAACGACTTCCTGATACATAAATCTATATTCGATGTTAACAAATTTCTCTTCTTCAGAAACGCTTTCCTTGCCATTGCCAGTCTACATTTTATATCCTCTCTACTTCGACCATCATCAGTTATTTTACTTCCTAAATAGCAAAACTCCTTTACTACTTTAAGTGTCTCATTTCCTAATCTAATTCCCTCAGCATCACCCGATTTAATTTGACTACATTCCATTATCCTCGTTTTGCTTTTGTTAATGTTCATCTTATATCCTCCTTTCAAGACACTGTCCATTCCGTTCAACTGCTCTTCCAAGTCCTTTGCCGTCTCTGACAGAATTACAATGTCATCGGCGAACCTCAAAGTTTTTACTTCGTCTCCATGAATTTTAATACCTACTCCAAATTTTTCTTTTATTTCCTTTACTGCTTGCTCAATATACAGATTGAATAACATCGGGGAGAGGCTACAACCCTGTCTCACTCCTTTCCCAACCACTGCTTCCCTTTCATGCCCCTCGACTCTTATTACTGCCATCTGGTTTCTGTACAAATTATAAATAGCCTTTCGCTCCCTGTATTTTACCCCTGCCACCTTTAGAATTTGAAAAAGAGTATTCCAGTCAACATTGTCAAAAGCTTTCTCTAAGTCTACAAATGCTAGAAACGTAGGTTTGCCTTTTCTTAATCTTTCTTCTAAGATAAGTCGTAAGGTCAGTATTGCCTCACGTGTTCCAACATTTCGACGGAATCCAAACTGATCCTCCCGGAGGTCTGCATCTACCAGTTTTTCCATTCGTCTGTAAAGAATTCGCGTTAGTATTTTGCAGCCGTGGCTTATTAAACTGATAGTTCGGTAATTTTCACATCTGTCAGCACCTGCTTTCTTTGGGATTGGAATTATTATATTCTTCTTGAAGTCTGAGGGTATTTCGCCTGTCTCCTACATCTTGTTCACCAGCTGGTAGAGTTTTGTCATGACTGGCTCTCCCAAGGCCGTCAGTAGTTCTAATGGAATGTTGTCTACTCCGGGGGCCTTGTTTCGACTCAGGTCTTTCAGTGCTCTGTCAAACTCTTCACGCAGTATCGTATCTCCCATTTCGTCTTCATCTACATCCTCTTCTATTTCCATAATATTGTCCTCAAGTACATCGCCCTTGTATAAACCTTCTATATACTCCTTCCACCTTTCTGCCTTCCCTTCTTTGCTTAGAACTGGGCTGCCATCTGAGCTCTTGATATTCATACACGTGGTTCTCTTCTCTCCAAAGGTCTCTTTAATTTTCCTGTAGGCAGTATCTATCTTACCCCTAGTGAGATAAGCTTCTACATCCTTACATTTGTCCTCTAGCCATCCCTGTTTAGCCATTTTGCACTTCCTGTCGATCTCATTTTTGAGACGTTTGTATTCCTTTTTGCCTGCTTCATTTACTGCATTTTTATATTTTCTCCTTTCATCAATTAGATTCAATATTTCTTCTGTTACCCAAGGATTTCTAGCAGCCCTCGTCTTTGTACCTACTTTATCCTCTGCTGCCTTCACTACTACATCCCTCAGAGCTCCCCATTCTTCTTCTACTGTTTTTCTTTCCTCCATTCCTGTCAATTGTTCCCTTATGCTCTCCCTGAAACTCTCTACAACCTCTGGTTCTTTCAGTTTATCCAGGTCCCATCTCCTTAATTTCCCACATTTTGCAGTTTCTTCAGTTTTAATCTACAGGTCATAACCAATAGATTGTGGTCAGAGTCCACATCTGCCCCTGGAAATGTCTTACAACTTAAAACCTGGTTCCTAAATCTCTGTCTTACCATTATATAATCTATCTGATACCTTTTAGTATCTCCAGGGTTCTTCCACGTATACAACCTTCTTTCATTATCCTTAAACCAAGTGTAAGCTATGATTAAGTTGTGCTCTGTGCAAAATTCTACTAGGCGGCTTCCTCTTTCATTTCTTAGCCCCAATCCATATTCACCTACTATGTTTCCTTCTCTCCCTTTTCCTACACTCGAATTCCAGTCACCCATTACTATTAAATTTTCGTCTCCCTTCACTATCTGAATAATTTCTTTTATTTCATCGTACATTTCTTCAATTTCTTCATCATCTGCAGAGCTAGTTGGCATATAAACTTGTACTACTGTAGTAGGTGTGGGCTTCGTATCTATCTTGGCCACAATAATGCGTTCACTATGCTGTTTGTAGTAGCTTACCCGCATTCCTATTTTCCTATTCATTATTAAACCTACTCCTGCATTACCCCTATTTGATTTTGTGTTTATAACCCTGTAGTCACCTGACCAGAAGTCTTGTTCCTCCTGCCACCGAACTTCACTAATTCCCACTATATCTAACTTTAACCTATCCATTTCCCTTTTTAAATTTTCTAACCTACCTGCCCGATTAAGGGATCTGACATTCCACGCTCCGATCCGTAGAACGCCAGTTTTCTTTCTCCTGATAACGACATCCTCCTGAGTAGTCCCCGCCCGGAGATCCGAATGGGGGACTATTTTACCTCCGGAATATTTTACCAAAGAGGATGCCATCATCATTTAATCATACAGTAAAGCTGCATGTCCTCGGGAAAAATTACGGCTGTAGTTTCCCCTTGCTTTCAGCCGTTCGCAGTACCAGCACAGCAACGCCGTTTTGGTTAATGTTGCAAGGCCAGATCAGTCAATCATCCAGACTGTTGCCCCTGCAACTACTGAAAAGGCTGCTGCCCCTCTTCAGGAACCACACGTTTGTCTGGCCTCTCAACAGATACCCCTCCGTTGTGGTTGCACCTACGGTACGGCCATCTGTATCGCTGAGGCACGCAAGCCTCCCCACCAACGGCAAGGTCCATGGTTCATGGGGGGAGGATAAACACTCTTTATAAAAACACGAACGACACACTGTGCAACCAAAGCCAGAAGGAGCATATATACGAACCAAGGTAATATTAAAAAGTTGGCAACCTATGCCCCTGCCAGAATCAAACATTTCTACCTCAGCGATACGAATGCCTTCGCCAAAGAATAAGGCAGTCCCCGTAGAATATTCGGGTGCTACATTAAAGATCACACGAAAACAGGGTAAGGAGAAATGCCTAAATAACACCTCCTGTAAGAAGACTATGTCCGCACATCAATCATAAATGAACTGCCGCAGTGAAGCCAATCGCAATTTGGAGTCCACACGATTAACGTTTAAGGAAAGGAACGTGTAGGCTTGGGTCATTGATCACAGCTGTACAGTGATGTACGGAACGTTCGAGCAGATTTAGGTAGACAGCTGAGAGTCAAGGTCCACTGCGGAATCGACAGAGGAATCAGACATGGTGGTACCAGAACCCTCGTCATGACAACCTTTTTTCTTAGATTTATTACGTGCCACCACACGGTCAGGCTGTACTCTGTTTCTGTCTGCTACGTGGCACGGTGGCCTCTGAAGGCGGAGGTGTGGGACGGGTTATGGGCACAGCTTGCTGCCCCTCAGAATTCGGGTCATGTAATGCAGTTCTAGTCACTAAGACGGAAGTATTCTGCTGAACTGCCAATGCAACAGGTGATACTTTGTCGCTAATTTTATTCGCCTCGGCAGTTACTGTAGTGGACAAATTTGGGAAACCGTCGTCGGCTGAAGATCAAGGAGCAGGAGGACATTGCATCGGCTCAGACTGTAACGGAGGATACGAAGATGAGGGGGGGGGGGGGGGGTACTCCGCTCCCTCTCCACACATGGGGAACTCAGAAGGAGCCACTTCGCGAGTAGGAGGGATGGTCGAGATAACTTCTTCGTCACTCACTGTACCACGCACGGTAGGTATCGTAGCATCGAGAGGAGCAGGGAACACAATTGCCGCGGAGGAGGTTGGCGCAGAAGGGGCACAGCCAGATCCTCACCATTACCATTCTGAGTGCGACGTCTCTTGTTTGTCACTGTTGTAGGTTCTATCCGCTACGTAGCTAATTCGAATCTTGCTTCGGGCATAGCTGAGTGTGATGTATTTAGGTTAGTTAGGTTTGAGTAGTTCTAAGTTCCAAGGGACTGATGACGTCAGATGTTCAGTCTCATAGTGCTCAGAACCATTTGAACCATTTTTTGAAAGTTCTATCCGGGGAAGGGGCAACAGGATTCTGAACCTGTCGCGGAAGTAAAGGCAGAAAGTCACTCACACAATCATGATAACTGACTGTACGGTCATTATGATCCGAAGCAGAAGTAGATCCGACGGCGGGAGGGGAAGGAACAAGATCAACAAACGTCAATTGCCGACGCTACACTAATGACGGCTTTAATACAAAAACCCTCCGCGGGCAATTTGACCAAACGTGTCCGCTTTTATTACATAGGAAGCAGGTTCCCTCTTGAATAGTATACATGACACGAAAGCGGCAACCACACACTTGTAAATGTGATGGAATGTTGCGTTTGACATGCTTTTACAGAGAACGGATAACACTATAACACTGTAATCTTTGTAGGACCAGCGTTCAGGACGGACGTTTTTCACGTTGCCATAAGGAGTTAATATGTCCTTTAGAATGTTGTCATCAGCTTCTTGTCATCAATTTTTTGAACACTCGAATATTGGTATATTCGATTTCGGCATCTACGTGACGCCACCCTAACGGAATTATCGCGATATTTGAAACGGACTTGAGAACCATGTCGCCACAGTAATCTTTCAACGTGAAGGGGATCCATAAATTTCACGTAAAACTAGTACTCGTGTACATCAAAATAAGCGGTGTTGACCTGATCTGAGTTCACATGAATTATATCGACAAGCCAATCGTTGATTTCTAGAGACCCGAGCTGCACTTGTCGCACTGTTTTATCGAAAGTAAAGCTCACAGTTCCTTTTCGTGGAATACACGTGGAAACCATGATAGACATAGCGGAGCGGCCGACGCCGCTGCAAGTAGATGAACACAAACAGATAGTGGAGGCGGAGCGGAGGTGCTACGACTCAGTCGGCAGACAGAACAACACTAACGAGGAAAATTTCACCCAAGCGACGCTGCGGCAAGTGAAATAAACAAGAACCTTCTCGCTCGCTGCTCGAAGAGGAACTAATTTGTCTATCCGTGCACGACACCCGGCCAGACCAAAAGTTCCATGCCTTGTCAACCATACGTTTACGATCTGCACTCGCACATCCACTGTGTGTATTCACGGACAGAACAAATGTTGTGCTTCAAAGTCGCATACCCGATGTCGGCAGGTAAATAGGATATACGTGACACGGTTACTGACACCACTAGCAAGTGAAAGAGTGAGAGTATGTCAAATTGTTTTGATTTAAATGTCTTTGAAGCTGCCAGATCATTCGAAAAGCTAATTCTCTCGTTTCACATTCTTAACTCCGCCCAGTATATATTCGTTTTTTATACATATAGTGATACGATAGTAACAGTTTTCTTTCTTGATTGAAATTTGTTGAGCAGAATACATACGTAGTTAGAAGTACATCTAATGTCATCGAAGGGAAAATACGTCGTGACATCTTGTTGTCTTCCGCTAGGAAAGGCGAAGCGTCTTTGAGGGACGTTATTGGCCACAGTGAAAGCAGTCGCCTCGTTAGTTTCTCCTGCGAGATATGTGAAGCTCCTCGCTGAGCAGCGGGTGGCAACTTCTCGGCGCTGCGCCATTGGGGAGACGCGTCTACGGCAGAAGCCGAGCCGAGCGGAGCATGGCGGACTCCCTGACATCTGCGCCGCCGCCGCAGTAATTAGAAGCGGTCCGGCACGGCTGCAAAATTACGACGAGCGAGCGCTTCAGAGGCGCGTGCTGCCAAGTAGCGGCGCCGAGCACAGCCCCAAGGTCAGCCAGTCCCAGGCGAGAATCGCCCCATCTTGCAGGGGACGTTGAACGAGAGCGGTGAGAAAAGTCATGAAATAGGGGTGGCGCTCCTGTGACATCTGCTACAGAGTTTGCTTGGGATTCAGATCTTTTACGTGTGCATGTCCACTTTTAACCTCTCTCGCTGGTGAACATAATGTTGGCTCCTGGTTTTGTAAACTTAATTGTTAAGCATCGCAAGATATTGGCTGAAGATGAAGACTAAGTTCGTAGTAGTGAATGGATAGTTTATAATTACGCTACACAAATCCATAGATTAGCCGTTTCCGATGGATGAGGTCTTGGAGTATTAAAAAAAAAAAAAAAAAAAAAAAAAACGGCGAAACCAATTTATACTGGTAGGATAAACAATTTGTTTTTCTTTCAGCAATACACCAACACGAGATAAATGTGTAAGACATGGCGTATTCACTTAAGGACACATGTGATAATCTCTCTTCAGCTAAGTGTAATGGACCAGTTAACAAATAGAATATCTATAGGGTGACAATCATTTAACTATATGAAATAAAATCGTAATAATTTATGAATGGTTTGTGTTAGGACGTTCAAAATGCTCTAGGACATTAAAATTGCACGGTTGGCCGCGGGGAATGATGGAAATTAGTATGCCTATGCATTGTTTGGTTTAGCGACGAAGCGCACCTCCATCTGGACAGGTTCGTCGATGAACAAAATTGGCGGATTTGAGAGACTGAGCCGACCAGAGTGGCCGAGTGGCTCTAGGCGCTACAGTCTGTAACCGCGCGACCGGTACGGTCGCCGCTTCGAATCCTGCCTCGGGCATGGGTGTGTGTGATGTTCTTAGGTTAGTTAGGTTTAAGTAGTTCTAAGTTCTAGGGGACTTATGACCACAGCAGTTAAGTCCCGTAGTGCGCAGAGCCATTTGAACCATTTTTGAGAGATTGAGAATCCGCATTTCGCATTAAAAAAGTCTTTTCACCCTCAACGGGAGACTGTGGGGTGTGCAATGTCCAGTCATGGAACAATCGGTCCGATAGTCCTCGATGGCTCGGTGACTACCGAACGGTACGTGAACAACTTGGAAGATGAATTCATCCTCCTTATCCAAATTGACATTGATTTCCACAAGATGTGACTCATGCAAGTCGGAGCGTGACCCCATCGAAGCAGGAGAGTGCTTGATGTCCTGGAGGAACCATTTGGGGACAACATTCTTGCTCTGGGGTATCCTCAGGACACTTCGATTGGCTGCCATACTCTCCGGATCTGAACACATGCGACTCCCTTTGGTGGAGCTTTCTTAAAGACAATGTGTACGTAAATAAGTTGAAAACCATTTATTATCAGGAAACGGCCATCAGGAAGTCATAGAAGACATCGATGTTCCGACACTTCAGCGGGTTATGCAAAATTTCGCTATTCGTTTGCGCTGCGTCATCACCAAGTGTGTCAGGAATATCGAACATAAACCCAAATCCGAATATCTGTAGTGGCGTTTACATGTTGAATAAAGTGAATGCACGCCGTAATTTGTGACTAATTCATTTTTTTCCATATTGTTCAGTAATTGTTACCCTGTATTTGTTTCCATACTGATGGTAAATATCGCAACGCCAAAAAGTAATTAATGTAGAGCAAGGAAATTGCGGTATCGTATTTAAGCGATTAACAGTCGCAAGAGCACACGTTAATGTAAGCGTCATATAAACAATTGCAAATGTGAAATGCTGGTATACCAATAACCGCTATAACCGCCAGAACGGTTAATGCAAGCATGCAGATGTGCCGGTTGTCAGTTTGTGTCATGGAGTTCCATGACACTTGATGGGGCAATACAGGGACGAATAATGCTGTTTGTGGATGACGCACCTGTTGTTGTACGATGATGTCCCATATGTGTTCGATTGGAGACAGATCTGGTATCGAATAGGCCAAGGGAACTTGTCGTCACTCAGCAGAACACGTTGGGTTAGAACAGCGGTATGTGAGTGAGCGTTATCCTTTTGCAAAACCCCCTCTAGGATGCTGTACATGAATGGCAGCACAATAGGTCGAGTTAAAAGGAAGGTCAGCGTTGGCAGTAATATTGAGGGTTTATTGATAGCTATCAATAAACCATCAATATTACAGCCAAAGCTGACCTTCCTTTTAATTTAACATATATGGTCGTTGTGCACACAGCACTCCATGGAGTCGCCAATCAACAACAGGTCAAAACACAAGACTGATGTACAAATTTGCAGTGATGGTGCGTGGGATAACCAAGAGAGTGCTCCTGCTGTCATGCGAAATCCTACCCCGGGTTGGTTGCAGTCCTCAACTGGCCCCGCTCTAACCAACAAACTGCCATCTCTGACGTTCGAGGCAGAACCAACTTTCATCAGAAAAAATAACAGACCTCCACCCAGCACCCCGGTGAGCTCCCACTTGACACCACTGTAGTCACAAATCGCGATTCGTCGTGTTCAGTATAATGCACGCTACAGGGCGTCTGGCTCGAATTTGTTCCTGAGGTAACCAACTCGTTACAGTTCGTTGTGTCACTATGGTGACAATCGCAGCTAAAATTGCTCGTGCAGATGCAGTACGATGTGTCAAAGCCACAAACCGAGAACTATAGTCTTCTCTCTTGGTAGTGCCACATGGCCATTTGGAGCCCGGTCTTCTTGCCACCGCACATTCTGGTGACCACCGGTGCCAGTAATCATGTGCAGTGGTTACATTCCTGTCAAGTCTTTCTGCAGTAAAAATCCATCATCTCGTAGCCCTAACACACGACCTCGATCAAACTCCGTGAGGGTAATGGTGTCTTCGTTGCCATGTCCAATCTCAAAGATAACCGACGGTCCCCACGGTTATATTGTGTAAGGCCAACTTGGTTTGCATCATCTTAATGGCGCTACTCGCCAGATGTAGATACAACCTACCAGATTTCGTTTATGTCGTACAACTCGTTCTTAGTTTTGCAACTTTTTCCGTTAGGGTATTATTGCTCAAGACAAATGTATACAACACATATCACTAAATACGAGAAAAATTAAAATTTTGCAATCCATACGTATTATAAAAATGAGTGTACATAGATATGCACATATGTATGCATGTATGTATAAATGTATGCTCTACATCTCACACTAAAGCACTGATCCGATTTCAACCAAACTTGGTTTACATAGCACTTACTGTCTGACAAGAATCGCTGTGGGGTTAAGAACCACCTGCCTATAAAAGTGGAGGTGAAAGAGAAGATTAGCCCACAACGAGCGAATACCATCACATTAGTCATCCAGTATTTGAGAAAGAGACCACTTAGTGACTTTCAAATAACTTTATACCTAATTATGAACTTTCACGAAGATTTATCTCGCTGACAATCCCACAAAATGAAGAAAGGGGAAAAGATTATCGCGTACTACGTTTTCGCAATTCATCCAGTAAAACTGCCACATGAAAAATGTCGTTTTAATTTATTACTTCTTTACTAGTAACTTATTCACGACACGTTTTACAGACAGTATTCACACGTAATACTGAATGACCAGCAAAATGACATGACACATATTTGAGAAGACATGATGCCACAGGCATTGAGTAACGGGAAAATGAAACTGCTGGGCAAAATCCGCTGGAGTCAGGTGAAGTATGTGTACAAATATGTGGGAGAAATGTTAAACATATGTGAAAGACATTTCAGATGTGTGTTCGCAGGGAACGTCACTGGTAAAACGCTTAGCCTAAAACCCTAGAATGATTTGAACCAAATTTGGTACACATATAAATACAATCTGGTAGAGAATGTTGTGGCAAGAACCACACCTTCCTCTTCGGACGAGAGTGATAACGTGGAGAGAGAGGTGGGGAAGACGAATTGGATAGAGCGAGAGAAGAGGGGGAGTAGGAGAGGGAGAGGGTGGAGGAGAGGATGAACAGAGGGGGAAGGAGGAAATGGACAGAAGAGGAAGAGTAGATGCTAAGAGAGAGCGGGAGAAAAGGACTAACAGAGAGAATCGCTAGAGGAGATGGACATAGCCCATCCAGAAGGTAAATACAGAGATGGGGTGTTGGTGATTGACAGAGAGGGGGTGAAGGAGGAGTTGGACAGAAAGAGCGGGAAGTGGGAAGTTGGACTAACTGAAGATTGGAATAAATACATACCCAGGAAACGATGAATAGCCCCCAGGGGCTCAGCATTCACTTGCTGAGTACGGGCTTGGCGACCCCGGGGTCCTGAGCTGGGGACTGGTCAGCGCCACCAGTCTCCTGTCACCGTAACCACCGGACATGCTTCAGTGACCACCGTACGGCGCGGCGGTGAAACGTTGTGTGCTGCAGGGACTGGTAATCTTGGCTTGACCGCCTGGATTGCGAGGAAGGCCAACCTCTATACAAACCCCTCAATCTTTCGGTGTGCTCCGCGCCTATAAGATGCATGGCTGTTGGGGTGGAACAGTCGCAACTGGCAACCTCTGGGGCACCTGCCGCACCCAAGTTGTATAAGGTTTACTCAGGCACGCGGGGCTCTGTCTGAGCGGACCTTTAGTTCCCCAGCTGCTCGTGTGATCGCAATGGACCCTTCGACCTCTACATTTCCCCCTACCAGTGGCTTGGGTGGGCCATCGAAGAAGCGGCTAAGCGCTGCGAGTCCTCCAGTGCCTGGTGTTGCTAGAGATTTAACAGACTGTCGTAACGGAGCACATGCTGATAATCAGAATGTGTTTTTGATTACTAAACGGAAGGAGGATAGCTTTGAGAGGGTTTCTCTCTTTTACATCCACAAGGGTCTTGAGGGAATTGCAGGAACACTGAAATCTGTGAAGCGACTCTGTTAGTTGAGACTTCTAGTTCCCGTCAAGTCGCTTCCCTTCGGAAAGCAACCTGTCTAGGAGAGTACGCTATCGAGACCGAGGTCCACTCCACTTTGAATTACAGTAAGGGTGTTGTGACGTGTAGGGACTTGGTGGATATCCCCATAGACGAGTTAAAATCTGATTGGGCTGACGAAGGTATTTTTGATGTGCAGCATATTACGAAACGAGTCGATGGGGACCTCATCAAATCTGACTCGTTTATTTCCACGTTCAGTTGCCCGAGACTCCCAGAGCATGTTAAAGCGGGGTTCTTACGTTTGCCAGTACGGCCATATTTCCCCAACCCAATGCGCTGTTTTAAATGTCAGCGCTTTGGGCATACTACTGTGGGGTGCAATGGGATAGACACTTGTGGTAAATGTGGTCAGCCTGCCCATGACGGAGGCGATTGTTCATCGACTGTGAAATGCGTGAATTGCTCTGTGAGGCACCCTGTCTGGAGCCGGATCTGCCCCATCTATCTGGAAGAACGGAAGGTACAGGAGATTAAAACATCTAAGCGCATCCCCTATGGTAAGGCCAAGAAGCTCTTTAAGGCCATGCAACCTCATGTGTTTTCAACATCTTTCGCTTCCGCTCTGAAAAACCTGTACAATTGGCCATTGTTGCTACGCAAACGGAGGTTGCTAGTGTTAGCACTAATACCTGCGCTTGCCAGTGCACTTGTGCTGCTGCGGTTGTTTTGCAACCTATGGCTCTCCCCGCTACGTCGGACAAGGCCGTGGTTGCTGACATTGGGCCACTTCCTGCCTCTCCCCATGTGGCGCCTTCTGCCCAGGCGAGTAAAGCTCCAACTGTTGACAATGCTCTGCATTCTAAGCCCCCCAAGACATAGATGCCGAAGGTGAAGGTTTTGCCACCTGAGGAGACTAGTCAGGGTCAGTCCGATGACGAGGCCATCATACTGTCTGACATCTCCCGTGGGTCGTCATCGGAGCTTATGGACATTTATGTCGACTGGGGGCGACCTTCTCGCCCCCAGGAATGAATCTGCGGCCAGTATGGGCGCACCTGCAAAGCACAGAGGCAGGGTGAAAGTTCACCCTGATCACTGGCTCCCATATTACAGTGGAACCTGAATGGGTTCAGGACGCATGTGGCCGAATTACAACTCCTTGTACGAGAGTGCCCCTTGTGCTTATGTCTCCAAGAGACACATTTTCGGTCCACTGATGCTCCTTCTTTACGGGGCTATGCCGTATATCGAAAAGATGATCTGATGGGGGAAAGGGCAAAGGGTGGTGTTGCGGTTTTTGTCCGTGACATGCACCCCTCATCTGAGCTCCATCTCGTTACCGACTTGCAAGCCGTTGCAGTTGACATTCTTGTGAGTCGGAGGCTCACAGTCCAGTTTATTTACCGCCTCAGGATGCGATAGACTCTGAGGCTCTCGTGGACCTTATTAGCCAACTCCCCCGCCCATTTCTTCTTCTGGGGGACTTAAATGCTCATAATGTCTTATGGGGCTCTCCGACTACTTGCCCCAGGGGTCGCATTCTGGAAAGCCTCATGATGTCTGAATAACTGTGCATCCTCAACTCTGGTGCTCCCACTCATTTCTGTACTGCTTCCGGGTCGTCATCGGCTATTGACCTTTCCTTTTGCTCTCCAGCAATTGTGAATTCTGCACTGTGGGAGGCTGCTGCTGACCTCCATTCTAGTGACTACTTCCCCCTTTGGATTTGCCTCCTGGAAGAGGCTGTGGCATTACCAGTGCCGCCCCAGTGGGACCTCTGCAGAGCTGAATGGACACTTTTCAGCCAACTGGCTGTTTTGAAACACCGTGCCAGCGTCCATGAATGGGTAGACCATGTTACAGCCGTGATCTCCCATGCTGCTGAATTGTCAATCCCACGATCATCTGTTCATCCCAAGAGGCGTCCTGTCCCTTGGTGGACCACTGAGTGCTGCTCAGCCATACGAGCCCGCCTTGCAGCTCTGCGCCGCTTTAAGTGCTGTCCCTCAGCTGACAATCTTGCGGCTTTTCGGGTGGCAAGGGCCAAGGCGCGGCAAGTGATTAAAGAGAGCAAACATCGGTCATGGCAATCGATCTTGAACTCCATCTCTCGCTCCACTAGTTATACGAAAGTATTGGAAGCCATCAGGAGGATTTCCAGGAAACTCAGGCAACTACCTGTCACGGCATTGCTGCATCAGGGATGTCTCCTCACGGCGCCGAGAGAAATTGCCCAGACACTTGCCATGCGTTTTGCGGACTCTACCGCTACTGTTCACTGTGATCCATATTTCTGCCGCTACCGCACTGCCATCGAGAGGGCTCACTTGGACTTCCGGTCTCTAAATTCTGAACCCTTCAACTGCCCCTTCACAATGTGGGAACAGGATTCGGCGCCGTCTGTGGCTCATGATACTGCGCCTGGTCATGATCAAATCCGGTACAGTATGCGGCGGCACTTGTTGCTGCCATCCAAGGAAGTTCTCCTGAACTGTTTTAATATGACATGGTTATCCGGCACGTACCCTGACTCGTGGAGGGAGGCGATTTTGATTTCCCTCCTCAAACCAGGGAAGCACCCAACACATCCCAGTAGTTGTCGAAGTATTGCTTTAACGAGCTGTGTTGGGAAGATGTTGGAACGCATGGTCAACCGTCGCCTGGTTTGGCTGCTCGAGACCAGGCAGCTCCTTAGCCCCTCCGAGTGTGGCTTTCGGAGATGTCGTTCCACTATAGACAACTTGACCCTGCTTGAGGCCGCCATCCAGCAGGCCTTCCTACGTAACCAGCATTGTCTAGGTTTGCAAAAACAGACATAATGTCTTATGGGATAACAGCAATGAGTAATTTTATAATGTTACTTAAAAACCGTCTTGATTGCAATTTTTTTTTATTCATATGACCGGTTTCGGTTCATTCAGAACCATCTTCAGATCTGTAAAAATAATGATACTAATTTATTATTTCACGGAAGCAAATCTTTTTCATCTTATCTAATCAACATCAAATGTACCAGAGCGTACCTGATATTTCAGTTACAGGTGTAACCCGTCCAAATCTAGCACTTTCCGCATGCTACGTCACATAAAATTGGTTGGCAGAGTGCACGTCATTTATATTAATTATAACACTATTACCGACAGGTGGCGTCTGGTACATTTGTTACATTCCATTTGCTCATACTGTATTCAGTAGATCTTTTTTTTAATTAAAAATACTTAATTAAAATATGTAGATGTCAAAGTTAAAATCTGTATTGTAAGCATTAATAGAATAACGGAAAAAGGATGAGCAGAACCTTTTTAATAAAGGACTGAAATATAACCTAAATCCCGCAATTAGCTCAAATACAATAAAAAAGACTGTCGCAGAAGTGAAAATTGCATGTGATATCGCAAAAATAAATAGATACGAACAGACAAACACGGCAGTTAAAGTAAAGAAGTCGATTATAGATGAAATGTACTCTGCTCACAAGAACAGAAACGAACTGCTAACTCTTAAGGGCTTGAATAAGAAGTTAGAATCACATAAGGCTATCGTCACATAGGCACTATGGTTATAATGGTTATAATACATGATACAGACTATATAGAGAAAACTGAAAAGTTCTTTATGGGAAACGGAATAGTAGAAGTCAAGAAAGATCCAACCAAGAAATTTCAAACAGAAATAAGGAAACAAATAGATAACAATGTGTTTCTGTTCACAGAGGAGGAAAAGTTTAAACTGAAAGTAATGAATCCTCGAATCCCCGAATTGCGGTCACAAACAAAGCTCCATAAAGTTGAAAAATAGATTCGCCCAATCGTTAATAAGACCAGTAGCCCAAGTTATAAATTAAATAAAAAGCTAAATAACAGATTGAAGGCGACATATACATATCGTCGGACTTTCAACATTAGCAACAGTTCCGAATTTGCCGAGCAAATTAAAGACGTACTTATACCTCAGAATGCGTCATTAGCTTTTCATTTTTGTAGAGTAAAACAGTTGTGGCATGCATGTAGGTTTGCACCAAGTATTTCGTAGCTGCGCTTGCAATGAACTAGATGTTCTTTTCAGTGCTACGTTAATGTTTCTCTTATTTTTGCTCTTTAAATTGTGCTTTTCTGTGTTGTCGTGTCAAATATTGTGACAATAATGGCGTGTGAAAAACGTAATACTAGGCTCCAAAGTAAACTGAGAAATGACAGTGAAGACGAAAGCAGTGTGTTAGCGCCACCATGTAATGAATTAACTAATGTTCAAAGTAGTAATTTGGTAATAGTGCATAGGGAAATGGAGCGGGCTGCAAATAATGGTGTAGGCAGTGAAACAATTAGTGAACAGGGAAGCATTATCGATCGATCGGTCGGCAACAGCTCGCGTCAGGAATCCGAAATGACAGGAGATAATCTTGCAAATACTGTACATTCAGGTTTTGCGTCCTCACCGTTTTCTCAAATAAGTCAAGACACATTTTCTGCTTGTCAAAATGTGAATGTTGCCCGTGCAAATGTACTGCCGAAAAGCATAGAGGAACAGATTCCAGACACTAATACATTATTATTGCAATTAATGCAACAAATGAAACAAAATCAGTGACAAACACAGCAACAGTTAGACACAGTGGAACAAAATCTTCAAAAGTTAGACACAATGGAACAAAATCTGAGGCAAACACAGCAAAAGCTTAAAAAGTTACACACAATGAAAAAAAAGCTTCAAAAGTTAGACTCGGTGGAACATACGCTTGAACAAATACGTGAAGATTTAACTACTGAGTTACATAAAATCGAATCGAAATATCAAAAAGTCTGTAATGACGTAAAAACACAAATGTGTGAACATTTTCAACCTATTGTGTCGCGTCATGAAAATGCATAACAGAATCACGAATCAGCCATAAAAGAAATGCAAACTATTGTTCATGGAAATCATGAGACCTTGCAAGCTAAGATTGACTCAGTTGCATCTACCGATTCGGTTACGCAACTTGCAAAAACTCAGGAAAACTTAAAGGACACAGTAGATACTCTGAAAATAGGTTTAGAAAGACACATGGAGGAAATTAGTTCATTATTAGAGAAAGTAGTTGAACTTTCGGATCAGCTAAATAATTTATCTACGAAGCTAGATGATAATCTGAATGACACAAAACCGGTAGTCTTTAATTACACAGAAGAGTTCGAACAAATTAGGAAATTCAAAAAAATCAGAATCAAATTAATACGCAACACCAAAGAGAAATCCGGGAAGTACAAGGTCAGCTGACACAGGTAATACAAGAATAACGTATTTCAGAGGACACTCGCGCTCCAATACGGGAAGAGGGACATAGAAATACGGAACAGCCACAAAACAATAACACAAGGCACTTCGGAAATTATTAAAGAAATTGGCAAGGTACACCGAATTTTGAGATGGAACCGCCGAAACGATGTACCAATGACCGACATGCGACTCGCCGACATGATGATTTTGACTATAAGCTGTTCATTACTACACTTAAATTCAAAACATTTAAGAATTCTGGCAACGACATTCATCCAAAAGCGTGGCTCCATCAATTCTCTCAGTGTTTTCCTCCTAACTGGTCATTAGAGCACAGATTAGAATTTATGTGTGGCTACTTGGAGAATGAACCAGCTGTAAGAATGCGATCGGTCATTCACGATTGTCACAGTGAAGGAGAATTTTATCATGCCTTCCTCTCAGCATATTGGTCTCAAGCTACACAAGACCGAGTAAAACATAACATCATAATGATGAAACATTTCGAAAAATCTGAATTATCCAGTCTTGTGAAATATTTTGAAGACATGTTGCACAAGAATCAGTACCTTTCAAACCCATACAACCCCTCAGAACTCATCCACATTTGCTTCATCAAATTGCCTGAACACTTACGACACATTATTTTG
The DNA here is from genome assembly GCF_023897955.1 of Schistocerca gregaria. Lineage (NCBI taxonomy): Eukaryota > Metazoa > Arthropoda > Insecta > Orthoptera > Acrididae > Schistocerca > Schistocerca gregaria. Next base: position 336,619,912 of record NC_064927.1, read on the forward strand.
GGAGGACGTTGCAAAGATGACATTGAAGCCTTTCACGGACTGTTGCAAGAATTGGAAATTGACACTGACAATCGCGGAACGCGAAAACAGGAACACAACAATTACAGGTCACATCCGTCACAATTCCGCGATGAAAGAAATAATAACTGGACACGACATGGCTATTCTCACAATACAAATCGTGACCAAAACAGACACCACCCGTATGACAGCTGTTGGCAGAGTAGTAATAGTTACAGAGAAAGATCGCATTTCCGTAGTAATGAATATGACAGAGATAACCATAGAAACAGACAATATGGGAACAAAAATAATTATTATCAAGGGAGACAGAATAACTTCAGACGCAAAGGTCCAGCGCGCAGTTACGATTCAGGGAGAAATTCTCCACCACATGACCGACAAACAAGAAACTATGTAAACTACCGACAAAACGAGAGACCTGAATTCCATCAGAACTGGTGAGCTTCAAACAGGGCAGGGCCTTCTCGTCAAGGTGAATTTGTTGAAGTTAGGTCTCCTAATCCCAATAACGGCGCACGCCAACAAAGAGACAGACAATGACTCGCACCGCAGGCAGCCGCGTGCGCCGGCTGGTTCAGAGAAAAATAACATAAGATAACCTTGAGCAAAATTCAAGTGTTCCTTACCGACGTAACCACATGATAATTGAGTTGAAACTGAAACTCTGCGTACTAGGAAGAGTAAAAGATTGCACCTCATTTCACATGTGAAACCGTTTATTGAAAGATAATCTGCTTTTTAACTTTGTCTTTGCCATATAACTTTTCACTTTACATTACTAGTATGCTAGACTTAAGAAATTGTTAACATGCAACAATGTTTGAAGTTCAATATCCAGTCATGAACCAAGAGAACTTATTTAAACATAAATTACGAATGCATTGTTATAGTGAACAGACGACACAGTGTCATTGTGTGTGTGTGTACATTCTTGCTTGTTAATGGCACGATACGTAAGACCATAAGGCTCAAATGCTTAGAACATTTACCAGTACTGTTAATGAGATTTGAATGCAACATTTTGGTTTAGTTGAAAAGACATTCTTTACTTGAAGTACTTTCTGTGAGATTAAAGATGACTTAGCATTTGGTTTCTTTGATAGCTACACGATTATATCACGACGCTACTAATGTGTGACACAATTTACAATGTTGCTATTGCGGTGTTTCTGTTTTATATCTGCACAGTTTTTCTGAATTTTTCTGGAAAGTATAACATGTTTTAGTAGTAACTTTTGTGGTATAGCTACAATGAGACAGCCTTTTCCGTAGCACAACAATACGTTACATTATAGTACTTTCTTGATCACGATAAGGTACGTAATAACTACGATATCTATACGCATAGCATTTCACTTTTGTTTATCATGAGGGAAGTACATTGACTTTTGCAGAACTTAGCTTTCGGAGGACGATAACTACGACACTTCCACGGAGATTATCTTACTACACATCACACAGTTTAGCGCTACAGTACACGTATTTGAGTGACTAATTTTGTACTTAAAACATTTATTTTTAAAGATATTTGAAGTACAATGATATAAAGGTTTTCCATGATACATATCATTCCATTGCTGTAATCTGCAACATCTGAGGATATAATTACATTAATCCTCAGGGGGGTACAAGCTTACTTTGTGTGTCATGTGTTTGGCAAGCACAAGGAGCCTTAGCCTAATATGGTATTTTCTTATACAATTTTACACATCGGTACCATATTTCTCTAACACAAAATTACATAGCTATCTGATTATTTAACAGAGAAACAATTTTTTTTACTACGTCAGTGACATATGTTTACGCAATTACACGTATGAAATTTTATTTTATCTGTTCTTTGTGAAATGTTCATATTTTTTTGGAACCATTATGATATTATGAGAGCTTTGAATGATATATTTGGTATGGGATCACGATTTTTGAAGTACGATTGAGGTAGATGACACTATTGAAATGAGCCCAGAATTTTTTTTAGGTTTTAAAGTATTCAGAAAGCAAGCACAAGGAGCCTTAGCCTAATATGGTATTTTCTTATACAATTTTACACATCGGTACCATATTTCTCTAACACAAAATTACACAGCTATCTGATTATTTAACAGAGAAACAATTTTTTTTTTTACTACGTCAGTGACATATGTTTACGCAATTACACTTATGAAATTTTATTTTATCTGTACTTTGTGAAATGTTCATATTTTTTTGGAACCATTATGATATTATGAGAGCTTTGAATGATATATTTGGTATGGGATCACGATTTTTAAAGTACGATTGAGGTAGATGACACTATTGAAATGAGCCCAGAATTTTTTTTAGGTTTTAAAGTATTCAGAAAGCTACGACGATTTTGAGATGTGATTGATCTGTTATGATGTTATTATTACGACGACGATGTGTATTACGCTGTTGAGGTATGTTTATGATCAATGAGATGATGCTATAAGAGGAATCTGATTATGCTATTTATTATGATGAAATATTGAAGACGTGTTGATGAATATGTATATGTGTAATAAGGTAAGGAATGAGGAGTAGTGGTTAGGGACTCTGACTTGTGAAAAAGGATGTTGGAAACAAGAATCGTACTTTAAGAGTTATGAAATGTGTGTAAGTGCGTGAATGTATCACAACGCCGGCGAAAACTTTTTGGACACTGTTATATTTATAGGATTTTGTTTCTACAGATGTCTAACGCAAATTCTTAACTTGTGAAATTTTTTATATGACACTGCCACTGTAGCGGAAACTGGTGTCGTAAATATTTCGGTATGACAGTTAAGTGACCACCTGCACATAATGCGTCGTGGGCACCCAGCTGCGCGACAGCCACCTGACAAAAGAAAGCAATTAGGTGAAAAAAATAAATTGGCCATTATCCTCGCTATTGACAGTCCTTTGTAGAAGGCATCGCAAAAACGACACGCTCATTACTTGGAAAGAGACTTACTTACATCTGCACACCTGATAATGACAAGCGTCTTTCTACGAGAATTGAGATAATTTCTACTAACTTATGAGATGTCACATGACTATTGAATGATATTTTTATGCTTTGCCTTTCATAGTTGCTTATTTCATTTGATATCTGGTTTCCAGCTGTGTTGCAGCATTGGTTTTATAAAATAAAATTAAATGCATTTGCTAATGTGAACACCCTCTGTCAACAGATCTATTAAATAATCATTTTATGATCCACGTTCTTCGACAAAGGAGCACTTGGAAAGGAAAGAACAATAAGAAGGGATTAATAGCAGTTACTGCATACTTCATTTTCTTTTCAACTACTTGGTAATATCTTTTGTAGAATTAGTTTTGTGGTGCATCACTTTAAGGACATAGACATTAATATGTGAATAGACATTTCCCTTTTCTGCGTTGTTGTCTTTACTGTAATATTTTTTCTGCTTGAGCTTTGTGATGTTTAGATATAAGATATTGCATTTGATGCTGCTGTTTGCCAGGCATAGTGTTACTGAATTTCCCTTTACATTACTCTGTTAAGCCAGTTTTACTACTGATTTATTTTTCTTGTTGCTGTTCATTGCTTCATATTAGTTGTAATGTTGCATTTGCTTTGCTAAGTCCTATATTGCTGCCTTTTTTTGCCAATTTGCATTTTTTGTCTTTGCTGTTTGTGTTAATTGTTCTGTGCAGCTGCATTGCGTCGTCCCTTAGTTTAGCATGTGAGCTGAGTAGGTTTAAGTTAGCTTAAGAGGGGGTAGACTATATAAGAAACTAAGTATGGTGAATTGGAAGAAAAGCATTGGGAAGCTATAAGAAAATGGTTTGGCCAAAAAAGTAGTGTACAGTGGAGAAAAACTATTTTTGACACAGGATATGAACAGAATACAGAAATCATGCTTGGATGGATTTTTTTTTTTTTTTTTTGGCTGGAGCAAATGTCGAAATAAGAGGGACGATCTATGAAATGAAGTTTTGGGTTGGACTGCAGTACCAAATTTTACCCTGAAAACAAACCCTGTCCTTTCCTTTTGTGTTATCCCACTATGTATACTGTACCCTTGTGTATTTGTTTTCTTCCTGTCTCTGTTCTGTTTTATAGAATTTTTTTCTCTTCTAATACTAAGCTACATTCACTGTGATGAGGAACACTGTTATCCTCAAATATAATTTGCATAAATAATATGTTATTTACTTTGTAAAGATGTTAGACACTATTAATTCTGTTCTGTTTTAATGCTCATGTGTGAAATTCATTTTTCGAAAACTATTCTCATTATTTTATATATTCACTCATGTCATAATTCCTGTAACACTGATGTATCTGTTTATTTCTATTCTTTTGTGAAGCCTGTTTTACTACAAATGTTATATGTATTGTTATGTTCTTTAATGATGTATTCTGTACCTTTGTTATTGTATTCTTATGTTATAAAATTGTAATTGACACCAGTTGATAAAATTAAGTAATATGTAAGTTACATTTCATTGCACACGTTTCTGTTGGTCATAGTATATGGACAATATGTGAGATGTAGGGACTGTTAGTGTTTCCATGTGTGTTGACAATTCAACAAGGGACTGGATAACAGCATTGCTGGTTCTAAGGACATTTCAAACAAATTTTTTGTGATTGGACAAGTGGTGGTTTATGGACTTGCTATATTCTCCGCAAGACTCTTCCATGGTGATTGTGCACCTGCACAGTCGCAACAGGTGGCTGCTGGCCGGCTCTACAAGGACTACAGTGGGCCTGCACCTTTGATGACCCACCAATACCGCAATCTCTACCAGGACTACAGTGGGTCTCTTCTGTGATGACCTACCTACCAATATTTTTCAAAACTTCGACTGACTCTGCTGTGGGTTTGCTCTGTTGTGGCCCAGTACCTGTCAGCATGTCAAGTGTCAGCATATCCTTTCCGTTGGAAGGACAACACTACTTCTTGAAGACTGCATGGAAATCCACTATTTACATGTGCATTGTCGTTTACTGCTCAGACTTTGAGAAAACAAACGGCAGTTTTACTGTGATGAATGATCAGGACTGTCTTTATGGGCTGTGAGAAAATTTTATCATTTGACCAACATTGTATCAATACGTGTGTGCATTTGATTTCTTTGTTATTGTAATTATAATTATGAATTTTTTTTTTCAAATCTGTATTGGCCAGTGCCCAAAACAATTTGTAAAATTTTTGTGGGGAGCATGGGGGCTATGTAAGTAGGCTGTTTATGTTTTTTTATTGGTAACACCACGTAGCGCTCTGTATGAAAATCACTGTCTGTGCTGTGTGCAGTCTGTGGCTGGTTTGCATTGTTTCTGCCATTGTAGTGTTGGGCAGCGGCAGCTGGATGTGAACAGCGCGTAGCGTTGCGCAGTTGGAGGTGAGCCGCCAGCAGTGGTGGATGTGGGGAGAGAGATGGCGGAGTTTTGAAATTTGTATGAATGGATGTCATGAACTGATATATATATTATGACTATTAAGGTAAATACATTGTTTGTTCTCTATTAAAATCTTTCATTTGCTAACTATACCTATCAGTAGTTAGTGCCTTCCGTAGTTTGAATCTTTTATTTAGCTAGCAGTATTGGCGCTCTCTGTATTGCAGTAGTTTGAGTAACAAAGATTTTTGTAAGATAAGTGATTTGTGAAACGTATAGGTTAATTTAGTCAGGGCCATTCTCTTGTAGGGATTATTGAAAGTCAGATTGCGTTGCGAAAATAAAATTTGTGTGTCAGTTTAAGCACAGTCTTGTATAATTTTTCTAAGGGGATGTTTCACATGCACAGTTATCCTACTGGAAGGTCCTATCGGTGTTGGAGAAAATAAGCATGAAGAGATGTAGTTTGTCCATAGCTTACATGTACCCTTCATTACTACCTCAGTTTACAAGGAAGCAAGGGTTAATGTGTCAAAATGCCTCATAGTGCCCTCACTGGCCCGCTTACGCGGCGCGTGAGATATGTATTCCTGCATGACAGTGTATCCAAACATGGCCATCGACCTGGCAACACGTTTACATTGACCGACGGTTCAGTCTCGATTATCCTATGCCCACTGAAATAGTAATAGACAATGTCGTTGGGTCAATATGGAAAAAATAAGGGTAGTATGGTTTGGAGCTCCATGTTCACGAGGTGCACTGAAAGTGTGCACCGATACATTTGCTCCTGCTCCTGCATTCTGCTCTATCGTGCAGCAAGGCATAGACAGGTGCCTATATTGGACTGAAGAGAAGGCAAACTTGCAACCGCCCCCCCCCCTTTCCCACACTTTTTGTGGAGCGTTGTAGGGCCATCAACCTGTTACTGGTTTCCACAACTTGGAAGTGAAACTCTGCGGTTTCACACTTGCTCGTTTACAGTTGCCGAGCCATAACCATCTCTACTTTGTCACAACCGCTGATGTCAATGCACTTCCGCATTTGTAACCCGTGTCGTGTGCTTTGCTTATACACTTTCCTTACCCATAAGGTAGCACGCAGCCTCACGTGGAGACAATCATAAGTTTGGCTAGTGTGGGCATGTGATTGGTAAACTCAACAAAAAACTCATTAATAGCTTAGCGAGAGAGCGACCCGACGTCACTGGAATTGAGTCGCAGTGAGCGTTAGCTTACAGAGCGGAAAAGAATCATAGGAACACTTTTTCGAAGCTCCATAAATGCCACCCACTGAGACGCTTAAGTTTCAAATTTGGCTCAAATGTGCCTGCAACTTTTCTCTGTAACTGTAGAAACTGTGGCGCCCTGCGACGGCTGCCTGGGACTGGGCGACGATTTATAAGCAAGGTGACCTTACATGAGAAAGAAGCTCATTTTACGATTAAGATCGGTTAGCGATATTAAACTGACACCAAATTTCACCACAATTGTTCCCAATGTCGTCGTGCACGCGTGGACTGGAAGGTCGTCAAACCCGCTCAAGCCCACATTTCACCCCTTCACGTGACGCCTGTGACAGAGGTCATAACCGATGCTACCACCATTTAAATCAAGCGGATAAGGAAAAAGTTCCAGACAAACCACCGTTAAGAATCGGCTCGAAATGGCTACAGCGAGTGGCATAAAGGCCGTCAATGAAACCACCCCTTCCCCTGGGGCATTGATTCCTATACACTTCTCGGTCAGATGCGAAAGTTCGCTGTGTGATGAGCAACATGAAGGCCTTTTCAACAGCCTTTGACACTAATGACCACGCCTGACGTTTCGACACTTCCCTAACGACATCGTGGAGCTGCATCCTCATTAATCATTATCCGACCTGTTTGGAGCGCAGTGAAACCTCAACTTTTGCGGTCGAGTACAGGTCAGATCCACTGTGGATCGTTCAACAACGTACGACAAAATTTGAACATGATCCACATCCGAATGGGATGCTTATACTTTTTCGTCCCTGCTATTTGGTCTCCTCCTGTGCCGTGATCACGGCAAAGCGGTAGCGGGGAGGGGGGGGGGGGGGGGAGGGGTCAATGCGATATTAAGGGAAGAGTGAATAAAATGGCAAAATTCTCGATGCTACCCAGCTGCCTTTGTTGAAAACCTTAAAAATGTACCCATACAGAGAGAAAAAAACGCTGACTATAACTAGAGTCCCAAAGGCCTGCATGCAAGCAAGCTACGGTGTTGGTCTTTCACCACCACAAACTGCTCTTACGCCAAGGACTTCATCACGTTTTCTATTTGTAAAGATAAATTTTTGAAATTCTCAGTAATGGCAGCTGAGTGCGACCGATGGATTTGCCAAATTGGCGGGTGTTAGAGGGACCATTAGCCGTTTTATTCGTGCTCGTGTCAGTGTTGCATCCCCCCGCGATCACGCCACAGGAGGACGCAAAGTATGAAGGATGAAAAAGCATAAGCACCCTTTTGTGCATAGAATGATGTTCAGGTTTCGTCGAATGGTTTTTAACGTTCATGGTAGTTCCAACCTGTATACGAGAGCAAAAGTTGGGCCGCGCTGCACTCCAGACGGATGTGATCGCGTTCGGTGGGGATGCAACACAACAGTGTCCTTCGAGATATATCGAAACGTCCGACGCTCTCAGTAGCGTCAAACGTTGTTCCGAACGTCTTCGTGTTGCCCTTTGTACTGCGAACTGCCGTTTTCCACGGCGAAATATGTGGGAATCGTCGTCGAGTTAGAGGGTGGCGTCGCTTTTGCACCTATTACAAATGAAGGTACCGCGCACCTTTGAGCCAAATTTCAATCTTACTGGATTGCACCTGATGAGATTGCGGGGCTTCGAAAAAGAGATCTTTTAATTCTGTTTCACGCTGCAGCCAGGTGGTCAATAGAGATGAGACGATCATGCCTGTCGTAGCGGGCAACTTGCTCTGTTTCTAGAGCAGAGTCGCTGAATCAAGTACTTGTTACGAAGTACACAACGAGTGGTTATGATTCCCCCGCAACCTCAGAACATTTCACTAACAGCTTTTATATTTTTACGCACGTCAATTTCCTAATACCTGTACTACGTTTCGGAGAATAAAATTGCGTGAAAAGTAAGGGCCCCTAAAGTCCCGAACATGGCAAGAAAATCTACAGAGTTGCAATCCATATTTAACGTAAGTTACTTTTCTGGACACCTGAAGCTTACCCCACATAGATCTGCTAATGACGTGTCACCCCGCAGAGAATATTCCAATTTAAAGATGTCCACCTACATGATGACTGCACTTGTTGTTGATAGCAAATTCCACACGATTCGTGAGTCCACAGATACACGGGTTGGATGAATATATCGATACAGGAAAAACACAACGCAATCCTAATGCGGTATAAGAAAATCATCAGCATTCAAACCAGCTTCCAGTCGTCTCAGAATGGAGAAATGGAGCTTTCTGATGGTTTTCAGGAGAATCTTACGTCGTCCTTCGTGCAAAATGGTGGCAAGCTCAGGCAACGATGCTAGAGCTGCATAGGGATCACTCAACCTTCTCTCCAAAGCAGGACACTAAGTTTCAGTTATATTGAGATCTGGTGACAGTGTTGGCCAGAGAAAATACAATAACCCGTACTCTGAAAACCAGTCGTGCACGATTCGAGCTGCGTGTGCGGGACGCTGCTGTCTTGGAACTCAAAAGCATAATTATAATCAAGCATTGTAACATGGGAAGGACTTGCTCAACCAAAATGCTGACATAATCCTCAGCAGTAGCGCTATCTAGCTGAGTACCGCACTGGCCCATGGAATACCACGACATGCCTGTCCTAATCATCACCAAATCCTCGCCTTATTGCACTCTTGGGACGTAAACTTGGCCAGAAGCCAGCATCGGTGACCAACAAAACCTGTACGACGAAATGGCTTTCGTCCATTGCACCGATTTGCGAGTACTGCTGGCTTGTGTGGCAGTCCTTTCATTTGTCTCACTATGGAGGCTGGTGGAACCAAATCAAATTTTGTGGTACCTGAAGGCAAATCGACTAGCATCGATAGTTTACAAGAAACTTGTAAGTTCTAAAGTGATGCCCCCATTTTTGTAACACTACTGAAACCAAAACTGAACGCTATATATTTTTGTTAACTGACATAAGCCGAAAAGAGCCTCTTTTAATCTTAATGTGTACAGTTCCGATTGGGCATAGACATGATTTTCATAATTAACAACGGTCTTTTTATCATATGACGGTGGTTTTTTTATCAGCTGAGGACTGGTGAAATCTTTACCAAGCGACGCCAATTGTTACACTGCGGCATTCAGTAAACTATGACATGCTTCAGAAGATTCAACTCAGAAGCGGACCATTGGACTTTCTTCCAGGTTTGTTATCGTAATTTTAACACCTGTATTTTAAATAATTGTTCACTGTATCAGGTATCAAGCAATCATGAAATCATGTAAATATACAAGGGTGGGAACTTAGTGACAACTACACTCCTGGAAATTGAAATAAGAACACCATGAATTCATTGTACCAGGAAGTGGAAACTTTATTGACACATTCCTGGGGACAGATACATCACATGATCACACTGACAGAACCACAGGCACATAGACACAGGCAACAGAGCATGCACAATGTCGGCACTAGTACAGTGTAAATCCACCTTTCGCATCAATGCAGGCTGCTATTCTCCCATGGAGACGATCGTAGAGATGCTGGATGTAGTCCTGTGGAACGGCTTGCCATGCCATTTCCACCTGGCGCCTCAGTTGGACCAGCGTACGTGCTGGACATGCAGACCGCGTGAGCCGACGCTTCATCCAGTCCCAAACATGCTCAATGGGGGACAGATCCGGAGATCTTGCTGGCCAGGGTAGTTGACTTACACCTTCTAGAGCACGTTGGGTGGCACGGGATACATGCGGACGTGTATTGTCCTGTTGGAACAGCAAGTTCCCTTGCCCGTCTAGGAATGATAGAACGATGGGTTCGATGACGGTTTGGATGTACCGTGCACTATTCAGAGTCCCTCCGACGATCACCAGAGGTGTACGGCCGGTGTAGGAGATCGCTCCCCACACCATGATGCCGGGTGTTGGCCCTGTGTGCCTCGGTCGTATGCAGTCCTGATTGTGGCGCTCACCTGCACGGCGCCAAACACGCATACGACCATCATTGGCACCAAGGCAGAAGCGACTCTCATCGCTGAAGACGACACGTCTCCATTCATCCCTCCATTCACGCCTGTCGCGACACCACTGGAGGCAGGCTGCACGATGTTGGGGCGTGAGCGGAAGACGGCCTAACGGTGTGCGGGACCGTAGCCCAGCTTCATGGAGACGGTTGTGAATGGTCCTCGCCGATACCCCAGGAGCAACAGTGTCCCTAATTTGCTGGGAAGTGTCGGTGCGGTCCCCTACGGCACTGCGTAGGATCCTACGGTCTTGGCGTGCATCCGTGCGTCGCTGCGGTCCGGTCCCAGGTCGACGGGCACGTGCACCTTCCGCCGACCACTGGTGACAACATCGATGTACTGTGGAGACCTCACGCCCCATGTGTTGAACAATTCGGCGGTACGTCCACCCGGCCTCCTGCATGCCCACTATACGCCCTCGCTCAAAGTCCGTCAACTGCACATACAGTTCACGTCCACGCTGTCGCGGCATGCTACCAGTGTTAAAGACTGCGATGGAGCTCGATATGCCACGGCAAACTGGCTGACACTGACGGCGGTGGTGCACAAATGCTGAGCAGCTAGCGCCATTCGACGGCCAACACCGCGGTTCCTGGTGTGTCCGATGTGCCGTGCGTGTGATCATTGCTTGTACAGCCCTCTCGCAGTGTCCGGAGCAAGTATGGTGGGTCTGACACACCGGTGTCAATGTGTTCTTTTTTCAATTTCCAGGAGTGTATGTATTCACAACCGATTCAAAAGAGGTACATATTTGCACCTGTTACTGTCCTTCAAGGTAGTCACCAGCATTGTATAGAGCCCACTGCCAGCGAGGTGGAAGGCCTCGTATACCGTTAGCAGAGACCGTTCTGTTAATGGTGCGAATGGAGCGATCTACTGCCCGTCGAATGTCTGGAACAGTTCTGAAGGGAATGCCACGAAATGGTTCCTTCATCTTCGGAATCAAATCAAAGTCACAATTACTTAAATGCGGTGAGTGTGGTGGATGGTACGGTACTTCCCAGTCCCATCGGTCGAACAGAGCAGCCACAGCTTGCGCTGTATGCGCCCGCGCATTGCCGTGCAAAATGATGGGTGGGACGCGCAGAAAGCGTCACCGCTTCTTTTGCAAGGCTTGTCACAGGTGGTGCCCCAAAAACCAACAGTAATACTGTGCATTGACCGTCTGCAGTGGAGGAAGTGATGATTTAGCATAACACCATCACTGCCTTGCAAGAGAATCTCAATAACATTCACCATACTGAGGCTCTGACGCACTTTCGACTTTCGCCGGGACGCATACTGACGCCATTGGTTGGATTGGCGATTCAGTTCTGGCTCTTACGATGCGGCTCATGTCTCATCCAGTGTTACGCTACGGCGTACAAAAGCCTCATAGCACTCCAAGTGCGTCTGATAATCCATTTCTTCATTTCTATCAGTTCATGCGCAACCCATCGTGGTTCTTCAGGATGCGAGGCACAGTCGTAAGCGCTAATCCGGTTTAGTGGGCGAGCTCACGAATTGTGCAGCGTCGATCACTGTCCAATAGCGCAGCAACAGCGCGCATTTCTTCTTAAGAGACGATAGGACGACCTCCGCGATGAATGTCTGCCACAGTTTGCTGACCTTCATCGAAGGCTTTTTCCCAACGTGCCACTGTTCTGACGGCAATGCCGATTCCCCACACACATCTTGAAGACCTTGATGACACTGTCGTGCTGTACAACCTCTGGCACATTCAGTCTTGATCCAAATCCGTTGTTTCTATTTCGAAAACATAGTGACACAGTTAGACCGCTTTCTCCCAAGTGACTGTGTTTTCCTCGATTGTGGCCACGCCGAGGACGTGGGACAGACGAGTCCATTTGCTCGGAGGTAAGGTAGGTGTGTCAACAACTGGTGCTATCAGCGACAACAGTGTATTCCATTGCATAGTGTCTCTACAGCAGTGTTGCCACTATTTAAGTTCCAAGCCACGTAGATGTTGATTATAGGAAAATTCTCCAGAGCTTATGGAAGGGGATCGTGACATTGGTTCCCTCCCATCCAGGTGGAACTTACGTTAAATCAACTTGGCATATTCGGACGTTTTCCATCGTTTTGCATCTTAAGTTAGCCACTTGGTCATTTATAAAATGTTGGCTGTCACGAAGCTGTCACGAATGATTATCTCAGCTGCGATGTACCTTCCTGGATGTCTGGTAGTCGTTCATCATTTTTTTTTTTCATTTCTGACATTTCTGCCTTGCACATCTTCAGGGGTGCTTCTGGTTCCGTTGAGTGTTGGCGACTGATGTATCGGACGTCGAAGCAATACCTAAACATTTTCAAAAAAATGTCACGACAGATGTTTGCTCGTGATTGACACAGACATTCTTTGTCAAGGTAAAACTTAACTACCGAACTCTCACTTGTCAAAGATAAAACTTACCAACCTGCTCTGTAGAGCTATTGTACGTAATCACTAAGTTTCATTGCTTGTCCTTTAATGTCAAAATTATGAGCATGTTTATATATTTCGATGGCTTCTGTATGTAGCTATGCATAATGGGTCGACAACGTACATAAAATTTCGGTTTTAGGGGACCTCGCTTCATGATTTCCTGACGGAAAAGGATTCTCTGCTAGAGCCGATTCTGTACTTTTCCTAGTTGTCATTGACTTTTGTGTTCATTCAGCCGTGCATCTGCTTTTCTCTTTGCAGTTACAAAGTCGACCCTACCACACGTTATAATTGTGTTTTAGCAGTATGAATGATGCGTGAGTGTGGTTTAAGGTTAATATGAGGATAACTGTTTAGCGAGTTATGTAGTAGTAGGATTTAGTGTGGTAACATTTCGAAGAAGTATGGATATGGGAAAAGGGGACTTTGTAGTAAGTTTATGGTAAAGGGAAAGTTAATTCAGGTATAAATAACAATAGTAAATAACTTTATGCATAAGCAAAACCTCAGCACATTAGATAATTACGTCGGTAAAAAAGTGCAGTCGTGAGGTTTACTATTTTGCGATTTGTTGTGGATGAAAAGCGCGGACCGACGCGGGAGAATGTTGTTTCGCTATTGGCTGTTGAGTAAACTGACCAATGGTAAAGCAATATTCTTCTGACGCCTTTCTCTGCTGGTGGAGAAGACTTAGAGTATTCTAGAGAGGAGTGGGAGCCTAGCCATTACACAGTTCTGACGTGTGTAGTAGCAGTGGCGATGGAAACGGTAAGTTGCCGGATCTAGCAGTGTTTCATACATCGAAAGTATGGTAAAGGGACGGCATAATTGTTCCGATGGGCGAGTAGAAATTTCGGAATTTTTAAGGGAATTGAGCAGGTCGGTGGCTAAAAACTGTGACTGCATTTGGTACCGACAGACTTAACATTTGGCGAGCATTATCAATAAAAAACAATCAGTAGTTTGTAGCTATTACATTTTCGGGAAATGCAACACCATGAACTTGCTAACGTGAGTGAAAGGGATTGCGAGTGACTGTGTTACGACTAGCACGGGCTTGGCAGTGATACTTGTTCACCTAAGTTTCAGAATATATTAATTGAGGACAAAATTTGCAACCTTTCATTGCGAGTGAAAACTTTCTCCTGAAACGTAGATTAGTAACTTTAATTGCAGCCTGGTTCACGTCGAAGTACAGTAGGTTTCGCTCAGCTTCCCTACTGATGGTCTGCTGAAACAATGTTCACAAGTAGGTGCAAGTACGTCTTAAAGGGAAGGAAAGAACCGCGCCGCCGCAAAGCTTGATGTCATAAAGCCCATTAAACACACCCATCATAGTTGTCCCTTTCACACGTGAAAATTCAATCACGTGATCTAGCATCATGTCGGGTGATCCAGCCAAATTGCTCCTAATCTTCCTGTTCACACTAACGATCTGGTAGTATCAGCTTCCTTTCTTCTCTGTAGTTATGAAGAGATTCATCAACGTCCGTCTGTTTATATCATGTCTGTGTAAAATGATAAGCACTTGAGACAAGCACAGGCACATATACTAATGTACAGACACACAGAATTTGCTTGAGGTGACCTGGCATACATTAGAGACGCATTTCACTTTTTGTAAGTTTACCTCATTCGTCCACATTTACAAAAGCGTGGTGAAAAGTTATACCCCCAAACTTTAACGTGAAGACCCTTAAAACTCTTTTAGTAAAGCAGTTCTACTAACATTCTACATCTTTATTCTTCACGTCTTCGTATTTGTTTCCCAACATAGTCAACCTGGCAACTAACACAATTCCCCCAACGAGAAACCTGTGATTTGATCCATCGGTGTAAAATGTTTAAATTCGTTGGAGGAGCTACAGTTTCCGCTCTTCTTACATGGTTGCACTACCATAAAACTGAAGTTACCGAAAGTGTTTTTTAAGTTTGGAAAAGTGATGAAAATCTGATGGGGCCTTGTCTGGACCGAGTGGAAGTTGACCGATGAAAGTGCAGGTGTCGCAGCGATCGTTGTAGTTTAGCATTGACATGTTAAACGAGGGAGTGTTTCACCCGTGGACTAACACTTCGAATTCGGAACTCGGCTACTGTTCCTCACGCTATGACATAGTTACATCACATACTGTCGTTTTACGTGCTAGAATTCTGAGCTCCCTTGCGGTATAGGGCGGCAAATATGTGGACATAAATAATAAAGACATAGAATTTTAATAATGTATGTTTTACTTGAAAAGCTTTAAGAGTATTCACACCAAAAAATTCGTAAAATGTACTTTTGTGCACAACATTTGGGCAAAGCAACTGCTTAGAAATGGAACGATCAGATTATATGACAGCATTCATACGGCGCTGAAACCAAATTTTAGAACTCAATACAAAGTAATAGATATCACTAGCGTTTATTGTAGTCTCAATTAAGGCGAACCTGAAACAAAAAATTTAATTCAGGAAGGCTTTCCTCGACATCTGCGATTGCATCTTTTTACCTTTCACTGTGTGTGTGTGTGTGTGTGTGTGTGTGTGTGTGTGTGTGCGTGTACCTCTCTCATTCTGTTCCCTCCACGCATTCTCTCCTCTATCTTCATGACCTAGCCATTTCTGCAACTTTCTCTCAGCGGAAAAGTAAAAATTAAAACAAAGCCAACCTCGCGTGTATGCCGACCGCTCAGTCCAGAATTAATTAAAGGAGATAGCGTTTTTGGAGTGTTGCAGCAGATAAAACATTCTCCGCTGCCTCGGGCACCAAGATACATAACTGGGCCGCATAATGAGAGCGGTTGCTACTCTGCATTAGGCGAACACGCAGTAACACGCGGCTTTCTGTAGAGCCTACATTCGCATGAGCCTCACGGCGTGTTGCTGAGTACTGTAGCTATGTCACTCTCCCGCCGCGAAACGAAATTGTTGTCGCTTCCTGTCCAAGACAAGGATGCAAACAAAACGTAACACACATTCAGATAATAACACAGTTAATTTATTCTGCTTTTTCAGTTAGAGATCTGTTCGGCGCTGCTCCAAGTACTTAGAGCATTTATTTACAACGAAAAGAAAAAGAACGTAGTGAGTCATACAAATATATTATTATAGATGTGGAGGTGATAAAAGTCATTGGTTATCGATGTGCTTGTACAAATATGGCTGCAATACCGCGTGCACATAATGTAAAGGACAGTGCTTTGTCGGACCTGTCATTTATACTCAGATGCTTCGTGTGAAAAGGTTACCGATGTCCTTATGGCGGCACAATGGGAAGTAACAGACTTTCAACATGTAGTGGTAATTGGAGGTAGATGCATCCCACATTCCATTTAGGACATCGTTAAGGAATTCAGTATTCAGGGATCAACAACGTCAAGATAGTGCTGAGAATACCAAGTCTCAGGCATTACCTGTCACCATGGCCGACCTTTAAAAGCACTTCTCCGTAAAATGCATAATTTACATACGAAACATTTGTTATTTAATAAATAAAGTGTTAAAGAAAAATAATGTACAAAGAATGGTTGCATCGATTGTAGATACAGCCCTAGAAACAAATGTAGAATTACGCTCCTCAATTAGGTTTGTGAAGGCGACGGCACTTTTTTGTTTTAGAAGCGAACCAAGAAGGACGCCTTTATGCGATTACGGCAGTTCATACGGCACACCGCCATTATCACTCACATGTTGTATAGGAGCGATCATACTAGGTGCACTCGCATATTGTAGCATACAGCAACAGATTTAATCTAAAATTCATTATAAATTTATTTTTTTATGTGTGACAATAGAAAGTAGTGATATTACTTAACATTTCTTTAATTTTTTGTTAAATGTCATCCTCGGCTAAACTGCGTCTTGATATGGCGAAGGGTTCCATTATTATTAAATTCACATACATAGTCCAGTACGAACGATTTGTTCGTTCAGTAAATTATTTTCAAAGTCCGATAAAAGAAATTTCCATTCGAAGAGATATCCATGGTCGAGGAAAAGAATCAGAATAAACCTTACACAGGAAACGATTGTCAGAGCTGCTAAGAAATCAGTTAATTATTTTAATATGTTGGCTCACTCCGTAGCACTTATCCATGCACGATCACGTCAGAATTCATAAGAAAATAAAATTTAAACTGCCGATTTCATGTCTCGACCCACTATTGCATATATTATATTGTGTTTGTGTGTTGCATGGACGATGCGAACATACATTAGAACCAGTGCCATTGAAAGATATTATAACGTCCAAACTGGAGAGAAATTTAATGGAAATTACGATGAATCCTGGAATCTCTACTGAAAAATAGGATCTAAAGTAAGATACCACATCTATACACTCCTGGAAATGGAATAAAGAACACATTGACACAGGTGTGTCAGACCCACCATACTTGCTCCGGACACTGCGAGAGGGCTGTACAAGCAATGATCACACGCACGGCACAGCGGACACACCAGGAACCGCAGTGTTGGCCGTCGAATGGCGCTAGCTGCGCAGCATTTGTGCACCGCCGCCGTCAGAGTCAGCCAGTTTGCCGTGGCATACGGAGCTCCATCGCAGTCTTTAACGCTGGTAGCATGCCGCGACAGCGTGGACGTGAACCGTATGTGCAGGTGACGGACTTTGAGCGAGGGCGTATAGTGGCCATGCGGGAGGCCGGGTGGACGTACCGCCGAATTGCTCAAAACGTGGGGCGTGAGGTCTCCACAGTACATCGATGTTGTCGCCAGTGGTCGGCGGAAGGTGCACGTGCCCGTCGACCTGGGACCGGACCGCAGCGACGCACGGATGCACGCCAAGACCGTAGGATCCTACGCAGTGCAATAGGGGACCGCACCGCCACTTCCCAGCAAATTAGGGACACTGTTGCTCCTGGGGTATCGGCGAGGACCATTCGCAACCGTCTCCATGAAGCTGGGCTACGGTCCCGCACACCGTTAGGCCGTCTTCCGCTCACGCACCAACATCGTGCAGCCCGCCTCCAGTGGCGTCGCGACAGGCGTGAATGGAGGGACGAATGGAGACGTGTCGTCTTCAGCGATGAGAGTCTCTTCTGCCTTGGTGCCAATGATGGTCGTATGCGTGTTTGGCGCAGTGCAGGTGAGCGCCACAATCAGGACTGCATACGACCGAGGCACACAGGGCCAACACCCGGCATCATGGTGTGGGGAGCGATCTCCTACACTGGCCGTACACCTCTGGTGATCGTCGAGGGGACACTGAATAGGGCACGGTACATCCAAACCTTCATCGAACCCATCGTTCTACCATTCCTAGACCGGCAAGGGAACTTGCTGTTCCAACAGGACAATGCACGTCCGCATGTATCCCGTGCCACCCAACGTGCTCTAGAAGGTGTAAGTCAACTACCCTGGCCAGCAAGATCTCCGGATCTGTCCCCCATTGAGCATGTTTGGGACTGGATGAAGCGTCGTCTCACGCGGTCTGCACGTCCAGCACGAACGCTGGTCCAACTGAGGCGCCAGGTGAAAATGGCATGACAAGCCGTTCCACAGGACTACATCCAGCATCTCTACGATCGTCTCCATGGGAGAATAGCAGCCTGCATTGCTGCGAAAGGTGGATATACACTGTACTAGTGCCGACATTGTGCATGCTCTGTTGCCTGTGTCTATGTGCCTGTGGTTCTGTCAGTGTGATCATGTGATGTATCTGACCCTAGGAATGTGTCAATAAAGTTTCCCCTTCCTGGGACAATGAATTCACGGTGTTCTTATTCCAATTTCCAGGAGTGTTCATCCCGCTTGTTCAAGCGAATTCTAAAATTGTAGTTTGCTTTGTAGCTTCCATAAAACACATTTCCGATATTGTAGCAATCACAGTTCAGTATAACAATAGACTTACACTAGTCTACAAAATGGCTAAATTATGTCTTGTACAATGCAAGATGCCGGGCAACCATTAGAACTGAATATTTTCCGATCAACTGCTATTCATTGTAAAACCATCATTCTTGCTACACTGAATTTTATCCTTCCACAATACGATAGAAGCAAACGGAATCTGATATGGGCATCCAACAGAGTACAGACAATGAGCAATCAGTTGTTGAAATGCCTAGTGAAGGTAATTCTGTTGAAGTCTGGATCATGACGTCATGTCACAAGAGGTGGTGGGGGCAGAGCAGTTTCAGTCGGGAAAGATTGCTAATATGCGTATTATAATAATCTAACAAATGACCGAAACTAAAAAGAGGCAATGACACACACGTATAATATCACTGCGAAATCATATGACCAAAAATATACGAAATCATGCGAGCGCACTACGAGCAGAAATACAAAAAGCTATGGCAATACTAAAAATCGGACATCACGAGATTAATACCAAATTAAAAGCAGTAAAAACCAGTAACGACACTTTATGCGAAAGGATGGCCAAAATAAACACAAGACTGACTGGACAACTATCTGAGCTTGATGGAAAAATTTACGAAGTAAATTTGTAACAGGAAATAATCAGGAAAGACGTAGAAACATTCGGTTAAAAGCCACGTGCGAAGCTGTTCGAGTCAAATGAAGTCTTGTCCGTTACTACATAACTCAGTAATTAAGCTGGTTTCACAAACTGAAAACAGGGTGAACATGTTGACCAAACAAGTAGCAGACAAGCTTAAGGTAGACAGACCACTATTTCACAGACATAAACGAAGAATTTCACTACCGGATTGACGAGAAGAGCAAATATTTCGATCAATGTATGGATGAAAAATTACTGACAGTTGTGCATGATGCCGTGACTGAATTCGTTACAAATGAGAAACGCGTCATAGCTGATGCAGCACAACGTAGAGCAGCACAGAAACAAATTTAATGATTATGTGCAACAGGATTGTACCAAAGGCCACAGTCGAAATGTTCAATATGGAAATGAAAATGAGTATCGTTATGACAGGTATCTCATATAAACGCCATACAAACCATATTGGCAACAAAACACACCAGCATACACATTACCAAATTATAACCGTGATATCAATCGACTATAAGTTCCCTTGCATTCAGCAAGTGAACATTACAATAATTACAGAGAAGGAAAGAGGGATTATAGTGCTAAAGAGCAAGACAGACTAATCAAACATCGCCAGTTTCAGGCGTTAATTCTGGGATGAAGTAGCGTACACCCTGTGATTGTTTCCAGAGGAATCACAAACAACTTTCACTTGATTGCAATACTCACGTGGGAAAGTCAAAGGCAATTCTATTTGACAACGCCTCATACCTCACACGGTACGAATGGCAGAAATTCTTAAAACACAATAACAGCATTTCTATATCAAAATATAGTCCTCTAAGTAATCCCACAGTTCGGACTTCTAAGGAACTGAAGAGGTTTATAAGGACATGTATACCTACACAACATTCTAATTTGGTAAGCTATTAAATTCTTTTTCATGATGTGCACGGTAATATCAGCATGTGTGATATTAAGAGGGGGGAGGGGAGGGATCGAAAAGTTTCTAGCCTAAGAAATAAAGAATGACAGGAATTTCATAATACCAATTTATTTTTCAACGTAGTACCCGTGTACACTAATACACTTGCGGGCACGTAACAAGATTTTATGGAATGGTTATCCAATGGTCTACATTCACGCGACTCATGACCTAGGAAACAGTGGAGATGAGTGTTGTGGCTGATGCAGCTGTGCATGCTACTCTACCCTGAGCAAGCTTCTTCATCTCCCAGTACCTACTGCAACCTACATCCTTCTGAATCTTCTTTGTGTATTCATCTCTTGATCTCCCTCTACGATATTTACTCTACACGCTGCCCTCCAATACTGAATTGGTGATCCCTTGATGCCTGAGAACATGTCCTACCAACCGATCTCTTCTTGTAGTCAAGTTGTGCCACAAATTTCTCTTCTCCCCAATTCTATTTAGTACTCCCTCATTAGTTGCATTATCTACCCATCAGCATTCTTCTGTAGCACCACATTTCGAAAGCTTCTATTCTCTTCTTGTCTAAAGTATTTATCGTCCATGTTTCACTTCCATACATGGCTACACTCCATAAAAATACTTTCAGAAACGACTTCCTGGCACTAAAATCTATACTCGATGTTAACAAATTTCTCTTCTTCAGAAACGCTTTCCTTGCTATTGTCAGTCTACATTTTATATCCTCTCTACTTCGACCATTATCAGTTATTTTGCTCCCCAAGTAGCGAAACTCAACCACTACTTTAAGTGTTTCATGTCCTAATCTAATATCTTAAGGTAAGTGTATAAGTGTAAATAACAAATCAACGTGTGAAGAAATTCCCGCATCTGATATCGAACAGTGAAAAAGAAAAGTCGATGTGCAACAAAACTTGCATAGCAAAAAATACTAGATACAATGTTTACCTCTGCGTTATTATTGCATTTGCTGTGTGTATGAATACCGAACGGTGACTCGTCTTTTAGAGACTGGAAACCTGCAACCGAAGACATTCTAAAAGCAACAAACTTTTTCCTATGAGACAATCAACCAAAACGAACTCTATTTGTATAAGCAGATCTAATAGTATTAAGATTATGTTACTAATTGTGGATGTAAGTGCATATTTTCTTCTAAATATTACATGTAGTGTTCCGTCACTGTGATAATTGCCGCACACGCTCAAACGGAACTGCTAATCAATTGTCAAAAGCGTGTCGCGGGATGGCTCTTTGCTGCACTTGTGAACACATTACTCCGCATGCCCCTGGCAGTCGCTACGACCGTTGAGATGTGTGTACCTGGCACGTCCACCACATAGTAATTTGCGTACCTAACTTAAGTACATAACTTGTAAATTTAGAATAATATGTGCTTTAAGCTGAACTGATCGCCTGCAGGTGCGTCCTTTCGTCACGAAATTCAGGGGGCAATTAAAAGGCACATCTGCGGGAAGAGTGTAATCTACATTCGAAATATTTGAGACATAATGAATAAATTAATAAAGCACTAATTAAAAATTAAGTACTGTGAAGGTGGTATCGAGTGTACCATACAACCGCAGAAACAAATGTAGCGCTACGTCCCCCAATTATTTTTGTGAAGGGGGCGGCTTATTGTTCAGAACCGAGCCAAGACGGACGCTTTTCAGCAATTAAGGCAGATTGATACGGCACGAGGCCATTATCGTTTGTATTTTGTAGAGGAGCAATCATAGTAGGCACAGTCGCATACTGTTGCATGCATCAACTGCATTAATATAATTCTCATTGTAAATTTATTGTTTATATATGATAACTGAATAGAGTTATATTAGTTAATATTTGTTTCATTTTATGTTGGATGTCATCATCCGCTATACAGCGTTTTGACGTGGCGAAAGCTTCCGTGTACGTTAAATGCACATACATAGTCCAGTACGAATCATTTGTTCGGTGAATAAATGTTTTCGAAGTCTGATTAAAAAAGTTATCATTCGAAGAGACATCGACGGTCAAAGAAAAGAATCTGACCGAACCGTACACAGGAAGCGATTGGCGAGTGCTCCTAACGAAAGTAATGTATTCACAGACATTGTTTTTTTAACAAATTACGTAGTTATTTTCATAAGTTGGCTCACTCCCTAGCATTTTTCCATGCACAATCCCGTCAACGCTGACAGTATCGAGAACACAAAGAATACTTCAGTGAACTTAACTATACACTGGTGGCCATTAAAATGGAAACACCGAGAAGGTACTATGCAACAAACGTCAAATTAGTATGAAGTGTACTACGTGCTTGGATATGCAAATGGTTGGCTTTTCATTACAACAAGGTTATACAACTGGTTTCTAATCCAGAAATCACATTTGAAAACTAATTGTTTTTCATGGTAAGTCCTCTTGCAAGAAGAGTGGAACATTAGGGTTAAATGTCCTGACGTATTGAGGAAGGGAACTGGTCTTGCTTCTTCATAGAAACCATTACAGTCTTCGTCGTAGGAGAAACTGGAAGCATCGTACTTACTGAGATTGTGGTTTGTCGTTTACTGCTATTGGGGCTCATGTTGATCGGGATTCGACATCTGCCATCAGAACATGGAATCAATGAGTTCAAGAAGGCCATATTCACGTATCCAGGATCTCAGTTGCTATACGCGACTAGCGCCCAAGAGGAGAGTTATACTAAGGCAACATAATGATATGGGATACCTCCTAATACAATGTCGGACGTCCTTTTTTTCCTGCAACATCTCGACGTGGCGTGGAGTCAACATGCCCTTCGAAGTCCCCTACAGAAATACAGAGCCACGTTGCCTATACCCGACCATAATTGCAGAACTTTTTACCATTGCAGGATTCTGTGCATGAACTCAAGTCTCGAGTATCTCCCATAAACGTTCCACGGGATACATGTCGGGCCATCTGGGTAGCCAGATCATAAGCTCGATTTGTCGAGAATATTCTTGAAACCAGTCGCGAACAATTTTGGACCGGTGACATGGCGTATTGTCATAGATAAAAATTTCATCGTTGAATGACTGCAAATTGTCTCTAAGTATTCGAACACGATCATTTATAGCCAATGTTCGGTACAGTTATACGAGACGTTCCACAACATTTCATGTAAAGACAGCCCACACCATTATGTATTCATCAACAGCTTGGCCAGTACCTTGCGGACAAGTTGGCTTCATGGCCTCGTTAGATCTAGGGCATAGTCGAACTCTACCAACTGAAATCGGGACTCATCTCACCTGGTTACGAGTTTCTAATAGCCTAGAGTCCAACCGATATGGTCACGAGCCCAGGAGAGGCGCTGTTGACAAAGGCACTCGCCTCGGCTGTCTGCTGTCATACACCATTAATGTCAAGTTCCGCCGCACTGTCCGAACGGATACCTTCGTCGTACGTCTCAAACTGATCTGTGTGATTATTGCACCTACTGTTTCTTGTCTTTCAGCACTGACAGCTTTACTGAAATGCCACTCCTCTCGGTCGTTAACTGAAGTCTGTCGGCCACTACTTGGTCCTGTGGTGAGAGGTAATGTTGACATTTGATATTTCGGTACTCTCTTGACGACGTGCTCTCGGAGTATTGAATTACCTAGCGATTTCCGGAATGGAACGTCCCATACGGCCAGCTCCCACTACCTTTCGAGTCCCAAGTCTGTTAATACCCATCGTGCAGCCATAATCACGTCGCAGACCTTTTCAGATAAGTCACCTGACTACAAATGACAGTTCAGCCAATGCTCTGTCCTTTTATACCTTGTGTACGTCATACTACCGCCAGTTGTACATGTGCACATAGATATCCCACGAATTTAGACACTTCAGTGTAACATTCGCTCAGTCATGCATTATAGTACGGCTAAGTCGCGTATTGCCGGCCAGGCATCCAAAACATTAATGAGAAGACTTCTGCAATAGCGTGGACTGTAAACATGGTGACCCTTGTTGCTGACTCCCTCGGTGCAACAGCATAGAAAGCACCCTACACTAGTCCTCTCAGTGACTACATTGGTCACTGGAATTCTACCATACCGTCTCTGCAGGTGACTGCTGGTTCTCACGCTCTTTCGCGATTCGTGCATCCTTGGGTGAGAAACGAGAGGCATTCGCCATGGCCTTGACTGCATTCGTCATCGCCTTACGTATTTGTACCTGGCTTGATGATATGAGGTTCCTTTGGATATCCAACAAGACCACCTCTGTTTTGCATTGCAGCTATTTCTGACAGTAGTAGTTCCATTTCTGAAGCGTTAAGGCCGGTGGATGTGCCCTGTCTTCGAGATAACACAAAACTGAATGTTGCCCATACAGCTCTCCTGTCTCGATACGAAGTGTGTCCGATTGGTCAGATCATATTCCAGATCTTTCAAGCAATGAAAAACTCTGATAATCCGTTGTCGCTGCCTACCACACGCAAGCCACTACGGTTGGTGAACTTTGCCACAGATCTGAAGCAGAATGGAATTACTTATCCCTACCTGTCACTGAAGCTCAGCTAAACTCGAGACCCAGTGGTGGTAAAGCTTTTGTTGTTGTTCTGTGTTCTCAATTTTGCATCCATTTCACCCAAATCACCTACAAATTTGATAACATTATTTTCTACTAACCATACTGTGTACAGACAACAAGTAAAATTTCGTTATTTGCTTAGATTTGAATTCCACATGTATCCTTTCACTAATCTGCTCTGACAACCCATTAAAGATAATCAAATGTTCATCTTTAATCTCTTTGTTATTCTCTTCCTGCATTTTAACAATAGTCTCTTTCTGTTTCTTTACTACTATTTTTAATTTCTGCCTGTATAGTTCGCACAACATCGATATTTCATGAGGAAGAGGTTACATTAGCATTTATAAATTGTCAAGGAACCTTTCCCGAAGTTCTGCATTACTACTGAAAAATGAAGAGACTATGTAAGTTTTTATTGCCGTCATAAATGCAGTACCTGAATTTTGATCCACTTAGCTAGAGTGCTGTCACAAATCAGACCCTACAGAACTATTTTCAAGTACTGAACCAGCTCCTAAATTCTCATTTCCATCTCTTAAGTACCCTAATTTCACTGCACTAATTATGTCTTTGTGTCACTGCGTACCTAATGACTAATCTGAGAAAGCCTCTCTTCACTCATCTTTTCTACTTCTAATAGCTCATTAGAAACTCCTTCCCCGAGTCATCTAACAAGTGACGCATACATAATAGTTCTTGACATCTTCGCTCAAGTATAGGAAAGAAGGAATGAAAATCATAAATATTCTAATATTGTCAGAGAATGATCACTAAACACAATTTATTGCTGAAATGCCAACTAACTCTTTAACAAGTCTGAAAATCAATAGCAACATTGAATAATACTGGGCAACACCACTGTCTTAAATCATATGCTTTCAAGTAAATTGCAAACATATTCTGTTGTACGTATGCCTAAGAGAGAAATCTGTAACTTAAGAGCGAACGTTCATTGTGAACATCCGCCAGAAACCATTGTCTAACTATACAAGAACAGTATTCAGGGAAACAAAAATCTTCATCCAAAAGTAAAAAGTGTAGCAATACCAATAGAGAATATTAACGAATTAAATCTGTCGGTTACTCTAAATAAGCACATAATACATCAAATGTAGGAATAATTTTCCCAAACAGATAGCAAACCTACACAATACAGCTCATTTTAGAAAAGTACACGTTAGAAATGGTTCCAATAAATTAATAAAACGAGAAAAAATATGAAACTTCCTGGCAGATTAAAACTGTGTGCCGGACCGACACTCGAATTCGGGACCTTTGCCTTTCGCGGGCAAGTGCTCTACCATCTGAGCTACCCGAGCACGACTCACGACCCGTTCTCACAGCTTTACTTCTGCCAGTACCTCGTCTCCTACCTTCCAAACTTTACAGAAGCTCTCCTGCAAACCTTGCAGATCAATAACTGTTCAATATTCCCCATTGTTTCCCATAGGTTACACTACCCAGCAGCAAAAAAGGTGTTGTATACAAGAAGATTGTTGTGTGCAGTAAACTACCAGCAACATCCAGAAATTATTGTTAAGCTATACTAACACATAAAGTCATCTTTTGAATTGCAATGGTAAGCAGCGTCCAAACCCATATGAAGTTATTTCACACTACATAAAATATTCAAGGAAAAGATCAGAACACACAAATAGTAAACTTTGTTACAAAGCAAAGCCTTCATCTACCTGCCGAACCAGTATCGTATGCTAATAGAGAAGTTTTGATAAAGGAAGCTTTTCAAAAGGGGTGTTTATATTCAATGTAAGTTTAATGATTGTGCTGACTTTTCCAAATATAATTTCGTGTTTGGACCTCAATGAAGCCTTACTGTGCACGTGATATAACTTTACGCTCACTAGTGGCTGTATGTAATCATTAATTGTACTGCTTATGGAGCTTCTATGTTTAAAGCACCTACGTGCGTAATTACGAACACTGTATGCAATCGTTATAAACGCGCGCATCTGACATATCACATTCAAATACCGTGTTGCTTTGTAGAATTTATGCGTAATTGGTATTTAGATTTCCAATGCAAAACACAAAACCACTGAACTTCATGATATTAGAATGTATGCCAAACTAATACTGTTTCACTGAATGTAATCTGAATAGACAATCACTGTTCCCTAAGTGCACAAAACAGTGTGTAATTCTGGCCCTAACAATCACTCGCCTGTCATGTGTGACAGCGGGTAATGCGGTAGTAGCTGTGCAGTTGCGTTTCTCGAGAATTAGCTGAAAGAAATCACGCTGCTTTTGCCATTACTAAAATACAAGTTGAGGAGTGCAATGCAAGCGATAATCGGACCTTGCTTGCTGCAGTGTGATTCCGAATTGTTATGTTTGTTAACTATTAAGTAGCAAGTGGTATGTGGAGGCTCAGTGTCGAATAATTTGAAATCTATTTTGATTCCGTTGTACATTTATCAACTAAAATAAAATAGTGTGAATAAGGCATCATTACTCATCATTTTTACTATAATGTCAATAGCAAGTACAATGCTGAAGGAATTAATCCTTTAGACAAGTATTCTTACATTCATGCAATGCAACTCTTTTAAACAAAGTTTAACTCCTGTATTAAATAATGAAAAGGGTTCAAAAATGGTTCAAATGGCTCTGAGCACTATGCGACTTGACATCTGTGGTCATTAGTCGCCTAGAACTTACAACTAATTAAACCTAACTAACCTAACTAAGGACATCACACACATCCATGCCCGAGACAGGATTCGAACCTGCGACCGTAGCAGTCGCGCGGTTCCGGACTGAGCGCCTAGAACCGCGAGACCACTGCAGCCGGCTAATGCAAAGGGTAAAGAGTGATGTATTCCTCTTCCGAGTTTATGTATTTTCCAAATATTCAAACAACAGTAACGTAACAGTCAAACGATGCAAGATACGATATTTACAAATCACAACTGGAAAGGGTATGTGAACACGATATGCGCACGTGGCAAATTACGTTGTATATTCACCAAGTTCCAGTTACTGCATTCCGAAATCAGGCCTCCACAACAGCAATACACATCAGCTTCGACCAACGCTCACGCTGCCAAACTAAATGACAACAACTCAAACCTCGTAACCCAGAGACTCTCCTTTGTGAAGTGTTTACTGTGGCAAATATCACAAATAAAATTGCAACTTGACACTATCTGACAACTTTTCAGGCCCTTCTTTTCACTGGCTCTGGACATCGTCTCCACTGTAGCAGCTTTACCATTTGGCAAATTGTCGCAGCGAGGCTGGCCTATTTTTCAGAGGCTCGTCTTAACGGTGTATGAACTGCTCACGTGCTCATATTTCGCCCTTTCATGTGGAGTTGGCATACTAGGATGTCCTTCTTACGATTCAGTTTCGTTTTGTGACTTTCCGAACACTGTGTTTCTTAAAACTAATCTTTTCTCTTAAGCACGTATTGCTGGTGCTTGGATTACTTGTTTCTCATCACTGAGTGATCTTTATTAGTTACTGATAGTAAACAGTTCCCACATTCTCTTACTGCATTTGGAATAATGTTTAAGGAAGTTTGGATACTACGTTACCCTACGTTCTTAATATATATGTGAGATCTGCATTTATAAGTACAAGGTCATCATTCATAAAAGGCGATGCTTTGTAGACATTGTCATCCTGTTTTGTTCCTCGGATGTCATGACTATTCGGTACTAACGGCTGCAGTTCATTTCACTAATCTTGGTTTTGCAATTCGGATACCCTCGTCATATTTCTTTACATTCTTCTCATAGTTTGCTTTTGGTACACGATCTTTGTAAGTTCGTTGCGGCGACTTAATGTTCCATTTAACTTAGTTTTTTCTTCTGTGTTATTTTTAATAAAGTTTGTTTTATAATCTTGTAGTAGTTGCACACTGTATTCGCCTTCAGTGCTTCATAATATCGGCATATCTACGATTATTGTATCCATACTACAGGGTTTCTTGAAACGTCCATCTTTCACAACCATAGCATGAAGCACTGAAATAAGGGTATCCACTCAATTATTTGTTCACTATTTGTTAATAAAGCACTTTTACTTTTGAAGGCATGTTCAGTCATAGGAAAAGCCATCGATCTATCGTTACCATCCTTTGTTTCAGTGCAAAGAGTAACTTCCGTTGACTCATTAAAAGCCATATCTAAGTGAATAAGATTGCATTCATTTTCCAGTCATTTCAGCGACTTTTTTTAAATAAGTCGCAGTGTTTTTCACTTTCATTTTCTAAAGAATAATCTGTCTTCTCTTAGCCTTCATTTATTTTTTAAGAATGTTTACCAGAGTATCTGAAATACTAGATTCTTTCGCCGGAATGCCCTAATTTGAATAATTCTTAACATTTTACTTACTAGGTCCAGCGTAAGGATTCCATCAATGTATCTTGTACATATAATGTTTTATGTTTGTTTTATCATCTTAGCTAGAGTTTTCGTTACTAATTCAACAGGAAAATTGCTTTTCGATTAGTTTTGTAGTGGTGTCAGTTGTTTCCAGCATTATTCCATTCTTCTCTACTAACTACTAATGCTAAGTAGTCACTTTTCACTACTGTCACTCTACAAGTAATGCCTCACTCCTCATAAATCACTCCCATAGAAAAGAGCATGTGTACAGGTGATATCGCACGAGTAAGTTCAGTCATTCCTATTGCTGCGTAGTTTCAGTTCGCTCATTTGTGGAAATAGTCTTTCACACCCACGTTAAACCCTATAACAAATTGGAGAATGTTTAAAGGAAGTTAAATTCTTCATTTGTGAGGCAGAACATCTAAAAACCAGACGAAAATTATCAGTGTCTAACACAGGAAAACAACTATGTGCCAGCAGACGACATCTTCCGATGTAAGCGAGAAAGCTGCCGAAAAATCACCGTAGGTACAAAACAACCTATTCTTAACAAGCTGTTTTCGATATAAAAAGCAAATCAGAATGTAAATAAACTTAATTACAGACTACTTATGATGCTTTACTTCAATAAAGCGAAACGTGTCTGGTGAAAAAATCACATATTTTTGTATTTGCAACGTCGAATCAAAAATACTGTCATGAATTAAAGGAGGTTACCTGTTGGTTTTTTTCTACGTTAATCATTTCTCTAGCTCTCTCTTAGACTGATCGCTTTTTAATCAAATTCCTCGTCATACTGGAACATTTTCATGTTATATGAAAGCAAGTTCAGCTTCTAGTGCCAGTCTATGAAGACGAGTAACGGCAAGGAATATGATACTGTCCGAATGGGTGAAGTACGCTGACGCTGTGAATGCGACAAAGATATTCTGAATGTTACCGATAACAGACTTCTCGTGAGGACTTCGACAGAAGCAACAACGGGAAAGATGTTTTCGGTAGCGCTACAGATAAAGGATCATAATCACTGTTTTTAGAGTAGGGTCCTCCAAGTCTAGCGCATGCGACACTGACAAATAGTTTCGTCTGTTGGGAAGCCTTAAGATGGCATTTCTCCAGCCAAGCAAAAGGTTGGTAACCTCGTATGTGCACTGGCAAACGAGTTCAGAAAACTCACCGAAACATCTAGAGTGACATTCCCAGAATATGGTATATACATTTTGACGCCCCCGCCCCATCCCCCCAAATGAACTAAGGATATTGCCGTTGATGGGAAGGCTTCCGTGCCCCAGCGACACAGATATCCGTACTGTAGGTGCAACAATAACGGAGGGATATCTGTGGAGAGGGCAGACAAACGTGTGGTTTCTGAAGAGGGGCAGCAGCCATTGCAGTAGTTGCAGTGGCAACAGCCTTCTTGATCGACCGCACTGGCCTTGTAACATCAGCCAAAACAGCATTCCTGTGCTCATACTGCGAACGGATGAAATCAATGGGAAACTACAGCCGTAATTTTCTCTATGGCATATAAATTTACTTTATGGTTAAATGATGATGAGATCCTCTTGGGTAAAATATTCCGGAGGTAAAGTAGTCCACGGGAGGGGCTACTCAGGAGGGCGTCGTTATCAGAAGAAACAAAACTGGCGTTCTAAGTATCGGTGCGTGGCAGAAAATATAGAAAATTGAAAAGGGATTTGGATATGTTAAAGTTAGATATAGTGGGAATTAGTGAAGTTCGGTGGCAGGAGGGTCAAGACTTCTGGTCAGGAGAATACAGTATTATAAATGCAAAATCAAGTAGCGGTAGTGGAGGAGTAGGTTTGATAATGAATAAATAAATACGAATGCGTATTAGCTACTACGATCAGCATAGTGAACGCATTGTTTGTAGCCGAGAAAAACATGAAGCCCATGCCTACCACAGTAGTACACGTTTATTTGCAAACCAGCTCCAAAGATGAAGAAGAAATTAAAGAAACTTATAATGAGATAAAGAAAAGTATTCAAACAGTTGAGGGAGATGAAAATTTAATAGTCATGGGAGACTGGAATTCAACAGTAGGGAAAGGAAGAGAAGTAAAAGTAGTAGTTGAATATGGACAGAGGTTAAAAAATGAAAGCGGAAGCCGCCTGGAAGAATTTTGCGCAGAATATAACTTAATCATAAGTAACACTTAGTTTAAGAATCAGGAGAGAAGGTCATATACGTGGAAGAGACACTGGAAGATTTTAAATAGATTATATAATGGTTTTAAATTGTAAGAGATTTCCAGAGGCAGATGTGGCCTCTGACCACAATTTATTGGTTATGAACTGTAGGTTAAAACTGGAGAAACTGCAGAAAGGTAGGAATTAAGGAGATGGGACCTGGATAAACTGAAAGAACTAGAAGTTATAGAGAATTTCAGTGGGAGCTTTAGGGAACGATTGACAAGGGAAGAGAAAAGAAATACAGCAGAAGAAGAATGGATAGCATTGAGAGATAAAACAGTGGAGGTAGCAGAGGATCATGTAGATAAAAAGACGAGGGCTATTAGAACCCCTTGGCTAATATAACGGATATTGAATTTAACTGATGACAGAAGAAAGTATAAAAATGAAGCAGATAAAAAGGAATACAAACGTTTACAGAATTAGGTCAACAGGAAGTCCAAAACGGCTAAGCGGGAGTGGCTAGAGGACAAATGTAAGGGTGTAGAAGCATTTATCGTTAGGCGCTAGATACATATAGCCTACAGAAATATTAAAGAGATCTTTGGAGGAAAGAGAACCACCTGTATGAATATCAAGAGCTCTGGTGGTAAACCAGTCCTAAGCAAAGAAGAGAAAGCCGAAAGGTGGAGGAGTATATAGAGGTTCTACACAAGGAAGATGTACTTGAGGGGAATATTATGGCCATTAAAGAGGACATAGATGAAGTTGAGACAGGAGATGTGATACTGCGTGAAGAATCTGACAAATCACTGGAAGACGTAAGTAGAAACAAGGCCCAGGGAGTAGACAACATTAATTTAGAACTACTGATAGCCTTAGGAGAGCCAGCCGTGACCAAGCTCTTTCGTCTGGTGTACAAACTGTATGAGATGCGCGGAATACCCTCAGACTTCAATAAGAATACAGTAATTCCAATTCCAAAGAAAAAAAAGTGCAGCCATGTGTAATATTTAGCTAGCTATCAGTTTAATAAATCATGGTACCAAAATACTATCTCGAATTCCTTACAGACGAATGGAAAAACTGGTAGAAGCCAATTTCGGGGAAGATCCGTAGAAATGTAGGAACACGCGAGGCAATCCTGACATTACGACTTATTTTAAAAGCAAGGTAGACGACAGGCAAACCTAGGTTTATGGCGTTTGTACACTCAGAGAAAAAATTTTGTCAATGTTGACTGCAGAACTCTCTTTCAAATTCTGAAGGTGGTAGGGGTAAAGTACAGGAATCGAAAGGCTATTTACAATTTGTACACAAAGCGGAAGGCAGTTATGAGTCGAGGGGTACTGAAAGGGATAATAGTTGAAAAGCGTGTGAGACAGGGTTGTAGCCTATCCCCGACGTTACTCAATCTGTACATTGCGCAAGCTGTAAAGGAAACCAAAGAAAAAATTTGAGTAGGAAGAGATAGCAAAGAAGTTGGAAGAACAGTTGAATGGAATGGACGCTGCCTAGAAAGGAAGATATAAGATGAATATCAACAAAAGCAAGACGAGGATAATGGAATGTAGTCCAATTAAATCAGCTGATGCTGAGGGAACTTGATTAGGAAATGAGACGCTTAATGCAGTAGATGAGTTTTGCTATTTGGGCCGTAAAACAACTGAGGATGTTCGAAGTTGAGGGAAGAGTGGAGGGTAAGAATCGCCGAAGGAGACCAAGAGATGACCACACTAAACAGATCCACAAGGGTGCGGGCTGGAGTAGTTGCTCGGAGATGGAGAGACTAGCACACGATAGAGTAGCATGGAGAGCTGCATCGTACTAGTCTTTCGAATGAAGACCACAACAACAAACAACATTTTGAAGTGTTATATTATGTGGACACCTGAAAATGGCTTAGTTTGAGGTCGAAACGAACACTAGACACTCGGTTAATAAAAATCCGTAAGTGGGAATAGAATTCACAAACCCAGAGTTCCGGCCAAACTTAATTATGTATATACAGATAGGTCAACCATCCCGGTAATCGAGAATTTCGGTGATTTTTGCCTCATATCGATATCAATACTGGCAACGCATTTGTCCTGGAAAATCCATGACTTCTGAGAAAGACATTCAAATATTTTTATATAAGTACAAATCAAACGTCTTCTGTTTTTTTCCTGTACTTTCCCTGGAAAACTTGCGATACTTAAAGCCCACGATTATAGGTCGACGGAAAGTACCGTACAGGTTTTGGTGAATGTGTTTGTAACTATAAAAATATGTGACATATATGACCCTATCTTTTGACTGCATTGATTTCGAAGCTTCCATTTATTACACCACACCGAGCGATGTGGCGCAGTGGTTAGCACTGGACTCGCATTCGGGAGGACGGCGGTTCAATCCCGTCTCCGGCCATCCTGATTTAGATTTTCCATGATTTCCCTAAATCGCTTCAGGCAAATGCCGGGATGGTTCCTTTGAAAGGGCACGGCCGATTTCCTTCCCCGTCCTTCCCTCACCCGAGCTTGCGCTCCGTCTCTAACGACCTCGTTGTCGACGGGACGTTAAACACTAATCTCCTCCTCCTTCTGTTACACCACCAAGACACCATAGTCCATAGTAAGTGACATAAATTTCAGCTTGACACGTCTGCCCGTTCCTGACGATATGTGGCCTTTACATACGAACAGACAGCCA
This sequence comes from Schistocerca gregaria, assembly GCF_023897955.1. Lineage (NCBI taxonomy): Eukaryota > Metazoa > Arthropoda > Insecta > Orthoptera > Acrididae > Schistocerca > Schistocerca gregaria. The sequence continues at coordinate 336,654,056 of NC_064927.1, forward strand.
GATGACGAATCAAAAACATATCTTTTCGTGTGATATAATTATAAATTCACAACTGTCGTATTTTCTTCAATAGCGTGTGTGAAGTAGCGAGTGTGAAATTATATGTCATAATTGGCCGTATCTTTCAATCGCATTTTCTTAGAAGATTATATTTACCGCGCTGCCGAGGGTATGTAGTCGTTAGTATGTGACATTAATGTCAATTTGACACCTCTACCCGTTTCTACGAAAACTGGGTCTTAACATACGGAAGGACACACAGATAGTCATACCCAAATGATAAAAAAAGATACTTTTTCATGTGACTTAATTATAAATTAACAATTTTCGGATTTTTCCCTTTAGTTGTGCTGTGTAAACTTATTTCTTACGAAATTCCATGATTTCTTGTCAACAGATAAAACACTATAGCTTTTGATGAGTGAGTATGCGAGTATCACAATACGTGACATATACCGCCGTATCTTGTGAGTGCACTGACTTAGAAACTCCAACGGACAGTAACCTCAGCATGTAACATACTGCTGCTAAGAGCTATGCACCGTTCTCTGAAAGTGGAGCTAAGGTATTTGTTTAGATCATGTGGTACTACACTCTCCCAGAAATACAAAAGCTTTAATGTACTTCCGGTTTGGGCATCTGTCAGTTCTCGCATCCTACCAGAAAGCAATAGAATGGCACGAGGATTTATTATGATCAACTCAGAGCAAAGTCTCTTCTTACATTAATTTAATCAACTCTTCTAGTGTCATTTACTAAATGTCCACTCCACTTAAGTGTAAGATACGGACAAGATTTAATTGTTTGTCTTTTATGATGTAGTGTGTGGCATTAACAGTTGACTTCCAGTGTAATTAGCCATTGCCACGGGAATTTTCTAAACACGGGTGATAAAAATCACATGACGAACGATACTAGGCCTGAATTATTCGATTGTTATTAGTCTTCTATCCTGCAGACTTTGACTCTGCAGTAAACCCGTACGAAGCCCGTCGCCTTGCTTTCGCATCATTGGCGCCATTCAGTAACTCGCATTTACTTTTAAAAGACTACAGATATTGGTTTCACCAAGTTTCAAAAACTTTTCTGTATTTTTGATACATTTCAGCCGCAGTAATGTATGATCTTCACTGAAGAACCAAGAAACTGGTAGAGTTGCCTAATATTGTGCAGGTCCCCCACGAGAAAGCAGAAGCGCCGCATCACGACGTGGCATGATCTCGACTAATGTCTGAAGTGGTGCTGTAGGGAACTGACACCATGAATCCTGCAGGGCTGTCCACAAACCCATAAGAATACGAGGGGGGCGGGGGGGGGGGGAGAGAGAGATCGCTTCTGAATTGCACGTTTGCAAGGCACAAGGCATCCCAGATATGCTCGATAATGTTCACGTCTGGGGAGTTTGGTGGCCAGCGGAAGTGCTTAAGCTCAGAAGGATGAATGTAAGTGGAGCCACTGTGTAGCAATTTAGGACGTCGGAATGCACAATGGACATGAATGGATGCAGGTGATCAGACAGGATGCTTATGCACGTGTCAACTGTTAGATTAGTGTCTAGACGTATCGGGGGTATCATATCACTCCAACTGAACATTCCGCACACCATTACAAAGCCTCCACCAGCTTGAACAGTCCCCTGCTGCCATACACAGTCCATGGATTCATGAGGTTGTGTCCATTCCCATACACGTCCATCCAATCAATACAATTCGAAAGGAGACTCGTCCGACCAGGCATCATGTTTCTAGTCATCAACAGCCCTGTTTCGGAATTGACGGGCCCATGCTAGGCGTAAAGCTTGTGCCGTCATCAAGGGTACACGAGGGGGGTCGTCGGCTCCGAAAGCCGATATCGATGATGTTTCGTTGAATGGCTCGCAGGGTGACACTTATTGTTGGCCCAGCATTGAAATCTGCAGTGTTTGTGGAAGGTTTGTACTTCTGTCACTTTGAACGATTCTCTTCAGTCGTCGTTGGTCCGGTTATTCCAGGATCTTTTCCCAGGTGCTGCGATCGGAGATTTGACGTTCTACCGGATTCCTGATATTCACGGTAGACTTTTGAAATGGTCGTACTGGAAAACCTCCAGTTCATCACTACCTCGGAGACGCTATGTTCCATTTCTCATGCGCTAACTATAACACCAGTTTTAGACTCCATTAAATCTTGATAACCTGCCATCGTAGCAACAGTAGCCCATCTTACAACTGCTCCAGACGTTTGTTGTTTTATACAGGCGTTGCCGACCGTAGCGCCGTATTCTGTCTGTTTACGTATCTCTGTATTTGAATACGCATGCCTATACCAGTTTCTTTGGCGATTCAGTGTAAAACATAGGGAACGGAAAGTTACATGCTATTACAAATTTTCAGTACAAAATTTCTAAATCAAATGCATATGCTTGACAAATAGCTCCATTTCACAATGACTGTCACGAATATTAAAAGGTAAACTGTTTATTAAGAAGTTAAAATCCCACGTCACCACGGGTGCTAAAATCAGGTTTTTTAATATTCTTAAAAAACCGATTCAGAAACGTTATGCAATTTAAAAAATCGCGTGACATCAAAGTAGCAATTTTCTTTTTATCCAAAAAAGAAACTCCTTTTATGGAAAAATATGTTAAAAAACGATGTGGGACAGTCACTTACTTGAAAATGTTTTTGCAGCGTGAAATTGGAAAAGTGGTTTTTCCCTCTTGTTCAAGAAGTCACACGTCCTCGTCTGTGCACCCAGAGTGGAACCGGTGTGAATGGAATCGCCTGTAGACACAAGCTGAGAGAGGAGCGTGCACCTACACGCGTGACTCTACGTGTTTGAGGGGCATGGCGTATAGGTGCTAGGCGCACATCCATATACGCACCCTTTAATTTACTGAAGAGTAATGCAGATCCTCTTTCTTCCCAGTGTTTTACTTAGGAATAATTCTGTTACTCTAAAACTCTGAGTGAATACATATAGATTCATACTGTCGCAAATATACCCATCTACTTAAGGAGATTGCTGTAACATATACATGTGTACGTTCCACACGTAATTCCCACATAGTTGGCAGGTTTTCATATGGCAAAAAGTAGCCAAACGTAAATGATTTACCAAGTCAGGTATACATTGTTTCCACTTGATGTTTTTATCAATTACACACCTAAGAACTTAAAATTTCGTGCCAGGATTAGTATGTCTCAATATTATGATAGGGTAACAGGATCATGGACAGTCTTGATTGTACAAAACTGAATGGTCTGTGTTTTATTCGAAGTTTAGACACAGCCCATTTATTCGAAACCATTGAGTACCTTCCAGTAAAATATCATTTAGTACTTCTGTTGATGCTTTTCTACTTGACTTCTTGTACTTGTATACGAACAGCACTCAGTCTGCCTTTTGACTGGTAAAACTTTAACAAAAGGCAAAAACAGTAGTGGGCCAATGATCAACCATTCTGTATTCCAGTTGAAATTTCTCACCATACAGATGAGTAAATATGACATAAAGCTTATATGTCAATTAAACCTCACTTTTTTTTAATGCGCACGACATACATAACGAATTCTGGGTTTCTAAGAACTTGCACCAATTTCCAGATATTTTTCATGCCCTTTGGGGAAATTGAATGAAGAAGCTTATCGCGTTTTCGTACAAATGATTCCAGACGAATACTAGTCCGGTGTCTACAAGGACCTCCATCATCTGTCAGAATTTGAGAACTCAGATATTGCCGTGATGCTGAGCTATGGTGTCACTCCTCTCCTTTCTATGTCGTAGAAATCATTCGTTTTAATCTACGCTGCTGATATTAATCTGAATTGCTGACACATGGGCTAAAATAACGAATACGCGTGATCTGAAAATATTACTTCTCAGCTTATGCGCAAATAATCCACAGATATTTATGTACATAATTCGTCCTTTTATAAAACTTCGTTATCTCGAATTTTTACTGTACTTTACCATTCGTTCTTCTTCTATATCGTCGAACAATAGCACATAAGGTATAGTTGAAAAAATCAAGAATAAAAAAAAAGTATGGTTAGAGTATTGCATTCATGCACCGTACACGACCTTTTCGTTGTAATCTTTCTCGATAGACTATCCTATCCATCAGGTACTTCTATGCAGTTCTAGTCCTGATAATTCACTGCTTGTAAACAATTCAGCTCTTCTGTAACCTTCCATAAATATTTTTGATGTTCTGTGTTGAAGGAAATTAATTTTGTGTTTGCTGTTACCTACCTGTATTTCACTTACAATGCACTCCAGACTTAAATCAACTTCAATTGCTAATGTCTGTATGTATTGTGGCTTACAGAAGTGACCGGTTAATGTTTAATTTCTTTACTTCGACTGTTGTGTAGATTCTGTTTTCATATTGACCGGAGGGAGTACGCAGGTCGTAGCTACAAACGAATATGTTAACAGTAGACATTGTGGTTTCACTAATGTTTGACACTATCCACCACCGAACATAATCCAATCACAGCACAGGGAAAGTTATTTAATCTCACAATGTATGTCACCACAAACAGTACATGAAAATCCGTTATCTCATATTCAGTATAGTATAACTGAGTAAAAGGCTTAGGAAAAGGGACGACGATATCACCCGCTCCTGCACTCTGAGACATAAAGTGAGTATTCTATGCTCTCTTGGGGTCCAGATTAGTCCTTTTGTAAAACTTCGCTACCTGGAAGTTCTACTCAACTTTAAAATATCTTTTTCTTCTTTATGGTCGAACAAACCAGCTAGCTTATATAGAGAAGGTGATATTCCACCACGTAACTACGACTGTATAGAGGATGATGAAGGTGTGTCGGAAGTTCCTGACGACGTCATTACAAGTCGCTAGTTAGTAAAGGTACAGCGCATTTTCCGAAAATTCTTTGTTCACTTTCGATGTCTGTGTCCTTCAAACCTCATTATGTCTTTAAATAGATACCACTACTCTGCACCCGTCACAAATGCAATGGTTGCCCTGTGACAATAGTATTATTTGTTTTTGGTTGCCTGATACGACGCTTGTGGTTTCACTAATGTTTGAGACTATCCACCACTCACAGTACAGGGAAAGTTCTCTCTTTCTCTCTATTTTTATAGATCGCTGCTACCAAATCTGCTCCTTCCTCACACCCTCTCTCTCTCTCTCTTTCTGTCTCTCTCTCTCTCTCTCTCTCTCTCTGTCTCTCTCTCTCTGTCTTTCACACACACACACACACACACACACACACACCAAATGCATACTCACACACATAACTCGCACAAAAATGATCCACAATAATGCAGATAAATGAAGGTTTATAATTTTCACCAGTCTGCGCTGCCATCGTTGTGAGGAAATACTGCAATACAAGTCGTCATGCCTTTACTAGCTGGCGTGCATCCATTATCGCACATCTTAATTAATGCGTCGACACTGGACATATGTTCATTCATACATGAAATAAAACAGGATATTCTGGGGATCAAGGGGCCATTATTTAGCGTAATTAATTGTACACTCAGGCAGGTCACGAATGCGTATAAAAATAGATTATAGGAATAGAATCACTGGAAGTACTGTATTCGCCATGTTGCTCCTCAGTTGTTAAAAAAGGTATGGGAAAGTGACCAATGGTGGCAGTTGAAGTAGCGGTTGAGCATGACATTTTCTACGCGGGCCGACCCTCAGCAAGAAGCGAGAATTGCACTAAAATGTAAATGTCGTGTGACTAGGGCCTTCCATAGGGAAGACTGTTCGCCGGGTGCAAGTCTTTCTATTTGACGCCACTTCGGTGACTTGCGCGTCGATGGAGATGATTGATGATGACGAGGACAACTCGGTGTTGTGTTGTCGCTGAGCAGAGAAAGTCTCCACCAGGCCAGGCATCGAACCCGGTCCCTTTGGATTGACACTCTGACACGCTGACCACCAATTGGCGAGAAGTGGATTTTCTATTAAAAATTAATATAAAGGACAACTGTGTTAGTGGAATATAAGTTAAAGTTACAGCAGTGTTCTCTTCAACCACGCCGGCTACTATTGGATTGCAGTGTTGATTCAGTCCCAGTGTTTGACGTGTGTGCATATCATACGAGTGGTTTGCGACAGTTAAATTTCAGTTTTTTCTTTTTTTGCCTCTGTCGAGATTAACTGTTGATAATTTTATATGACGATTGGATGATTCTCTCTTTTTACATCTAAAAGGAATATATTTATCTGGAAGTCGCTGACAGTGACGTTCTTCGCGTCTTGCGTCACTCAGTAATGTCACCTTTTACTGCGTAATTGCTTTATTATATAATACTATAATGTCTTCGGATGCATATGCTATACGGCAATTCCAGCTGACAAGCGATCAAAATACACTCCTGGAAATGGAAAAAAAGAACACATTGACACCGGTGTGTCAGACCCACCATACTTGCTCCGGACACTGCGAGAGGGCTGTACAAGCAATGATCACACGCATGGCACAGCGGACACACCAGGAACCGCGGTGTTGGCCATCGAATGGCGCTAGCTGCGCTGCGTTTGTGCACCGCCGCCATCAGTCTCAGCCAGTTTGCCTTGGCATACGGAGCTCCATCGCAGTCTTTAACACTGGTAGCTTGCCGCGACAGCGTGGACGTGAACCGTATGTGCAGTTGACGGACTTGAGCGAGGGCGTATAGTGGGCATGCGGGAGGCCGGGTGGACGTACCGCCAAATTGCTCAACACGTGGGGCGTGAGGTCTCCACAGTACATTGATGTTGTCGCCAGTGGGCGGCGAAAGGTGCACGTGCCCGTCGACCTGGGACCGGACCGCAGCGACGCACGGATGCACGCCAAGACCGTAGGATCCTACGCAGTGCCGTAGGGGACCGCACCGCCACTTCCCAGCAAATTAGGGACACTGTTGCTCCTGGGGTATCGGCGAGGACCATTCGCAACCGTCTCCATGAAGCTGGGCTACGGTCCCACACACCGTTAGGCCGTCTTCCGCTCAGCCCCAACATCGTGCAGCCCGCCTCCAGTGGTGTCGCGACAGGCGTGAATGGAGGGACGAATGGAGACGTGTCGTCTTCAGCGATGAGAGTCGCTTCTGCCTTGGTGCCAATGATGGTCGTATGCGTGTTTGGCGCCGTGCAGGTGAGCGCCACAATCAGGACTGCATACGACCGAGGCACACAGGGCCAACACCCGGCATCATGGTGTGGGGAGCGATCTCCTACACTGGCCGTACACCTCTGGTGATCGTCGAGGGGACACTGAATACTGCACGGTACATCCAAACCGTTAATTGAATCCATCGTTCTACCACACCTAGACCGGCAAGGGAACTTGCTGTTCCAACAGGACAATGCACGTCCGCATGTATCCCGTGCCACCCAACGTGCTCTAGAAGGTGTACGTCAACTACCCTGGCCAGCAAGATCTCCGGATCTGTCTCCCATTGAGCATGTTTGGGACTGGATGAAGCGTCGTCTCACGCGGTCTGCACGTCCAGCACGAACGCTGGTCCAACTGAGGCGCCAGGTGGAAATGGAATGGCAAGCCGTTCCACAGGACTATATCCAGCATCTCTACGATCGTCTCCATGGGAGAATAGCAGCCTGCATTGCTGCGAAAGGTGGATATACACTGTACTAGTGCCGACATTGTGCATGCTCTGTTGCCTGTGTCTATGTGCCTGTGCCTGCGGTTCTGTCAGTGTGATCATGTGATGTATCTGACCCCAGTAAAGTGTCCATAAAGTTTCCCCTTTCTGGGACAATGAATTCACGGTGTTCTTATTTCAATTTACAGGAGTGTATTTGAAATACGATAAAGAACTTTCCGCTGGCTGTGCATCAGTGCTTACTCTTACTCGACATAGTCTCACTTGAATTGTAATTGGGCTTGTCTATAAAGACTGATTCAGCTCGATAAACTAACTGATTATTGGTTCAAAACTTACGAATATAGTTTTTAGGAAACAAAACTGTAAAAAGAAGGAGCATTTACGTGCGCTGTTTGTTCTTCAGTACATCTTTGACTTGTCTGTAACAGACTTACTTTAAAGAGTCAATAATATTCTTGATTAACTTTAAATCAGATGATCCGCGTATTACATAGGCTTAACTGATTCTGAGCAGACATACCAAGTAAGGAATATCATGTTGTTTTATACTTTTTAGTACTTAAATGCAACTTGCTCATAAAGTTTTGCATAAGTCGAGAATTACAAGCGAGAGAGATAACTGACTGCAATGTCAGCGATGCAATTTGAATTTAAAACGACATTCATTGCTTATTTCAGTATCAAATAAATATTTTATTTCCTATTTATCACCATTTTCTGCAGGTTTTCTGTGACGTAATTCGTAAGATGTCATTAACCGATATCGATAACGACTCTTTCTTTAGCTGTTTTCAGTTTAGAATGTAATGTTATCATCAAGTCAGCATAATGCTGAAGCAGTGCATATCTAAACCTTTTTCCCCATTACCGGTAATAGGCGACAAACCCATAATATCTTTGTATTTGAGCTACTGTAAGGAAATTATGACAGTTCGTTTCATTAAATTAATTTAAATTACTCATCCTTCCAGGGCAAAATGTTGGTGATCGTCATAGCTATCACTTTCTCCCCTTGCTCGTGTGTGAAGTCCTTGTCTTTAAGGCGTTTTTAATCTTCCTCGTCTTTTTTACCAGGCATCTTTCATTGAAAAACATTTCGCAGCAGTTTATACCTGTTTCTAGTTCTCATTACATTGCCTAGATATTGTAGTTTTCAGTATTTTACTTCAACTGCAGTGAAACATTCAGTTTAACCAAATTCGCAGTGAGGCTACAAACGTCATGGGATAGGGATATACTCATATACAGCTAGCGGTAGTGTCGCGTACACAAGGTATAAAAGGGCAGTGCAAAGGCGGAGATGTCATTTGTACCCAAGTGATTAGTGCGAAACGGTTTCCTAAGTCATTATGACCGCACGGCGGGAATTAACGAACTTTGAACTTGGGATGGTAGTTGGAGGTAGACGCATGTGACATTCCATTTCGGAATTCTTTATGGAATTTAACATTCTGAGATGTACAGTGTCAAGGATGTACTGAGAATATCAGACTTCATCTTCCACCACGGACAACGTAGTAACCGATGGCCTTCACTTAATGAGTGACGGTAGTGGTGTTTGTGTGTAAGTCAGTGCTAATAGACAAGCAACACTGAGTGAAAGAACAACGCAATTCAGCGTGAGACGTAAGACGAAAATATTGTTACGTCAGTGCGGAGAAATTTGCCGTTAATCGGCTATGGCAGCAGACTTTCTACGCAAATGCCTTTGTTAAAAGTACTACATCACTTGCAGCCCCTCTCTTGTGCTCGTGACTGTATTGATTAAAGGCTAGACTACTGGAAAACCGTGATGAGTCCCAATTCAGTTGATAATAGATGATGGTAGGGTTCGAGAGTGGCGCAGATCCCTGGATTCCGTGGACCCAGGTAATGAAGGAGGCGCTCTACAATCTGGGGGTGGTTCCGTAATGGTGTAGGCTGTGTCATTATCTAATGGATCCAACAGAACCGATCCGTGAATGTAAATGGTTATGTCTGGCTACTTGGAGACCATTTTCTGCCACTTACGGACTTGATGTTCCTAAATAAAGATGGAATTTTTACGCACGACAACGCGCGGTGTCACAGGGCCACCATTGTTTGTGACTGGTTTGAAGAAAATTTTGGACAGTTAGCTCGAATGATTGGGCCACCCTGATCGCCCGACATGATCCCATCGAATATTTGTGGGACATAATCGAGAGGTCATTTCGTGCACAAAATCCTGCACAGGCAGCACTTTCACAGTTATGTACGGCTATGAACGTAGCACTGCTTAGTGTTTCTGCAGGGGACGTCCAAACACTTTCTGAGTCCATGACACGCCGAGGTGCCGCACTGTGCTAGGAAAAGTACGTCTAACACGATGTTAAGAGGCGGACTATCCCATGACTTATCTCGCCTAAGTGTATGGAGCTATAGTGCGAACTACATTGCCAAGTTGGTTGTCCATAGACATTAGGCACTACCACAAAAACAAAATGAAGACTTCCAGAATGAGATTTTCACTCTGTAGTAGAGTGTGAGGTCATATGAAACTTCATGGCCGATTAAATGTGTGCACCGGACCAAGATTCCAACTCGGGACCTTTGCCTTTCGCGGGCAAGTGCTGTACCAACTGAGATACCAAAGCACGATTAACGCCCACTCCCTACAGTTTTACTTCTGCCAGTACCTCGTCTCCTACCTTCCAAACTTTACAGAAGCTCTCCTGGGAACCTTGCCCTACTAGCACTCCTGAAAGAAAGGTTATTGCGGAGACCTGGCTTAGCCGCAACCTTGGGGGATATTTCCTGAATGAGAGTTTCCCTCCGTGGGGACTGGGCATGAGTCGTGCTTGGGTAGCTCAGTTGGTATAGCACTTGCCCGCGGAAGGCAAAGGTCCCGACTTCGAGTCTCGGTACGGTACACAGTTTTAATCTGCCAGGGAGTTTCAAAATTTAGACTTCTCTATTCTACCAAAGAACAGTTCTAGGCATTCAAGGAAGTGTAAAAAGCGGCATAATACTATAACTGACGCATAACGGTTGGAAAATTACTTGGAAGCAGGTTTTGCTTTCAACCAAGATAAATAGAATTAAAATTAACTTTTCTGTTACCTTTTCCTATTTTTATTAGGTGGGGCTAACGTTACTTACACTACTCGTAGTATAAGGTAGTAATAAAGCAGAGCAATTTTATATACATTTTCGCGACAAAAACATTAACTGATGAAACTGGGGAATTCGCATTCTCTTTGGAGTCTTCATCAATCACACGAAAGTGTAAAGTCTAAATTATCTCTCCGTTTCTCCCAATTGGGCTCGGGTTTGTCGAGTTGGAAGAAGTCTCGAAGGCGCAACACCGGCCAGATGGGTTCATAACGGAAGCTACCTTTCTCGCGCGAAGCAATGGGTGGGCCGTGAGATGAGACTTTGTTTCCGGTTTATTCGCAGGAAACAAGGAAAATAAATAGACTCGTTGTAACGCACCGCTGGGCCCGCTGGGCGATAAATCAAGCCGAGAAGACGTTATGACAGAAACTCATTAGCCGGAGCGTGATGAAAGTACTGCCCGGCGCAGCGGCGTCTGCAGGCAAAAACTTCGTACCCCGCGGTCCGTGGAGCGAGCGGCTAAACTCTTCCCAGCGACACATTACGGTGTCTTCGCCGACGGATATTTATGAAGGAAGGGCTCGCTGAATAAGTAATGGTGACCAGCTAACGTTTTCGCGCGCTGTCCGGAACGGCTTCGAGGGCACTCGTGGGAAGCTGTCACTGGCAAGCGCTTCTCTCGCTAGACAGCTGTACGGGAGGGAACTGCGAACGGCAAATTAGCTTGTCTCCGGCAGCAATGGCTTAGCTGCGATGTGCAGCGGCTATGGGCTGAAGTCCCCGTGCTCAATATCCCGTCGGCGAGCGGACCAGGGCTGCGGCGGCTTTGTCCTAAGCTTCACCGCGCCGGTCCTCCGTCGCAGTTAGCGACGGGAAGGACGCGCTAGTGCACGCAGAACGGTCCCCGATATTCGCCATAACGGCACTGCAGACGACTCACCGTCCGGTGCCTTTGTTACGGTCACATCTTACGAGGAGAGCACGGCAAGTGCCGTTTCCCAGAAACTTCTCCCAGTGGAAAAAGGCTCAAAATACCACACGTGTCTCGACTTGCGCGTAGGATACTTGAGCGTCCTTGAGAAAACGACTCTCACAGTTTCCGGGGAAGTTTAATTGCCTTTCATCGAATAAATAATAGGACAGGAGCGGTGTGACGGACAGTAGCAACGTGGCTTCACATCTTCGCGCCTCCTGTTCGAAACCCGATTATAATCATTATTTTTGTTTCCCATTTACCTATCCATGTCTGTTGAAGATTACTACACGATATTTTTCAGGTTATATTGAAACAGAGTTGTCCTTATTCGGCTTCTAGCTGTATGGCTGGTAAATGTATAAAAAAGAAACCAAATAAAAGTAATAAATGAATTCTTGTAGTGGTCCTCGAGTCAGTTTTACTATTAAGTAACATTACATAATAGAGGTGAATACTCTGCCCATGTTTGAAAATTCGTAGGAAGTGAGTTGTCAAACGGCCAAAACTTACGGAAATCAGCGTATTCACCTCGCCAAAACATATGAGAGAACACTATGACATCAAAACCATGACAAGCTGTAGACAGTGTAGCAGACTAGCTACCAGCGTAAATACCCAATAGCGTCATGTAAGTAATAAAATAAGATAACCCACTGAAGATAGCACGATAAGTGCTGAAAGATGTCTGGGTAAAACGAAACTGAAAATGTGTCTCGCACGGGGCGAAATTCCATTACCTATTTTCCCGGCAAGCACGGACATAATAATAACTGCAACACCACAAGATAATTACGCTTAATTTTCCTTGCTGCAATCCTTGAGGTGAGTCTCTTTTAACCCCGCTGTTAGCATTGGGTCAGTATGGCCAGGAAAAGAATTTGTTATCCCGTAATGTTTTTATATTTAAACCATATCGCTCGAAACTTAATGATTTTTTTTTTGTATAGTCTACGTAGCTTAAGGGTCAAAGGAAAAGAACATGTGCTCTCCCCATGGTTACTTTATTTGTTACGCTTGTGTCCTTTGGGTCAATATGACCCAAAAATGCACGATATTTACAAATATTGGTTGTAACATTTTATTTCTAATCGTCTCGGATACAGTTGTAATTTGTAGCAATGCAGGTATTTGTTCACTTATTTTTCTAATGGGTAAAGTTACACAAGAAAGAGGTAGCTTATTACATTCCAATTTTAAAAGCGTTATAGCTACTAGTAAGGTTTCATCAACTATTTAGTGAGAACACAATTTATGAATGTAACGTAGTGACTGAGATGTTCAGATCAAAAGGGAAACGTGTCGCTCAGCAGTAGTTCTGAGATACAGTGAAAAAATCTGTATAATATTGAATAGTATTCTTCCAAAATAAACTTATCAGGTTGAATACTATCATATACCAAAATCTGTAATCATAGAATAAAGAGCAAATAACAGACAATCATAACAGGAAATAAGTGACATTTCTCCTTTTTGAATTAAACAACACTCATTTTTTCATATATATCATGTATCTTAAAATAATATGTTTTCAAGTAAAATATTCTTTTCAATCATTTCATCATGTTCTTACGCATTCCTGTTATTTGCATAAACAGTCATGATTAACCAATACCTATCAAAATAGACAATATGATGGAGGTCAATATCCTTTTTAGTGCCTCGGCTAGTAATATGGGAGAGTTAATACCACATTTTTTGCTTATTAACGAAGCCCCCCCCCCATGAACAATGGACCTTGCCGTTGGTGGGGAGGCTTGCGTGCCTCAACGATACAGATAGCCGTATCGTACGTGCAACCACAACGAAGGTGTATCTGTTGAGATGCCAGACAAACGTGTGGATCCTGAAGAGGGGCAGCAGCCTTTTCACTAGTTGCAGGGGCAACAGTCTCGATGATTGACTGATCTGGCCTTGTAACACTAACCAAAATAGTCTTGCTGTTGTGGTACTGCGAACGGCTGAAAGCAAGAGGAAACTCGGCCGTAATTTTTCCCGACGGCATGCAGCTTTACTATACGATTAAATGATGATGGCGTCATCTTCAGTAAAATATTTCGGAGGTATAAGAGTCCTCCATTCGGATCTCCGGGCGGGGACTACTCAGGAGGACGTCGTTATCAGGAGAAAGAAAACTGGCGTTCTACGGATCGGAGTGTGGAATGTCGGATCCCTTAATCGGGCAGGTAGGTTAGAAAATTTAAAAAGGGAAATTGATAGGTTAAAGTTAGATGTAGTGGGAATTACTGACGTTCGGTTGCAGGAGGAACCAGACTTCTGGTCAGGTGACTAAAGGGTTATAAACAAAACATCAAATAGGAGTAATGCAGGAGTAGGTTTAATAATGAATAAAAAAATAGGAGTGCGGGTAAGCTACTACAAACAGCATAGTGAACGCATTATTGTGGCCAAGATACACACGAAGCCCACGACTACTACAGTAGTAGAAGTTTATATGCCAACTAGCTCTGCAGATGATGAAGAAATTGATGAAATGTATGATGAGATAAAAGAAATTATTCAGGTAGTGAAGGGAGACGAAAATTTAATTGTCATGAGAGAATGGAATTCGACAGTAGGAAAAGGAAGAGAAGGAAACGTAGTAGGTGACTATGGATTGGGGTAGGAATTGAAAGAGGAGCCGCCTGGTAGAATTTTGCACAGAACATAACTTAATCATAGCTACCACTTGGTTCAAGAATCATGAATGAAGGTTGTATACATAAAAGAACCCTGGAGATAGTAGAAGGTTTCAGATAAATTATATAATGGTAAGACCGAGATTTAGGAACCAGATTTTATATTGTAAGACATTTCCAGGGCAGATGTGGACTCTGACCACAATCTATTGGTTACGAACTGTATATTAAAACTGCAAAAACTGCAAAAAGGTGGGTATTTAAGGAGATGGGACCTTGATCAAGTGACTAAACTAGAGGTTGTAGAGAGTTTCAGGGAGAGCATAAGGGAACAACTGACAGGAATGGGGGAATGAAATACAATAGATCAAGAATGGGTAGCTTTGAGGAATGAAATAGTGAAGGCAGCAGATGATCACGTAGGTAAAAAGACCAGGGCTAGTAGGAATCCTTGGGTGACAGAACAGATACTGAATTTAATTGATGAAAGGTCAAAATACGAAAATGCAACAAGTGAAGCAGGCAAAAAGGAACACAATCGTCTAAAAATTGAGATCCACAGGAAGTGCAAAACGGCTAAGCAAGGATGCCTAGAGGACAAATGTAAGGATGTAGAGGCTTATCTCATGAGGGGTAAGGCAGATACTGCCTACAGAAAAATTAAAGAGACCTTTGGAGAAAAGAGAACCACTTGCATGAATATCAAGAGCCCAGATGGAAACCCAGTTCTAAGCAAAGAAGGGAAAGCAGAAAGATGGAAGGAGTATGTAGAGGTTGTATACCGAGGCGATGTTCTTGAAGACAATACTGTGGAAATGGAAGAGGAGTTAGATGAAGATGAAATGGGAGATATGATAATGAGTGAAGAGTTTGACAGAGCACTGAAAGACCTAAGTCGAAACAAGGCCCCGGGAGTAGACAACATTCCATTAGAACTACTGACAGCCTTGGGAGAGCCAGTCCTGACAAAACTCTACCACTTCGTGTGAAAGATGTATGAGACAGGCGAAATTCCCTCAGACGTCAAGAAGAATACAATAACTCCAATCTAAAAAAAAAAAAAGCAGGTGTTGACAGATGTGAAAATTACGGAACTATCAGTTTAATAAGTCACAGCTGCAAAATACTAACGCGAATAGTTTACAGACGAATGGAAAAACAGGTAGAAGCCGACCTCGGGGAAGATCAATTTGGATGCCGTAGAAATGTTGGAACACGTGAGGCAATACTGACCCTACGATTTATCTTAGAAGAAATGTTAAGGGAAGGTAAACCTACGTTTCTAGCATTTGTAGACTTAGAGAAAGCTTTTGACAACGTTGACTGGAATACTCTCTTTCAAATTCTGAAGGTGGCAGGGGTGAAATACAAGGAGCGAAAGGCTATTTACAATTTGTACAGAAACCATATGGCAGTTTTAGAGTCGAGGGACATGAAAGGGAAACAGTGGTTGGGAAGGGAGTGAGACAGGCTTGTATCCTCTCCCCAATGCTATTCAATCTGTATATAGAGGAAGCAGTGAAGGAAACAAAGGAAAAGTTCGTAGCAGGTATTAAAATCCATGGAGAAGAAATAAAAACTTTGAGGATCGGCGATGACATTGTAATTCTGTCAGAGACAGCAAAGGACTTGGATGACCAGTAGAACGGAATGGACTGTGTCTTGAAACGAGGATATATGACGAACATCAACAAAAGCAAAACTAGGGTGATGTGCGAATTAGATTAGGAAATGAGACACTTTAAGTAGCAAATGTGTTTTGCTATTTGGAGAGCAAAATAACTAATGATGGTCGAAGTAGAGACGATATAAAATGTAGACTGGCAATGGCAAGGAAATCGTTTCTGAAGAAGAGAATTTTGTTAACATCGAGTATTCAATTAATTGTCAGGAAGTCGTTTCTGAAAGTATTTGTATGGAGTGTAGACATGTATGGAAGTGAAACATGGACGATAAATAGTTTTGACAAGAAGATAATAGAAGCTTTCGAAATGTGGTGCTACAGAAGAATGCTGAAGATTAGATGGGTAGATCACATAACTAGGATTGGGGAGAAGAGGAGTTTGTGGCTAAACTTGACTAGAAGGATGGATCGGTTGATAGGACCTTTTCTGAGTCATCAAGGGATCGCCAATTTAGTACTGGAGGGCAGCGTGTAACGTAAAAATCGTAGAGGATGACCAAGAGAATGATACACTAAGCAGATTCAGAACGGCGTAGGCTGCAGTAGGTACTGGGAGATGAAGAAACTTGCACAGGATACAGTAGCATGGAGAGCTGCATCAAACCAGTCTCAGGACTGAAGACCCCAACAGACAAAAACGAAGCCTGTTTATTCTGAGAGACAAATATGTTCATAAGCTTGTCGCTCTAGATCACTGTCTCAGATTCATTGTCGTCCTCTTGACCAGTCACTTTATTAATGGCACATTTCTTTAAAAGGCTTTCTTAATACTCACGTAACTGCGAAGAGATAAGGTCACTCTTGGGTGAAACATTCTTTAATTTCTCAAGTTCCAGAGGAGTGACGTCCATGTATGCTCTAGACGCGTTGTGAAAATGAGGAACTAATCCACTCTTAACCAAGGGAAATACGCGTTTCACCATTTCACTGTTACTGGGTGAAACAGAGACTCACCAGTGTACTCAAATATTTTGTGTTGTGTAAGAGCTCATTCTGCTCCTTTTTACGAAAACGAATCTATATGTTTCTCATACTCAAGTTATGCATCTTGTAAGCATAGGTCAACGTGCATGTATTTCCTTGCTATTTGCAGTACTGTGGACCATTGGTGGATATTATACACTGAATCCTGTTTCCTTTTCAGTAAGTCCAGATTTTTAAAATCCCTGTCACAAGCATTGTAGGAATGTATACATGGTGAGAACACGTGGAAAATTTTGGAAATCGACCACTATGAACGCAAATGTAACAAAATTGAGCCACTGTGCGTTTTCTTAAAATAATCATAAATATAACGATATTGTACCCCTGGTCTGAACAATAATGTTGCTTCGAGACCTATAAATTATCTATCTTTCGGGTTCGTATTTTTCGAGATACATCACTCACAGGATCTTAATAGGTAAAGACGTTGAGTGGTATCATTTCTTCCTACCGAAATGTCCATAATGTGCTACCCATACCGGCAAAGACTTTATGAATTCATCTAGAACTTAATATTAGTTTTGGTGTATACCACTTCCATGATGTGACGACGTCTCACCCCTTGAATTAGACAGCACAGCCTACCTACTCGGCGTTTTAGTATGCTACACTTTCTTTATATTTTTACATACCATAGTTTTCTTGAACCCAGCGGGAATTGCGAATGGTAATGGAATGTGGACGCGACCTACTCCCTTTTGGTGTAAAGGGAAGAATGTGAGCACTGAAGTGCCCATACCGTCCATCTTTGTTGAGCATCTTCTTCAATTCTCTCAGCATTAGTTCCTCAGCGACAACTGAGAACTTCTTGAAACATTTATACCAGCATCTCAAAACAGATACTAGCGTACGATTAACCTGTACACTTGGACGAATAACATATTTTTACCAATTATCTGTACAACAACGTAAATAAAAATTGAAAATTTTGGTGAATGAAAGTAATTTATAATCCGTTTTAGTGTAATGTTTGCACACAAATTGGTTGTGCTCCTATATTACGTACAGAGAATACAAATTATGAACACTGTATAACTACTTGTTGACAGTCTGTATCTGTTTCCGTTTTAGGAACAATATTTTCCATCTATTAGTTATGTCCCAACATATGAAATTCGTTTGTTTAGTCACATTTCTCTTCCACAATTCAAGGTGTCGTTTCTTCCTTCCAAATTCATGTAAAATAGTTTCCAGGCCTATCTGACTGTTCAAGCACCGAAGCCATTTTGAAATCTCACAGCTGTTTCCTGCATCCCGCTGCAGTGGTGCCGTCACGCACCAAGTTCTGTCGTGCAGCCAAGTGGCTTGTCTCTGTGATAAGTCCTCTTTCTGCACAAAACGAAATTTCAACACTGGTTTAGACAGAGAAAAAATCTCTGAAAACTCCCATTTTAGAACCAACAGATGCGGAATCATATGAAAATAACAAACACAGTAATGACTCATACCCCCCAAAAACGAAGACAAGTGGCATCTCTGATCTGTAAGCCTCAATTTCTGTGTGTCTTATCAAGACGAAACGATTTTCGTGACTAAACAATTTCTGTCTGATGTGTAGCTGGAACTGTTAGTAAAGACGTCTGACAAAAAGGTGAATATTTCTGAAGAAGACAACCACACCATGGAGGACATCGTTCGTCATATGTCTGATAGACTTCAGACGTTGATACCTCACATGCTAACGTGTAAGCGGTGGAAGTGGTCCAATCAAAAGACGAAAATTTCGTTGGGAAGTTAGAATACTTCTCACATCATGAAAAAGCGTCCGGTGTAAATGTTATATAACGGATTCTTAATCTCCGGCCGGGGTGGCCGAGCGGTTCTGGGCGCTACAGTCTTGACCCGCGCGACCGCTACGGTCGCAGGTTCGAATCCTGCCTCGGGCATGGATGTGCGTGGTGTCCTTAGATTAGTTAGGTTTAAGTAGTTCTAAGTTCAAAGGGACTGATGACCTTAGAAGTTAAGTCCCATAGTGCTCAGAGCCATTTCTTTGTTCTTAATCCAACAAGATATGCTATATCTTCATTTGGTATGTAACATTCACTTTTGAAGCTCCAATGAACGATAATAGTTTTCTTTTGAGTCATCAGTCTTCTGGATTATCTGACACGCGGCCCTCCAGGTTTTCTCCTCCGTGCCTATCTTTTCATCTACCATAGCAATTGCAACCTACATCCTCATTTATTCGATGGACGAATTTCAAGCTCTGTCTTCCTCTGCAGTTTCTCCCCTCTCCAGCTCCCTGTAGTACCATGAAGTTATCCCCTGATGTCTTAATAGATGTCTTATCATTCTTCCACTTCTTCTTGTCAGTGTTTTCGAAATGTTCCTTTCCTCGCTGATCCTGGGGAGAACGTCCTCATTTGTTATCTCTCCACCTAATGTTCGACACTCGTATGTTGCACTGTAGCACCACATCTGAAAGGCTTCGATTATCTTCTGGTGTTCCCGTAATCCATGTCTCACAACCATACAATGCTGTGATGCCAACGTACATTCTCAGAGATTTTTTCCACAAGTTAACACCTATGTTTGATACTAGCACAGTTCTCTTGGCCAAAACGCCTTTTTTGCCAGTGCTAGTCTGCTTTTTACGTCCTCCTAGTAATGTTCGGCCTTCTGATTACCTTCATCTTTCTTTGATTTACCCTGAAAACGTATTCTGTACTCATTAGACTGTTCATTCTATACAACAGATCCTGTAATTCCTCTTCACATTCACTGAGGATAGCAATAACATTCGCGAGTCTTATCACTATATTGTTTCATCATAAATTTTAATCTTAGTCATGAAGTTTTCCTTCATTTCCGTAATTGGTTCTTCGATGTATAGACTGAACAGCAGGGGCGAATGACTGTATCACTGACGTGCTCCCAGTCTGATTCGAGCACTTATTCCTTGGTCTTCGAGCATTATTGTTCCCTCCTCTTTCTCCTACATATTCTATATTACACATCTTTGACTATAGATTCCAAGCATTTTTCTAAAAATTTCGAACATATTGCCCTATTTTACATTTTCGAACGGTACTGCAAAGTCAACAAACAATGTCAACGTGTCTCGATTTTTCTTCAGTCTTGCTTCCATTATCTACCAGAACGTCAGATCTGCCTCCCTGATGCCTTTACGTTTCGCAAAGCCCACACTGATCGTCCCATAACAGATCCTCAATTTTGTTTTCCAATCTTCTGCGTATTATTCTTGTCAGAAACTTGGATAAATGAGCTGTTAAGCTGATGGTGCAGTAATTCTCGCACTTGTCAGCTCTTGGTATCTTCGGAACTAGGTGGATGATGTTCTTCCCGAAAGTCTGATTGTAAATTGCCCGTCTCTTACAGTCGTGTTATTGTAACTTCACCAATGATTTTAGAAAATCGGATGCTATGTCGTCTGCACCTTCTGTCTTGTTTGATCTTATGTCTGGATTACTGGATTACCTATATCTTCCCTGTCGACTACTGTTCCTTCTATCCTATCATCAGACACGTCTCCCCTTTGGAGGGGCCTCCAGTACACTATTTCCATCTACCTGCTCTTTCCTCTGCATTTAGAAGAAACAGTGCCATTGAACTCTTAATGTATCACCCTTGCTTTTAATTTCACCAAAGGGTGTTTTGATTTTTACGTATGTTGAGTCCGTTATTCCGATAATTATTACTTTTTCGATTTGTTCACATTCCTCATGAAGCCATTTCACCTTAGCTTTTCCGCATTTCCTATTTATTTAGTCCCTAAGTTCAAAAAATGGTTCAAATGGCTCTGAGCAATATGGGACTCAACTGCTGTGGTCATCAGTCCCCTAGAACTTAGAACTAATTAAACCTAACTAACCTAAGGACATCACACACACCCATGCAGTCCCTAAGTGGTTTCTATTTCCGTATTCCTCAATTTCCTTGAAAATTTTTGTATTTCTTTCTTTCATCGATCAGATGAAGTATTTATTCTGTTAGCATGGTTTCTTTGCAGTTGCCTTACATTTCTTCGCAGTTATCATCCTGGTACTTACGGTTTTCTTTCCAACTTCTGTGACTGATATCTTTACAGATATCCCTTCGTCTATACTGCTTACTGAGCAATTCATTTTCGCAAAGTCTACAGCATCAGAGAGCTTCAAACTTATATCTTCATTTATTACTATTACCGTGTCCCACTTTTTAGTGCACTGACGCTTCCTGAATAGTATTTAAACTTCTGACTAGTCACCATCATTACTAAATAGTTTTCTGAGTCTATGTCTGTTCCAATCCAATATCTGATTTCGGAATCTGCAGTCTAACTGAAATCTTCCTGTACCGCCGGATCGTTTCCAAGTGTACGTCCCGCTCATCTTGAAGAGATTATTGGTTATTAATAACTAATATTTATTGCGGAACTCGATTACTCTTTCTCCTCTTTTCTTTCTACTACCAAGCTCATATTCTTACCTTAATCCTTCTTCTACTCCTTCCCCTACAACTGCAGTCCCGTCTCTCTTTGACTGTTGGATTTTTCATCTTCATTTACGCATTGAATTACTCATTCAATATCCTCATATCCTTTCTCTTTCACTTCCTCTTCCCTTTGTGACGTCAGTAGGTATATCTGAGCTACTGTTGTCTTTGTTGGTTTGCTGTCGATTCAGACGAGAAAAACCCCCTGACCGAGCTTTTCGCTGTAACACACTTTCTGCCTACTTTCCTATTCATAACAAATATTACTCCCGTTATAGCATTTTCTAATGCTATTCATATTATCCTACATTCAACTGACCAGAAATTTTTTTCTTCTTTTCGTTTCACTTCACTAACCCCCAGTATATCTAGATAGAGTCTTTGCGTTTTCCTTTTCAGATTTTCTAGTTTCCCTACCACATTCACGGTGCTGACATTCCTAGCATGACTCGTAGATCATTAACCTTTCGTTTGTTATTCAGCTTTCTTTTCATACTCACTTTCCTCTAGGCAGTCTCCGCCCGGAGATCCGAATGGGGGACTATTTAGGGATCTGTTGCCAATGAAACCTGTCAATTGCAGGCCACTTGTCCTGTGGATGTACATTCTATCTTTAACTCAGTGGTTTCCATTGCCTTCTGCATCCTCATGCCGTTGATCATTGCTGCCTTTAGGGGAATTTTTTCACCGAAAGAGCAAGCGAGTGTCCTGAACTTCTGACCGCTCCTCCGCCCCGTTTGACAAGGTCGTTGGCTGAATGCGCGTGACTTCTTATGCAGAAAGTTTCCAGCCAATATTACTGACAGTATTTATTCAAAATTTAATGGTGGCGTGGTTCTAATTAATAAAATTAGAGTCTGATTACTAATTCGCTTCTGTGATTACTAATAAAAGATGCTACCACTTGGCCATGGCTAATATTAAAATATTGAGACCACTGTCGTAGAAATGACTGATAATGAGGGTGAAATGTTTTATTAAGGTAGTAGGCAAGAAATAGATCAAATTACGCTTGAAACCGATACTGGTTTGTTATTACCAGATTATGTGTGTAATCGTTTTGCGAACCAACAAAGGTTCTAAGCGATCTAGAAACATGTAGAGACATCTTTACTGCCGTAATGTGACAGAATCTCTCGTGTGTGCTACGCTTTGTTGACAAGTCTGATCTAAGAGCACGAACAGTAGATTACAAGTTAACACGTCTAATAATTACGTGGAAAACGTGGTTGGAGCTGTTTTCGAAGCCTGTGGAACAAATGTTACTGTAGATTAGCAAACAGAACTTACATTTAAGATTATAATACTTTTAATAAGTTATTTATTATGCCCTAAATTACTAACTGGTTCATTATCACCAAAAGAGAATACTGGTTCAAAAAAATGGCTCTGAGCACTATGGGACTCAACTGCCGTGGTCATCAGTCCCCTAGAACTTAGAACTAATTAAACCTAACTAACCTAAGGACATCACACACATCCATGCCCGAGGCAGGATTCGAACCTGCGACCGCAGCAGTCTCACGGTTCCGGACTGCGCGCCTAGAACCGCGAGACCACCGCGGCCGGCGAGAATACTGGTATCTGCACAGATTTCTTAAGGAAAGGAGCAGGGCTAAACAGATAAAGGCATCGGTTTCTAACTCCTCGATTCTGTCTTCGACGCTCGATAAGTTCGAAAAGTCCTGAGCCCAATGGAGACGTGAGTCACAAAACACGTATCATTTTGATTCTTACTTTTTGTGTTCCTACTGCGCTTATGTCTTCTTGCATTCATTTACGGTGTGTGAATTTTCGACTTCCTCATCAAAAAATGCCATTATATTTGTATTCTCGCTTTGAGTGATCTTTTCCCTTGTTGAGTAAAAAATCGTCAAGAAGCGCGAGCAAAATTTTGGATGCCAAATTGCGGTAGTAATCGTCCAGATTTTCCCTTGAAGCTCGTAATTCATATGTTGCATTAGATATACGATAATACATGGTCCAGTGACACTAATTAAACCACTTCCTTTGACGTTAACTTCGACGTTAACAAGCAATAGCCATTCGCAGGAAGCGGGTGGAATAACTAGGAGTGGAGCTTATGTAAAGCGAGGCGGGGTGACTCGGCAAACAAAGCGGTGTTTACCGAAAAGGAGCGATTTATCTCACGTCCAAAGTGGCATGAATATTGGCGTTCGGTTCAAGGGTGGAAGCAATGCCGAAACGGAGTGAAGTCCTGGTTAAAGTATACCGTGCACAGCGAAATGACGCTGTCCAAAAGCTGCGCCGACGCAGATGTGGTCACCACGGGCCATAGATGGCAGGGGTGAAAAATCAGTGAGGAAGTGTGTACGGGCATATAGGGCTGAAATTTATGAGCGACTCACCTCCCAAATGAACCACGGTGTCGCCAACAGTGTCTCGTCAACGACCGCACAGCGAATGTTGCCGCTTGCAGGTCTCCGTAACAGGCACCTGCTTCAAAAACTGATGCTGACTGCTGTTGATCGGTAACGATGTCTGGCACTTGCACAGCAATGCCGCAACTGGACGTCCATTGAGTGGCGACAGGTGGCCTTTTTTTTCAGATGGATCACATTTAATGCTCCATTGTAAAGATGGCCGTGTACTGCGTGAGACGGCTGAAGTTCTGCAACAAGAATCCAGGCCGGAAGGCATTCCCTGGCTGATCCCGTCATTGTGGGAGGTGCAATGGATGAAACAAGTTTGCTTCTATCCTTGGTGATTGTCCTACATGCAAACTGTTTTTCGTCGGCACGGGGGCATCTACCAGCAGAACAATGTAACGTGTCTCACAGCTCGCAGTCTACGTGCGTGGTTCGGAGAGGTCCAGGATGAGTTTGCCGTATTCCTCTGGCCGCCAGTCTCCCGGATTTAGAAGCAATTGAGAAGAGGTGGGACTTCTTCGATTTGGCTGTTCCCCCGTGGGTCCTCAAACTAGAAGCCTAGAACAGCCGACAACGGAACTGGTGTCTGCATGGTGTCGGTACCTTCCAGTACCTCAATGACGCTCTTCCTCCATGACTTGCAGTGGTCCGCCCCGAAAAATATAGTTATTCAGGCTTTTAACAGGTGATAATAGTAATGTGACTGATCAGTGTATGCAGAACGTAAAATAGTGGCTGAGCTTATGTTTCATACCTTCTGGACACTTCAGATTAGCCTGAATTATTGTGTTTCTGCCTCCTTAGCGACAAACTAAGATTCGTATCGATCCCTCACATGAATCAACAGTGATTGAAATATCTTCGAAAAGTTTCTTTGGCTTTCAGAGGAAAACATTCTTATCAATAGTAAAAACTGAAGGACTGCGGTCTACTGAAGACTGAAACTGCACCCAAAAACGAGACCACTTTCTGTTCTTCCTTAAAACAGCTCTACTCTGATCGCTAGAATTTTGACGGAACATATCTGCTGTTGTAACTGAAGTTGAACCTAACGATCTGGCTCAGTGGCCAGCACACTGGTCGTTTATTAGGGAGGAAGACGGTTCACACCCCGTAAGGCCATCCATATTTAGCTTATCTGTGGCTCCTCTAAATAATTTAAGGTAAACACTGGGATGGTTCCTTGGAAAAACGACACAAGCATGTGGTCCGTCTCAACCGACCTCGTATTCTGCGGAACGTTAAACTCTAATCTACCGACTTATTAACTGAAATTGGAATGAGTCTCAGTTTGCAACCGATTAACATTCCCAGCCTTGCCGTGTCTTGAAGGTTCGTCAGATAGTAGTGGTAGTTTGCACCTCTACATGTCTCTCCTTCATATGTTGGCGTACTGAACCGTTTTGCCAGTTTTTTTCAGTGCTTCATTTCCTTTTAATATATCGCACATGTACTTCTGTGATTTTCTTGTTCATTATATCGTCAACTTGCCGCGCCACATAAACAGAGAATGTAGTATAAAGAACTATCAATAGATGGTGCTGTCTCAGATTACTGTTACGTAGGAACTGTCAAAGATTGCAGTAATGCTAATAGATGGCGCTCCTTGCGATTCAGTGTTTTATTGCCTGAAGCAAATACTTTCATTTCTTTATCTTCCACGACAGCTACCGCCGTGTATTATCTTCCCGTTTATGAACTGCACAATGTTTGCAGAGTTTATTCAGTATTAATGTGCCATGACTCTAAATGGTACCCCTTGCTCTTAAAAATATCACTGTCTAGTTTTATTCGAATAGTCTCACTCTCAATTTTGGAAAGACACATGATATTCAGTTCTGCACATGTAAGGGTGCTACACCAGTGAGAAATGTAACACATGGTGAGAAAATAAGGAACTGGGTAGAAACATCAAAATTCTTCGATGACCGTAATGATGAAAATTTAAACTCGAGGAAGCACATTTCGCAAAGCCTAAAAAAAAATTAGTTCATCCACATTCGTAATTATAAGAACTGAAAATGTTGGGTAGAGGCAAATCAGTAAGTTGTCATATTTTACACATTTAATTCAATAATGACATATGAAATAATATAGAGGCAAATAAGTAAGCTGTAGTATTTTGTACATTTAAATCAGTAATGACATATGAAATTTGGGGTAACTCATTTTTAAAAAAGAACTTTTTCATTGTTCAGAACATCGCTGTAAGAATAATATGTGGTGCTCTCCCACGATCCTCTTGCAAACATCTGTTAAAGGAGTTGGACATACTGACCAATTCTTTACAGTATAATTCTTCATGAAGTTTGTTGTAAATAATCCACTGAAGTTCAAATAGAACAATGAAGTACATAATTACAATGGCAGAAGGAATAACGACAATCATTGCTCCACATAAAGTTGTCATTAGTACAAAAGGGAGTACCGCGCTGCAATTCAAAGTTTGATGACTTATCCTGGGATGTAAAACGTCTGACAGACAGAAAAATTTCACCTCCGTCGTTTGTTCTGCTCGGTAGCAGAATTTCTATTACTGTAAAGTCTAATGGTTGGTAGCAGGAATTATTAACTACCAACTTGATGTATATATATAAAAAACAGCGATTATGTCACTCCAGTGTAAACTTCGCTGCTGCGTGCTGTCTCCGGTCTTACCTCGATTCATAAATGAGAAAGGTGCGGAAGTCATTTTTCGTCTTGCAGCTGCACTCCAGTTCCACTGTGCCCCGGGTTTCGGTACAGTTTACTTTTTTTTTTCTTTGGTCATTAGTCTACTGGCTGGTTTGATGCGGCCCGCCACGAATTTCTTTCCTCTGCTAACCTCTTCATCTCAGAGTAGCACTTGCAACCTACGTCCTCAATTATTTGCTTGACGTATTCCAATCTCTGTCTTCCTCTACAGTTTTTGCCCTCTACAGCTCCCTGTAGTACCCTGGAAGCCAATCCCTCATATCTTAGCAGATGTCCTATCATCCTGTCCCTTCTCCTTATCAGTGTTTTCCACATATTCCTTTCCTCTCTGATTCTGCGTACAACCTCCTCATTCCTTACCTTATGAGTCTACCTAATTTTCAACATTCGTCTATAGCACCACGTCTCAAATGCTTCGATTCTCTTCTGTTCCGGTTTTCCCACAGTCCATGTTTCACTACCATACAATGTTGTACTCCAGACGTACATCCTCAGAAATTTCTTCCTCAAATTAAGGCCGGTATTTGATATTAGTAGACTTCTCTTGGCCAGAAATGCCTTTTTTACCATAGCGAGTGTGCTTTTGATGTCCTCCTTGCTCCGTCAGTCATTGGTTATTTTACTGCCTAGGTAGTAGAATTCCTTAACTTCATTGACTTCGTGACCATTAATCCTGATGTTAAGTTTTTCGCTGTTCTCATTTCTACTACTTCTCATTACCTTCGTCTTTCTCCGATTTACTCTCAAACCATACTGTGTTCTCATTAGACTGTTCATTCGGTTCAGCAGAACATTTAATTCTTCTTCACTTTCACTCAGGATAGCAATGTCATCATCGAATCGTATCATTGATATCCTTTCACCTTGTATTTTAATTTCCTGAACCTTTCTTTTATTTCCTTCATTGCTCCCTCGATGTACAGATTGAAGAGTAGGGGCGAAAGGCTACAGCCTTGTGATACACCCTTCTTCATACGTGTCAGTTTACTACGTTTTGGATAAACGCATAAGGTATCAGGTATATTTCTCAAAGATATCACGAAAATAAATAACAAACAGAGTATTTATTTAGAGGTCGTAGGAAGGAGGTAGATGCTCGGTGGGTGGTAACATGCCAGGGATAATTTTAAGCAGTATAATAGATTAGACTTTCATTATCTTACTCCAATACAAAATAAAATAAACTAAAGCAACCAATGAAATACGTATCTCAGCATCTAATCACAACAAGTCGTTTACCCTGGTCAATAATTAAACCATGACTATGATCATCATCATCATCATCATCATCATCATCATCATTTATGACTGATTTGGCCTTTCAGCATTCACTCTGGACCATAGCCGCCTTATAAAATTCCTCCATGATCCCCTATTAATGCTAACATTGGTGCCTCTTCTGACGTTAAACCTATTACTTCAAAATCATTCTTAACCGATTCCAGGTACCTTCTCCTTGGGCTGCCCCGACTCCTCCTACCCTCTACTGCTGAACCCATGATCCTCTTGGGTAACCTTGCTTCTCCCATGCGTGTAACATGACCCCACCATCTAAGCCTGTTCATCCTGACTGCTACATCTATGGAGTTCATTCCCAGTTTTTCTTTGATTTCCTCATTGTGGACACCCTCCTGCCATTGTTCCCATCTGCTAGTACCTGCAACCTACTTTCATATCCGTAACCTCAACCTTGTTGATAAGGTAACCTGAATCCACCCAGCTTTCGCTCCCATACAACAAAGTTGGTCGAAAGATTGAACGGTGCACAGATAACTTAGTCTTGGTACTGGATTCCTTCTTGCAGAAGAGAGTAGATCGTAGCTGAGCGCTCACTGCTTTAGCTTTGCTACACCTCGCTTCCAGTTCTTTCACTATGTTGCCATCCTGTGAGAATATGCATCCTAAGTACTTGAAACTGTCCACCTGTTCTAAATTTGTTCCTCCTATTTGGCACCAATCCGTTTATATTTCTTTCCCACTGACATCACTTTCGTTTTGGAGATTCTAATCTTCATACCATAGTCCTTACATTTCTGATCTAGTTCTGAAATATTACTTTGCAAACTTTCAATCGAATCTGCCATCACAACTAAGTCATCCGCTTATGCAACACTGCTTATTTTGTGTTCACATAAGTTGATTTCACCCTGCCAATCTATTGTTTTCAACATATGATCCATAAATAATATGAACAACAGTGAAGACAGGTTGCAGCCTTGTCTTACCCCTGAAACTACATTGAACCATGAACTCAATTTACCGTCAACTCTAACTGCTGCCTGACTATCCATGTAAAGACCTTTAATTGCTTGCAAAAATTTGCCACCTATTCCATAATCTCGTAGAACAGACAATAACTTCCTCCTAGGAAGCCGGTCATATGCCTTTTCTAGATCTATAAAGCATAGATACAGTTCCCTGTTCCACTCATAAAACTTCTCCATTATTTGCCATAAACTAAAGATCTGGTCCTGACAACCTCTAAGAGGCCTAAACCCACACAGATTTTCATCCAATTGGTCCACAATTAATACTCGCACTTTCCTTTCAACAATACCTGAGAAGATTTTACCCACAATGCTGATTAAAGAGATACCTCTGTAGTTGTTACAGTCTTTTCTGTTTCCATGTTTAAAGATTGGTGTGATTACTGCTTTTGTCCAGTCTGATGGAACCTGTCCCGACTCACAGGCCATTTCAATTATCCTGTGTAGCCATTTAAGACCTGACATTCCACTGTATTTGATGAGTTCCGACTTAATTTCATCCACCCCTGGTGCTTTAGTACACTGCAATCTATTGACCATTTTCTCCACTTCCTCAAATGTGATCCTATTTCCATCATCATTCCTATCCCATTCTACCCCGAAATCTGAAACATTGCTGATCGTATTTTCACCTACATTGAGCAACTCTTCACAATATTCCCTCCATCTGCCCAAGGCATCAACAGGATTCACCAGCAGTTTTCCTGACCTGTCCAAAATACTTGTCATTTCCTTCTTACCGCCCTTCCGAAGACTGCTAATTACACTCCAGAATGGTTTTCCGGCAGCTTGACCCATAGTCTCCAATCTGTTTCCAAAGTCTTCCCAAGATTTCTTCTTGGGTGCTGCAATCATCTGTTTGGCTTTGTTTCTTTCTTCAACGTAACTTTCTTTGTATACCTGAGTTCTAGTAAGTAGCCATTTTTGATACGCCTTCTTTTTCCTTTTGCAGGCTGCCTTGACTGTGTCATTCGACCAAGCTGTTTGCTTCATCCTACTTTTACACACTACTGTTCCAAGACATTCTTTAGCCACTTCTAGTACTGTGTCCCTGTATCTTGTCCACTCCTTTTCAAATGACTGTAACTGACTACATTCAACTAAATGGTACCTTTCTGAGACTGCTGTTATGTACTTGTGCCTGATTTCCTTATCCTGAAGTTTCTCCACTCTTATCCTCCTACATATGGACCTGACCTCATGCACTTTCGGCCTCACAATCCCAATTTCACTCCAGATTAAATAATGATCAGTGTCATCCAAGAATCCCCTGAATACACGTGTGTCACTCACAGCCTTCCTGAATTCATGATCTGTTATTATATAGTCAATGACAGATATGTTTCCCCTGCCTTCCCAAGTATACCGGTGAATATTCTTATGTTTAAAAAAGGAAATTGTGATTACTAAGTCCATACTGGCACAGAAATCCAAGAGTTGTTTCCCGTTCCTGTTGGCCTCCATATCCTTTCCAAATTTACTCATAACCTTTTCATACCCTTCTGTTCGATTTCCAATCCTGGCATTAAAATCACCAATGAGCAGAACACTGTCCTTATCCTTTACTCTAACAACTACATCGCTGAGTGCCTCATAAAAACTATCCATCTTATCTTCATCTGTCCCTTCACAATGCGAATATACTGACACAATCCTAATTTTCTTGCTAGACACTGTCAAATCTATCCACATCAGTCGTTCGTTTACATACCTTACTGCAATTACGCTGGGTTCCATTTCTTTCCTGATGTAAAGCCCTACACCCCATTGTGCTATTCCTGCTTTGAGTCCTGACAGGTAGACCTTGTATTCTCCCAGTTCCTCTTCTTTCTCACGCCTTACCCGAATGTCACTAACAGCTAAAACGTCCAGCTCCATCTTACTTGCGGGCCTCTGCCAGCTCTGCCTTCTTCCCAGGGTAGCCCCCATTGATATTAATAGCACCCCAAGTCATTACCATTAGTTTGCCAATCGTATCTTAGGAGTCCCTGGTTTGTCAGAGGTGGGACTCCGTCACCTCCAAAGGTCCGAGGCATTTTGCTCTGATTGTTGCCAGCATCGCATTTAAAATATCGGGGAAGCAGTTTGATAGCCTTACTTGCCCCGAGTCCCATTGAGTTTTACCCCTAATGGTTGAGGGACTAACCGGTGTATTTGGTAGTCTTTGCCATATGAGCACAAAGGTGACCACGACTCAGAAAATGTCCGAGATGCCCAGCCTTATTCCAAAGTAACTGGTATCCCGACTGTTGGGACCACTTACTTGGCCACTCATACGTTGCCCGTGGTTCAGGAACTAGGATATGACTACAGGAACCCACACCATGAACGACTATGAGATTGACGAAAATAAAAATGAACGAGTTAAATAACAGTTTTAAAGTACCAGAACTAGAGAGATTCAGATTATGTACTTTGACTCATTTGTAGCTTAGAGCAGGATATAAACAAAAATAGTTGGGGCTAAGTGACGCAGAAACCATGTTTTGTTTTGGCTTTGGAAAAATTATCATAATAGACACTAACAATTGTGATAAGAAGTCCGCAGTTGAAGTGATTAATTTAATAAAGTATTCAAGCGTTATCACTCGACAAAGGCAGAAAGAAGATAAGATCTTCACATGAAATATTTGAAATACACTCACGAACTACTAACCATGGCGATTCCTCGTACTAATAAGAGTATGTTCAGTGCCAATTTTCCGGTGACATCCGTATGACAACCTTAGCTTAGAGTCATCATCAAATAATTTTCCTCTGTTATCATCATTGAGCACAGCCATCGACATCGTATGCGAGGCTTACAGGCCCAGCACACTTTAGGCTAATGACCTTCTTAACTTCCACAGTATCAACGGGCCCAACCTTTTGAAACTTCGGTAATCAAGGAAGTCACTTTATATTTTAAAATTTTAAATAAATATTTAATATTTGTAACGAAATCTTCCATCAGATTGCATAAATGTTTTAAATGTCTTCAGTTTAACTTAAGTCTCAATAGTCGATGTCACTTTGTGCAGTGAACATGATGTTCAATATTTTGCGTCAGCTGCTATGGGAGTCTGCACCAACACAAGAAAGAAGTTACGATGGCGACTGGCAGGAATTCAAAATTATCCCTACAAACACTTGAAGATTGAATGAACACTTTATTGTATCTGAGTGGTCAGCGCGACAGACTGTCAGTCCTACAGGCCCGGGATCGATTCCCGTCTGTGTCCTAGATTTTCTCCCCTCCGGCACTGGATGTTGTGTTGCCCTAATCATCATGTTTTCATCCTCATCGACGCGAAAGTCTCCGAAGTGGCGTCAAATCGAAACTTGCACCAGGCGAGCGGTCTACCCGACGGGAGGCCCTCGTCTCACATTATTATTTTACTCGCTGCTGATGCCCTCGAAGTCTACGACTAAACTGGGATGACCAGCGATGGGCTGCTGGTGAAATCTACGTTGACAGGTGGTGCTCACCTCTGTCTTCCTGCTGGTATGGTGCTGTCTACTTTTTCCACTGGCGTCCGGGTCAGCGCCTGCTTGACGCCATTTCCCGACGCTACCCTGGTCAGTGTGCAGTCGATGCTTTATGACTGCACACAACACTTTTGGGTCCAGGGCCTTACTTACAATCAGTATTGTGAAGAAATTTCAACAACAGTTAACGAAATTAGTATATAATTTTTTTGTAAAAGTGGGACATAAAGTACCGTGTACACCCCTTGGTAGTACACCTTACTGAAAAGTGTGGATGTTGCTATGAATGTGCTAAAAGATATTTTCATATTCTGGACCCCACTAAAACATAAGCTCGTATTTAAAAATAGTGTTCTTAATACACGTCAGCAACAATTAATGGCCTAAGTTGTTTTCATTGTTTTAGGATGTGTGTTAATTCCCTCCCTCATCACTCCACACCCAGCTCATGCACTTCATAGAAAGTGGCTGGTGTTGATGGTGTTACGGAGCTTCTCAAAGTTAACAGCCAGGTACTGCAAGAGAACTAACCTTCCCACGCTGACACAAAATGGAATGATACGAGAATGTATCTCCTCGATCCCATCACCGGTGAAAGTATCCCGGCTAACTTCAGTACACGACTGACTTCGCCAGCGTGACCGACCCCGCGTGGCACTTGGCTGCACGCTGCGGCCGTAAAAGGGTAACACGTTCTCCTAAGTGCAAAGATACAGTGAGACATACTATCCATCCCACCCACTCACAAGGATCAACAGTCCTCAACATCGTCTAGACACATCGTCTCCGCCTAGTAACTGAACCAGGTGATAGTGGCGGCTTTAACCTCCTCATCATCTTCAACCCATAATCTACGAAGTCTTAGTTTCGAGTCGAAGAAAAGGAAATACATATCTGATCAAAATATCGGGACACCCCTGTCTAATGAAGAGTAGACTACCAAACGTCACGAGAGACCAACCTACAAGCATTAAAGGAGGTGGGGAATATTGTGTTATCGGAGTGACAGAAAGGCAAATATGTCGGTCACGAGGGCTTGTTGAATT
Source organism: Schistocerca gregaria (assembly GCF_023897955.1). Classification (NCBI taxonomy): domain Eukaryota; kingdom Metazoa; phylum Arthropoda; class Insecta; order Orthoptera; family Acrididae; genus Schistocerca; species Schistocerca gregaria. The sequence goes on from NC_064927.1 coordinate 336,687,288, forward strand.
CGATCGTGGGTTAGCCGTGAATGTCTCCGAGTACCAGTTTCATCAGTGACATTTCAGACTTCGTAAAACCGACCAGGTAGAATGATAGTGATGTGGAAAAGCGAAGAAATAACCACAACTGAACCAAGACCAAGCATACATCATCAATTGACGTACAGAAACAATTGAGTGTTTCAGAATGTGGTTGTGAAAAGAAAGAAATCAGCGAAAGTAACCACTCGTTATTGCTACGACGAGTACTGCTAGTGCAGTGACTAGGGTGCTGAAGATAATGGGTTAAAATGGTTGCGAGCTAACATCCCAAAAATGTTGGGGCTCATATGCGGTTCCTCTTCGTCGAAATGTCTTGTCTCAAACTCGCTAGGGGTTGAACCGCACGTGTCACCTTACATGCCCTAATTTAGACACATATGACCCTTTGGTTCAATTGTCTGGCTGATGGCAACTTTGCGAAAATGTATGGAACACAGTTAATGTAACATATAATACCAGTAATAATAATATCGGAAACTAAATTAACGATCCATAAATGACGTAGTCCACACAGTTGCGATTTGGTTAGAATAATGTTTATTCAGAAAGGAAACTAACAGCGAAAGTGGTTGTCTTTAGAATTACTATTAAACTCGAAAGCATATCCATTTGGCACAGTTAGATCATTCACAATCTCATCGCAAAACCGAAGTACAATTTTCCACCTCGGCATTTACACGACAAGTTAGAGTTCACACCAGGTGCGCGGCTGCTCACCGCTCAGAGACTAAGTCCCGCGATACCACACAACGGGAAATTTTCTAACTCTTTTCACTTCCTAGCTACCTAAAGACCGAACGTCTGCTTTCGCGTCTCATTCCTAACTGTACCCAGCTGAACCGTCCGCTTTCGCGTCTGCAGCAGCACTGTCCCTCTGCCCCGTCCATGGCCGCGTTTCCCGCAAGCCGAATATCCTCGCTCAACTGATTAGTGCAGTTCCCTTTCCTGAAGCCATCCGTCTGATTGGCTACAACTCATTCTACATTATTTTACATTTTAACATATTTCAATAATCAAAACTTGACTACTTTCACGTTCTGAATGAAGTAACAACAACATCTATTACATAACAAACGTTCAAATCCTTTACATAAAATCAATACAATTTCTTTCTTAGATTTGAATGCCATGGCCAGTAGCCTTGCACCAATGTGGTTTTGATAAATAAATATAGAACAAAACTAACTATTATGCACTTAACTTTACAACAAATATTCTGTTGCCTAATGATTCAACATGGTGTCATGCCGTCGTCGTTCAGTGTGTTTTGTGTGGAGTAAATGATGATCTGGTGTTTAACTGATAATACTGGTCATTTAAATTCACTATATCTTGTAAAAAAATAAAGTTACAGAGTTGATATTTAAAAGTTTTATTATTTTAATGATATGCTCCTATACGAAATATCGATCGTTAAGATCGGCCAAAGGTTTAGATTGCATTCGGGTCTGTGTTACAAAACTTGTTAATTTCGCTTTAACAGTAAATCCTAAACTATTATAGATATGATCAATATTCAAGTTTTATTGGGATCACCATGAAATTTTATGAAGGATGGTAGATTAAATTTACTGTGTCTTCGTTCCCTGCACTACTACAGAATTAAATAGTTTTCATAAATATTTCCCGTTATGGCCGATCTTAGGTCCGCCATATTTAACACTGCTACATCTCCTTGGCCACTAACGCCTTCTACTGTATTCCCATATGACGTAGGTTATCGTCTGTATCACTCGCTCCCTACGGCTCTTAGGCCTCAATAGATTTCTCTGAGTTTCCCCATCTCGTGGTGAATCTGCGCCCTTTGTGGCACACGGTCCTGGACGACAGGGTTCGTTTCACAATTCTTATAAGCTGACTCTTTCGATTATTTATTTAAATGTTAGCGTTATACTCGTTAACTGACATGGTCTATCAGTTCCTCATAAGCCATAGATATCTGTAGTCAGTGCTAAAAGACGCCCGAAGTGGCATAAAGAGAGACGCTGCTGGACAGTATGAAGTGAACGATAGCCGATTAATCACTCTATACCCTTTGGCAATGCGCTGGAAGGGCCTGGGTTTGGCAAATGCTTGGAGAGATATTTACCATCAAGCGTAATGTTAGCTGTGAAATGCGGAGGACATAGTGTTAAGGTATGAATGTATTTTTGTGGTAGTAGTCCTCCGACCGAACCCCGATAAAACACTTTTCAAATGAGTTTGAATATCTACTTCTCTCCAGACCCAATTACCAACATCATTAATTTCTATGGTTTATGATCTGGAGGAACTATGCGTTGCCTTTGCTCTAAAAAGATTCAGACAAGTCATTGAAAACATGATCAGCAGAGTTCCTGTTTTAATAAAGGTGAAGAGTTGACCCATCCCTCGTTAATGTCCACTAGAGGGTTTTCGGATACTTCTGACCAGACAGTGAGGTAGCTGGTGTGAGACCAGCACTATTGAAAGGCTGGTGGAAAAGCTACCACTTAAACGAAGGATGTCATGTCTAGTACGGGCAGCGGTGTGTGAACGTGTATTGTGCTCGAGGAGGAATAGCCTGGACCACAGTTTGCCCCGCCACCGGTGGGATTTCTGTTCGGCAAGATCCTTGCAATATACATTTGTAATTATTGACTCACGGCTCATGAAATAAACCCGGAAACGGTTGCCATTATCTTTCGATTACAGTAATGAAGCAACTTGAAATACTTTTTTGCAAAACTGAATGGTACTGCTGCATTCATTGTTGTTTTGATTCTACGTTAAGCCCGACCAGTAATTAAGTCTCGACACCTGTCTATCCTTTCCTTCTCTCTTTACTGTACTCCCATATACAAATAATGATTAATTTGAGCAGCTGTATAGCCTTGTGAAAAGAAGTATCGAATTATAGCATGAACGTCTCGTGTGCTTGACAAGGTAAGAAAACGATAGTGACCACGTAACACTTGTCCACTTCATAACCCTTGCTGTTAGCGCTGGTCTATGAGCATCTACGCCACCATTATTCAAAATAATTTGTGATACCAGAGCTCATTCGTTGGTATCGTGTAAAGAGAAGCGTCAAACAAGAGGATATTCATCAGCCACTGTACTAACCATAGATCTGATCACAACTCTTTGTCAACATGTTGTACGATTTCATCAGTCTTGATGATGGACCTGTCACACCTTTCTTCATTCTGAAATTTTGTACGACCACTTCTAAAGAGTCCCCGCCACTGAGTAGCCTTTGGTTCCGTCTTTGCTGCAGTCTCACGGACCGGGAACAACTAATGATTCACTTTCGAACGGAAGTATTGAACCACAATATGCAATTTAGAGAGGGCATCAGCAACGGATTTCGAAGCCATGGAAAAAATTACTTGTGTCGTAAACAGTAATCGATAGATGTCACAGTATTCGTGCAACTTTGTGCTGAGCTGCTAACATTTAAATACGAGAAAATGAACTTTAATTTTTGGATACGCCTATTAGTTAAGCTCTTCTTAAAACATAAAATAACAATCTTTCTCTATCGCATAAGAATTATGGGAGAAATTTCTAAAGCTTTTAAAATAAGTTCACCTACAAGACGAGGAGATAGCTTATCCTCAACTGCGTAATTGAAAAAGTGGTAAGAGTATCAACTAACAGAAATAAATCAGGAAAAGAAAAAAAAAAACGTAGTTCAGAAGTAAACTTCCTGGTATATGCAGTCAATTTTGCTCTGGTATCTGATAATCTAGAATATATAGAAATAAAAAATCAGCCCCTGGAACTAAAGGCGCCGGCCGCGGTAGCCGAGCGGTTCTAGGCACTTCAGTCTGGAACCGCGCGACTGCTACGGTCGCAGGTTCGAATCCTGCCTTGGGCATGGATGTGTGTGACGTCCTTAGGTTAGTTAGGTTTAAGTAGTTCTAAGTTCTAGGGGACTGATAACCTCAGATGTTAAGTCCCATAGTGGTCAGAGCCATTTAAACCATTTGAAGTGAAGGCCGGTGGAACAAGTTTAATAATCTGCCAAGAACATCAAACACATCACTACCCTGAAAAGTGCAACAAATTGTTTTATTAACAGACAGGCCAAATAGAAGAGGTCATACACCCGAAGTAGGTAGGATAATTCAAGAAAATGGGTTAGAAAAAACTGTCATAAATAAATGAATGAAAGCATTCAATTTATAAGTCAATAACAAGAAATGCAAACTTAATGCATTACAATACGATACTTAAGCCAGAATGCTTTTACACTAGTGAATGGTTCTCACTGAGTAATAAACTAGGCTGTCTACAATTATTGGAGAGAAGAATCGTGATGATAATTTTAGAGCGAATAAAAAGCACTGAAGCCTATAACTAAAGAAGAAATTACAAAACATTTTAAGTCATAGTAAAAACAGAAGTAGTATGGAAAAGAAGACAGATGATCTTTTGACATTTATACAAGAGGAACTACTAAAGTGTGACGATATGTATTTTCAAATATCTTTGGAAAAAGAAATTCACAAAAAGGTGGAGCCGAGAAGTTAAAAACATACTACATAAAGGCACAAAACAGCAGAAAGTGATATTTTCAGAAGGAAGATATTAAGATTGGAAGAATTCCATGGAGGTTCACATGGCTCTGAGCACTATGGGACTTCACTTTGGAGGTCATCAGTCCCCTACAGCTTAGAACTACTGAAACCTAAGTAACCTAAAGATATCACACACATCCATGCCCGAGGCAGGATTCGAACCGGTGACCGCAGCGGTCACGCGGTTCCAGACTGTAGCGCCTAGAACCACTCGGCCACCTCGGCCTTCTCCCATGGAGGAAGCGGTATGAAAACAGTTGAGTGAAAGGGAAAAACAGACATATTGAAATGATGAAAGATTATTGGAGGAAAAGAAAACAGTAAATGAGACTGATTGAAAATACTCACGTGGTCCGTAGCTGGCAAAAGTGGATGGAAAGAACTATAATAGGAAATCTTGTTGAGATTATGTTTAATATTGCGTTCGTTTATGTAAGACGTGCGGTCTACTGGAACTGAGACTGCATTCATTGCAAAAATACTCCAGCAATTCGTCCGGCGCGCAGCGTCTTAACGTTGACGGAACAGCAGATAACAAATAAAATCCGTGGACTCTGGCCGATAGTTTCCGCTCCAGTGCGTTTGACTGTCTGGCACGGCAGCGTTCGCTATAACTTTTGAATTCGTGCCAGTTCCCCGAGAAGTTGTTGAATTCGTCCCGGGACAAGTTCATCGAAAAACCATTTGTGGGTTGTCGCTCCGCTGCCTTTATCGGTAGTTTCCTCACGTGCGCTGTCACGCTAGTACAGCCCCAAAGGGAGAGAGGTAGAAACTGTATGGACCAATCTACCGACCAGCTCTGGGAGTAGAAGCCATGGATGATAAGCATGCGGAGGAAGAAGGGCATTTATATCTACTGGAGCCGATTTGCATGTTGCTATAATGAGAGAGAAGTATATAATCACATAAAATGGATGTATGACGTAGACGTGTCGTTTAGAATCACAGCTAGCTTCTGTAACTTCAGTACGGATAGCAAGTGAGTTTTGGATTATTAATGGCTATTCGTGTAAGAAATTTTTTTTGTAACTACTGAAACATCCCCTCAGAAAAATTAGTGAGTAACTGAACGTACTCAGACATTTATCTCTTTACTTACTCTGATCAACACTAAACTAACACACAATACTTTTAGCGCAACGCAATCTGACTTTCAATAAGCCCTACAAAAGAATGGCCCTTACTAACAATAACCTATACCTTTCATGAATCACTTACCTCACAAAAATCTACGTTACTCAAACTACTGCAATACAGCGAGCGCCAATACTGCCAGCTAAACACAAGATTCTAACTACTGAAGGCACTAACTACTGATAGGGATAGTTAGGAAATGAAAGATTTTGTAGACAACAAACAATGTATTTACCTTAATAATATTCTAAAGTCATCATTATATATATATATATATATATATATATATATATATATATATATATATTATATATATATATCAGTTCATGATATACAGCGTTAGAAATTTATTCTTTCTGACGGACACACGTCCAGATCGTCCGCTCTCAAAATTCTGCCATCTCTCTCTCCTCACATCCACCACTGCTGGCAGCCCACCTCCAACTCTGCAACGCAACACGCTGTTCACATCCAGCTGCCCAACACTACAATAGCAAATATTCCAACAATTCGAAGCAGTCACAGACTGCACACAGCACAGTAAGTGATTTTCATACAGAGCCGTTACAAACATAAAAACTTAAACAGCCTACTTACATAGCCCCATTTTGAAAAACAGAAAATGTGTTTTGACTCATTTGAGAAAACGATTGGGACACAAAACCTGAATCTACAGTATTTCCAAGATTGTTTCCTGTCATTTTGGATTCCTGAGGCGAGCTGTTGCTGACCGGTCGATCAATAACGCCTCCCTGTTCACTAATTGTTTCACTATCTACACCATTATTTGCCACCTGGTCCATTTCCCTAGGCACAATTACCAAATTACAATCTTGAACATTAGTTAATTAATTAAATGGTGGCGCTAACACACTACTCTTGTCTTCAGTGTCATTTCTCAGTTTACTTTGGAGCCTAGTACTACGTTTTTCACCTGCCATAATTGTTACAATATTTCACACGGTAACACAGAAAAGCACAGTTTGAAGAGTAAAATAAGAAAACACATTAAAGTAGCACTGAAAATAATATCTCATTAATAGCAAGCACAGCTGCAAATACTTGGTGCAAATCTACATGCATGGCACATCTGTCCTACTGTACAACAATGAAAAACTACAACTACAAAGAAGATTCTCTCTACAATTACCCACTAGAAATAAACAATAGCTACACTAATTACACAAACTAGAAGAAAAAATCAGAAGAGCCTTATACTTCCTTAAGCTTACGGCGTATAGCGGAAGGTGTTTTGTGGACGGTACCAGTGTCGCTTCCTCTTTTGCTCTTCCAGTAGCGTACAGTACGCGGAAAGAACGATTGACGGTAATTCTCCGTGTGGTCTAGAATCTCTCTAATTTTATCTTCATCGCCTTTTCGCGAGTTACGCCTAGGAGGAAGCCAAATGTTGGTAGAATCGTACGCTCTCAGAAGTTTAATAGACCGTACCGTGATGCAGACCACCTGTATTGCAGCGTCTTCCTTTGGAGTGGTTGACCATTTCCGTGTCGCTTTCACCCTTACTAAAGGAACCTGTTACATAACGCACTGCTCTTCTTTGGACCTCCACTGTTTCCTCTAACAATCCTATCTGGGACGGATCCCATACTGACGAGCGATATTTCAGCAGTGGTCTTTGTTGGTGGACTACATTTCCTGAGTACTCTTCCAATGACTCTGTCTGGCATATGTGTTTCCTGCGGCGAGTTGCCTGGGGCCGTTCCGTTTAAAATCGTTCCGTGCACGTACTAAGAAGTATACATGGAGGTAGCTGCTTCCAATAGTAACTGAAACAATGACACTGTTAGCAACGATCATGAACTGGAATTGTTATCGACAGGCAGATAAGGAGAAAACAGCATAAAAACGCCTTAGCCGACGGACTGACAAATCATCTTCAGTCAGTAGTCATTTAAAATTATGTAGCAGAAATTGGGGGCTACGAATGATATTGTAGAAATGTGTTTCATTAACTCTTGAATATGCCACAGTATTCCTAACAACTAAATTCTTGGACATATGAGCAACACTTTTTTGGTAACAGCTATCTTTTCTGCGTCCTGTGTTAGGACGCTATTGGTTTAGGATCATATAAATGAAAACCATTAGATATTTTAAGTAGGCTATTCAGGTTTTTATATTGGTAACGCCACGTAGCGCTCTGTATGAAAATCACTGGCTGTGCTGTCTGCATTCTGTGGCTGCTTTGCATTGTTGTTGGCTATTGTAGTGTTGGGCAGTTGGTTGTTAACAGCATGTAGCGTAGCACTGCGCAGTTGGAGGTGAGCCGCCAGCAGTGGTGGATGTGGGGAAGTGAGATGGCGGATTTTTGAGAGCGGATGATCTGGACGTGTGTCCATCAGAAACAGTATATTTGTAAGCATGGATGTCATGAACTGCTATATATATTATGACTTTTGAACACTATTAAGGTAAATACATTGTTTGTTCTCTATCAAAATCTTTCATTTGCTAACTATGCCTATCAGTAGTTAGTGCCTTCAGTAGTTTGAATCTTTTATTTAGCTGGCAGTAGTGGCGCTCGCTGTATTGCAGTAGCTTGAGTAATGAAGATTTTTGTGAGGTAAGTGATTTCTGAAAGGTATAGTTTAATGTTAGTCAAGGCCATTCTTTTGTAGGGATTATTGAAAGTGAGACTGCGTTGCGCTAAAAAATATTGTGTGTCAGTTTAGTGTTGATCAGAATGGGTAAAGAGCAAAATGTCTGAATAAGTTCAGTTTTGCTCAGCTGTTTGAAAATCAAATAACGTAAGGGATTTACCAGCACAGTAATTCACTAATTTTTCTAAGGCGACGTTTCATAATACGAGTGGCGGAAGCCTTGCGGGAATACATTTGATAACCATATGTTTCGATCTGGAACTGGAAAGGCTCTCGCCGACGAGATAATTAAGAGATTTCTTTCTCTGAAAAAGTGTTGTCGCTTTATCTACATTTATACAGTTACAGATCACACATCTCGTTCATGAAAATGAATATGCTAATGAAACCAAATTCTAACTTTATTCTTTGTTCAAGGAGCTCATGTCAGGCGATTCTGAGCTTTTACAAACCCTGGTCCTTCTAACCAAGTCCTAGACCACGCGATAGAGGAAGTGTTTCTTAGTATGTATGGCTTTTGTCTACAGCTCTGTCTGTTATCTTTGTTGAATCGCCTTGGGCTGCAGCATACAGCTTCGAAAGCAGTGATGTTTCTACGACTCTCGGTTTTTTTGATCTGTTACGTGTGTAAGACTGTGGCTGCATATTGTTATAGACATATAATGCGGCGGTGGTTTAGTGGTCAAATTTCTGCCTAATTAGTAACAAGACACAGGTTCGAATCCCGTCAGAAATTTCAGTTCGTTTCTTCAGCTTCCGTCTTTATCATTCCATCAAGTCTCAGCAATCTCCAGTGGTGAGTAATACCGGTCTGTAGTAGCTTTGCAGCCTCGTTTCTCAATCAGTTTTATTAATCTCTTTAGAGTATCGATTGGTCCGGTTAGACGCAGTGTAGTAGACTTATCTGTATAGATACCCTGGCTGATCACGTATCTAGAATCATAATTAGACAGCACTCTAAATAGAATTCCGTATTTTCCAGGTTTTCCTTTTAGAAATACTGTGAATGGGCAACGATCACGGAACAAAGACATGTCATCCACTGTGGTATGTAGACCAGAAATGTAATAATGTATATGAAGAACTGAAGCTTTCAAAAATTTCCTTCTTTGGAACAAACTTAGCAGTCTGGTGACGAATTTCTCTTGTATTCTTATCATCAAACCTCAATATTTTATTCAGTTGGAAACATGAAATCTGACCCATTCATCCATAGTACACTTGTCGGCCCTGAAACATAGACCATAAATCTAGAACAGGTTTCCTATGATTTGAACCCATGATTTGTGAGAGCCCTATGTAGCAAAATAAGTCATCTTCATCGATGTGTCGAATATCTGGACAAGAAGTCTGTTCATTTGCCTGTAGTTTTACTAGATTCATAATATGAAGTGTAGAAAAACAGCTCTATAGCCTCCTTCGGACACTCAATTTTTCCTTGTTGTCTTAGCCCCGTTCTTTCCAGCACTGTTTCGCACAGATCACCAATATTCTCGAGATGGGTCCATAACACATTCGCGTCCACTTTTGACCGTAAATTTATCACAGTTGGTGTCAATAGCATCTGGTGGATTGTTCGGAATCTCATTTTCATTGTCAGATTGAATCGGTTTTACTTGTTTACAGCTCATCATCCACTTTCATCCAAATCTGGTTTGTTTTCTTCAAGCACTCTTTCACATGAACGTTGTCTACATTTACGTTACTTGTTCAACAGCAGCAGAAACAAAGAAAAATATGTTTGAAGGCAACAGTGCAAAAGTTCGTTCCGTTTTAAATATTTAAAAATCAAAGTATCAGCCACCCGATATCATCTAAGTAGGCTGCTCAGATAGTTTCTTAACTTATTGCTATAGATTAGGAACCGTAGCTGGCCTATTACACCCCCTGGGGAACGGCAGATGGATTTTCGACATTTACTATGAACTGTTACCTTTCTGATAGGAAGTCATGAAACCAGTGACACAACTCAAACGATAGTGCATCGGCATGCATTTGGATCTTAATTCACTTACTAGGAATGGCATCAAAATCCTGCTGCAAATCTAGAAATACGGTATCAGTTTGCAATCCTCACTCGATACTACTTATTAATTCATGAGAATATAGGTCTAATTGTGTTTGGGAGGAACGATGTTTTCTGAATCAGTACTACACTGAAGCGGCAAAGCAACTGGTACACCTACCTGATGTCGTGTAGGGACCCTGCGAGCACACAGAAGGTCCTAAACACGACGTGGCATTGACTCGAATAATGTCTGAAGTAGTTCTGGAGGGGACTGACAACATGAATCCAGAAACGCTGTCCATACGTCCGTAAGAGTACCAGGAGATCGGTGGTCAACGGAAGTGTTTCAATTCAGAATACTGCTCCTGGAGTCGCTATTTAACAATTATGGGCGTGTGGGTTGTTGCATTGTCCTGCTGGGACTGCCCAAGTCCGTCGAAATGCACAGTGGACATGAATTGATGCTGGTGATTAAAAAGGGATACTATATCACCAGGGGCACCAGATCGCTCCAACTGTAGGCACCTCACACCATTACAACCCCATTAATTTATAGTTATCAATCCACCAATCTCATATGAGCGACAGAAGAATATGCAATTAAAGACTTCAAATGAAAATGGCGAAAACAAATAAATCTAGCAATAACCCCACCAGCCTGAACAGTCACCTGCTGACACGCAAGGTCCGTGAATTAATGAGGTTGTCTTCATAACCGTACATGACGATCTGCTTCATACAATTTGAAACGAGACTCGTCCGAGGCAGCATGTTTCCAGTCATCAACAGGCCAATGTCGTTGTTGACGTGTCTAAGATAGGCGTAAAGCTTTGTGTCATTAAGGATACACGAATGGGCTCCGAAAGCCCATATCGACGCTGTTTCGTTGAATGCTTCGCACGATGACACTTGTTGATGACCCGGCTTTAAAAACTGCAGCAATCTGTGAAAGTGCTGCACTTCTGTCACTTTGAAAGCTTCTCTTCAGTCGTCGTTGGTCGCATTCTTGCAGGATCTTTTTCCGGACGCAGAAATTTCGAAGATTTAATATTTTACAGCATTCCTGAAGTCACGGAACAATCGTGAAATGGCCTTTAGATAATATTTTCAGTTCATCGATACCTCTGAGATGCTTCGTCACATCGCTCGTGTGGCGACTGCTCCACCAAGTTGAAAGTAGCTTAAATCTCGATTACCTGCCATATTAGCAGCAGAAAATGGTCTAAAACTGCGCCAGGCACTTGTTGTCTAATATTGGCGTTGCCGACCACAGCACTGTACGTTTATCTGTTTACATATCTCTGTATTCGAATAATCGTGCCTATACCAGTTTCCTTTGCGCTTCAGTGTATGTGTCAATGGATCATTTTCTCGAGACAATTCATAATGATTGAAAACAGCGTATGTTCCAAAATACTACTGCCCACTGACGCTAGTGATACGCGTCTGTAATTCAGTGTATTACCTCTATTTTCTCTTTTCAGCACAGGTGTAGCTTTCGTAACTTTCAAATCCTTAGATGCTGATCTTTCGACGAGCGAGCGGGTATATGCGATTGCTCGTATGGAGCTATTACATCAGCATTTTCTGAAGGAAATGTAATTGGTATACAATATGGACTGGAAGATTTTCCTTTATTGAGTGGTCTGGATTGCTTTGCAATGTCGTGAAAATCAATTTCCAGATAATTCATGTTGGCAGTAGTTGTCGATTCGAATTCTGGAATGTTTACTTCGAATTCTTTGGTGAAGGACTTTAGTAACAGTAAAGGGAGGACAAAGAAGCAATTCAGAGGCGGGCTGCTAGATTTGTTACTGGTAGGTTTGATCATCACGCGAGTGTTACGGAAATGCTTCAGGAACTCGGGTGGGAGTCTCTAGAGGAAAGGAGGCGTTGTTTTCGTTAATCGCTACTGAGGAAATTTAGACAACCAGCATTTGAGGCTGACTGCAGTACAATTTTCCTGCCACCAACTTACATTTCGCGGAAGACCACAAAGATAAGATAAGAAAGATATGGGCTCGTACAGAGGCATATACACTCCTGGAAATGGAAAAAAGAACACATTGACACCGGTGTGTCAGACCCACCATACTTGCTCCGGACACTGCGAGAGGGCTGTACAAGTAATGATCACACTCACGGCACAGCGGACACAACAGGAACTGCGGTGTTGGCCGTCGAATGGCGCTAGCTGCGCAGCATTTGGGCACCGCCGCCGTCAGTGTCAGCCAGTTTGCCGTGGCATACGGAGCTCCTTCGCAGTCTTTAATACTGGTAGCATGCCGCGTCAGCGTGGACGTGAACCGTATGTGCAGTTGACGGACTTTGAGCGAGGGCGTATTGTGGGCATGCGGGAGGCCGGGTGGACGTACCGCCGAATTGCTCAACACGTGGGGCGTGAGGTCTCTACAGTACATCGATGTTGTCGCCAGTGGTCGGCGGAAGGTGCACGTGCCCGTCGACCTGGGACCGGACCGCAGCGACGCACGGATGCACACCAACACCATAGGATCCTACGCAGTGCCGTAGGGGACCGCACCGCCACTTCCCAGCAAATTAGGGACACTGTTGCTCCTGGGGTATCGGCGAGGACCATTCGCAACCGTCTCCATGAAGCTGGGCTACGGTCCCGCACACCGTTAGGCCGTCTTCCGCTCACGCCCCAACATCGTGCAGCCCGCCTCCAGTGGTGTCGCGACAGGCGTGAATGGAGGGACGAATGGAGACGTGTCGTCTTCAGCGATGAGAGTCGCTTCTGCCTAGGTGCCAATGATGGTCGTATGCGTGTTTGGCGCCGTGCAGGTGAGCGCCACAATCAGGACTGCATACGACCGAGGCACACAGGGCCAACACCCGGCATCATGGTGTGGGGAGCGATCTCCTACACTGGCCGTACACCTCTGCTGATCGTCGAGGGGACACTGAATAGTGCACGGTACATCCAAACCAACATCGAACCCATCGTTCTACCATTCCTAGACGGGCAAGGGAACTTACAGTTCCAACAGGACAATGCACGTCCGGATGTATCCCGTGCCACCCAACGTGCTCTAGAAGGTGTAAGTCAACTACCCTGGCCAGCAAGATCTCTGGATCTGTCCCCCATTGAGCATGTTTGGGACTGGATGAAGCGTTGTCTCACGCGGTCTGCCTGTTCAGCACGAACGCTGGTCCAACTGAGGCGCCAGGTGGAAATGGCATGGCAAGCCGTTCCACAGGACTACATCCAGCATCTCTAAGATCGTCTCCATGGGAGAATAGCAGCCTGCATTGCTGCGAAAGGTGGATATACACTGTACTAGTGTCGACATTGTGCATGCTCTGTTGCCTGTGTCTATGTGCCTGTGGTTCTGTCAGTGTGATCATGTGATGTATCTGACCCCAGGAATGTGTCAATCAAGTTTCCCCTTCCTGGCACAATGAATTCACGGTGTTCTTATTTCAATTTCCAGGAGTGTAGACAGTCATTCCTCTCTCGTTCTGTTTGGGATTGCAACAGGGAGAGAAGATGCTAGTTGTGGTAAGAGGTACACTCCGCCACGCACCGTACGGTGGATTGCGGAGTATGTATGTTGATGTAGATGTAGATCTAGATCTCGCAGTGAAATTATTGATTATGTCTTGTTGCTGCTGTACTTTACATACCATCATAATCTGTTTGGATTTTCTGTCGTCTTTCGAGACAGAGTTTCGTCTTGGGAAATATTACGAGCAGCACTCATTGAAGTTGGCGCTAAGTTTCGAGAACCTGTACAACTTCACCAGTCTGGCGATTGTGTGTTCTCTTACATTTGGTGTGCACTTTTCGTTGATTCTGCAACGGTCTTTGACCTTTTCTGTGTACCGTGGTGAAAATGTACCATCTCTTATTGATTTACTTGGTATAAATCAACTGAATGTTGTCAATATAAGATCTCTGAATTCAAACAACATATGAACTGTTGTTACATACACTATGTGATCAAAGGTATCCAAACACCTGAGTGAAAATGACTTACAAGATCGTGGCGCTCTCCATCGGTAAAGCTGGAATTTAGTACGATGTTGGCCCACCCATAGCCTTGATGACAGATTACACTCTCACAGGCACACGTTGAGTCAGTTTCTGGAAGGTTTCTTCGGGAATGGCAGCCCATTCTTCGCAGAATCCTGCACTGAGGAGAGGTATCGATGTCGGTTGGTGAGGCCTGGCAGGAAAACAGCGTTCCAAAACATCGCAAAGGTGTTGTAAAGGGTCCAGTCAGGACTCTGTGCCGTTCAGTCTATTACAGGGATGTCATCGTCCTGCAACCATTCCGCCACAGACCATGCATTATGAACAGGTGCTCTATCGTGTTGAAAGATGCAATCGCCATCCCCGAATTGCTCGTCAATAACGGGAAGCAAGAAGGTGATTAAAAAATCAATGCAGGCCTTTGCTGTGATAGTGCCACGAAAAACAACAAGGGATGCAAGCCCCCCTCCATAAAAAACACGACCACACCACATCACCACCGCCTCCGGATTTTACTGTTGGCATTACACACGCTGGCAGATAACGTTCACCGGGCATTCGACATACCCACACACTGCCATCGGGTCGCCACACTGTGCACTGTGATTCGTCACTCCACACAACGTTTTTACTGTTCAATCGTCCAATGCTTACGCGCCTTACACCATGCTAGGCGTCGTTTGGCATTTACCTGCATGATGTGTGGCTTATGAGCAACCGCTGGGTCATGAAATCCAAGTTGTGTCACATCCCACCTAACTGTCATAGTACTTGCAGTGGATCTTGATGTGGTTTGGAATTCCTTTGTGATGATTTGGATAGATTTGTGCCTATTATACATTACAACTCTCTTCAACTGTCGATGGTCTCTGTAAGTCAACAGACGACGTCGGCTGGTAGACGTTTGTGCTGTACGTGTCCCTTGACATTTCCACTTCACTATCACATCGGAGAAAGTGGACCTACGGATGTTTAGGTGTGTGTAAATCTCCCGTACAGACGTATGACACAAGTGACACCCAAGTGGCAGCACAATGCACCTAATATGAAAAACGTATGTTCTTGGGGATATCCGGATACTTTTGATCACATAGTGTAGTTATCATGGATGGAGTGGAGACTATTTCAAAGTCGTCAAGCGCACTATTGAGTTTATTTTTTTTAATAGGTTTCGATGTTATGGATTTCAGTCTCGCTACAGCGACCCTGCAGCCCTGTATGCTAACACAAAACGTTCTATAGTGTTCTACCTAAGGCTTCGAACACAGATTTATAGACGTCAGAGGTGGTGGAGCGGTTCTTGGCACTACAGTCTGGAATCGCGCGATTGCTACGGTCGCAGGTTCGAATCCTGCCTCGCGCATGTATGTGTGTGATGTCCTTAGGTTAGTTAGATTTAAGTAGAACTAAGTCCTAGGGGACTGATGACCTCAGAAGTTAAGTCCCATAGTGCTCAGTGCCATTTAACTATTTTGAACCGACTTCGTTGCTCGACACGTGACGAAGGAGATAATAGGGAAGTTATGCACAGAAAAAAGGACATAGTACGGCTTCAAACTACAAACTCATAAACGATCAGTAATTCCTAAATGATCACATACAGAAAAGGCTTGGTAAAAGGGGAAGGAGAAGTCTAATCCCTAAAGAGGTTCAGGAACATGTGACATAATACAGGACAACGGATCTAGGAAGTTTGCTATTGAAGGGCCCTAAGGAATATATACACTCCTGGAAATGGAAAAAAGAACACATTGACACCGGTGTGTCAGACCCACCATACTTGCTCCGGACACTGCGAGAGGGCTGTACAAGCAATGATCACACGCACGGCACAGCGGACACACCAGGAACCGCGGTGTTGGCCGTCGAATGGCGCTAGCTGCGCAGCATTTGTGCACCGCCGCCGTCAGTGTCAGCCAGTTTGCCGTGGCATACGGAGCTCCATCGCAGTCTTTAACACTGGTAGCATGCCGCGACAGCGTGGACGTGAACCGTATGTGCAGTTGGCGGACTTTGAGCGAGGGCGTATAGTGGGCATGCGGGAGGCCGGGTGGACGTACCGCCGAATTGCTCAACACGTGGGGCGTGAGGTCTCCACAGTACATCGATGTTGTCGCCAGTGGTCGGCGGAAGGTGCACGTGCCCGTCGACCTGGGACCGGACCGCAGCGACGCACGGATGCACACCAAGACCGTAGGATCCTACGCAGTGCCGTAGGGGACCGCACCGCCACTTCCCAGCAAATTAGGGACACTGTTGCTCCTGGGGTATCGGCGAGGACCATTCGCAACCGTCTCCATGAAGCTGGGCTACGGTCCCGCACACCATTAGGCCGTCTTCCACTCACGCCCCAACATCGTGCAGCCCGCCTCCAGTGGTGTCGCGACAGGCGTGAATGGAGGGACGAATGGAGACGTGTCGTCTTCAGCGATGAGAGTCTCTTCTGCCTTGGTGCCAATGATGGTCGTATGCGTGTTTGGCGCCGTGCAGGTGAGCGCCACAATCAGGACTGCATACGACCGAGGCACACAGGGCCAACACCCGGCATCATGGTGTGGGGAGCGATCTCCTACACTGGCTGTACACCTCTGGTGATCGTCGAGGGGACACTGAATAGTGCACGGTACATCCAAACCGTCATCGAACCCATCGTTCTACCATTCCTAGACCGGCAAGGGAACTTGCTGTTCCAACAGGACAATGCACGTCCGCATGTATCCCGTGCCACCCAACGTGCTCTAGAAGGTGTAAGTCAACTACCCTGGCCAGCAAGATCTCCGGATCTGTCCCCCATGGAGCATGTTTGGGACTGGATGAAGCGTCGTCTCATGTGGTCTGCACGTCCAGCACGAACGCTGGTCCAGCTGAGGCGCCAGGTGGAAATGGCATGGCAAGCCGTTCCACAGGACTACATCCAGCATCTCTACGATCGTCTCCACGGGAGAATAGCAGCCTGCATTGCTGCGAAAGGTGGATATACACTGTACTAGTGCCGACATTGTGCATGCTCTGTTGCCTGTGTCTATGTGCCTGTGGTTCTGTCAGTGTGATCATGTGATGTATCTGACCCCAGGAATGTGTCAATAAAGTTTCCCCTTCCTGGGACAATGAATTCATGGTGTTCTTATTTCAATTTCCAGGAGTGTATATAGGTTCTGATGTTCTGAGCAACAGACAGTTTGACTGATTCCTATCCAAGCTACTTCTAAAACTTTAAAGAAGACATGTGTTGCCCAAAGGTGGGATAATAGATAAAGATACACATCTCTCTCTCTCTCTCTCTCTCTCTCTCTCTCTCTCTCTCTCTCTCTGTCTCTCTCTCTCTTTCACACAACCACCCCCCCCACCCCCCACACAGACACAACATGTGTGCCATGTGTCATGTGGTCGTCTGGACCCCAGTATTCATGCTACCACCTCTGCGAGCAGTCATGTACATTTAGAATGGCTACATTCCTGCAAATCTTTCTGCAGTATCGCAGAAGGAACATCCAGCTTGTCGTGGCCCTATTACGCAACTTCGTTCAAACTCAATGAGGTGGTGATAATGGCGACTGTCACCATAAAGACATTCTTGACTACTTCAGCTCAGCATGTCCAACCTCCAAGTTTACTGAGTCTCAGGCCCATTACAGTGCATTTTAAAAACAAATGTCATTTTCACCTGAGCCGTGGGGGAAGTCGCTGTCGCCAGTGATTCAGTTATCTACTAGAGGCAGTAATCGCTCTCGGTCTGGCATGCGCGCTTTCTCTTTGATTTTTCGAAGTCAGTCCCGAGAGCTGAGAATCACTGTGACGGATTGCTGTGCTACGGGCCCGGGTTTGATTCGCGGCTCGGGCGGGGATTTTTTCCGCTCAGGCACGGGGTGTTGTGTTATCTTCATCATCATTTAATCCCCTTACGGCTCGCAGGTTGCCAAATGTGGCGTCAAATGTAAAAAGACCTGCACCAAGGCGGTCGAACCTGCCCCGTAAGGGGCCTCCCGGCAAATGACGCTAAATGCTGATTTCCATTTCTTTGTTTTTCCTCTTCTGGCCACTATTTAAGCGCAGCTTTTCAGGATACGGCTCTCTTGGTTTTCCCCTCCTAGGCCGTAGTGGTCGAGCTTGCCCGTTGCTTGAGGATATGTTGTGTTGGCGAGTCCTGGAGTGACCATAACGGAGGAGCATTGGTTGCTCGTGGCGCTGTGTTATGACTTGAGGAGTGTGTGGGCGGTGGACTGATGGTGACGGCTTCCGATGCACTAGCAAGTGTACTTATTGTACTGCCTCATGCTGGATGCGTGCGTATGCTATGTGGATTCCCGTCGTTTGCTGCTGCTATGGGCATCAGGTGTTTCTTTGAAGGTGTGTTTGTGGCCAATCTGATCGTAATTTGTGTTCACAACCGGAAACAGTGATTTCTATGTGATTATCCCCTCGGTGGCGGGAAGAAAGAATTCATTCTTGGTTTCCGGTATATGTTGAGAAGAGCTGTTAAGAGTGTAAAATATTGCTCAGTGACGGTAGCACTAAGCGTGAATAGCGTGATGGCTGCATGAGTAATGTGCGCAAGCCATGTTTAGTGTTAAGACAGTGCTTGTAATGTTATTTGAACATCTTATGATTTATTCTGTGGTATTTGTTTGGAATGGTCGTAGCTTGTACTATGGGTTTCTATGCTCTTGGTTCGGCAGGTGCATGTTATTAGGGTCTGCCTGTAAGAGTAAAGGAATATGAGCTGTAAATAATTTTCCAAGCTATTTATTTGAGGATGTCTTACATGTGTTAGGGATATAAAGGGTGAGAGGGCATAATTCTGAAATCAGAGGATTTGTGTTGTGTTCTTTGGTTGTTTGTCCTCGGTTTTTATGTTACAGTGTACTACGAGCTTCGGGCACAATCAGTTCCGGATTGATCAATACAGGGGGCGGAGCCTTGACTGAAGTATGTTCGGACGGCGTTAGCTCGGCCAGCTACATCTTGGTGACGCTCTGCGCTACTTGGTCGTATCCTGTCAGAGCCGCTGCTCACCCCAGTAGTTGTCAGAAGCTGAGTATTCTCTCTCGTAATTGTTTGGAGATTCCTCTGGCTAACGTGTTCAGGCTGCGCCAAGGTGCATCCCCTGTTATTAGTAGTTTGGTCACTCCTGTTGTACGGTGGGTCATCCGTCGGGCTGTGCCTGCTGTTGAGCGGAACTTAAACTGAATATTAAGATAATTGTCTTTTCTGCCTAAATATTGTTGTTATACTTAAGAGGGATTTCACGAATGTGTTCTGTGGAATAAGTCACTATATCATTGGTGGAATTCCTTTGTTCTATGATCTGTCTATTAGTCTAAAATTTTGTTCTTTTACTTGGAATTTGTCGGCAACGGTCTTGCCGCGGTGGATACACCGGTTCTCGTGAGATCACCAAAGTTGAAACGCTGTCGGGCGTGGTCAGCACTTGGATGGGTGACCATCCAGGCCGCCGTGCGCTTTTGCCATTTCTCTGGGTGCACTCAGCCTCGTGATGCCAATTGAGGAGCTACTCGACCGAATAGTAGAGGCATCGGTCAAGAATACCATCATAATGACCAGGAGAGCGGTGTGCTGACCCCACGCCCCTTCTATGCGCGTCCTCCACTGAGGATGACGCGAAGGTCAGATGGTCCTGGTGGGCCACTCGTGGCCTGAAGATAGAGTTTACTAGAAAATTGTTATCTAATACTGTGCACTGTTGCTTGTTTTACCAATTTTGGTCCCGGTATATTCCTGTTAAATTTGTGGGCAATGACGCTTGTCATCTATATTTATCTGCGACTGTATGTTATTTACTTACGAGGAGGGATCTTTAGAAAATTTGTTTCATTCCTATTATCTTACAAAGACTGTATAAGGTTTTTATTTATATTTGTTATTGGTGGCTGCTGGAAGGTCCATTTGTAAAAGATTTTGTACAGCTGTTTTTGGGGATATGTGAAACAAAACCTCGTGAACTACAAGTCAGTGTTTGCGTTTTCTTGTGAATAACATCCCACATCATTTTCGTGACGCTGTTAATGCCGCTCTTATGCGACTGGCGCGAAATACGAGTAGCCATCATCTTGCAGATGTCGCACAGTTCCATGTTGGTGCTGTAATTTTCTTCCGTCGGTGCGTAGAAGTGTTACAGAGCTGACTTGCTTGTAAGATAACTACAGACACTCTTCAGTTTCCTAACATTCCTTTTAAATAATCTCATGGGTTACGCGGCACGAAAATTATAAAACGAAGTAACTGATGATACATCGCAAGAACACATAAAAGACCAGTACTGCACAGAAAAAAAGCCCCATAATCGCGAAAAACTGTCATAATCCGAAGATGAAGAATATGAGCTTGAAATGTGTCGGAGGATAACAATTAAATTGTATCTGGATGGCTGTTGTTTCCAACTAGCTTTTATACTGCTGCTTTAAGGTGTTTCGCCTGATGAAATCTATTTTTAGCTACAAACAACTTCCATTCTGTCTCGCTGTCGAAGCCTGGTAGCGTGTTGCTTCTACTGTTCGCATTCGGAGGAAACAAACTGGGACTCGTTCCGTCTCCTGACCACACCTTACGTCGGCCCATTGTCGGAGTTCGTCCTTCCAGAGTTTCTGCCAGCAATACACCCTCGGCAACGGCAGCTCATTAATACGGCCGACAGCACCGCTACGGGCCGTGAACGCTCCAGTAACCGGTCGTTTTAATCTCGGTTAGTAAGCCCGATGGCCGTCGGGAGGCGCGCAGAACAGCGCCCGCCCGCGCCCGGTGGAATATTTATTTTTGGAGTTTTCTCCGCTCACGCCGCGCCGGGACAACAAAAGCAGTCACGTGCCGGCCGCTGACAGCTGCGCCCGTCTCGCCGCTTCCGCATTTTCGCTTTCGCCTCACTTTTTACTTTCTGCTTCGCCAGAGTCCAAACAAATATCAAGCAGCAATTTTCCGTAATACCTTTTGTTTCTGCTAGTGATGACTTTTGACGGGTGCAGAGGCTGTACTGGTGTCGTGTATCGTAACAGTAAATGGAAGTTTGTTATCGGATTATATATACTCAGCGCAACGCTACTTTCAACATCTAGAGGGAATCGATTGTCGCTATTTAGATGCAAAATTTAGTGGTACAAAATAAAAAATTATATACGGGCTGTTATGAGGCTATTTAGAAAGTTCGGTCTGAGACGAGGTTAACGCTTAATCAGTGAAAGACCACTCCGGCGAAGGATGAAACTTAGAGAAGAATATAGCACTGATAGCACAAGATAGAACTTTTGTGTCACTATTTTGAGCGTCAATATAGCCACTGGCGATGTAACACGTTATAAAACGAGATACAGTACAATAGTAGAGGAGTTTCGAACAAGTTTGGTGGCTTTAATTTACGAAAATGATTGAATTTCTTCGAAAGAGATAGGGATCTAGTACCTAAACAGCGAAAGATTAATCATTCTTTACGTCTTGTTATTAGCATTAGCAGAATCTGAATGAAACCTAAAACACACAAGATGTAAGAGCGGTATAATGCTAGTCTCGTAGGTCATTTCTTAGTATAAATCACTTTGTGGATCTGGGTTGGTTGCTTGCTTGCTTGATTGATGTTGAAAAGGGGACGCAAAAAGCGAGTTAGGAAAGGATGGGGAAGTAAATCCACCGTGCCCTTTCAAAGGAAGCATCCCAGCATTTGCGTAAAACGATTTAAGGATATCACGGGAAACGTACATACCGATGACGGGCCACGCGATTGAGTTGACGTCCTCCCGAATGCGAGTCCAGTATGTTAACCACCGAGTGTGGATCTTCTTGGAGAGCATGCATAGAGAAATACCGATGTACAAATATATAAAAATTGGAGACTGTTCAGCTGTATAAGTCTCCAACTTAAGAAAATCATCTTTACAGTATAATATTTTTAAAAGTTCTTTTGCGTTTCTGTTAAATTGTTACACAATATGCAAATAGAACGTGACACTTTTAAACCACTGTATTACTTGTGTCCTGATTAGGTGGCTGGTAAGGTTCTTGCCTCCCATGCAAACGGGCACGAGTTCGATTAGCGGTAAGGTTGGAGATTTTCTCCGCTCGGGGAATGGGTGTTGTGTCGTCCTCATCATCCTCTTTTAATCACCATCGGCGTGCAAGTCGCCCAATGTGTCGTCGACTAAAATAAGACTTGCACTTGACACCGACCTCCCCCTGAAACTTTAAAGCCTGATGTCTGGCAACGTAATTTTAGAAAAAACTTTCTTGTTAATGTGTTCATTCTATAAACTATGTGTGTCCTTAGGAAGTCAGATCTGGAAGCTGGTGAGATCTGGAGACATTGAATAAGAGTGCCTAACAGTTCTTTCCTCCAAACTGTCTTGTAAAGTTGTGTCCTCAGCGTAGAAGACAGCTCGTCGGTCGTGGGCTCTTCTTCGGCGCATGCTGCTATGCTGTCATCTCGAACCTATATGATTGCGCTTTGTTTGGGATGCCACTTGCCCAGGTAAGTCTCTGTATCTACAGAGGGCAAGATCTGTAGTACTGACAATTATGGTAGGCGACACTTATCAATAATTTGTCCAGTATAACCATTATTTAAATCTTCATACGTTTTACACTGTCTTTTACAGTATCCTACATGGCTTTCTTAATTATACGGTAACAACTTCCCGATATGTTGGCGAAAATACATGTTCAATTGCGGAGGAACTCATAAAATATCATCCGAAATTGTGCTAAACTATTCTATGAAACTCATTTCGAGCAGTTAGCTGATGAGCCCAAGCGAGTAATAAACGGTTGTGAAAACACACTTGACCTCTTAGCAACAAATACTCCTGAGTTAATACCGAGCATAAAAACCGATTCACTGATTTCTGAACACAGGATTGTCGTAGAGAGACTGAATTTTGTAACCCCCAAATCCTCGACAAATAAGCGAGAAATATAACTATTCAAAAAAGCAGATAAAAATTCAGTAGACGCCTCCTGAGAAACAATCTCCACACATTCCAAATTAATAATACAAGTGTATACCACATTTGGCTTGAATTCAAAGAAACAGTATCGGCAGTAATTGAGAGATTTATACCAAATAAATTAACAAACGACTGAGCTGATCCTGTTACAGAAGCTCAAAATTTAGCACGGACTTCAATGTGAGTTGCTTATAACAGTTTCCACAACTAAACTTTGTCTAGAAACCTGGCAGAAAATCCAAAGAGACTCTGATTGTATGTGGAGTATGTTAGCGGCAAGAAACAATCAATGCCTTCTCTGGGCGATAGTAATGGAGACACTATCGAAGACAGTGCTGCCAAAGCAGTGTTACTGAACCCAGCTATCTGAAATGTCTGCACAAAAGAAGACGAAGTATATATTGCAGAATTCGAATCGAGAACAGCTGCCAACATGATTAATGTAGAAGTAAATATCCTCTGACTAGTGAAGTAACTTAAATCACTTAATAAAAGCAAGTCTTCTGGTCCAGACTGTATACCAATTAGGTTCCTTTCGGAGTATGCTGATGCATTAGCTCCATACTTAACAATCATATTCAACCGTTCGCTCGACGAAAGATCCATACCCAAAAAACTGGAAAGTTACACACGTCACACCAATATTTGAGAAAGGTAGTAAGAAAATGCAGTAAGTTACAGGCCCATATCGTCAACGTCGATATGCAGCAGGCTATTGGAACATATATTTTTTGAACATTATGAATTACATCGAAAAAAACTGTCTATTGACACACAGTCAACATGAATTTAGAAAATATCGTTCCTGTGAAACACAACTAGCTCTTTAATCACATGAAGTGTTTCAGTTCTATTGATAAGGGATTTCAAATCGATTCCGTATTCCTGTGTTTTGGCTTTTGACACTCCACCTATCATCATATACGACCATTCCCTATCATCATATACGAATGGTCGACTTCCGTGGTCCATTCAAAACTCTTTCATTATCATTTATATACAGGTGGTGGACTTTTCAGGTCGACCCAAAACTCTTTCTCCGTCATTTTAACTGTGGTTGGACTCATCCTAACCAAAATATACACTCCTGGAAATGGAAAAAAGAACACATTGACACCGGTGTGTCAGACCCACCATACTTGCTCCGGACACTGCGAGAAGGCTGTACAAGCAATGATCACACGCACGGCACAGCGGACACACCAGCAACCGCGGTGTTGGCCGTCGAATGGCGCTAGCTGCGCAGCATTTGTGCACCGCCGCCGTCAGTGTCAGCCAGTTTGCCGTGGCATACGGAGCTCCATCGCATTCTTTAACACTGGTAGCATGCCGCGACAGCGTGGACGTGAACCGTATGTGCAGTTGACGGACTTTGAGCGAGGGCGTATAGTGGGCATGCGGGAGGCCGGGTGGACGTACCGCTGAATTGCTCAACACGTGGGGCGTGAGGTCTCCACAGTACATCGATGTTGTCGCCAGTGGTCGGCCGAAGGTGCACGTGCCCGTCGACCTGGGACCGGACCGCAGCGACGCACGGATGCACGCCAAGACCGTAGGATCCTACGCAGTGCCGTAGGGGACCACACCGCCACTTCCCAGCAAATTAGGGACACTGTTGCTCTTGGGGTATCGCCGAGGACCATTGGCAACCGTCTCCATGAAGCTGGGCTACGGTCCCGCACACCGTTAGGCCGTCTTCCGCTCACGCCCCAACATCGTGCAGCCCGCCTCCAGTGGTGTCGCGACAGGCGTGAATGGAGGGACGAATGGAGACGTGTCGTCTTCAGCGATGAGAGTCGCTTCTGCCTTGGTGCCAATGATGGTCGTATGCGTGTTTGGCGCCGTGCAGGTGAGCGCCACAATCAGGACTGCATACGACCGAGGCACACAGGGCCAACACCCGGCATCATGGTGTGGGGAGCGATCTCCTACACTGGCCGTACACCTCTGGTGATCGTCGAGGGGACACTGAATACTGCTAGGTACATCTATACCGACATCGAACCCATCGTTCTACCATTCCTAGACCGGCAAGGGAACTTGCTGCTCCAACAGGACAATGCACGTCCGCATGTATCC
The DNA here is from genome assembly GCF_023897955.1 of Schistocerca gregaria. NCBI lineage: Eukaryota > Metazoa > Arthropoda > Insecta > Orthoptera > Acrididae > Schistocerca > Schistocerca gregaria. The sequence continues at coordinate 336,712,649 of NC_064927.1, forward strand.
CGTGCCACCCAACGTGCTCTAGAAGGTGTAAGTCAACTACCCTGGCCAGCAAGATCTCCGGATCTGTCCCCCATTGAGCATGTTTGTTAATGGATGAAGCGTCGTCTCACGCGGTCTGCACGTCCAGCACGAACGCTGGTCCAACTGAGGCGCCAGGTGTAAATGGCATGGCAAGCCGTTCCACAGGACTACATCCAGCATCTCTACGATCGTCTCCATGGGAGAATAGCAGCCTGCATTGCTGCGAAAGGTGGATATACAGTGCACTAGTGCCGACATTGTGCATGCTCTGTTGCCTGTGTCTATGTGCCTGTGGTTCTGTCAGTGTGATCATGTGATGTATCTGACCCCAGGAATGTGTCAATAAAGTTTCCCCTTCCTGGCACAATGAATTCACGGTGTTCTTATTTCAATTTCCAGGAGTGTACATGTACTGCAATGGAAACGTCATCGCTGCATGTAATCACTCGCAGATCATGTACCAATTGTTGATAATAAAGTTTAATGTAATTGTGTCTGGACCATTATGATTTGTTTTGTTCTAATTGTGTCTACTTATTTGGTTTGGTGAAGTCCTCTTCCTCTGCGTCAGCTGGATAAAGATATTTTGTTTTTTTCTATATATATCCAAATGCAATTTCTTGGTGTTTCATAACATGCACAAACAATTTCAGTACGTAGTTTGTGGGGTGTTCTCCTGCCTGTATGGATGATGATTTTACGTCTTATAGCCTAGGTTCTGTACTTGTTTTGCCAACTTTATGCTGCATGTTATCTTTTGTAATACACAGGTATAGTCTATGCTGGTTGCTTAACTATTCAATTAGTATGTCTTTTGTTTCAATCGATCCCTTTTTTGGTCTCTGGTCTTGAATAGGGAAGAATGATAGACAACTGACTTTAGTTCAGGATGATGAAGATGGAAGAGCTAACAGCATGAAAAGGAATTGAGTAAACTGTTAGTTAACTCGGGTACCTGGTAGGCGTCAGCTGCTTACGAACGCAAGGAGTGCTATTTCCCCCTGAGGTTTCACTGTTTCTGATGAAACATTTTGATATCAAGATTGTTATACAGATCCTCTGCTCTGTCCTGTCTTAGGGTTTGCCACCTCCACAGCACTATGGTGTGCCACTCTAATTATCCTATATGGACCCTCATATGTTTCATGGAACTTCTTGGCTCCGACGGTATTTGAGGACCTCGGTCTGGGTTTAATTAGCACCAGTCCTAAATGGTTCAAAAAGCAGTGAGCATTATGGGACTTAACATCTGAGGTCATCATTCATCTAGACTTAGAACTACTTAAACATAACTAACCTAAGAATATCACGCACATCCAAGCCTGAGGCAGGATTCGAACCTGCAACCTAGTAGCGGCGCGGTTCCAGACTGAACCGCCTAGAACCGCTCAGCCACAACGGCCAGCTAGAACCAATTCATCAACTTGGTACAATACCTATCTGATTTGCTGATCATGTTTACTCATATGTTTAGACGACTTTATCTTCTTTAATGTCAGCTTTGTTTTCTCTTGAGAAAATATTTCATCTCTGTATGGAAAGCTAATTAATTGCTCAATAATACTGGGCATCCTTTCCCCTGTCATCAGTTCATTTGTAAGTAGTTCTGTGGTCGAATGAGGCAACTCATTGACTGTTCTTTCAAACTCTTCCACATATCCTACCAGGTATAATGATTCTTAGCGCAGTAGGTTTTAAATAATCAATTGCATTATCTCATCACTCTCTTGCTCATGTTGGACTGAGGATGGTAATTTGAAATGTAAATCGGTGTTATGTCTAAGTCATTCAACATTCACTTCCCATATATATTGAAGTGAATTGCTTTCGCTTATCGCTAATGATTCTCTCGGATTACCCTACCTTGGTAACATAGTCATTCTTTAGTTTATCTGTTACCGAAATACCAGTGGCCTTTCTCAATGGATGCAATTGCACGTGCTTTGACATCATATCCAACACCACAAATAAATATTTATACCCTCCTCGTGATATGGGAAGGGGGCCATATAAATCCACGCTCACTTTCCGATACTTTGGTCGGAATCACGTTATGCCTTTACATTCTATTGCTAGAATTAGTCTCTTGATATCTAATGCACATTTTCAATACTGTCCTGATTTTCTTTTCAATATTAATGAAGCATCGGTTTTCCTTTATCTTTTGTGCACATTTTTTTCGTACCAAATTGCGAATATGTGCAGTATATAAACCTGATTAGGTTACTCATACACTATTTCAGTCAATAGACTTTCCACTGCTTTTTTTCAGTATCTGTTCTATTACACAAGATCCCTTTGTATATTATATAATATTTCCTAATACGTTATCCTTTGATAAGCTTAATATCCTATTCCTTATATTGTTCCTTCCTTAGGTTTTGCAGAATGGCTCGAAATTTCACCTCATTCTTTTCTTGTGTGAGGTACACAATTGATACCTCCTTTTGCACTGAATCATTAATGTCTGCTTTGTCCATTCCTACAGGTAACGTAGATAAAGTGTCCGCCACTATGTTATTTTCTCCAGGAAGGTATTTTTTCATCAGTCTTCTGACTGGTTTCATGCGGTCCGCCATGAATTCCTCTCCTGTGCTAACCTCTTCATCTAACAGCTCAGAGTAGCACTTATAAACTTACGTCCTGAATTATTTCTTGCATGTTTTCCAATCCCTGTCATCCTCTACTGTTTTTGCCCTCTACAGCTCCCTCTTGTAAAATGGAAGTCATTCCCTCATCTCTTAACAAAGGTCTTATCATCCTGACCCTTCTCCTTACCAGTGTTTTCCACATATTCCTTTCCTCTTCGATTCTGCGCAGAACCTCCTCATTACTTTCCTTATCACTCCGCCTAATTTTCAACATCGCCTGTAGCACATCTCCAATGCTTCGATTTTCTTCAGTTCTGGTTTTCCCACAGTCCATGTTTCACTACCGTACAATGCTGTACTAAAGACGTACATACTCAGGAAATTCTTGCTAAAATTAAGGCCGATAGTTGATATTAGTAGACTTCTCTTGGCCAGGAATGCCGTTTTTGCTATTTTTTGTCTGCTTTTGATGTCTTCCTTGCTTCGTCCTTCATTAATTATTTTACTGCCTAGGTAGCAGAATTCCTTAACTTCATCTACTTCGTGACCATCAGTCCTGATGTTACGATCCTCGCTGTTCTCATTTCTACTACTTCTCATTACCGTTGTCTTTCTTCGATTTACTCTCAGTCCGTACTCTATACTCATTAGACTGCCCATTCCGTTCAGCAGATCATGTAACCCTTCCTCAGTTTCACTCAAGATAGCAATGTCATCAGCGATTCGAATCACTGATATCCTTCCACCTTGAATATCAGTTCCAATCCTGAAACTTTCTTTTATTTCCATCATTGCTTCTTCCATGTACAGATTGAACAGTAGGGGTGAAAGTCTACCTCCTTGTCTTACACACTTTTTAATCCGACCATTTCGTTCTTGATCGTCTACTCTTATTATTCAATCTTGGCTGTTGTGCAAATTGTATATCAACCGTCTCTCTCTACAGCTTACCCCAACTTTTTTCAGAATTTCGAACACCTTGCACCATTTCGCATTGTCGAACGCATTTTCCAGGTCAACAAATCGTATGAACGTATCTTGATTTTCCTTTAGTCTTGTTTCCATTTTTAACCTCAACGTCAGAATTGCCTCTGTCGTGTCTTCAAGTCGTGCCTTTACTTTTCCTAAAGCCAAACTGATCCTCATCTGGCACATCCTCAATTTCCTTTTGTATCCTTCTGTATACTACTCTTGTAAGCATCTTGGCTGAATGACCTGTTAAGCTGATTGTGCGATAATTCTCGCACTTGTCAGCTCTTGCAAGTTTTCGGAATGATCTGGAGGTTATTTTTCCGAAAGTCGGATGGTATGTTACCAGACTGATCCATTCTACACATCAAAGTGAATAGTCGTTTGTTGCCACTTTCCTCAATGATTTTAGAAATTCTGATGGAATGTTATCTATCCCTTCTGCCATATTTTATCTTAAGTCCTCTATAGCTCTTCTAAATACTAATTCTAATAATGTATGCACTATCTCTTCCAAATCGAATCCTGTTCCTTCTTCTATCATATCAGACAAGTCTCCCCCCGCATAGAAGCTTTCAGTGTATTCTTTCCAACTATCAGCTCTCTCCTGCGCATTTAATAGTGGAATTCCCGTTGCACTCTTTATGTTATCCCCCGTGCTTTTAATGTCACTGAATGTTGTTTTGACTTTCCTGTAGTCTGCGTCTGTCCTTTCAACAATCATTTCTTTTTCGATGCCTTCACATCTTTCCTGCAGCTATTTCATCTTAGCTTCCGTGCAGTTCCTATTTATTTCATTCCTCGCTGACTTGTATTTCTGTATTCCTGAGTTTTCTGGAACATTTCTGTACTTCCTTCTTTCATCGATCAATTGAAGTACATTCATTGTATCTGTGTTTTCCTACCCAACTTCTGTGATGGCCCTATTTAGAGATGTACCTTCCTGTTCAACTCTACTCCCTACTGTGCTATTCCTTATTGCTGTATCTATAGCCTTAGAAAGCTTGAACCATATATCTTCATTCCCTAGTACTTCCGTATCCACTTCTTTGCGTATTGATTATTGCTGACTTATCTCTTAAACTTCAGCCCACTCTTCATCACTATTATATTATGATCTGAGTCTATATCTGCTCCTGGGTACACAATGAAATCCAATATCTGATTTCAGAATCTCTGTCTGGCCATGATCTAATCTAACTGAAATCTTCCCATATCACCCGTCCTTTTCCAAGTATACCTCCTCCTCTTGTGATTCTTGAACAATGTATTCGCAGTTACTAGCTGAAACTGGTTACAGAACTCAATTAGTCTTTCTACTCTCTTATTCCTTGTGTCAAGCCCATATTCTTCTGTAACCTTTACTTCTACTCCTTCCCCTACAACTGCATTACAGTCCCCCATGGCTATTAGATTTTCATTCCCATTTACACTTACTTTATCTCTTCATCTTTAGCTTGCGATGTCGGCATGTACACCTGAATTATCGTTGTCGGTGTTGGATTGCTGTCGATTCTGAAGAGAACAACCCTGTCACTGATCTGTTCAAAGTAACATACTCTCTGACCTACGTTTTTATTCATAACGAATCCTAATCCTGTTATACCATTTTCTGCTGCTTTGATATTACCCTATACTCATTTGACCAGAATTTTAGTCTTGTCTCCAATTCATTTCACTGACCCCTATTACATTTAGATTGAGCCTTTGCATTTCCCTTTTCAGATTTTCTAGTTCCCCTACCACGTTCAAGCTTCAGACATTCCAGCTCCGACTCGTAGAACGCTTTCCATCCGTTGGTTATTCAATTTTTTTCTCTTGTTGACCTCTCCCTTGGCAGTCCCTCCCGGAAATCTGAATGAGGGAACATTCCGCAATATTTTGCCAGCGGAGAGATCACGATGACCTTCCAGGAAGGTACCCGATAGTAAAATCGTACTCCTGGAGATCAATAGCCCGTCTGGTCAATCTGTTGTGGCTCAGTGTACTACCTATAAGGAAATATAAGGCCTTATGACCAGTGTAAACCTTAATTCCCTCCCCCCTCTCCCCCATGAGATAATATGTAAATTCGTTTATTGCAAAGACTCCTGCCAAAGCCTCCGTTTCTGTGACATAATATTTTCTTTCCCATTTATTTAATATTCTACTGGGAAAACATATCGTCTTCTTCTCCATTCTTCCATTATTTTCGATAAACTGGCAAAGATGAGGCCCCAAACCGTATTCCGAACTGTCTGCAAAGAAAAGCACAATCGCCTACTTACATTTGGATGCGCTGACATGATGCTTTTACATAATTCGTCTTTTATCTTTTGAAACTCTTTAGTATACACCCAAGTGGCATTCTTTTTAGTTAAGCCCATCAATTCCTGTCTAATATTTTGCAAATTTGAGATAGAATCCGGTGAGCCCTAAAAATGCTTTAAACTGCTTTTTGGTCTGAGGCTGTGGGAAATTTGTAATGGCTTCAAGTTTGTCAGTGTCAGGCTTGATGTCTTCCGCTGAAATGTCATGTCCTAAAAATTTAATTTCACCTTTTCTGAAGTCGTACTTGTCAAGGTTAGCAGTAGTATAATTACTCTGAAATTTATGAAGAACTTCTTTCAAAATTTCATTATGTTCCTCCCAACTTTTGGCAGTAATTAGAATGTCATCTATGTAGACTGTGATTTTGTCTAGTAGCTGTTCTCCTAGCATTTTATCCAACATGCATATGAAGGCTGATATTGACATTTTCAGACTAAATAGCCACACTGAAATGATTACTTCTTCCTTCATATACAAACGCTGTGTATTTTCTACATTTCTGAGGTAGAAGTGTTTGCCTGAATCTGGCAGTAAGTCTATGCCTGTCAGTATCTTGCCGCCATAGAACTTCTGCACCAATGCCTCTAACGCTTCAGGCTCATACACTTGTGGCTGTATTATTTTGTTCAATGTCCGGGCATCGAGTGTTATTCTAACTAAGTTATTCTTCTTTGTTACATTGATGAGAGGACTGCTACTCACGTTCAGTTCTTCTCTCACTATCACCAATTCTAGTTTCATGAAATTCAACTGTGTTCTGTAAATGTTTAAAATTAGGATTAACTTTTGTTATGACCTCTTTTGTTGCTTCTACTTTATCAGCTAGTAACTTTTGCCCCTGTTCTGTTATCTTTTCTTCTAGCCCAGATACTATCACCCTCAATATTTCAACCATACCTCTATTATTACCTTGTGTAGGCAAAGCATCAGCTGATGCTGTTTGTTGATTGATTAGCAATAGCGTTGTCAGAATCATTCACCTTATTTATCTTACCGTTAAGATTCATGTCATCTACGTCAGAATCCACCTCTCCATATTCACTATCGCTACTATTTGAAATTATGTTTCCTTGGAAAACTTCAGTATCTACAGTCAGATGATTCTGGTAAATGGTTATCATCCATTTTATTTTACTTATTTTACTTGTATCGCTGGTTTCATCTGGCATTCCCAGTAATTGGTTTACCTCTTCATTTTCATTACCCTGAGGCTGCACTGCCTCTCTACTTCTACCATTGTACCGCGTTTCACTTTCCCCCGACATTTTGTTATTAAAGAAATTATTACAAAGCAATTTAACAATATTCTCAAAATACCCTATGGTTGTCAATGCAAGCTTCCTCTCGCTAGCTGTAAAGTGATTAACATACACGCTGCCTTCTTCTCCGGCGCGTGGATGCTGCTCGCCACATTCGTTTCGTCATGTTGGGTGTCTTAGGCTGCTGTATTCGACCACAGATATCTATCCCTGCCATTCGCCGCTCTCTGACGTTGGACCTCAGTTGGTGGAAGCGACAGGTGTTGCGTTCAAGTCATTCACCTCGCCCGCTGTACGCTGCTCCGCTAACAGCTCGATGAAGCGTTGTTTCTCTTAACGGGGAAATAAAACGTAATCCCTTTCGACAGCGCACACACAACGTAATCCCTTTGGACCGTGCACACGCATATAACTTTGCACTTCGATCTGCGTTTTGGCGTTTCCACTTTCAACTACGCGATGCGGATTAATTAGTGGCATTTATAAATTTTGTTGCCTAACAGTTGAAAGAATCTTACGAAAGTTGAAATAAGTTATAAATTCACACTTCACCCAGCGTCGGTTTTTATCTTTTTCACTGTTTATACACTGTTAATATGGGCGTTTCATGATAATCATTACAGCCCACTGTTCTATGATTTTCACGTCTCACCCAGTACACACTTCTCGTTAACGGAAAGTGGCCTCTTCCTTAAATACATGTTCCCCACAACGGATGCCACGTATAAATTATGCAAGGTCTTTGGAAGTCAGATCTGGAAGCTGGACAGATCTGGAGAGATTGAATAGGAGTCCCTAACAGTTCTTTCCTCCAACCTGTCGTCTCTTTAACTGTGTCCCCTGCGCAAATAACAGCTCGTCGGTCGTGGGCTCTTCTTCGGCGGATGCTGCTATACTGTGACATCGAAACTGTGATTGTGCGTTTTATGTGATGCCACTTTCTGTCTCTGTATCTATAGAGGGCAATAACTATGGTACTGACAATGATGGCGACACTTCTCACTAATGTATCTTCACTATTATTTAATAACTGTCTTTTACAACAATCGACACAGCTTTCCTAATTGTATGGGAACTTTTCTTACCATTTCCGATGTAGGGTACGACTTGGCCGCCTCGAAACAGAGATGCTTGTGGGGCTCTGAAGAACGCCCGAAACAGTCTTACATGAATGCCCGAAACAGTCTGACTAGCGCAGCCGAAGTACTTCGTCTCCCAGGTGAACCGAGGATGTCTGAAGCACTTCGGTTGCAATATTGTTATTCTTATGTTTCTCATAACTAGTGAAAGTAAATAAACAAAAACGATAAACACGTTGAGTAACCATGAGAAATTGTCGTACTGAAAACTGGGTTAAATACAATGAAAAGTATATAAATAATAAACAAGATAAATAAGAGAAGTTTGGTGTTTTGGCGCCTAACACCCGAATGTGCTCAGCAGTCAGAAGCAAGTTCAGTATAATATGCGGACTCTCCCGTGCGAATGGTGCATACTACACCATCTGTAGCTTGTATCCTAACTCCACTTTTGTACCATTGCCTAAATCACGTTTATGAAGCTGTATCAAGGCGAGCTTCCAGCAAACTAAAATGCTAGTGGCCACAGGCAGGAATATCACAAATCCCACGAAAGACATTTCTCTTGTCTCTGTTGTTCATCCGATTATGATTATATTGAGATACAATTAATGGTTAAAAGTTGGTTTGTCAGCGAAAATGAAATCGTGATCCAAATCATGAGACAGCTACTACTCACTCTGTAATGCAAAACGCAGTATCTGAAAGAAGGTAATATACGTTTCGAAATTAATTCAAAGTCCGTTATATGAACAATATAAATTTTATTATTCTAAGTTACTCAGAGGTTTTCGTAAAAATATTTGCCGTGTATCGCTTTGATTACCGATATACTAAGAGCAGTCCTTTGTTTGAACACTGTCTAGTGGGATCTGCTGCAAGATATCGCGTTGCCTGATGTACTCGCAAATACAAGTCGTCTTAATGAATTATTGAATTCATCAGTCACGAAATGTTCAATCTTCTTTTGTTAAGTTACATTCATAATTTTTATCAGTCTTAGAACAAACTTTTCCAGCACCCCACAATAATGATTTAATAATTGCTAAAAAAAGTGGCTACGTGTGACCAGACTTCTGGAGCCACTTTCGCTCTTTGAAATGATGTACCGCTTTCCGTATTCACCCGAAAATGGACGAGCTACAGCTCCGGTCCCTTGTAATTATTGTACTGTTGTTCCATTTTTGGTTTCTCTTGTAAAAGCTTATTCATTTTACAAATCGGTTAATTTGTAAATAAAACATTTATCATTATATATTATTAAATAAATCAGTTCTGTGAAAGTTAAATTGGTGGGTCCTCCCTTCCATGTTTTCCTTCATACCAGTAAATGCCACGTCTCAATAATCTTCATCATTACACTATCCGGTCCGAAGTACTGGGGACAGGCAAATTAATACGAAAAACTGTACTTACTTGGAAGTGATCTGTTAATAAGGGGTAGGACCCCCATTCCCCCCGCAGTACAGCTGCGATTCTTGTTGGTACATTGGCGTATGATGATTATATTGTCTCCAGTGCCGTGTTACGCCACTCGTCAATCAGCACCTAGTTAGAGATAGGTCTTGGGGAACAGCATTTGAATCATGGGTTGCACTTGACTACCTAAAATGTTCACGTAATCGTTGGCTGTAATACGGCCCTTGAGAGTAGTGATGAGACCAATAGAATACCATGATATGGCTACCCACACCATCACAATTGCATCTTCGTGCTTAACCGTTGGATCAAGAAATCAGGATTGTAGGATTCTTTTGGCGCTTTCCAGACGTAAACCCAGTCCGCTGTAGGACATAACGAACACGTTGACTCGTCTGACTATATGACCTGTTGATCACCCGTCATGGAGTTATGCTCCTGACACCATGTTTTACGATATTTTGCGTTGTTTGTCGTCACTAATGGTATCGGTGTAGCAGCTCGTCCATGAGTTCTCTGCGGAACGTGTCGATAGATACGGATTTCGAAGGTGCCTATCGAGGTCGGCTAGCTGCCGTAGTTTTGTGATGTTTTGACATAATTCGTCTTAGCGTACGACAATCTGTGTCATTTAATTTTGATTTGCGCCCACTGATATGTTCACACGATGATTTCTCTCCATGTTTTGTGTGGTCTGCCATGACTGTTGAAACAGTTGCTCTTGAAACATTCAATAAGTTGGCTTTCTTAGTTACTGATGCTCCAGCCAATCGGGCCTCGACAATCAGTCCTCTATGGATATCTATAAGGTCTTTCATTGCTCTTCGACCTCAGCGTCTGAACGCAAATACGAAATGTGCAGTACTCGTAAAAAAAACCGCACTGATGCCTAGTCCGTACTGAATACTCACAGTCTAGCGAGATACGTGTTGTTGACCGTCAGACACAGCCATCCCATCACTATCACTGTTCACATTATTTTGTCTGTCCCCTGTATGTCTACAATCCAACATCTGATATTAGAATATCTGTCCGACCATGATGTAGTGTCAGAGTATTTTCAATGTATGCCTTCTCCTCTTTTTGGAACAGTGTATTCGCTGTAACTAGCGGAAATTTGTGGCAGAGCTCAATTAATCTTTCTCTTCTATCATTAATATTCCCCAGTGTATATCCTCTTGTAACTACTATGAGTTTTCTATTGCTTCTCCCTTTACACACTTACTTACACTTTCTATCTCCTCCTCCTGTGCTTGTGACGTCTGTATGAATACGTGAGAAAATGTTGCTGACGTAGCTTTGCTGTTGATTCTACTGAGAGAAACCCTGGCCCTGCCTTACTTTCTTTCCACAGCGGTTCTTACTACAGTTATACCACGTTCTGCAGCTGTTGCTACTACCCTGTATTCGTATGGCCAGAAATCACCTTCTCCCCATTTCACTCACTGATCTTCGCTATGTCTGGACCAGTGTTTACACATTCTGCCCTATTTTCATGTTCACAATGAGCCTTACTGCCGTTATACAAGTATCTGCTGCTGTTGCTGTTACCATACAATCGGCTGGCCAGATATCGTCATCTTTCCATTTCACTTCACAGATCTTCAGTATATCCAGACCGAGCCTTGGCATTTTCCTTTTAAAATTTTCTAGGTTCTCTATCACATTCAAACATCTTTCATCACACGCTCCGGCTCGTAGTATGGTAGGCTTTCTTTGGCTATTATGTTGTCCTCTCATGCTTATCCTCTCTTTAGCAATGTTCTCCCGGAGACCTGTGAGAGACTAATCTGTAATCTTTTGTCACAGGCTAGATGATCAAGATACTTTTTTCTGTGGATGCAGGATACGTATCCTTAATGCAGTGCAACCTATTGCCATCTTCATGCTCCTGCCGTTGATGACTGGTGTTTCTTTTGATTTTAATGGCAGATTCACATCCCAAGGGAAATAGATTGCCCAGGAGTTTTATCTGCTAATCCACGTTCTTTTATCCGCGCCGTTGGCAGAGCGCTAGTGACTCCTAACACCAGAATTCTTCGTCCGCCATTGGTGATAATTTTTATTCAAAATGTCAGCAGGGATAATTATCGAACTCGTGTCCGAGAACGCTTGGATTTATTAGTCAGTGACTGTGCTCCTAGACCACATATGTCTGTTTACTGTTGTTACACACTGGCCCATTTCCAAGTTAGTCAAACCTTTCAATACTTTTCTATACCAATATACAATTCCAATACGCTACTTTAAAAATATGTATGGGTGCTTCTCTGTCAGTTTTTCTGTGGGATAATAGTGTGCTTTTGAGCACTACGGGAATACTACAATACTGCGTCAGCTAATTGGGCAATACTGGATAGCCGTACATTGTGCATTACTGTAGACTGTTTTATAGAGTAACGTCCTTTCACGAACAAAATCGTGCTGCTCTGTCTGCCCTTCCAGCAAATTACTTCACTTCGTAGCACTCAGAGGCGGCCAGAAGTTTCGCAGGCTGCCGGATTACCCAGAGGGCCCGCTGTTAGCAGTACGGCGTGTTCCGCTGCGAACGGCTTACTGCCGCTTGTTTTCAAATATCGCTTCCGCGAAACACGTAATTAGACCCGAAGCTACTGTCTCCACCTCTTATGCTTGTCCAGACCGTGGGTTCAGCACACTACACTCAGTACACGGCAAAATGAAGTCACCCTCATACTGTCTGTGGACTCTTGACACTAAGGAATACATTTATTAAATTATAACTCTGTATGTAGCCCAATGTACTAAATACGAACAACAACCTGTCCAACAAAGCTGTTTCTTGTGGGCTGTCAGGATGTTTCGTGCTGATATTGTTCCTCTGATAACGGTCAATATTATTAGGTTTCCTTACCTAAGCCGGTAAAAACAGAACCCTTACCAAACCCGGAACACATGCAAAATGGTTCAAATGGCTCTGAGCACTATGGGACTCAACTGCTGTGGTTATCAGTCCGCTAGAACGTAGAAGTACTTAAACCTAACTAACCTAAGGACATCACACACATCCATGTCCGAGGCAGGATTCGAACCTGCGACCGTAGCAGTCGCGGACTGCGCGCCTAGAACCGCGAGACCACCGCGGCCGGCGGAACACATGCAGCATCACTTTATATTACTTACGGAGGAGTAGAGTTCCTTGGTGGTCCTGTACTCTCACCTGATTAATTGTGTTGTAAATTTTGTGGTTTTATTTACGTAGCTCGAAACAGAGATTCACAAACGCCACTGGCCACTAAAGTCATTTGATTAAACGTTCTGTGTTTCAATTTACGGTGACCTTCATGTGTGCCATTTTCTGAACTCAGAGCATTTATCGGAAATATTATACTCTTTGGTTAAAATGATAGGTACTGTTTTACAGATATAAATACTGCGGTGATTTACGCCAAATATTTTGATACTCACAGATTCACTCACTAAAGTATATAGAGTACTTCATGTTGTCCTAGAAGCTGCAATTTGGCAAGAATCAATGATGCATAGTACAAGCAAAGGCAAAGAAATAGAAAGCTGTTAATTTATAATTATATCAGACGAAAAACATATATCTTTTGTTATTTGTTATGCTACTTCAGACTTGAAATTAAAACGTACCCGAAAGCCTTGGAATTTCCGGGCCCAATATTTTGCCAGTATCAATGTAGATAACACGAAAAAACCGTCAAGATTCTCTGTTTCCAGAATGAATGTGTACAAATTCTAAGGATTGATCGGTGAGAGGATAAGGAACAAAAAAGGTCTAATAAACACTTATGTCCGAAAATGCATGGTTTCCATGCTAGAGGCCACACATTGTAACAGAGACGGCGGTCTAATACGGGCTATATCATTCAGCAACATTGATAGCATGCGCTGAAAATGGTTTCCATGTGCTCCAACGCTTGCATGTATGCGTCGTAGCATGTTCTGTCTCACTCATTCACATCCGCCAGGCTGGATCTCAACAACATGAATTCTCTACTCCAGTATCTCCTCATCTGGAATGGCTCTGCATATACGATACTTTTGAGTTGGACCCATATACAGAAACTGCACGCACTGAAATCCGGTGACCTAGAAAGTCATACAACGGGACCCCTTCGTCCGATCCACCGACGAGGAAAGACACAATTGAGCTGGGTCTGGACGTTAACGGTGAAGAGGGCTGGAGCACCATCATGTAGCAGCTACATAACCCTTCGAATCATCAATGGCACTTCTTTCAGCAGGGGAGACAAAGTCAAGAAACGCCATTAGTTCCGGCCGGCAAGTCAACGTGGAAGGTTCCAAAATACGCTCTCCAATTATGGCTGGTTCAAATGGCTCTGAGCACTACGGGACTTAACATCTACGGTCATCAGTCCCCTAGAACTTAGAACTACTTAAACCTAACTAACCTAAGGACATCTCACAACACCCAGCCATCACGAGGCAGAGAAAATCCCTGACCCCGGCGGGAATCGAAGCTGGGAACCCGGGCCTGGGAAGCGAGAACGCTACCGCACGACCACGAGATGCGGGCGGTCTCCAGTTATCCCGGACCACACATTCCGGCTGATGATTCGCTGTCGCTATACCATTCGGTTTCACCATGCTATCCCACAGATGTTATGAAAGTTGAAGATACCTCTCCGCTTAAGTGTAGTCTCATCTGTAAATAGGATGGATGACACAAATCCAGGAATCGTAGTTGCTCAATGGAAATACCATGACAAAACCGCTTTCGATGTGGAAAGTCTGTAGTTAGTCAGCCCTGCACCCGCTACAAGTGATAAGAGTATAACAGCTGTCATGGAGAAAGTTCCACACCTTCGTCTTGCTTACCATGTACTGAGGGCCAACTGCCTTCCATAGTGTTAACATTTTCCTCCAAGACTGGTGTTCGAACATTTCGGGTACGTGCTTCGTGATTTCCTGCTTCCTGAAACAACCCTGTCGAAGTCATTCAGCGAAACATCTTTGTTAACGTTGATTGCCATAGTTGTTGTTGGCGGGGTTATGTCTCCTGATACACCCTTACCGCCCGCCGCTGGTTGCCGTGAGTAAACTCCATGTCTAGATCGGAATACAGAACCACTGTGTGCAAAGCTGTATCACATTCAGTAGAGTGAGTCAGCAAGAAGAGTGAATCGGACGTAACATTACCAGTTACTACTGCAGGATAGGGCACTAGGGCATGACGTATGAGTAACAGTACCACCCTCTAATGGGAAACCTTGCATACAGTGGCTGCATGATACAACGCGTATTAGACCGCAGTCTCTGTAGCAATGTATGATTGAATAAATGGTCTCTAGCACGGAAATCGGGCATTCGACCTTTATATTTCGTATCCTCTTATCGATCAATCCCAAGAGTTTGTGCACGGTGGGAAAAGTCACCTCGTATACGTATTTAAGTTTGTACGGAACCTCGACAGTGCGAGACGTACTCCACATGACCAAATTTCGTTTTCTTGTTTCATTAAGTCATATCATGCTCCATGTATTATTTAGCGCAGCAGCTACGCATTTTATTAAGTACAGCATCTACGTCTACTGTTATACTCTGTAAGTCATTTTACGGTTTGTAGTTGAGAGTACGTCTGATACCACAATCTTTTCCCAAGTCCCTGCTCTGTTGGCGAATGATATGAAGGAAGCAAGAATTTCAGTATACCGCCATGTGGACTTTAATTTCTCTTATTTTCTTGCCGTGGTCATAATTGGATGCATATGTGGGAGGAATTAATGTGCTTACCGAATCATTCTAATTTCTATAGTAAACCTGTCCGTCATGCACGACACCTGTCTTGTGTCATCTATCACTGGACTACCTAGGACAGGGGCAGCCACGAAGCTGGTTCGCGAGCTGTGCCCTCGCACGAGCGCCATAGCGCTCAGCCTCGATGCACACAACCCTCACTGCCATTTGATGCTGTCTACGCGTAAGAAGTTGGAAACTACGAATGCACCACATTTAAATGGCAATACAGGCGCATTGCATACGACTTTTTTTATGTTTCACACTTTTTAACAACATAGATGACAAACGAACCACATTATCAGTATAGTTTAATAAGTTTTTAAACACTTAAAACATTATGCACTGAAGAGCCAAATAAACTGGAACACGTGTCTAATATAGTCTAGGGCCCCAGCGAGCACGCACAAGAGCCGCATCACGACATGGTATGGACTCCACCAGTGTCTGAAATAGTGCTGGAAGGAACTCCAGAGCTGTCCATAAATCAATAAGAGTACCAGGCATGTTGCAAGGCATCCCAGATATGCTCAGTAGTGTTCATTCCTGGGGAGTTTGGTGGCCAGCGGAAATGTTTAAATTCAGAGAAGTGTTCCTGGAGCCACTCTGTAGCAATTCTAAACGTAGTGTGTGTCGCATTGCCCTGCTGGAATTTCCCAAGTTCGTCGATGCATAATGGAAATGAATGGATGAAGGGATCAGCCATCGTGCTGACGTACGTGTTACCTGTCAGAGTCGTATCGAGATGTATCAGGGGTCCCATATCCCATATTACCCTAAGTGCACGCTCCCCACACCATCACGGACCCTCCATCAGCTTGAACGGTCCCCTTCTGACATGCAGGGTCCATGGAATCAAGAGATTGTCACCATACCCATACACGTTCATCCACTCGATACAATATGAACCCAGACGTCCGAGCAGGCAACATGCTTCCAGTCATCAACAGTTCAAAGTCGGTGTTGAAGGGCCCTGGCGAGGCGTTAACCTTTGTGTCGTGCAGTCATCAACGGTGCACTAGTGGCCCTACGGCTCCGAAAGCCCATGTCGATGACGTTTCGTTGTAAGGTTCGCACGCTGACAATTGTTGATAGCCCGGCATTGAAAACTGCAGCAATTTGTGGAACTGTTGTTCTTCCGTCACGTTAGAATGATTCTCTATAGTCGCTGTTGGTCCCTTTCTTGCAGGATCTTTCTCCAACCGCAACAATGTCGGAGATTTGATGTTTTGCCGATTTCCTGATATTCACTTCACACACGTGAATTAGTAGTACGGGAAAATCTTCACCTACCTCGGAGATGTTGTGTCCCAACGTTCGTGCACCTACTAGAAGACCACGTTCAAATTCTATTGTAGCAGCAATAACCTATCTAACAACTGCACCTGAATTGTCTTATATATCCGTTGCCGACCACACCGTCATATTCTGCCTGTTTGCATATATCTGTATTTGAACACGCATGCCTTTACCAGTTTCTTTGGCGCTTCACTGTTTCGTTATTATCTGGTACAAAATCTCGGCATATAGACAGACGGAGGCAATTTCACAGATTTTCGAAATGAGATTGGAACATAACAGCCACTTACTTAGTTCCATAACCAAGCCTTCACATACACGTATATTGATCGAAACACCGTGACACTTTTGCTATCTGATTACAGAGACATAGCATCTCTTTCTGAGGACAGCAATGTAGAAATCATGGGCAGTTTTAACGTAAAAAGGATAATTATGCAGCAAATCTATCAGTTAAATCTGCACATGCACAAGAGTGTTTTCAACTGAAATGGGAAATGGTCTCCTAAACAGATCGACGTTATATTTAAGATAGACCGCTTAGAAAACTATCCACGTAATTCTTTCAACGTGACAAGGTATTCTTCATGTAATGGGTTAGACGTCTCCCTTATACAACACGGTTTTGTTTTTGAATGCACTCCCTGTGCCCAGGCAATGGCTGTGCCACGATAAGACGACAGTTTTTTTTTTAACAGTAACGTTACGTGCTCTCTCTGACGTGCACATCGATAACATACAAAAATCAAAATGACATGTACACCTTACATGTGTTACATTTATTTACTTCCAGGTTCAGCTTTCAGCTACATCACCAGTCGTCAACCCTTTGCATGTATCCCTGCATTTCGCAACAGTCTTCTACCGCGATTAACGTAATCTGTTACGGAAGACTACTGGAACTGGAATGGACTGTTAAGTTTAAAAATCAGTTATTATTCTGCACAAGAGACGGAGAGAAGAATATTTAAAAAGAAAATAGAAGAAAGGATAGGACGATAAGAGACAATGTAAAAAAGTCAAGTGCAGCTTTCGTGGTACTAATGGGAGGCGCAAAAGGCAAAAATTTGTAAGGGATGACAAAGAATGAATTACATTCAACGAATAATTGACAAGTAGATAAATAGATCATGAAGATCTCCCAAAAGCACAAGAAAGACCACGACATGAAGACCTCCCAAATGCACGAGAAAGAGCGTACTTGACATCATTTGATATGAAACGATAAACAAAGCTTGCAACGCTTATAGTGGCATAGGATTACCGCAACAGTGGGAAGGCTGTATTGTCGAATTATAATAAAATTCCATGAGAATGAAACAATAACAGGCGTAGAACAGAATGATTTGGCCACAGGCCAATCCTTTATAGACAGTATATGATAAAAGAGACTATATTTTTTTTTATTATATTCGTAGATCTACACAAACCATACGACACAGAACCACTTAAAATGTATTGCCCATAGCACAATAAATGAAACATATGTCACTGCAGTTAAAAAAAAAAAGCTTACCAGAAGTTAGAGACAAGAAAAAAGTAGAAAAAAGAGTCTCTCGGGAAACGTGACTGACCAAATTCCTTAGATAAGTGAGCTGCGTGGCACCTACTTTGTTTAAATTCTGTTTCAACTAAGAACTTAAAGAATATATGAAAAAGTGTGAAGGAATGGGCATAGGCATAGATGGGGACTAACTGTGGAGTTTACCATTTAACTATGATCAAGTTACATTAACTGCAGAAACTATGGTATGAAGTACATCTTAGAGACGTACAATAAGGCTGGGTTAACAATAAATGTTTGTAAAACAAAATATCTCGGTGTAGGAAGAAATTATCATCATAAACGAAAATAGAAAGGAGGTCTGTCAAAAATATAAATATCTGGTAATTATTATGTCAGATCAGGATTCCAGTTATCAAGAAATAAGGGGGGAGGACAACCCAAGCTGAAGAACCACATAAAAAGAATATTTACGACAAATATGTTTTTATTTTTAGAAAACATTTGCGAAATGTGCTACAGTATAATGTGAACATGGCTTATTGATACAGGCAAAGTGGCACGCTATACTGCTACCGCCCAAGTCTGGACACTGTCTCAAGTGCACTTAGGCTCTCCTCAACGAATGTGACGAAAAGAGTGGAAGAAAATCGTACGGCCTAACTTTACTGATATTAACTCCCGGCAAGAGGTCTGTCAAAAATATAAATATCTGGGAGTTATAATATCAGATCAGGATTCCAGTAAGCAAGAAATAAAGAAGTCTGTCTCTAACACTTACTTGTCGCACCGGACACAAGAAAGAGTGACGATAATATGGGGGATAGGAATCTACTTTCGTAAAATCGTTCTCCGAGCTCTGATTATCTAACAGCGCTCGACTCACAGCCTTGTTAATATAGGATTGTGTGAGGTGCATTTAGGATTTGTTAAGATTGATGTCTAAGTTCATAGTGGCAAAAAAAAAAGGAAATGTGTTCTCAGGGATTATATTTCGTGTTACCACTTTAAAATATTGCTGCAGAAAATTAACATTTCAATTAAAGAACGTATTTCCTACTGTAAACGGCCTTATACCTATTGGTGACACTATATCGCCTAAAAACTTTATCTCAGACCGGCCAAATTTTGATTACTGTAAATTGGCGGTAACTCCCGTTTCTGCGAACCTAGCTAAGACTCTGTCTAATAATTCTAAATGTTCTTCTCACGTTTTCGTCGAGATTAATATATCATCTAGTTAAAAGGGTACCTTTTTTATTAAGTCCTGTCTGAGAATGGTGTCAAGTGCCTCAACAAAGGCCCCCGCACTTACGTTAAGTCCAAAGGACAGAACTCGTAATTGGTATCTACAATTGGTAAATATACAGGCTGTGTACTTTCGCAATTTCCCTGCTAGCAGCACCTGCCAATACGACGTCTTCATAACAAGACTAGTAAGGAATTTAACTCCTTGGAACTTCTGAATCTGTGGTCTGAGGGTTTCAGGTCGGGATCTTACAGGCATAACGATTTTGTTAATGTCTCGGGCATCCAGCACTAATCGCACATTTCCATCTGGTTTCGCGACTGTGAGCAGAGGGCTGCTACATGGCGACAACGAATGTTCTCTTATTTGCCATTTAAGCATTTCTTGAATCTCTTTAGCTACGGCTTACTTCTTAGCCCATGGCATGGAATACGTGGTGTGGCAAAACGTATCATGTGGTTTAAATTGCATGTCATAAAAATATCCAGTTATTATACCAGATTTCTCGGAGAATACCTGACCATACTTGCTTAGCATGTGAATCAGTTCATTTTTTGGTTACGGTCGAGGAAACTCGATTCCGACACCTTTATTCAATACCTTGTCTTATTTATATTGTTTCAGATTATGAATTATGGTCTACCTTATTGTACGTCTCCCTGTAGAAGTCATTTTCTATATGCCATACCTTTGGTTCAGAGATATCCACCTGAACTTGCCTAAAGCAATTGTTATATGTGGCAGCAGTCTTCATCAGTGTCAGTTCAATAACTTTATTGTGGTTTTCAAGGTGCATGTCACACGAGAGACTCTGTCTCTGCGTTCCTCTCACGCAACGTATCCAAATGTAAGGTACAGGGTGCCGCTAAGTTCCTATCGACCAAAATTGACCATTTCATCGCTTCTTTTTCTATTTCTACGACGGCCTGTACCTGATTTTTAATGATCTGCACCCGTCCACATATGGCCCCTACAATTCTACAGTTTGGCACTGGTAAAATTGGCAATCTCTTAAACTGGTCTACGCATTTATAAAATTCATGATCAGTAACTGAAGCACTTGCTCCTGTATCAATAATGACAATTACGAGTATTCCGTTTATCTGAGCCATAAAAGCAGCTTGTACTAACTCAACATTTTGTTGCTGTGTCTGTCTACGTTCAGTAATTAATTCGTCCCAGAGTTTTCCACCTTTATTATATCTCAACCACTGTGAATAATTTGTTTGTTGCTACCGTGGTTGGCGTGGTAATCACTTTCTGTGTTCTGTTTTCTGGGACTGTTTCAATTCGGATTTCTACAGCACACTGGACTCGTATTCTGGAGGACGACGGTTCAATCCCGTCTCCAGCCATCCTGAATAAGGTTTTCCGTGATTTCCCTAATTCGTTTCAGGCAAATGCAGGGATGGTTCCTTTAAAAGGGCACGGCCTGTTTCCTTCCCAATCCTTCCCTAACCCGAGCTTGCGCTCCGTCTCTAATGACCTCATGGTCGACGGGACGTTAAACCCTAACCACCACCACCATGTATTATTTGGCATTATTGCAAGCTAACTCCTCACCGTTCGACATTTTCGCAGGTACGTTTTCTGAGCGGGTACTGACGGGTAATCACTATCACGTTCCCTACGAGCACTTTCCCTGTCTAAAGTGGAAATACGCTGCTGCATCTCACTTAGTTCAGCGTTTAAATGAAATGTATTCGTTACTTATCGTTTTTGTTTCTACAATGTCAGCTATTTGATCTCGATTTATAGCTAGCGATTTCACCTGATAGCACTCTTTCGAGTTCGGTTACCTTATCGTCATGTTTTTGGACTTTCGTTGAAATACCTTTGCTTTGTTCTACCAATCCGGAAACTTGTTCCGACAAACCATGTACTTCTCTCTTAAGATGTGAGACGATGACTTTACCTCGTTCGTCTAAAATCTGGTTTAGTCTACCGACTAAACGTTTATCACGTTCCACATCTTTCCTTTGTCTTTCCAAGCGTTCTGTTTTTCCTCTTTCGTCCCTCTCTAAGCGTTCTACTTCTAATATACATATAACTTGAGCTGTTAGAGCCTTTTCTCTTTCGAGTCGCTCCTCTTTTTCACGTATCTCTAAACGTTCCTCGTGTTTGGGTTTCTCTCTTTCCCTCTTTCCCTTTCTCTCAACTCGAGATTTGCCAGCAACATGGCTAGAAAATCATTCGTCGCTGCTGGCTGTGGCAGCACGTCAGCTGTCTCTACACCTGATATTGTTTTGTTTGAGTCGTCAGTTGCGCTGACGCCTGTCTGCTGTTTTAGCTTTTGCCCGCTAGCAGCAGGCAATATTTCATCTACATTGCTCTGTTCAGTTTCCAAACTGTGGATTGCTGAAACATATTCGTCATCGATCTCTGTTGTGTTGTCCTTGCCTAGTATTCTCGACTTGCGATTCTTAACTACACTTGTATCAACACTGTTACCACCAAAAGACACAAAAACACACTACTTAGTCTAACACAAACCAGGTCACCCTAAAAAACACAGTAGTAGTACATTGGCAAGGAAAATTACTCTTGAATGGAACTTTTACACGATCTGTAGTCACAGAGCTGCACAGTTGATTGTGTAGCCTGTCACACAAAATGTCTATGTCAATTGAAAAAATATGGCTACACTTGAACTTTAGCAGTGTAATCAAACAAACCTTTTTTAAACTTATGCACTAATTAAAATACTGAATGTTACACTTTATTTAATCAGTAAGCGCCCTGCATGGCCCCCCGTTACCTAATGAATCTAGTACTGAACTTGGGAGCTCATGCAGTCGCGTCCATACCTTGGTAAGCAATCTCGTTTACTTGTCGCTCCACATCAAGGTTGCGACGTTTATTTTGTACGATAAGATTATAGCAGCTGCAGTCTGTCCCAGTCCAGCAGCTAGGGTTATTTATTTTCATAGCTCAGTAATGTATTGTAGTTTTTATAAGTGCATGCAACAGAACATTTACAGAATTACACACTGTGCAAAATTGTTATTCTACATACATAAATATAGGCGGGTATTATTAATTTTTCAATAAATGTTGTACTCATTACAGCAAAATTTCTGAACTGTAATTGGGATACCGAGCAGCAATATTTGTTTAGATCGAGGTCCACATGTTGGGCGCCATTTGTACACCTACCGCCCAGATCTGGACAACATCTCAAGTGAACTTCCGGTGTCGTCAACGAATGTGACGAAATGAGTGTAAGAAAATCTTACCGCTTAACTTTTACTGATATTTACGCCCGGAAAGAGCGTGAATAGAGGCCTTATTTGGCGCTGCGGACACTAGAAAGAATGATGACAATGTGGGGATCCGGAATCTACACATTCGTAAAATAGTCCTCTGAGCTCTGATTATTATTTAACAGTGCGTGGCTCACCGCCTTGTTAATACGGGATTGCGTTAGAGCGCTTTAGGATTTGTTAAAATTGATGTCTACGTGGACGTTCATAGTGACAAAAAGACGTAAACGTATTCTCAGGGGTTATTTTTGTTGTTATCACATTAAAATATTACTGCGGGATATCCTTACCACAGCGAAATTTAATTAAAAGAAACCTTTGAATAAAAGAAAGTATTTCTTACTGTAAACGAAATAATCTTTGTTTTGCCGAGAAGCGGCCAATGTCTGTACTGAGCTGAATGTTATTAGTTTTTACTTTAATGCGAAATAAATTAATGTATTAACTTTATTTTCTTTAATAATTATGAAGCGAGTCTTTTGCAGCGTCCGTTAATGACGGAACGCAATGAAATTATTCCTGCGCAATATGTCTGCCAAGAATGATCGATTATTCGCACTTTGTTGTTGTTTAACCGGCGTAATGCAAACCTTGAAAATAAGCCTTATTTTTACCTGTGCATGAATGTCAATATACACATGAAAGAATGATGCACAATTAGCATAAATTACTATATACTAATTAAAATTCACAACTTATTATGCGAAATGGCTGCCGTGGCGTACATTATCTTCAAGACTAGAACAGAGACTGTGTGTAACTATGCTGGTCTTTTTGGTTTCTTTCACCAGCGAGAAAAAGAACAATTACATTGGTAGATAGATTCTATACAGTTATGTTATAGTCTTTCGCATCGTTATCATTTCGTTTCATTACAATTCACCGTTCTGACATTTAATTACACACTCATTTTCAGAGGTTTACAGTTTTAATTTTGTTTTGTGTCTGACTTTTCGTTACACGATTTCATATTTTGTGCCGTGTATCGATACAACAGGACGTATAACTAGAAAAGTTTGAAGGTCAGAGGATGACAGTCGTAAATGTTGTAACCGTCGTTAAATATAAACTTTCCTATTAAAGGCTTTTTCAAACAAATAGAGATAGTTCCTTATAACCTCTAATTATGAGACATTTCAGTACCTCAAATAGTCCTACAACACTACCTAGGCTCGTCCTCTTCTCTCGAATTATTAGTCCTAGAGAAAAAATGAATACGACTCGTTTTGTATAAAATTTAATGTAGTTTAATTTTGTATAATCACACGTTTTTGATAGAGATCGCTTTCTTTGAATTATTCAAGAGAAACGTACAAAAGTGACGACAAATGTGTTATATCCCGGTAATCGTTTCCAAAAGGCCATGAGTCCATAACAAGATATTTGCTTCAAACGATCTTTCCTTTCATACCTTTCATTACTGACTGGGACGCCATGTAGAAGAAAGTACATCATTACTTACTGCTACTGACATTAAGGGTTAACTTCTCTCTGGGAAAGAGGGTCATAAAAGGAGTCTTTTGACATCTTCGGATATGTTAGCCGCCATATGGGGTGAAGCTACAAGTATACCAAATGTGTGAACGGCTGACACAAGTATGGGATTGTGTATGTTACTCATGGATCGCTGAGAGACCACTGACTAGTGGCAGACAAGTGTCAGTGACTGACTAATGACGTAAGATAGGCAGGAAGCGACAAGTCAGGAGTTTCATTGCTTCTTCGGGGTGGCAGACGTCATTGACGAACATATAGGCTACAGCTTGTGGCCTCTTCTGGGTGCACTGACTTAATATCGGTGACATTATGCCACCAACGTACTCTTGAAGAACCGTCACGACACACTTAGACGCTCTTGATCCTTCAGGGTGATTGTGTATTATCACCTTAGAAAGCTGAGGCCTGTATTTCGGTCTTCATTCCATCGATTCTCAATGATTGGACAGGTTTAGTGAAAGGGGGGAGGGGGAGATTTGGAAACTTATACGCTGTACAGGAAGGCAACTGATTGGTCTTCTATTTGCGGGTATGTCTTGCATCGTGGTGGTGGAGTGTCTGGGTGTGTATTAGATAGGCTGGTATTCTGTGATCTACCTCAGTTAGGTTTTTCGACAGTATCAACACTGCTGCCTGTTGAAAACGAATTTGGGGGCTTCTTGAGTGTCATAACCTCCGGCGTGGTTATCTATGCACACACGTAATAAAGGCAGATACATATTAGGCAGCTGGGTGGAAGCTGGTGTTGAGAATGAGAGAAGAAGAAATGGGAATGGAAGACCATTGTAGATTAGTGGCTGATCAACATCAGACGTAGGTGCCTAGTCAGTTACCTGTGCATCCTTCAGTTATTCAAAAACTGCAGGAAAATTATTTAATCTCAAGTGTTGTTATTATGCCATCTGCACAAGCTACTATATGTTCATTGGCTCCCCACTGATTGATTTTTCCGGTCACGTAGAACAGAGTGGTACTGGGCTTACGTATGTAAGTAAGTAGGCTGTTTAGGTACTTAAAGTGGTAACGCCACCGCCACGTAGCACTCTGTATGAAAATCACTGGCTGATCTGTGTGCAGTCTGTGGCTAGTTTGCATTGTTGTCTGCCATTGTAGTGTTGGGCAGCTGTCTGTTAACAGCGCGTAGCGTTGCGCAGTTGGAGGTGAGGCACCAGCAGTGGTGGATGTGGGGAGGCAGATGGCGGAATTTTGAGAGCGGATGATCTGGACGTGTGTCCATCAGAGACAGTACATTTGTAAGACTGGATGTCATGAACTGCTATATATATATGTTATGACTTTGGAACACTATTAAGGTAAATACATTGTTTGTTCTCTATCAAAATCTTTCATTTGCTAACTACGCCTATCAGTAGTTAGTGCCATCAGTAGTTTGAATCTTTTACTAAGCTGCCAATAGTGGCGCTCGCTGTATTGCAGTAGTTCGAGTAACGAAGATTTTTGTGAGGTAAGTGATTTGTGAAAGGTATAGGTTAATGTTAGTCACGGCCATTCTTTTGTAGGGATTATTGAAAGTCAGATTGCGTTGCGCTAAAAATATTGTGTGTCAGTTTAGTGTTGATCAGAATAAGTAAAGAGCGAAATGTCTGAGTATGTTCAAATAACGTAAAGGGTTAACCAGCATGGCAATTCATAAATTTTTTCTAAGGAGACGTTTCGTATGTCGACCCTTAGCCGAGGATACCTCACTGGAATCTTCTGATTTTTTCTTGTAGTTTGTGTAATTAGTGTAGCTGTTGTTTATTGCTAGCACGTAATTATAGAGAGAATCTCCTTTGAAGTAGTAGTTTTTCATTGTTGTGCAGTGAAACAGTTGTGGCATGCATGTTGATATGCACCAAGTATTCCGCAACTGCGCTTGCCATTAAGTAGATATTATTTTCAGTGCTACGTTAATGTGTTTTCTTATTTTGCTCTTCAAATTGTGCTTTTCTGTGTTATCGAGTGAAATATTGTGACTATAACATAACATCCACTACATTTTTCTACATATTTCTCCGAGTTCGTATTATTTCATGCTGTTTTTTCGGCCAGTGTTATGAAGCTATAATGTACGCAGAAAGTAAAAATGAAATCTCAAAAAATGTTAATCTGATTAGGGTTATAATATAATAATGTTTCTTTAACAATTATTTTCAAAGCGTAAACTTTTATACACGGGAACGGTCAGGTGTGGCGAAATCTGACCTCCATTCTCCAGGAATCAGAAGACTGCCGTGCCTCAGTACTGAGAACAATCTGATGTTCTGAGAGATACTCCAAATCCAAACTTCAGTAATCGCAAAACCCGGCTCGAGTCGCGCGCAGTGTGTTGATGGGCAGCGGTGGAATTTTCCTGTCGTGCACGGAAGCTTGGCATCGCTAATTACGTGTACCTGCTAAAGCTCCACAGCTGAACAAGTGAAGGCAAATTGGTTAGAAGCGCAAGCTTGAGGGATCACAGCAGGCAAGTGGCCGCATTTAGCTCGACGCTCCTGAGAGCCGTGAAGTGCTTTTCTGCTGAAGCTGCGGCGGCTCTTGGTGTCGACAAGCCGAACGTACCCTGAATAAATTAAAGAGGCTTTTGTCAGAAAGTTTTCATCTGGAGAACCTGCAACAATTGGGAAAAATAATCTGAACAACACTTGAATTTGGTGTGGACACACTTTAGGCAACCAAACAGACTGAATAATGCTCAATTCGTTTTCCATAATTCTTCTAAGGATACTGTTCCAAATCTTTCTAAAACGTATGATAAGTTTGTCATCTACCGATATTTTATTGCTTTGTTTATGCAAGTCGATCCTCGAGTAGGTTCTCAAATCCACTGTTCTCGTGGATTTATTTTTGCTTATCTACTGGTGTTTGATTTCCCAAAGATGCAGATCTATTGTTCAATATAAGTTTTTGAATGGTTAAAAAACAAACAAAAACTGGTTGTTATGTTCGTTTATTATCATTCACAGAAGATTGTAACCATTGTCTCTGCACTACTACCAAACAGAACAGAATTATCGAAATAGAGTAATAACTGGCCTAACTAGCTGAACACCTTCCAGAAATGTACGCAGCTGCCCACTTTTGGAATCAGCTTTTTTTATCTCAGTGCCTTGTGACATCACAATCGCGTCAAAAAAGCCATGTCTCTTGTAAAATTTGAAACTTTCCCGGCGAATCAATTGTTCAAATAGATTTCGGGCTTGCAGCCGGTCGTCGTAAACTTCTTCGCGCGATATTTCGGCTGGACAACTGCCAGCCATTTTCAGGTGAGCCGAACGAGGACTGACGAAGACGTTCTCCGTTCCGTCTTATATAGTGCGCTGATAGTACTGCCGCGCATGCGTTGCAGTCGCGGATACAGAAGAACCACACCGCCCAGCAACAGCGCCCTCGCTGGTGGAACTGCGAAACTCAGGTGCCGTCGGTATTGTTGCTGGCCGAAGGTATCGATGTCTTCTGGCGTCTTCGTCTCGAGAAAATTTCTGTGATAACGGGATTCCATGCGTTATTCAATTGGTAACCACTGTCCCGGTCCAATAAATTTCCAGCACTGCGTATTTCAACGGATTCTTTAATAATGGAGTCCCAAAAAGTTGTTGCTGTGGCCAAAATCGAAGTTTTGTCGTACTCCATTGAATGTCCGTTAGAAATACAATGTTCCGCAATTGC